>NC_082728.1:56263496-56947246 GCF_030144855.1 Hypanus sabinus | reverse complement strand
GGTGTCAGTGATCACAGAATCAGGACTTATGATATGCATCAGTTGTTAATACAACCATCCATCACTTGCTCCCTGCTGATAATAGCATACCATGAAAATGTACCCTATCCTTCAATGGAGTCCAATCTATTTCCAACTGATACCTGTTGCTATTATATCAAATGTCTTGATTGGACCAACACACACTTGTGTATCAAATGTTTTTATTTAATTCAACTGAATATTTTTGTTATATGGCAGCCTGTCATTTCTTCATATATAGGATATTTTTATATCCTATAAATAAACCACTTGAATCCTCAACTAGATTCCAGCTTACAACTTTCTTTGCTATTTTGTAACAGGTGACGGCAGTGAACCCAGTAAGCAGTCAGAGTGTGACGACCAAGCTGGTAGCCGACACCATGCTCCCGCTAATGGATCCACAGTTTATTAACATAACCAACGTGATTCTTGTTAACAAGCCCCAACTCTTTTTTGTCACAGTTAAAGCGGACAGCTTGGCAGAAGTTACCTTCCGGTGAGACACAAAAGCTTGCATAACTTGGAAAATTATCGTAACATGTAGCAGGGTGCAGTGAAAAAGTTTATCTTGCCTGCCATCCATAGGGATCATTTCATCACAACTATGTCCTCAAGCATCCAATGAAAACAATAAAAAAGTGCAGAATCAGTGGTACAGTAAGAGAGAAAGTACAGACAGTAGGATACAAGACTATACTGAATAGAATTCTGACAGAGTCCATTTTACTATACCAGGTGACTGTTTAATGTTTTTTAATAATCTTATTAATGTGCAGATGCGTGTATTTGTGTGTGTACCAATGAGCGAATTTGTCGTGTGTGTGTGTGTGTGTGTGTGTCAAGTCACTTTTATTGTCATTTCGACCATAACTGCTGGTACAGTACAAAGTAACAATGAGACATTGTTTTTCAGGACCATGGTGTTACATGACACAGTACAAAAACTAGACTGAGCTACGTAAAAAACAACACAGAGAAAGCTACACTAGTCTACAGACCTACACAGGACTACATAAACTGCACAAAAACAGTGCAGGCATTACAATAAATAATAAACAGGACAATAGGGCAAGGTGTCAGTTCAGGCTCTGGGTATTGAGGAGTCTGATAGCTTGGGGGAAGAAACTATTACATAGTCTGGTCGTGAGAGCCTGAATGTTTTGGAGCCTTTTCCCAGATGGCAGGAGGGAGAAGAGATTGTATGAGGGGTGCATGGGGTCCTTCACAATGCTGTTTCCTTTGCGGATGCAGCGTGTAGTGTAAATGTCCGTGATGGCAGGAAGAGAGACCCCAATGATCTTCTCAGCTGACCTCACTATCCGTTGCAGGGTCTTGCGATCCAAGATGGGGCAATTTCCAAACCAGGCAGTGATGCAGCTGCTCAGGATGCTCTCAATACAACCCCAGTAGAATGTGATGAGGATGGGGGGGGTGGGAGATGGACCTCCCACAGCCTTCACAGAAAATGGAGATGCTGCTGGGCTTTCTTTGCTATGGAGCTGGTGTTGAGGGACCAGGTGAGATTCTCCGCCAGGTGAACACCAAGAAATTTGGTGCTCTTAATGATCTCTACCGAGGAGCCGTCGATGTTCAGCGGGGAGTGGTCGCTCCGTGCCCTCCTGAAGTCAACAACCATCTCTTTTGTTTACATTCAGAGACAGGTTGCTGGCACTGCACCAGTCCGTTAGCCGCTACACCTCCTCTCTGTAAGCTGACTCGTCGTTCTTGCTGATGAGACCCACCACAGTCATGTCATCAGCGAACTTGATGATGTGGTTTGAGCTGTGTATTGCAGCACAGTCATGGGTCAGCAGAATGAACAGCAGTGGATTGAGCACACAGCACTGGGGAGCCCCCTGTGCTCAGTGTGATGGTGTTGGAGATGCTGCTCCTGATCCAGACTGACTGAGGTCTCCCAGTCAGGAAGTCTAGGATCCAGTTGCAGAGGGAGGTGTTTAGGCCCAGTAGGCTCAGCTTTCCAATCAGTTTCTGAGGGATGATTGTGTTGAATGTTGAACTGAAGACTATGAACAGCATTCAAACGTGTGTGTCTTTTTTGTCCAGGTGGGTTAGGGCCAGGTGGAGGGTGGTGGCAATGGCGTCATCTGTTGAGCGGTTGGGACGGTACGCAAACTGCAGGGGATTTAGTGAGGGGGGCAGCAGGGTCTTGATATGCCTCATGACGAGCCTGTGTACCAATGAGTTCATTTGCTCTGTGTGTGTGTGTGTGTGTGTGTGTGTGTGTGTGTGTGTGTGTGTGCGCGCGCACACGCCAATGTGTACATTGGGTGTGTGTGTGTGTGTGTACAAATGTGTGCATTTGGTATGTGTGTGTCTACGCCAATTTGTGCATTTGGTATGTGTGTGTGTGTGCACACCAATGTGTACATTCAGTGTGTATGTATGTATACACACCAATGTATGCATTTGCTGTGTATATGTATGTATCAATATTTGCATTGTGTGCGTGATATTTGAAAGATGGCACTACTGACAGCTTTTCATCACCAACAGTGATGGCAGGTAGGGTGGGTGAGACACTGGTACTCCATTGGCAAATCACTCCTGTCTTGGTGGTATTGACAATCAGCCCCATCCTGCTGTACGCTCTCACCGCCGCAGCAAGGGCAGTCTGAAGATCCTCTGGAGTGTGGGCCACAAGAGCACAGTCGTCTGCATACTGCAGTTCCAGGATCTGTTCTCTACAGAGTTTGGTGGTTGCATGGAGCCTCCTGATATTAAAGAGGTTGCCATCTAATCTGACGTCCACTGCCACACCGCTGCTGTCCTCAATCTCGTGGAGAAGCTTGGTAACACACAGGAGGAAGCGTTAAAGAGCACTGGTGCTAGCACACACCCCTGTGCATACAAAGAAGGGCTTGGACTCTTGTCCTCCTATGGACACCCGAGCAGTCATCCCATCGTGGAACTGGCAGAGGCTGTTAACATATTTATCGGGACAGCCAAACCTGAGGTGGACATCCTATAAGAGCTCTCTCTGCACAGTGTTGAATGCTTTGCAGAGCTCGACAAAGGCCATAAGCAGGTCCTGATGTTGCTCCCGGCACTTTTCCTGAAGCTGTCGGGCTGTGAAGATCATGCCAGGCTGTGAAGCTCCTGTTCTTCCTAAATCCACACTGCGATTCAGGCAGCAGTGACTCGGTGATGTTGCTGATGAGCCTCTGAAACATCACCTTAGCCAGGACCTGTCCAGCAACAGAAAGGAGTGATATGTCCCTACTATTGCCGCAGATGGCCTTGTCACCCTTGTTCTTATAAATGACAACGATGTTTGCATTTCTCCATTGCTGTGGGATGTTCTCATCAGTCCAGGCGTCAGTGGTTTGCCAATGGAGTACCAGTGTCCCACCCACCCTACGTGCCTTCACTGTTGGTGATGAAAAGCTGTTAGTAGTGCCATCTTTCAAATATCTGGGGAGCATTCTCTCTGAGGATAGCGGCATTGACAATGACATCCAGAGCTGCGTTAAACAGGCATCAGCTGCCTTTGGGAGACTTCGGCGTAGAGTCTTTCAGAACAGGAGCCTTCGTCCCTCTACAAAGGTCATTGTATATCAAGCGGTCTGTGTCACCACCCTTCTTTAAAGCTGTGAAACTTGGGTAACCTACAGCCATCACATCAAGTCCTTGGAGTGCTTCCACATAAGCTTCCTTCAGCGCATCCTGGGAATTACCTGGCGTCAGTGGGTGCCTCACACTGAAATACTTGTAAAGACCAACTGCAGAAGTATTGAGGCCATGATCACCCAGCGTCAGCTGCAGTGGCTGGGGCACGTGATAAGGATGCCCCCATGTCTGCTACTCCACAGAGTGTTATAGGGCCAGCTACATCATGGTCGACACTCAGCTGGAGGGCTGAAGAAGTGCTTTAAGGATCAGATGAAAAATGCATAAAAAGAAGTGCAAGATCAGACCTGAGGACCTGGAGAATGTTGCTGCTAATCGTAACACTTGGCAACAGCTGAGTAGGGATGGGGTTTGTATTCTGGAGATGGAAAGAACAACCAGAAGACAGCAGAAGAGAGCCAGGAGAAATGCAGCCATGGTTGCCATCACTACCACCACCACTACATATACATGTCCCACCTGCAATAGAACTTGTGGGTGCAGGATAGGACCGTATAGTCATCAAAGATTTCACCGCTAAAGGAGTGGGCATCATCATCGGATTCCGATGGACAACCGAAGAAGGGGAGGGAGAGAGAGAGAGAGAGGGAGAGGGAGAGAACGAATACCAATGAGTACATTTGTGTAGTTGTAAGCTTATGCCACTGGTCTTTGTGTATTCTCTGTTCAGTTTGACACTTTTCTTCATTAGATGGAATTTTGGTGATGGCAGTGCCCCAGTGACGCATTCCACACCCTCACAGCTGTCCTCTGCCCTGGCTGTGGGAAACCATGGTTCTGCACGCCGGAACCTACAGAACTGCATGAACTGGACATACAACGAGCCTGGTAAGGACACTGTCTTAGTATTACATTTTGATGTGTTCGAGATTTGTAAACTTCCCTCTTCATATCGATATAGTGGTACCCATTGAGTAAACAGCAATACCGTACATTAGTAGTGAGTAATCTTGCCTTGCTGAATACACAGTGGGCAGATTTCACAAGGTTTTAGCAGCAATTTTGCATGGAAATGTATGTTTTCAGTAAGTTACTTCTGTAAAAAGAAACATATTATTGTTTAGTTGGCTGCACTTAAATTTTTGATTTCTAAAACATTTTAACACTTCATTTTCTGTTGTAATAGTTTTCAAATGTTTCTGATTGTAATAGACACTCAGAAACGTTGAAAGGCTTGACAGCATTGACTGATGGTTAAATTGGGGTTGGTACTTTGTTGTCTCAGAGAACTATAGAATCAAAAGATTCTGCTCATTGAGTCATTGTTGGCTCCTAGCAGAGGAAACGTTTGAATCTCTACATTTCCTGGCATGGGCTAGGGGTGGTGGAGAAGGTGGAGTGGACAAGGAATGGAGTAGAGGGAATTTCTCTGATGGAATGAAGTAATATGCCAATTAAGGAGGAGTTAATGTGAAGGGAGTTAAAGTGAGTTATCTAAAGTTGGAAAATTTGAGATTCGATCCTGCAGGCTGCAATGTATCCAGACAAAAGATGAGGTGTTGTTACTTGACCTCATGTTGAACCTTGATGTAGCAATACGTTTTTTTTTGTAAGATCAATTGGCTTGGAAAATGGAAATGTTACAGCACCCCAGACATGATACAGAAACCTGGTTAGTGAGTTACTAAAATAGTTGCTGTTTGTGGAATTGGAAGGTGGTTATTAAGAATTAGAGAGATCTCCTGAGTAAGTGGACTGAGGAATGGCAATTTGAATTTAATTCAGATAAATGCAAGGTATTGCAGTTTGGGAAGACATATAAGAGTAGGTCTTTCACAGTTAATGGGAGGGTCTTAGGAAGTGTAGAAGAGATGGACCTAGAAGTGTATGGAGATAATTTCCTGGAAGTGGTTGTATATGTTGATAGGATGGTGAAGGCAGCTTTTGGCATACTGCCTATCATCAGTCAGAATATGGAAGTTGGGATGTTATGGTGCAGTTGGTCAAGATGTTGGTGAGGCCACATTTGGAAAATTGCGTTCAGTTACAGTCACCTTGCAATAGGAGAGATGCCGTAAGCAGGGAAGAGTACAGAGGAGAGTTACAGTGATTTCTGGGGGCCGGTGGGGGGTGGGGGGATAACTGGGTTATAGAGGTTTGCAGCTAGCAATCTATTGAAACAGAGGAGTATAAAGTCATGAGCAGCATAGGTAGGATGAATACACTTGGTCTTTTTCCCAGGTTTGGGTTAGAGGGCATAGGTTTAAGGTGAAGGATTTAATAAGAACGTGAGAGTGATTGAGGCAGGTACATCAACAATGTTCAAAAGACACTTGGACAGCTACATGAATAGTAAAGATTTAGAGGGACTAACTTAGATGGGCATCTTGGGCAGCATGGAAGAGATGGGCTGAAGGGTTTGATGACCTGATCATGTGTTTCTCTTTTGTTATGTCTACCTGCCTCTCTTTGCCGTCTCTTTTCTCTTTCTTTCAAAGACTGCCACTATTTCCCTCCCCCTTTCTCAAGTCTCACTCCTTTCTGTTCCCCATTCTGTCATGTCATGACTTTGCTTGGCACCATCCTTTTGAACTTTCTCAAATGGGAAGTTTACATCAGTCCCCCAAAAATCATTGGAGAGCAGTTGTGTAGAAGCGCCAGAATTCTACCAATAATTAAACTGGTGTTTTTCTAGGTGTCTACCATGTGGAAGTGGAGATCCATGCTCAGAGGAGCCGTGCGATGACCAGCATCCTGGTGTATGTCCGTAGCCTTCTATTAGACCTGAGTTGTGACCTGGCTCCAGACCACCCTAGTGTCAATGGGATTGTTACATTTGAAGCCTCCCCTCAACCCTTGTCCAATGAAATATTCTACACGTGGAACTTTGGTGATGGAACTCCTGCAGTTGAGGGGACGAATGCCACCATGTGCCACCGGTTTAAAGAGAAGGGGGTTTACAATGTCTCTCTGGTGGCCGATAACATGGCCAGTGTAATGAGCTGCCATGTGGTGGTAAGGGTGGAGGAGAAGATCACTGGCCTTATGGTGACCATTAGTGGTCAAGGGGAGGTGGGCTCCCCAATGCTGGTTCATGCCAAGACTTCAGCTGGGACCAACATACTGTGGACCTTTGACATGGGAGATGGCAAATCCTTCGGCAACCTGACGGCAGCCACCATCTCCCATATGTATGCAGCCGAAGGGAGTTATACCATTACCGTCATCGCCAGAAATGCAGTCAGCTCAGCCAGCCGATCGGTGGTTGCCCAGGTCTATGTATTGAGGGTGGTGAACATCACAGGTCCAGGCTGCATGGCCTCAGGGAGCCAAGTATCCCTCCAGGCCTGGCTGACCAGGGTGGGAAATGGAACCCGCTTCTGTTGGAGCTTTGGAGACGGTAGCCCATCCCTGGTTGTGCTGGGCAGTTCTAGGGCTCACCATACCTACGCCGCTGCTGGCAACTACACCATCACGCTTGTTGCCAGCAGCCCCTACGGCAAGGCCCACCAGCAAGCTACTGTCTGCATCCAGGCGCCCATCATTTCTGTCCACCTTTCGGCCAGCCACTCCTCAGCGTTGCTGGGGGAGCAGGTGCAGTGGGTAGCCGAAGTGGTTCCCAGGGAAGATGAGTGGCATCCTTACGAGTACCGATGGGACCTGGGGGTGCCAGGATCCTTCAGGTCTGGTGGACGGGAGGTGTCATTCAACTACAGCCAGGCAGGTATCTACCTGGTCACGGTCCACCTCAGGAACCATGTCGACCAGCAAAGCAGCTCCTGCTCACTGATTGTCCAGGAGAAGGTTGGGGACTTCACCATCTCCCATGATGGGCATGGTCAGCAATACCTCTCCCTGAACAAGACCTACACTTTCCACCTTAGCGGGGCTTTGGGTACAAACTCCACCTTCCGCTGGGACTTTGGCGACGGCACTGTGCCGAGACCGGGTCAAGGACAATTACACATATATTGGAAACCCGGCCCATATACTGTCACTGTTGTTGGGGAGAACCTGGTCAGTCACCTGGAGAAGCATCTGAGCATCCGGGTGGTAACACCTATCACAGAGCTTAGCGTTAGTACCCAGCAGTCAGCAGTAGAGACAGGAAAGGATGTATTGTTTGCCACCAGGCTGGGCACGGGTGATGGGGTCTCCTATTTGTGGGCTGTTCAGGGAGAACGTGTCCAACACCAGAGATCCTCCAATTTCAAGTACAATTTTGAAGAACCTGGCACTTACGTTGTGGAAGTGACAGCAAGAAATGAAGTGAGTGAAGAGACAGGAGCCATCACTGTTCAGGCTGTGGAGAGGATCCGAGACCTGGAGATATCCAGCAGTGACCTGATTGAGGGCAGTTTTTCTGCCACCGGAGAGGCCTGCCTGCTGCACGCGCACCTGGCCCATGGCTCCAATCTGTCCTATACGTGGATTATCAGTCGGGGTCCTGTCACAGTCATTACTGGTCAAGATTCAACTGTGCTCTTTCAACCAGAAGAAGCTGGGCATTACCTGGCAGTTTTGGTGGCCAAAAATGGTCTCGGAGAGGCCAACCAAAGCAAGGAGATCTTTGTGCAAGAACGTATCCATGGAATGGAGGTTACTGCATCAGCACATGAGGTAGGCACGGGAGAACTGGTGCACCTGAAGGTGGCTGTCGTTTTGGGGACAGATTTGCAGTATGAGTGGACCGTTGAGGGAGATGAGAATCACACCAGGGCCAATACCTCCACACTGGCCTACCTTCCCACCTCTGCAGGGACCACAAGAGTGATGGCAGCTGCCTGCAACAAGCTGGGGTGTGCTGAGAGCTCATTGACCTTGAGGATTCTGGACCCCATTTCTGAAGCGAACTCCTCCACCATGAGCAGGTCACCCTTCTTCCTTCTGCCACCCAATGCCACCACTTTCCTCCATGGCTTTGTGGGCACGGGCATTGACATAGCCTGGGAATGGAGTCTATTGGGAGACAGAGGTATCCAGGCCTGGCAGGGGAACCACACCACGGAGCACGCCCTCGGGAGAGTGGGTGTCTGTCTGTTGAGCCTCAATGCCTCCAATGGAATCAGCTGGGAATGGGTCCACCATGACATCGTGGTTCAAGGCTTGGCAATAATGCCAAACGAGACGGTTGCTGGGGTGGTGGATGCTGTTACCTTCAACCTGTCAGTGGAACAGGGTAGCAGCGTACGCTTTGTCCTCTCTATCCCCGTCCTGGAGACGGCTGCTTGGCTGCCCAGGGACACCCACAGCCTCGCCTTCTTGCAAACCAGTTGGCAGTGGCCAGCGGTGGAGGTGCGCCAAGAGCTAAGGTTACGCGCCAGGCTGTGGGCTGGTGGGGCTGCCAGCCTCATCTGGTTCTTCCAGCTGCCCGGTTCCCCCAGCTGCCGCCTGGCTGGGCCCAGCGTCGCCTACACACCCGGCACTGCTGGGTTGCTCACTGTCCGCCTGCGGGCCGCCAGCAGGCTGGGATCATTGACTGTCACCCAACGCTTTCGGGTGCAGTTGCCGGTGGTGGTGGCAGCGGAAGGCCTTCGGATCAACCGCACTCCGCTATTAGCCGGTGAACTGGCGACCATCCACCTACCAGCAGCTGGGGGTAGCAATGTCCAGTACTGGTGGGACTTTGGGGATGGGGATGGGACCTTCACTAGTCAGAGCTGCACAGCCCAACACCGGTACAGGGCTGCTGGCCGCTACACCGTGCACGCCCGAGCATTCAACGAGGTGAGCGCAGCAGGGGTGCTGAGGCTGGAGGTCACGGTGCTGCCTCAGCCCAACTGCCAGGCTCCAGCTGTCCGCTTGGTGCAGCCGCCCCTGTCTGTGGCCAGAGCCCAACCGAGTTACTTTGAGGCTGATGTTGAGCTGACCGGGTGCACATCCTACCCAGTTCACTATCTCTGGCAGGTGGTAATGGGGGCTGACTGCCACAGGCCGGGTCACCACCGAACCCTGCCTCTCCCCACTGTCCAACTCAGCAAGTCACAGTTGACCCTACCTCGGCTGGCCCTGCCCCTGGGCCCAATCTGCCTGCAGGTCATGGCAGCACTGGGCGGAACTCAGCTGCATGGGAAGGCAGAAGCACTGGTCCAAGTGGTGCGAAGCAGGCTGGTAGCCATCATTGAAGGGGGTGCATGCCGAAGCTGGGCTACACACCGGGACCTGGTGCTAGACGGTTCCCAGTCCTATGACCCAGACATCCAGATGCGAGAGGAGGACCACCTGGTGTACAGCTGGCACTGCAAGAGGCAAATCTCACCTTCACTGGACAGACGGGGGAGCACGGTAAGGCAAATCTCACCTTCACTGGACAGATGGGGGAGCACGGTAAGACAAATCTCACCTTCACTGGACAGACAGAGGGAGCACGGTAAGGCAAATCTCACCTTCACTGGACAGACAGAGGGAGCACGGTAAGGCAAATCTCACCTTCACTGGACAGACGGGAGCACGGTAAGACAAATCTCACCTTCACTGGACAGACGGGGAAGCACGGTAAGGCAAATCTCACCTTCACTGGACAGAAGCAGGGAGCACAGTAAGACAAATCTCACCTTCACTGGACAGACAGAGGGAGCACGGTAAGGCAAATCTCACCTTCACTGGACAGACAGAGGGAGCACGGTAAGGCAAATCTCACCTTCACTGGACAGACAGAGGGAGCACGGTAAGGCAAATCTCACCTTCACTGGACAGACGGGAGCACGGTAAGACAAATCTCACCTTCACTGGACAGACGGGGAAGCACGGTAAGGCAAATCTCACCTTCACTGGACAGAAGCAGGGAGCACGGTAAGGCAAATCTCACCTTCACTGGACAGACAGAGGGAGCACGGTAAGACAAATCTCACCTTCACTGGACAGACAGAGGGAGCACAGTGAGGCAAATCTCACCTTCACTGGACAGACAGAGGGAGCACGGTAAGGCAAATCTCACCTTCACTGGACAGACAGAGGGAGCACGGTAAGGCAAATCTCACCTTCACTGGACAGACAGGGGAGCACAGTAAGACAAATCTCACCTTCACTGGACAGAGGGGGGAGCACAGTAAGGCAAATCTCACCTTCACTGGACAGACAGAGGGAGCACAGTAAGACAAATCTCACCTTCACTGGACAGACAGAGGGAGCACGGTAAGGCAACTCTCACCTTCACTGGTCAGACAGAGGGAGCACGGTAAGACAAATCTCACCTTCACTGGACAGAGGGGGGAGCACGGTAATGCAAATCTCACCTTCACTGGACAGACAGAGGGAGCACGGTAAGGCAAATCTCACCTTCACTGGACAGACAGAGGGAGCACGGTAAGGCAAATCTCACCTTCACTGGACAGACAGAGGGAGCACGGTAAGGCAAATCTCACCTTCACTGGACAGACGGGGGAGCACGGTAAGACAAATCTCACCTTCACTGGACAGACAGAGGGAGCACAGTAAGACAAATCTCACCTTCACTGGACAGACGGGGGAGCACGGTAAGACAAATCTCACCTTCACTGGACAGACAGAGGGAGCACAGCAAGGCAAATCTCACCTTCACTGGACAGACATAGGGAGCACGGTAAGACAAATCTCACCTTCACTGGACAGACAGAGGGAGCACAGTAAAGCAAATCTCACCTTCACTGGACAGACGGGGGAGCACGGTAAGACAAATCTCACCTTCACTGGACAGATGGGGGAGCACGGTAAGGCAAATCTCACCTTCACTGGACAGACGGGGGAGCACGGTAAGGCAAATCTCAGCTTCACTGGACAGACAGAGGGAGCACGGTAAGACAAATCTCACCTTCACTGGACAGACAGAGGGAGCACGGTAAGGCAAATCTCACCTTCACTGGACAGACAGAGGGAGCACGGTAAGGCAAATCTCACCTTCACTGGACAGACGGGAGCACGGTAAGACAAATCTCACCTTCACTGGACAGACGGGGAAGCACGGTAAGGCAAATCTCACCTTCACTGGACAGAAGCAGGGAGCACGGTAAGGCAAATCTCACCTTCACTGGACAGACAGAGGGAGCACGGTAAGACAAATCTCACCTTCACTGGACAGACAGAGGGAGCACGGTAAGACAAATCTCACCTTCACTGGACAGACGGGGGAGCACGGTAAGGCAAATCTCACCTTCACTGGACAGACAGAGGGAGCACGGTAAGACAAGTCTCACCTTCACTGGACAGACAGAGGGAGCACGGTAAGGCAAATCTCACCTTCACTGGACAGACAGAGGGAGCACGGTAAGGCAAATCTCACCTTCACTGGACAGACGGGGGAGCACGGTAAGACAAATCTCACCTTCACTGGACAGACAGAGGGAGCACAGTAAGGCAAATCTCACCTTCACTGGACAGACGGGGGAGCACGGTAAGACAAATCTCACCTTCACTGGACAGACAGAGGAAGCACGGTAAGACAAATCTCACCTTCACTGGACAGACAGAGGGAGCACGGTAAGACAAATCTCACCTACACTGGACAGACAGAGGGAGCACGGTAAGACAAATCTCACCTACACTGGACAGACAGAGGGAGCACGGTAAGACAAATCTCACCTTCACTGGACAGACAGAGGGAGCACGGTAAGACAAATCTCACCTTCACTGGACAGACGGGAGCACAGTAAGACAAATCTCACCTTCACTGGACAGACGGGGGAGCACGGTAAGACAAGTCTCACCTTCACTGGACAGACAGAGGGAGCACGGTAAGGCAAATCTCACCTTCACTGGACAGACAGAGGGAGCACAGTAAGGCAAATCTCACCTTCACTGGACAGACGGGGGAGCACGTTAAGACAAATCTCACCTTCACTGGACAGAAGCAGGGAGCACGGTAAGGCAAATCTCACCTTCACTGGACAGACAGAGGGAGCACGGTAAGACAAATCTCACCTTCACTGGACAGACAGAGGGAGCACGGTAAGACAAATCTCACCTTCACTGGACAGACGGGGGAGCACGGTAAGACAAATCTCACCTTCACTGGACAGACAGAGGGAGCACGGTAAGACAAATCTCACCTTCACTGGACAGACAGAGGGAGCACGGTAAGACAAATCTCACCTACACTGGACAGACAGAGGGAGCACGGTAAGACAAATCTCACCTACACTGGACAGACAGAGGGAGCACGGTAAGACAAATCTCACCTTCACTGGACAGACGGGGGAGCACGGTAAGACAAATCTCACCTTCACTGGACAGACGGGGGAGCACAGTAAGACAAATCTCACCTTCACTGGACAGACGGGGGAGCACGGTAAGACAAATCTCACCTTCACTGGACGGACAGAGGGAGCACGGTAAGGCAAATCTCACCTTCACTGGACAGACGGGGGAGCACGGTAAGACAAATCTCACCTTCACTGGACAGACGGGGGAGCACGGTAAGGCAAATCTGACCTTCACTGGACAGACAGAGGGAGCACGGTAAGGCAAATCTCACCTTCACTGGACAGACAGAGGGAGCACGGTAAGACAAATCTCACCTTCACTGGACAGACAGAGGGAGCACGGTAAGACAAATCTCACCTTCACTGGACAGACGGGGGAGCACGGTAAGGCAAATCTCACCTTCACTGGACAGACAGAGGGAGCACGGTAAGACAAGTCTCACCTTCACTGGACAGACAGAGGGAGCACGGTAAGGCAAATCTCACCTTCACTGGACAGACAGAGGGAGCACGGTAAGGCAAATCTCACCTTCACTGGACAGACGGGGGAGCACGGTAAGACAAATCTCACCTTCACTGGACAGACAGAGGGAGCACAGTAAGGCAAATCTCACCTTCACTGGACAGACGGGGGAGCACGGTAAGACAAATCTCACCTTCACTGGACAGACAGAGGAAGCACGGTAAGACAAATCTCACCTTCACTGGACAGACAGAGGGAGCACGGTAAGACAAATCTCACCTACACTGGACAGACAGAGGGAGCACGGTAAGACAAATCTCACCTTCACTGGACAGACGGGGGAGCACGGTAAGACAAATCTCACCTTCACTGGACAGACAGAGGGAGCACGGTAAGACAAATCTCACCTTCACTGGACAGACGGGAGCACAGTAAGACAAATCTCACCTTCACTGGACAGACGGGGGAGCACGGTAAGACAAGTCTCACCTTCACTGGACAGACAGAGGGAGCACGGTAAGGCAAATCTCACCTTCACTGGACAGACAGAGGGAGCACAGTAAGGCAAATCTCACCTTCACTGGACAGACGGGGGAGCACGTTAAGACAAATCTCACCTTCACTGGACAGAAGCAGGGAGCACGGTAAGGCAAATCTCACCTTCACTGGACAGACAGAGGGAGCACGGTAAGACAAATCTCACCTTCACTGGACAGACAGAGGGAGCACGGTAAGACAAATCTCACCTTCACTGGACAGACGGGGGAGCACGGTAAGACAAATCTCACCTTCACTGGACAGACAGAGGGAGCACGGTAAGACAAATCTCACCTTCACTGGACAGACAGAGGGAGCACGGTAAGACAAATCTCACCTACACTGGACAGACAGAGGGAGCACGGTAAGACAAATCTCACCTACACTGGACAGACAGAGGGAGCACGGTAAGACAAATCTCACCTTCACTGGACAGACGGGGGAGCACGGTAAGACAAATCTCACCTTCACTGGACAGACGGGGGAGCACAGTAAGACAAATCTCACCTTCACTGGACAGACGGGGGAGCACGGTAAGACAAATCTCACCTTCACTGGACGGACAGAGGGAGCACGGTAAGGCAAATCTCACCTTCACTGGACAGACGGGGGAGCACGGTAAGACAAATCTCACCTTCACTGGACAGACGGGGGAGCACGGTAAGGCAAATCTGACCTTCACTGGACAGACAGAGGGAGCACGGTAAGGCAAATCTCACCTTCACTGGACAGACGGGGGAGCACGGTAAGACAAATCTCACCTTCACTGGACAGACAGAGGGAGCACAGTAAGACAAATCTCACCTTCACTGGACAGACGGGGGAGCACGGTAAGACAAATCTCAGCTTCACTGGACAGACAGAGGGAGCACGGTAAGACAAATCTCACCTTCACTGGACAGACGGGAGCACGGTAAGACAAATCTCACCTTCACTGGACAGACGGGAGCACGGTAAGGCAAATCTCACCTTCACTGGACAGACGGGGGAGCACGGTAAGGCAAATCTCACCTTCACTGGACAGACGGGAGCACAGTAAGACAAATCTCACCTTCACTGGACAGACGGGGGAGCACGGTAAGGCAAATCTCACCTTCACTGGACAGAGGGGGGAGCACAGTAAGACAAATCACACCTTCACTGGACAGACGGGGGAGCACAGTAAGGCAAATCTCACCTTTACTGGACAGACGGGGGAGCACGGTAAGACAAATCTCACCTTCACTGGACAGACAGAGGGAGCACAGTAAGACAAATCTCACCTTCACTGGACAGACAGAGGGAGCACAGTAAGGCAAATCTCACCTTCACTGGACAGATGGGGGAGCACAGTAAGACAAATCTCACCTTCACTGGACAGACAGAGGGAGCACAGTAAGTCAAATCTCACCTTCACTGGACAGACGGGGGAGCACGGTAAGGCAAGTCTCACCTTCACTGGACAGACGGGGGAGCACGGTAAGGCAAATCTCACCTTCACTGGACAGACAGAGGGAGCACGGTAAGACAAATCTCACCTTCACTGGACAGACAGAGGGAGCACGGTAAGACAAATCTCACCTTCACTGGACAGACGGGAGCACAGTAAGGCAAATCTCACCTTTACTGGACAGACAGAGGGAGCACAGTAAGACAAATCTCACCTTCACTGGACAGACGGGGGAGCACGGTAAGGCAAATCTCACCTTCACTGGACAGACGGGGGAGCACGGTAAGACAAATCTCACCTTCACTGGACAGACGGGGGAGCACGGTAAGACAAATCTCACCTTCACTGGACAGACAGAGGGAGCACAGTAAGACAAATCTCACCTTCACTGGACAGACGTGGGAGCACGGTAAGGCAAATCTCACCTTCACTGGACAGACATGGGCAATGGGGCTAGTGGTAAAAACGGGAATCCATTTATGACTTCTCTATTCCCCTTGCTCACTCCAGCCTCACACCCAGGGAACATAGTGCTCGCCATACTAATCCCACCCTCACTATCAAGCCTGCAGACAAGGCTCGTGCCTTGTGCAGGTGCTGTTGTAGACTTCCAAGTTCCCTGTGCTACTCTCTGCACACGGCAGAGTCATTGTGTTCAGTCTGTCAGATTTGAAGGAATATTCAAGTAACCCCACTTATCCACTCTACATTTGGTCCTCGGGGCGCTTATTCCATTCACTTTTGAAGATTAACATTGGATTTGTTTGCACCAGCCTCGGGTGATTTTTAGATCCTAACTGCTAGTTAGATAAAACAGTTACTTGAAATTCATTGTCAACATCAGGAAAGTAAAGGGCCAGGAATGGGTCAGTGTGTGCTCTGAGCCTGGCCATACCACGATGTCCTGCAAATCAAGCATGGCCATTTCCTATTATCAGGTAGAGTGAGGAGAGAAATGAAAAGCAGGGCCAATGTGGGAGAAAATGTTTGCGAGGATTGTCTGACCCCTTGGGGAAATCAAGCCAGTCTAGAGATCAGACAGGACAAATGGTACCTGTGAAACTGCCTGTCCTCTGATGTGAACTCCATCTTAGTCAAGAGATGGAAAAATGTGAAGCTGTGGGTATGATGCTGACTATCTTATATCAGACCTGGTTTCGATCAAAATCTAGCTGAGAGAGTCAAACTTTTGTCCATTCAATTACCTCTGAAGGTGGTAGGATCGAAGGAGAGGGGTGAAACCTGTTGTGTTACTCATATGAATAACTACCATTTTATTCTCTGCTTCAGGATCAGTCCACTTCTCTCTGTATTCCTGCTCCCAGTTGTTGCAATTCTGTTGTCACCATCCCTGGGCACACACTGGTGCTGGGTGCTACATACACATTCACACTGACCGTCGGCAAGCCTGGGAGGGAGGAGGTCCATGCCACTCAAACGGTGAGTCCTGACTGATAATGGACGTGTTGTACAGAAAGGACTTCGAGATTGCAGATGCACTGAGGAACAAGGATAACATGAGAATGGAAGTTCACATTTCAACATTATTTTTCTATCAATACATATCTGCAGTTACATATCTACCAATACACACCTGTATTTGCCTATCAGCCCTTGCAGACCTGCAGTTATATGGTGAAATCTGCAGGATAGTCCAGAGCAACACAGTGTGGATGGCAATAGGAAAGACCACAGCTTTTGTTCTCAGAATATATTGTATCAGTTGTTGGATACAACCGAGTTACACAGCTTGGCTAGAGAGGGGCAGTGCCAGTGCAGGCTCGTGCTGCGTATGTGTGTGTACATGTGCAATTGTGTGCATGCATGCACATTTGTGTTGGAATGTGCCTTTGCATAAAAATAACAGCAGTGTGATAGATGACAATCAGCAGCAGATTCTGGAAACCATCGGGAAAAGCAGCACCAGCAGTTCCTGTGGCGGCTGAAACATCCTTGCACACAAAACCTACATGGGAATAGAGGAAGATGTTAAGCCCTCAAGTATTAACCTGCACCCATGCTGAGCTCATCAATTTCATCAACTGTTGCCTCATCAACAGCCCTCAAATTCTCTTGGTCCATCTCGGACACTTCTCTCCCCCTTCTTGATTTCTCGGTCTTCATCTCTGGAGACAGACTGTCCACTGACATCTTCTATAAACCCACTGACTCTCATAACTGCCTCGACTGTACCTCTTCCCATCCTGCCACATGCAAAAATGCTTTTCCCTATTCCCAGTCCCTCCATCTCTGCCGCATCTGCTCCCAGGATGAGGCTTTCCATTCCAGGACATCTCAAATGTCCTCTTTCTTTAAGGATCATGGTTTTCCTTCTGCAGTCATCAATGATGCCCTCACCCACATCTCCTCCGTTTCCCTCACTTCAGCCCTCACCCCATCCTCCTGTCACCACAACAGAGACCGAGTTCTCCTTGTCCTCACCTACCACCCCACCAGCCTCTGGATCCAGCATATTATCCTCTGCAACTTCCGCCATCTTCAACAGGACCCCACCACTAAGCACATCTTTCCCTCTCTACCCCTCTCCACTTTCCGCAGGGATTGTTCTCTCCATGACTCCCTGGTCCACACATCCCTCCCCACAGATCTCCTACCTGGTACTTATCCCTGCAAGCATAAGTGCTACACCTGTCCCTACACCTCCTCTCTTACCACCATTCAGGGCCCCAAACAGTCCTTCCAGGTGAGGCAACACTTCACTTGTGAGTCTGTTGGGGTAATCTATTGCATCCGGTGCTCCCGGTGCGGCCTCCTCTACATCGGCGAGACCCAACGCAGACTGGGGGACTGCTTCGTCGAGCACCTCCGCTCCATCCGCCACAACAGACAGGATCTCCCGGTTGCCACCCACTTCAACTCTCCTTCACATTCCCATTCGGATATGTTCATACATGGCCTCCTCTACTGCCATGATGAGGCCAAACTCAGGTTGGAGGAACAAGACCTCATATACCGTCTGGGCAGTCTCCAGCCCCTTGGCATGAACATTGAATTCTCCAATTTCTGGTAATTCCCTCCCTCTCCCTTCCCCCATCCCACTTTCAGTCTGCCTCCTCCTCCAGCTGCCTATCACCTCTCTCATGATTCTGCCTTCTTCTACTACCCATAGTGCTTTCCCCTTACATTCCTTCTTCACCTCTCCTGCCTATCCCCTCCCTGCTTCCACTCCCCCACCCCTTGATCTTTCCTCTTACTGGTTTTTCACCCGGCACCTACCAGCCTTCTCCTTCCCACCCTCCCCCCCACCTTCCTTATAGGGTCCAATACCTTCCCAGCCACTGAAGTCATGTTAACTGGCCTATATAATCCTTTTTCCTGCCACCCTCCCTTCTTAAAGAGTTGAAATGTTTTTCTTAAAAAGCAAGAAAAGTTTGCCAGATGTCCACATATTAATGTTGTAGGAAGCTAAGAGATTTATGGAAATAGCAAAAAAGAAGTTCAAAGGGAGATGTGGAAGGTAAAGCGAGGGTACGGAAATACTGGCAGCTAAAAACATGCAACATCCACTGGCATAAAATGACAACATTATTGCAGCCATAGAGGTTCCTCCAGCATTTTTTGTGTTGCTCCAGATTTCCAGCATCTACTGTCCTGTCCCTCCTAAATGAAGGACTGACAAGTCCAACAGCTCAATGTTCTGTGATATAGGAGTTTCAGCTGTGACGGAGTGCAATGTAAAGGAGGAGAAGGAGTCACACTACTGAATTGGGAAACATCATGAAGTATGCAGAAAGGATATTCTGGAGGGATCACCCAATGAGGCCTTATAGGGGGCAATCACTTTGCTGGGGTTAAGCCATCGAGTCATAGAACACTACAGCACAGAAATAGGCCCTTCAGCCCATCTAGCCCATGCCAAACCATTAACCTGCCTTGTCCCATAGCACTCCATCTCCTCCCATCTGTGTACCTATCCAAATTTCTCTTAAATGTTGAAATTGAACCTGCATCCACCACTTGTGCCGGCAGCTCGTTCTGCACTCTCACCATCCTCTGAGTGAAGAAGTTCCCTCTTATGTTCCCCTTAAGCATTTCACCTTTCACCCTTAACCCATGACTTCTAGTTGTGGTCTCACCCAACCACAGTAGAAAAAAGTCTGCTTGCATTTACCCTGTATAACGCTGATAATTTTGTATACCTCTATCAAATCTCACTTCAATATTCTACTTCGTAGGAAATAAAGTCCTAACCTATTTAACCTTTCCCTGTAACTCAGGTCCTAAAGTCCTGGCAACATCCTTGTAGATTTTCTCTGCACTCTTTCAGTCTTTTTATATCATTCTGGTAGATAAGGGATCAAAAGTGGACACAATACTCCAAATTAGGCCTCGCATATATCTCACAAAATTTCAATGTAACATTTCAATTCCTGTAGTCAGTATAATGATTTATCAAGGACAATGTGCCAAAATCTCTTTTTACGACCCGATCAACCTGTGATGCAATTATGGATCTGTATTCCCCGGTCCCTCTGTTCTATTGCACTCTTCAGTGCCCTATTGCCCACCATGTAAGTCCTACCCTGGTTTGTTCTTCCAAAACGCAATACCTCACACTCGGCTGCATTAACTTCCACCTGCCATTTTTCAGCCCCTTTCACTACCTGCTCCAAATCCTGTTGCAAGCTTTGATCATCTTGGTATTATATAACCCTACCAGAAAAATTGTTGAATTTAACTTTAACTTTGGAAATGAGACTGGGCGGTCAGTTTGGGAATAAACTCTTATTGGGCTTCCAGCTGTGTACAGGTACGATTTTAACCAACATTTTGATGACAAACTCTGCTACCTTGATCAGGAGTGATGCCTGGGCATGTCTAGTCTGGTGGTATACAATCCCGTTGTCCGTCTTTTCTGATTGGTTAGTCCTCATCCGCTGTCCCACCTTATTTACAATCAAATTCCAATTAAATACAAGCATATATCAGCCAGATGGGACACACAGTGGAAACCTGCATCAAGGATCCCAGGAGCTGTATCCACTTGGGTTACCCAGAGAGATCGGCAATAGCAGAACATTACATTCAAAATGGTCATAGGATTGACTTCAGCATTAGGGGGACTTCAGCAAAACCAGTGTGCTGCACCAATGACTTTTGGGACGGCCTGGTAACGGAAGCCATTGGAATAAAACTAGAGGAAAAGAATTTTAACAAGGACTAAGGTCTCATTCAAAGTAAGAACTGGAATTCGATTGTAAAGAAAGTTGGACAGTGGAAACCTGATTGGATGCGGAATAACCAGTCAGGAGGGAGGAACGATAAGGTTATAAAGAGCACCTGACTAGACACGCCTATGCATCATCCCCGATGAGGATGGCGGAGTTTGTGATCGAACCTTCAGTTAAAGTCGATACCTGTACCTGGCTGGAAACCTGAGAAGTTATTTGCCATATACGCCAAGAAAGCACTAGATCCAGATTGGGAATATTTTGGAAAGAATGATCATAATTCTGTAAGGTTCAATTTGGTTATGGAAAAGGATAATGTTGGTCCTCAAGCCAAAGTCCTAAATTATGGGATGGTTGATTTTGATAGTGTGAAAGAAGATCTGACAAAGTAAGACAGATCATGCCATACATAATTATATAGAGGTAGTAAGTGCCTTCAGGCTTCTGTATCTCCTACCTGATAGTAACAGTGAGAAAAGGGCATGTCCTGGGTACTGGAGGTCCTTAATAATGGACACTGCCTATCTGAGTCACCGCTCCCTGAAGATGTCCTGGGTACTTTGTAGGCCAGTACCCAAGATGGAGCTGACTAGATTTACAACCCTCTGCAGCTTCTTTCAGCCCTGTGTAGTAGACCCCCACTTCCCCCACCAACACCAGACAGTGATGCAGCCTGTCAGAATGCTTTCCATGGTACCACTATAGAAGTTTTTGAGTGTACTTGTTGACATGCCAAATCTCTTCAAATTCCTAATTAAGTATAGTTGCTGTTTTGCCTTCTTTACAACTACATTGATACGTTGGGACCAGGTTAGATCCTCAGAGATCTTGACACCCAGGAACTTGAAACTGCTCACTCTCTCTACTTCTGACCCCTCTATGAGGATTGGTCTGTGTTCCTTCATCTTACCATTCCAGAAATCTGTAATCAGCTCTTTCATCTTACTGGTGTTGAGTGCCAGGTTGTTGCTGCGACACCATTCCACTAGTTGGCATATCTCACTCCTGTACGCCCTTTCGTTATCACCTGAGATTCTACTAACAATGGTTGTATCATCAGCAAGTTTATAGATGGTATTTGAGCTATGCCTAGCCACACAGTCATGTGTATATAGAGAGTAGAGCAGTGGGCTAAGCACACACCCCTGAGGTGCGCCAGTGTTCATCATCAGTGAGGAGGAGATGTTATCACCAATCTGCACAGATTGTGGTCTTCTGGTAAGGAAGTTGAGGATCCATTTGCAGAGGGAGGTACAGAGGCCCAGGTTCTTCAACTTCTCAATCAGGATTGTGGGAATGATGGTATTAAATGCCGAGCTATACTTGATGAACAGCATCTTGAGATAGGTGTTTGTGTTGTCCAGGTGGTCTAATGCTGTGTGAAGAGTCATTGAGATTGCGTCTGCCATTGACCTATTCTGGTGATCGGCAAATTGTAATGGGTCCAAGTTCTTACTTGTATTCACCAAAGGGAAGGATGTGGACGTTAGTGAGTTCAGGGAGGGATTTGTTGATTGGCTGGAACATTGTCTGGTGTTAGATGTCTTGGAATACACAATGGCAGGTAAATCTCTGGCTGCGATCTACCAGAATGTTATGGGAAACAAAGGAGAAGATTGCTAAGACCCTGATAGAGATTTTTGTATCTTCATTAGCTACAGGTGAGGTGCCAGAAGGAGGGTGGCTAGTATTGTTCTGTTATTTAAGAAAGGTAGCAGGGATAAACTAGGTAACTACAAATGGTAAACATGTTAGTGGTAGAGCAATTATTGAGAGACAGGGTCTCTATACATTTAGAAAGGCAGGGATTGATTTTAGGGATCATCAGTATGGCTCTGTGGTGCAAAATCCTGTTCACTAACATAAATGTACTTTTGAGGAATTAAAGAAAGGAGATTGATGAAGGCATGGTAGATGTTGCCTATATGGTTTCAGTAAGGCATCTGCCGAGGTTCCCTATGATAAGCTGATCTAGACGATTAAGCAACACATGTAAGCTGTCCACTGGATCCAAAGTTGGAATGGCTCAGGGCAGTGTTGTTTTACTGACTGGACGGGTGTGACTAGTTGTGTACAACAGGGATTGCTGATGGGATGCCAGCTGTTACTGATTTATGCTAATAACTTGGATGTGAATTCAGGAGGTATGATTAGAAGGTTTCCAAATGATGCAAAAAAAAACTGGTTAATGTTGTGTGTAGCAAGGAAGGATGTCTAAGGCTATAGTCGTATTTAGATCTGTTAGAAAGTTGGGCAGAGTGCTGGAAAATGGAATTTAGTCCCAACAAGTACATGGTAATGTTTGTTAGGAAGTCAAATGGGGAAGGACATATACAGTAAATGGTAGGGGCTAAGGAAAGTTCATGATTAGAGGGTCTGTGGGGTCTATACCAACAGTTTCCTGAAAGTACTGACACAGGTTATGGGGTGGTAAATGTTCATCTTCATAGTCAGGGCATAATTTAAGAGGATTCAGGGAGCTTTGTTCTGGTATCCCAAGGTCTCTCTGATCACCCACACTTTCCAAGATCCTGCCATTCACTGTGTGAGTCCAAGTTTAACTTCCCAAAATGTATCACTTCACCTTGTCTTGAGTTAAATTCCATCTGCCATTTCTTACCCACTTGCCCAGTTGATCTGGAGATCCTATTGTAGCTTCATATAACCTTCTTCACTGTCCATTATTATACCACCACTTATGCAGCCTTCTCCAAATCCTCCAATCATACCACCTGCATTCTCATCCATACCATCAACATGTATGATAAAGGACTCAGTAGAAATCCCTTTAGGCCACAACTGAGCGCAGGTCTGCAATCTGAAAATCAACCCTGCAATGAGAGTATCAAGAGGAGATGGTTGACGCAGATACATCACTCTGTCCAAGAAGCCATTGGGTAGTTTCCTCAATAGGGAAATCATTAGGCTCCCATGCTAATACAGGTAATTGGGATTAGTGTAGCTGAGCAAAAGTTTTAGCATGGATGTGATGGGCCAAAGAGCCTATTTCTGTGCTATACAACTCTGTGCCTCTGACAGAAATCACAACAAAATGACTAAGGAGAGAGTTGGGACTGATATGGGAAAAATAACCTACTTGTGGGATAGTGTGTAGGGTTCTGAGTTTGCTTCACAAAAGAGGGGGTCATTGCTGATATTGTAATTAGTATGTAAAATATTAAAGTAACAGCCTTGATTCAGCCCTTTCTGTTGGTCAAGTGTTTCTAGTGTTGGTCAGGAGGTGGCATAATTCACACTGATTTGAATTGACACAACACATTTCACTCTGTTTCAATGTACATGTGACAAATAAAACTAATCTTCAATCCTCTCATAACCAAGAAATCCAAGCAACACACACAAACTGCTGGAGGAACTCAGCAGGCCAATCAGCATCTATGGAAGAGAGTACAGTCGACGTTTTGGGCCAAGACACTTCAGCAGGACTGGAGAAAAAAAAGATGAGTTAGAGTTAGAAGGTGTTGGGGTGGGGGGGGGGGTGAGAGGTCCTCTCCTTCACCAGCCCTGTATCTCTTTCACCAATCAACCTTCCTGCTCTTTTCATCACCCTCCCCACACCATCCCCCGTTTGACCAATCACCTTGTATTCCTCCGTCCCCTCCCCCCACCTTCTACCTGTCTTATCTCTTTTTCTCCAGTCCTGTTGAAGAGTTTTTTCCTGAAATGTTGACTGTACTCTTTTCTGTAGATGCAGCCTGGCCCGCTGAGGTCCTCCAGCATTTTGTGTGTGTTGCTTAATCTTCAATCTCTGCCTATTTCTGAACATATGTAACAATGTTCATAAGAGTATGCTTGGTGTTGGTCACTGTGGTGTCTGTTACAGGTATTGAACAGTCATGTGTCAGTGCTGGTCTGGTCTCACCCAGTATGGAAGATTGCAGAGCCTATATCTAGTGCTGTATCTGTGTAGTATTGTATCTGACTCTCTGTGTCAGTCCCTATGTGTCTGTGCTGACTGTGACATTTTAACATGCAGGTTCTGGTCCAAGCTGGAAAGATCCCGAGCGTGCTTTTGGAGTGTATCTCCTGCCGTGTCCGCTGGAGCTATGGAGTGAGCAGGAGTACGCATGTCTCATTGGCTGGAAGGTGTGCCAATTGCAGCAGCCAGTTATTGGTAAGCATTCCCACTCGCCGTGTTGCTTTCTTTTTTGGGGTTGTCCCCACAGGTCTTTGCCATTTTGAAGATGTGTCCATTGTGCCCTTTAAGAGGAATGTTGTAATCCAGGGTGCTATTCCATTGTGGTGCATCAGAGATCACAAGATGTTCGAGGTCTGTGAAAGAAACTCAGGCTATAATAATAGAGGTGAGCTGCTGATTTCTCTCCAATGTTCCCAACCAACGTCTATGCCTGAGACAACTTTATAACTAAATGTAGTCATTATTTCAAATGTAATCCGGAAAACTATAGGCCGGTAAGTAGTAGGTAAATTATCAGAAGGAGTAACAGGGACTTATTAGGGGGAGTCAACATGGCTTTGTGCATGGTAGGTCATGTTTAACCAATCTATTAGAGTTTTTCGAGGAGGTTACCAGGAAAGTGGATGAAGGGAAGGCAGTGGATGTTGTATACATGGACTTCAGTAAGGCCTTTGACAAGGTCCCGCATTGGAGGTTAGTTAGGAAGATTCAGTTGCTAGGTATACATGGAGAGGTAGTAAATTGGATTAGACATTGGCTCAGTGGGGGAAGCCAGAGAGTGGTAGTGGAGGATTGTTTCTCTGAGTGGAGGCCTGTGACTAGTTGTGTGCTGGGTCCATTGTTATTTGTCATCTATATCAATGATCTGGATGATAATGTGGCAAATTGGATCAGCAAATTTGCTGACGATACAAAGATTGGAGGTGTGGTGGACAGTGAAGAAGGTTTTCAAAGCTTGCAGAGGGATTTGGACCAGATGGAGGAATGGACTGAAAAATGGCAGATGGAGTTTACTGCAGACAAGTGTGAGGTATTGCACTTTGGAAGGACAAACCAAGGTAGAACATACAAGGTAAATGGTAGGACACTGAGGAATGCAGCAGAACAGTGGGATCTGGGAATACAGATACATAATTCCCTAAAAGTGGCATCACAGGTAGATAGGGTTGTAAAGAAAGCTTTTGATACATTGGCCTTTATAAATCAAAGTATTGAGTATAAGAGTTGGAATGTTATGGTGAGGTTGTATAAGACATTGGTGAGGCCGGATTTGGAGTATTGTATGCAGTTTTGGTCACCTAATTACAGGAAGGATATTAATAAGGTTGAAAGAGTGCGGAGACGGTTTACAAGGATGTTGCTGGGACTTGAGAAACTGAGTTACAGAGAAAGGTTGAATAGGTTAGGACTTTATTCCCTGGAGCGTAGAAGAATGAGGGGAGACTTGATAGAGGTTTATAAAATTATGATGGGTATAGATAGAGTGAATGCAAGCAGGCTTTTTCCACTGAGACTAGGGGAGAAAAAAAACCCAGAGGACATGGGTTAAGGGTGAAGGGGGAAATGTTTAAAGGGAACATTGGGGGGGGGGGCTTCTTCACACAGAGTGGTGAGAGTGTGGAATGAGCTGCCAGATGAAGTAGTAAATGCGGGTTCACTTTTATTAACATTTAAGAAACATTTGGACAGGTACATGGATGAGAGGGGTTTGCAGGGATATGGGCCAGGTACAAGTCAGTGGGACTAGGCAGAAAAATGGTTTGGCACATGTGCTGTAATGTTCTATAGTTCTATTTACTTTGCTATGGGGTCTACTGTACCCTAGTTAGCTCCTGTATTTCCCAAATTACAACTTAACTTTAAAAGTACTGACTGCGAGGCACTGTTGGGATGTCTTGAGATTGTGAAAGGCTCTGTGGAGTTGCACATTATTGATTTCATTCTCCATAATTGATAACACATAAGGATTGGAATTTAATTACTCTAAGGGCTAGCTGTTCTGCATCTTTCTCTGTGGTCAGCCTATTTACTAGTGTTATTCATATTTCATTTTCCCTGTAGTACAAGTGGACGGTTCAGAATCCTGATGGCCACCCTTTGATCTTAGACAACCAAACCACCTCCACAGGAGACTCGAATGCTAACCTGGTCATTCGACAGGGGGTCCTCCAAGATGGAGTCAACTACACTTTCACCTTGAACATAACTGATCTTGAAGAGGAAACCTCAGGCTTCTCCCGTATCATTCTGAGCCCTAACTACCCTCCCAGTGGGGGACACTGTACCATCCATCCAGAACAAGCTCTCTATCTGTTGGAAACCCCTCTTACTTTTAATTGCACAGGTAACTAGAGATTTATTTTTGATTGTTACTACTAGTTCCGACCTCCTTCCTTCCACCTGCACTCCTCCTCTGATGATTTTGTTTAAGGCAAGTTTTTAGTTATTATGCTCACGACTGAATCTGCAGATGCTGGAAATAAATAAAAACACAAAATGCTGGCAGAACTCAGCAGGCCAGACAGCACCTATGGGAGGAGGTAGTGACGATGTTTCGGGCCGAAACCCTTCATCAGGAGTGAAGTAACATGGGATGGTGGAGAGGGGATAAGAAGTGGGGGGAGGGATGAAGTAGAGAGCTGGGAAGTGATAGGTTGGAGGGAAATGGGCTAGGAGAATTATGGGAAATAAAAGAGAAAGAAAGGTAGGACTAGGGGGAGATTATAGTGACGGGGGAAAAAGAGAACCAGACTAAGATAATAGATAGGGATGGGGGTGGGGGGGGGCAGGGGTATCAACGGAGGTCTGTGAGTTGGATGTTCATGCCGGCAGGTAGGAGGCTACCTAGGCGGGAGATAAGGTATTGCTCCATCGACCTGCGTGTGGCCTCATCTTGACGGTAGAGGAGGCCATGGACAGACATGTTGGAGTGGGAGTGGTCTGTGGAATTGAAGTGTGTGGCCACAGGGAGATCCCGCCACTGCTGGAGGACTGAGTCCTTATTATGTTATGTTAACCTGCTTTAGCTGAGAAAGAATTTTGTTGTGGAACTTTAATGCATTGATTTTTAAAAATATTTAATTGGTTACATCTTCATCTTCAATTCACCAACCTTGAGAAGGAAGTTCCAAGTGACCAAGACTTGGCAAGGTTTGCCACAGACTTATCAGATCAACACAGAATCTGGCCGTTGAGTCAATGTGAGTTCCCGTCAGTAATATTCCCTTCTTTCCAATTCATGTTAGCTTATTTATTCTCTTCACATGTGCCGAATAACTCCCCTTTGGTTCTTTTTGCCAAAGTATATTTTCATTTGGCTGATTAACCTGCCAGAGCATCTTTGGGGCATGGGTGGAGCTTCTAAGGAAACTTCCATAGCCATGAAGAGAATGTACAGACTGCACAGTCAAGAATGAAGCTGAGTCTCTGAAGCTGTGTAGGAATCAGTCCATGGTTACTGTGTAATTACCAGTGCATCACAACGCTCCCTGTATAGACTACACACAGACAGTGACTGTGGTCAGGGATGCACCTGGGTAGTTACCAGTGTATCACAATGCTATCTTGTACTTTATGTGGTTCAACTAAGTTAAGGGCATGTGCAATATATTTGGAATGAATGGAATATGTAGCCCTTGCCCGTGTCTCTTATCATTGTGTAGACTAAAAATTCGTACATGTTATAAATTGGCAACAAGGGTTGGAAAAATAAAGAACAAGCCCCACATGAGAGAAAATATAGACTTTTAGTTGAAAAAAGATGACTTACTGGGGGTGTTAATTGGTTTGGCGACATTCTGTGCACCAGCTGTGACCAACCCCGATTATGGACACAGCAAAGAACATCCAGCCAAAACTCTACTGAAGAAGAGGGTTGGCCATTACTTGGAAGGTTCCTGGGTAAATTATTTGGTTGATGATTGACACATTTCTTCCAGGGACGAATGAAGCTACACAGATACACTGCAGCTGGTGGAAGAATTTTGGGTGTGTTTTGTGCACTGGGATAAGAAAGCTGCTGATAGATCAGTGAAATGGGTTCAGAAACATGTTGCATGTTAGCAAATACCATATCATCAATTCTTGTTTAGTGAAGCAGAGCAAATGTTAAATAATCCCATTAATCCATTCAGATATAGTGGAGATCTCTAACTCCAGAATGTGAGTTATAAATTCAGTATGTACATAATCTCTTTGAAAGATCTGTTGGATACTGCAAATCTGACATTTAGACTGCACACAGAATGCCAAGTCTATGATTTAATCAACAAGCAAATGAAGTTAAAGTTACTAAATGCATAGAATTTCATATCTGATCCTATGTCCAAATTTGCAATGGTTTTTAAGTGTTCCTTTCTAATACCTGTACATCCTTTCATTCATTTCTGTCTGACTGTCTTATGAAACAAAATATAATTAAACACATACATTATTAGATGCCAGATTATTCAAGTGGTGCAGCTGAGGGGTCAGTGAGAATTGACAAAGAAACACTGAAGGAACAAATATTACAATGGTGCTGAACTTTAATGAGGATACATTGATCAGTGAGATTTTTGCTGAACTTCAGCAGGATGTCACATTCCGCAATTGCATATACTGGAGGTGAACTCAATGCACATTAGATTCATAACACAGTTCAGCTTAGTTAAGTCAAATCTTGAGGGGAGAGTAAAAAAACAGAACAGTTGATGCAGAAATGAAATTATTATTCAAATTAAAAGGGAGGCTACATTGTAGAGCTCACATGCGAACACCATCTAACAGCTCTCAGGTAAAAAGAAATATTTTCCTTAAAATAGGAGAGGGAAGTGAGCACAAAAATAATCCCTTCGAGAGATATTCAGGAGAATGCAGGAGAGTTGTATGCTAATGACTTGGTCAGAAATGAATCCATTGGAGACTGTGGAGAGAGCAAAGCGATTAAACTGAGTCAACAAGTGACATCCACATCAAGCCAGGAAACAAACAGTATCAATGGGACAAATTTTTTTCAGAAGATAGAAGCATGGAGATATTGTCAGGATGTTAAACTTAAGCTAAGGGACTCACTCCCTTTCAGAAAATGCAATATTTATTGAAATATAACAAAAGTACTGTGATGTTCTGGGTGGGACCGTGGTCGACAGCCCACTTTTGCATTTTAAATGCTTTTGTGGGATTATGGTGGGAAGTTCCAGTTCGTTTATTATTACATTTTAGCTCAGGTTATGCAGTTATTTGCTTGTGTGTTTGTGGGTCACCCGAACTGTAACCAGGGTGTGTGATGGTCACCTCCCCCATCAGTGTGAGACTGGTTGGGTTCTTGTGTGCTAATCACAATAAGAAAGAGTACACAGGTTGTAGAACCTTGAAAGCCTTCTTTGATTCCCTGGTTCACTGGTGGGAAGCCACCAAGGAGCACATCGAGGTTTTTCATCCGCAAGGATATCCAGAAAGCAAGACAGGAGCAGTGCGAACTGCGTAAACTCCAGACTGAGATACAGCAACTCCTCCTTCTGCAGTCGAGGGGGTGGATGTCAGGGAGGAATTATGGGAAGAGAAAGGCTGGCAAGCCCAGCACTTTGCCACCGAATCCTCCAAGATCATCTTCCGATCAACGTGCTCATGGTTCTTCTTCCAAAAGGTGCACAGGGGGAGCTCTGTGATCCACAGCCTTAAGGAAGAGGACGGCTCAGTCGCGTCCTCACAGACAGACATACTGAGGATCTGCACATCCTTCTATGCCGGTCTGTATGGAGAAAAGGCCACAGACTCCACAGCCTCTCGCAACTTCTTGTCGTCTATTATGCAGGTCTTAGACGATGGCAAGCGGGAGAGTCTGGAGCAGCCACTGACCCTGGACGAGCTGACTGGCTCTGTCCGTTCCTTTGAGTCGGGTAAGACTCCCGGAAGCGACGGCTTACCAGTATTCGACTCTGTGGAATTGACCTGCTGGAAGTATATAATGCTGTGCTTCTGGCCAGCTGCATGTCAGAATCCATGAGGAAGGGCATCATCACCCTCATCTACCAGTAGAAGGGGGAGAGGGAGGACATTAGACATTGGAGGCCCATTTCACTCCTGAATGTGGACTACAAGATCCTGTCCAAAGCTATCGCCAACAGGGTCAGGTCTGCCCTGGAACAGGTGATTCACCCGGACCAAACCTGTGCAGTACCGGGCAGGAAGATCTCGGAAAGCCTCGCGCTGAGGGTCACCATCGCCTATGTGCAGGACGGGGGTGGACGCCTGCCTGGTCAGCTTGGACCAGGAGAAAGCCTTCGACAGGATATCGCACATGTACATGGCGGATGTACTCTCCAAAATGGGATCTGGGGAGGGAATCCAGAATTGGATCAGACTTCTCTACACGGACATCTGTAGCGCAGTCCAGGTCAACGGGTGGGAAACAGACAGCTTCCCCATCAGGTCTGGAGTCAGGCAGGGCTGCCCTCTCTCCCCTGTCTTGTTCGTGTGCTGCATAGAACCCTTTGCCATCAGGTGACACGGCCAGGCAGTGGAGGGATCCAAGTCAAAACCTCCCCGTACATGGACGATGTCACCATTTTCTGCTCTGATCCGAGGTCAGTTCACAGACTGATCAGCATTTGCAAACAGTTTGAGGAGGAGTCAGGGGCCAGGGTCAACCACACGAAGAGCGAAGCCATGCTCTTCGGCAACTGGCCCGAATGATCCAGTGTCCCCTTCACCATCAGGGCTGATCACGTGAAGGTTTTGGGGATCTAGTTCGGAGGGGCCAAGGCATGCAATAAGAACTGGCAGGAGCGGACTGCCAAGGTGAAACAGAAACTTGGACTGTGGGGAGGGCGCTCCCTATTGATAACGGGCAAGAACCTGGTCATCAGGTGTGAGGTGCTCTCAGGTCTGTTGTACTTGGCGTAAGTATGGCCCGCCCCCCCGCTCCTACTGCTTGGGAATCACCCGAGCCGTCTTCAGATTCGTCTGGGGATCCAAGATGGAGTGGGTCAGATGGGCCACCATGCACAAGTCCCTGGACAATTGGGGCAAAAACGTTCCCAATATCGCCCTCACCCTGATAGCCAGCTTCATGTGTGGCTGCATCAGGTTGTGTGTGAAACCCAGGTATGTGGACACAAAGTACCACTATGTGCCCAGGTTCTACCTGTTGCCTTGGCTACGAAGGATGGTTCTGGCCCCACTCCCACGCAACACCCCAGTCAGCTGATCGTTGCTGCCATATAACAACTACAGCACAGAAACAGGCCATCTCGGCCCTTCTAGTCCATGCCGAAACTTGATGGTCTACCAGCACATGGAGATGTCAGTGGCGCATTCTCGGTTGCAGGAGTACATGCTGAGGGTGCACTGAAACTTGGTGTAGCCACTGCAAGGGCCCAGTGGGGAAGGACCACAGCTTAGGGTTCTTCTCCTGCGGGAGTTGAGGGGTAGGGTGGCAGGGAGTGTACCCCTCAACAATGGTCTGTAAAACATCAGAGCAACTCACGAGTGGCTGGAAGTGTGGAAATCTATAGAATGTAGAGGAAACCTCTGTAATGGATTGAAAGTCATTGAATGGTTCATTGTAAATAATTTTATTTTTAAAAGATTCACCATAAAAACCGTTGAATTAAACAGCTTCCTCGTCTGTCATTATGGACCAAATGCTCGCCACATTGATGTCAAGAGTGACATTCGAAATCGAAGGCGAGCTTGCAGAGCTACAACGGTGGATAAAGTGCTTTAAGACCCAGGGAAAATCGAGGGACGAGCAGTATGCTACCCCTATGCCCACGGGCAGGGCTGGTGAAGATGGAATTCGAAGGGAGGACCTGGGAACCGAGCATTGTGCCACGGAGCGAGCGTACCCAGGCTCCCCAACCCGTGGGTAGAGTGGAGCGCATCACTTGCCTCCGTAGCGACCCGCACCGGGGAACCCAAGACGCCGTAGCCATGGGAGGACAGGCACCATGGCAGCCCCCGCTGGAGCGACAGGAAGATCGGAGGGCCTCGACGATTTGCGCCTCAAGGTCTACCCTGAAGATCCCCAGATGCAATGGTACCAGCTGCCTGGAGCCTTACCTGGTGCAAGTCAAACTGGTTGCATGGCACAACGGGTGAAGCCCCACCGAGACGGCAGTGCACCTTGCCCTGGCACTGGAAGGAGACCTAACGCCGGCGTTTCGAGCAGAGGCTGTGGGCGGAAGCAACTGTGGGAGGAAACTTGGGGGCGCTTGCAGCAGATCTCACCACCGTGCTCAGCGGGGTTACCCCCAGGAACAGCTTGCCCTCCATGCCTTGGTAAAGGCGCTGACGCCGGAGCACCTTCGGCAGCGGCCGAGGCGGAGAGAGCAGAAGGGATCATCGCCCCACATGCCGCAAACCCGGTCTGTGTCACCGAGGGTGAGGAGGAGCCCGTGAGGCGGGTCCGACCAGTGCCATGCCGGCCACGGTGAGGCAGGTCGTTTGGCCCGGGACTGTCCCGCACCGGCACCGCGCCACAAAACACCGTGAAGGGAGTGCCACCCGAGTCCTCCAGCGGAACTCCTTCGTTGCCGCCCCTCCGGGTGGGCCGTTTGGCTGAAGGGCGAGGCTAATACGTGGACTGCGTGGTGGAGGGCATCAGATGCCGGGCGTTGGTGGACACCGGGTCAACCATCACAATCATCCGTTCCGGTGTTCTCCCCAACATGGCCAAGCCATCCCCGCCTGGGTGGACAACGATGGCAGTCTAACTGTGCGGCGCTGCAAGAGAAGAGGAGTGAACACGAGATGTGGCTCGCCGACCTGCATCCTCGGCCTGGACGTGCGGATGTGTCGGGGGCCAGACTACCTCGGTGCTCTCCGGCAGGCCAGCTCCAGAAAGCGGTCTCACAGCGGCCCGCGGCAGGGCCCAACGCAACACAGCCGAGCCACTGGCTTCAAGTGAGAGGCAGCAGCGTCCTCCCCACCGTGGACCAGCAGCTGTGCAGGGAACAGGTGAGCGATCCCGTGTTGGCCCGGGTGAGGGAATAGCTGAGTGTGGGACGATGGATGGGGTGGGCAGACCTGGACCCAGAGACCAAAGCCCGAAACTCGGAGTGGGGAATGCTGGAGGTCCACGGCAGGTTGCTGTTCAGCCGGTGGGAGGTGTCCGATGGTGACAGCTGGTGGTCCCCCGGGGGCTCCGCGCCATGGGGCTGCGGTCGGTGCAAGGGCTGGTGGGGGCTGGCTGTCTCGGAGTTACAAAGACGTTGGGCAGGCTGCGTGAACGCTTCTACTGGCCTGGTACAGGGAATACCTGGAGTTGTTCGGCAGTGCTGTGACACTTGTAGGTCCCAGAAGATGCCTGGCCCCAACAGTCCGGGGTGGCAATGGGGACTCCAGTAGGGGTCTACAACCCCTGCCGGAAGAAGGGACTGACCCCCAAGCTTGGAAGCCGCTGGAAGAGGTGCATCTCAGATGTGGTATATCAGGGGTGGTTACCTGAATGGCAGAAGGCAGTCATGCTGCACTGGGACCAGCTGGCACAGTGTCAGTCCTTGGCCACCGCTGACCCAGCGAGGCGGAGAGAGCAGAAGCGATCTTAACCCCCCCAAACTGTTCCAGCATGCAGTGAACCCGGGTTTGTCTCACACAAACAGGTGGCAGTGTTGACGCCCACCAGGACCTTTAGACTTTGCTATGGATCCTGGGGTTGCCAGGGGTGATTGACCTCTCTGGTGGGGGCAGTGTAACGTTCTAGGTGGGGGCATGGTCGACAGCCTGCTCCTGCATTTCTAATGACCAGTACTGTTTACGGGCTTCCCCCGCCATTCGAAGATAGAGCATGCCTATGAAATGGTTCGTAAACTGGAATGTCGTAAAGTGAAGAAGCAATTACCATTTATTTATATGGGAAAAATTTGTGAGTGTTCACAGACCCAAAAAATAACCTATCAAATCATGCCAAATAACACATAAAACCTAAACTAACAGTAACATACAGTAAAAGCAGGAATGTTATGATAAATACACTGCCTATATAAAGTAGAAATACTTTTCTGCAATCATTGCAGCTCTGTCCACCGTAGCGAAAATCTCACGCAAGCGAAGCGCTCTTGGCAGAAACACTTGGCGCAAGCGCAGTCAGCATAGACACTCTCTCCAGTAACCTTTAAGCCATGAAGCTGCCAAATCACACCAAATAACACATAAAAATACACAGCCTATAAAGTAGAGATAATGTATGTACAGTGTAGTATCACTGGAAGACAGCGAGCACACTGATGATGGTGTGTTAGGCTGAGTTGCTGGAGGTTGGGGTGGTGGGAGGTAGAGGAGACTGGGGTGTCATCTCATCGTCGTCTGTTTCCATCAGGGCAGGCGGGTCATCTTCTTCAATGTCTACCTGCCTCGATGTTGAAGGTCGAGGTTAATCATCTGCTGCGGCTGATGTGGAATTCTTGAAAAACGGCAGTATGCTTGACCACTTAGCCTCGCGCATTTTCTATCGTAGAGTTCTTTGTAAGCATTCAAACCATCCTGCAAATATGCCCTAAACCTACATACCCTTTCAAAATTAAAGTGGTACTTTTCTGCAATCATTTCAGTGTTGTCAATCACAGTGAGAATCTCACGCAGTTGCTTCACGTTCAGTTCCTGGACGACTTCACTTTTGGGCTGTTCGCTACTGTGTTCAGTTTCGATTGTTATCCTTTCCTCTTCCAATTGAATCAGCTCTTCATCTCTCAGTTCTTAGTCATGAGATGCCAAAACCTCTTCAACATCATCTTCATCAACTTCCACAAACCAAACTCACTATGTCCTTACTTTGTTCACCACGATCGAAACTCTTTATTATGTCTAGTTTTACACTAAGTGTAACAGCCTTATGAGCTCTTTTAGGCTTTTAGACAATAGACAATAGACAATAGGTGCAGAAGTAGACCATTCAGCCCCTCAAGTCTGCACCACCATTCTGAGATCATGGCTGATCATTCACTATCAATACCCAGTCCCTGCCTTGTCCCCATATCCCTTGATTCCCCTATCCATCAGATATCTATCCAGCTCCTTCTTGAAAGCATCCAGAGAATTGGCCTCCACCGTCTTCCGAGGCAGTGCATTCCACACCTCCACAACTCTCTGGGAGAAGAAGCTCTTCCTCAACTCTGTTTTAAATAACTGACCTCTTATTCTCAATCCATGCCCTTTGGTACTGGACTCTCCCAACATCTGGAACATATTTCCTGCCTCAATCCTATCAAATCCTTTAATTATCTTAAACGTTTCAATCAGATCCACTCTCAATCTCCTCAATTCCAGCGTGTACAAGCCCAATCTCTCCAATCTCTCTGCGTAAGACAGCCCTGCCATCCCAGGAATCAACCTAGTGAATCTACGCTGCACTTCCTCAATTGCCAGAATGTCCTTCCTTAAACCTGGAGACCAAAACTGTACACAATATTCCAGGTGTGGTCTCACCAGGGCCCTGTACAAATGCAAAAGAACATCCTTGCTCTTGTATTCAATTCCCCTTGTAACAAAGGCCAACATTCCATTTGCCCTCTTCACTGCCTGTTGCACTTGCTCATTCACCTTCATTGACTGGTGAACTAGGACTCCTAGGTCTCTTTGCATTTCTCCCTTACCTAACTCTACAACGTTCAGACAATACTCTGCCCTCTTGTTCCTGCTTCCAAAGTGGATAACTTCACATTTATTCACATTGAATGACATCTGCCAAGTATCTGCCCACTCACTCAGCCTATCCAAGTCTCCCTGTATTCTCCTAACGTCCTCTTCGCATGTCACACTGCCACCCAGTTTAGTATCGTCAGCAAACTTGCTGATATAGTTTTCAATGCCCTCATCTAAATCATTGACATAAATCGTAAAGAGCTGTGGTCCCAATACAGAGCCCTGTGGTACCCCACTAGTCACCTCCAGCCAGTCTGAGAAACACCCATTCACTGCTACCCTTTGCTTTCTATCTGCCAACCAGTTTTCTATCCATGTTGAAACCCTGCCCCCAATGCCATGAGCTCTGATTTTACTCACCAATCTCCTATGTGGCACCTTATCGAATGCCTTCTGAAAATCTAGGTACACAACATCTACTGGCTTACCCTTGTCTAACATCCTTGTTACACCCTCAAAAAACTCCAACAGATTAGTCAAGCATGATTTGCCCTTGGTAAATCCATCCTGGCTCGGCCTAATCCTATTTCTGCCATCTAGATGTGTCACTATTTCGTCCTTAATAATGGACTCAAGCATCTTCCCCACAACTGACGTTAGGCTAACAGGGCGATAGTTCTCCGTTTTCTCCTTCCCTCCCTTCTTGAAAAGTGGGACAACATTAGCCACTCTCCAATCTTCAGGAACTGATCCTGAATCTAAGGAACATTGGAAAATGATTACCAATGCATCCGCAATTTCCTGAGCCACCTCTTTTAGAACCCTCGGATGCAGACCATCTGGACCCGGGAATTTATTAGCCTTCAGTCCTACCAGTCTACTCATCACAGTTTCTTTCCTAATGTCAATCTGTCTCAATTCCTCTGATATCTTATGACCCTGGCCCATCCATACATCTGGGAGATTGCTTGTGTCCTCCCTGGTGAAGACAGATCTAAAGTATGCATTAAATTCTGTTACCATTTCCCTGATTCCCATAACAATTTCTCCCAATTCATTCTTCAAGGGGCTAACATTGTTCTTAACTATCTTCTTTCTCTTCACATAGCTAAAAAAGCTTTTGCTATCCCCTTTTATATTCCTGGCTAGACTGAGCTCATACCTGATTTTTTCTCTCCGTATTGCTTTTTTAGTTCAGATCTGCTGTTCCTTAAAACTTTCCCAATCATCTGTATTCCCACTCATCTTAGCCCTGTCATACTTCTTTTTCTTTAATGCTATACAATCTCTGACTTCCTTTGTCAACCACTGTGGCCCCTTCCCCCTCTTTGAATCCTTCCTTCTCATTGGAATGAACTGCATTTGCATCTTTTGTATTATGCCACTGCTGATCCACTGTCTTTCCTGCCAGGGCATCCACCCATTTAACTTTGGCCATCTCTTCCCTCATGGCTCCGTAGTCTCCTTTATTTAATTGCAACACTGACACCTCTGATCTGCCCTTATCCCTCTCAAATTGTAGATAAAAACTTATCATGTTATGATCACTACTTCCTAATGGCTCCTTTACTTCAAGATCACTTATTAAATCCTGTGCATTACACATCACCAAGTCCAAAATAGCCTCGTTCCTGGTTGGCTCAAGCACAAGCTGTTCCAAAAATACGTCCCTTAGACACTCCAAAAACTCCCTATCCTGGGGTCCAGCACCTACCTGATTCTCCCAGTTCACCTGCATGTTGAAATCTCCCATAATGACTGCATAACCTTTAGCACATGCCAATGTTAACTCCCTAATCAACTTGTACCCAATATCCACGCTACTGTTTGGGGGCCTGTACACAACACCCATTAGGGTCTTTTTACCCTTACTGTTCCTCAGCTCAATCCACACAGACTCTACTTCCCCTGTTCCCAAGTCACCTCTTGCTAAGGACTGAATCTCATTCCTCACCAACAGGGCCACCCCACCCCCTCTTCCCATATTTCTGTCTCTACGATAGCACGTATACCCTGGTACACTCAATTCCCAGGCCTGATCCCCTTGTAGCCATGTCTCCGTTATCCCAACAATATCATAGTTCCCCATTTTCATCTGAGCTTCAAGCTCATCTGTCTTATTTCTGACACTACGCGCATTCAAGTATAGAATTCTTAGCCCATTCCTCCTCTCTTTGCTTAAAACACTGTCTACTGTACCTAACCCAGCTCCTTGAACTTCCATCGGGCAAATTGCACCCTGAATTTTGATGACCTTCTCAAGATCACCCAAACCTTGTACACATTTAACCCCATGCACCTTCTGACCAACCCTCTGGATCTGGATCCCTGCCCCCTGCACATCTAGTTTAAACCCCCCCAAGCAGCACTGGCAAATACTCCTGCAAGAATGTTAGTACCCCTCCGGTTCAGATGTAGACCATCCCTTCGAAACAGATCCCAATGTCCCTGGAACAAAGACCAATTATCCAAAAACCTGAACCCTTCCTTCCTGCACCATGCTCTCAGCCTCGTATTAATGTGCATAATCATTCTATTCTTCGCCTCACTCGCACATGGCACAGGTAGCAATCCCGAGATTGTCACCCTGGAGGTCCTGCCTTTCAGCTTCACTCCTAACTCCCTGAACTCTCTAAGCAGGACCCCTTCACTCACCTTACCTACATCATTGGTCCCTACATGGACCACTACATCTGGGTTCATGCCCTCACTCTCAAGAATAGCCTGCACCCGATCTGAGATGTCCCGGACCCTGGCACCAGGGAGGCAACATACCATCCGAGACTCCCGATCTGCCCTACAAAATCTCCTATCTGCCCCCCTAACTATAGAGTCCCCTAAAACTATCGCTCTCTTCTCTTCCCTCCTCCCCTTTCTAGTTGAGGGTTCAACCTCTGTGCCAGAGGCAGGACCACTACAACTCATTCCTGGTAGGTCATCCCCATCAACAGTATCCAGTACGGTATACTTATTGTTAATGGGAATGGCCGCAGGGGTGCTCTGCTCTCTCTGCCTGCTCCCCCTGCCTCTCTGGACCGTCACCCATCTGCCTACTTCTTGGATTTTTGGTGTGACTACCTCCTGATAACTCCTATCTATCTCTGCCTCCACCTCCCGAATGATCCGTAGTTCATCCAGCTCCTGCTCCAACTCCCTAACTCGGGCTGATAGGAGCTGCAGCTGGACGCACCTTTTGCAGGTGTGGTCATCAGGGACAACTGTGTTGACCCTGACCTCCCACATATTGCATACGGAGCACACCACTGCTCTGACTGTCTCCCCCATACCTGAACTGGATTGATAGAATGTCTAAAAAGCACCTAGCGACCTTACCTTCTTCCCCTCAGCGAGCAATCACACAGGCTTACCGAAGTCCCCTTACGCCGAAGCCCACTTAGCCAAAGCCCAGGACTCTGCTTCCACGGACCCCGCTGCCCGCTCGACGCTTTTCCGATACCTTAGAACTCATCTTGCTAACAGATGCACAAAATAAATCAACATAAAGCACAGATGCTCACAGGCACGTGTTTAAGCAATGGCAGCTAGAATGCAGTTCCGGGGGAGGAGCTTGGCTGCACGGGATGCTCGCTGCCTTTTATTGTGTGCTGCCTTTTCTCATAACAGTGAAAACACCTTCTGTTAGCAAAAACAGGTAACTAGGTAAACAGGTCTTTCGTAACAGTGAGATATCGTAAAGACATTGGGCAGGCTGCATGAACTCTTCTACTGTCGTAAAGCAAACGTTCGTAAAACGGGGGACACCTGTATTATTCTTGTGTTAAAATACTTCTGTGGGATTATGGTGGGAAGTTCCAGTTCGTTATTGTTACATCTTAGCTTGGGTTATACAGTTCTTTGCTTGTGTATTTGTGGGTCACCCTAACTGTAACCGGGGGTGTGATGTTCACCTCTCCGTCAGTGTGAGACTGGTTGGATTCTCTCTCCGAGTTATGGTACTCAGTCTGTTTTGTGTTTATCACAATAAAAACCGTTGTTGAGTTAAAGAGCTTCCTCATCTGTCATTATGGACCAAATACTCGACACAGTATGGTGTATGAAGTGTACTTAAAGAGAGGAGTAATCAAACATTTCAGCAATTCTCAGAGTTTCTTTGTCAGCTTTTATATTTCTGGTACCTCATGCAGTTTGAATATGAACCCCACATATGTTTCCTTACATCAGTGTTACTGTGGTCCCTTTCCCTAACTTTGAGATGTATCCTTTACATTCTCTGCATTTCTCGAACGCATTATACAGTCCAACTTGCCTTTTTTCCATGATTGTACTGTAACAGTAATTTTTAACTGTCAAGTTCTTTACTTCTGGAATACTCTCTCCAGTCTTTTTATTATGCTGAAGACACACCATTCTATGTCAATTGTATAGAAATTTTTGTCACATCATCTTCTTTCTTTGCTCTGATTTCTAACTGAGTTTAGAAGGCCCAGTTTGCATTTTGCTTCATAATCTCATATCTCAGGAACAAAAACTTTGCCAGCAACGTGTCTGAGTGTGCCTGTGGAGTATAATTCTGATTTCCTCTTCTTTTCTAAGGCTGGTGGGATGAGGATGGAATTGTTGATCAACTGGTTTACTCCCTGGTGGCTGTCACCTGTTCCAGAGACTCCATTTGTGAAAGGTTCCGGCTGTACTGGGGCATCAAACCCTCCTTCAGTGCTTTGTTGCCTGTGGGCTCGTGGAGCAAAGCCACAGCGGTCACTGTGATCATTGAGGTGGAAGACATACTGGGTGCCCGTAACACTGCCATCAACAAGTAAGTGAGGATAAGGCACTGATAACAGATCAGTAAAAGTAAAACAGCATTGCCCTTGCAAATATAATGCCAAATCTTACTCTGTCATTGAAGTTTATAATCGAAGGGGTTTGGCCTGAAATATCGATTGTACAAACCCCATTTCCAGAAAAGTTGGGATATTTTCCAAAATGCAATAAAAACGAAAATCTGTGATATGTTAATTCACGTGAACCTTTATTTAACTGACAAAAGTACAAAGAAAAGATTTTTAATAGTTTTACTGACCAACTTAATAGTATTTTGTAAATATACACAAATTTAGAATTTGATGGCTGCAACACACTCAACAAAAGTTGGGACGGAGGCATGTTTACCATTGTGTTACATCACCTTTCCTTTTAATAACACTTTTTAATTGTTTTGGAACTGAGGATACTAATTGTAGTAGATTTGCAATTGGAAATTTTGTCCATTCTTGCTTGATATAAGACCTCAGCTGCTCAACAGTCCGTGGTTTCCGTTGTCTGATTTGCCTCTTCCTGATGCACCATACATTTTCAATAGGAGATAGACCTGGACTGGCAGCAGGCCAGTCAAGCACACGCACTCTGTGTCTACAAAGCCACGCTGTTGTAGCCCGTGCAGAATGTGGTCTGGCATTGTCCTGCTGAAATAAGCATGGACGTCCTGGGAAAAGTCGATGCCTTGATGGCAACATATGTCTCTCTAAAATCCTAATATATGCCTGAGAGTCAATGGTATCTTCACATACATGCAACTCTCTCATGCCGTGGGCACTGATGCACCCCCATACCATCACAGATGCTGGCTTTTGCACCTTTTGCTGATAACAATCAGGATGGTCGTTTTCATCTTTGGCACGGAGAACTCAATGCCCGTTTTTTTCTGAAAACTAGCTGAAATGTGGACTCATCTGACCACAGCACACGGTTCCGCAGTCTTACGGTCCATCTGAGATGAGCTCGGGCCCAGAGAACCTGCCGGCACTTCTGCATAGAGTTGATGCATGGCTTCCTCCTTGCGTAATACAGTTTCAAGTTGCATTTCTGGATGCAGCGACGGACTGTGTTAAGTGACAATGGTTTTCCGAAGTACTCCCGAGCCCAGGTGGCTATAATTGTCACAGTAGCGACGGTTTCTTAGGCAGTGCCGCCTGAGAGTTCGAAGATCACGCGCTTTCAACAGTGGCTTCCGACCTTGCCCTTTACGCACTGAGATGTCTCTGAGTTCTCTGAATCTTTTCACAATTTTATGTACTGTAGATGTTGAAAGACCTAAATTCTCTGCAATCTTGTGTTGAGAAATGTTCCTTTTGAACTAACAATTCTCTCACGAATTTTGGCACAAAGGGGTGAGCCATGACCCATCCTTGCTTGCAAAGACTGAGCCTTTGATGGACACTACTTTTATACCCAGTCATGATACCTCACCTGCTACCAATTAGCCTGCTTAATGTGGAGTCTTCCAAACCGGTGTTACTTGAGTATTCTGTGCACTTTTCGATCTTATTTTAACTCTGTCCCAACTTTTGTTGAGTGTGTTGCAGCCATAAAATTCTAAATTTGTGTATATTTACAAAATACAAATAAGTTGGTCGGTAAAACTATTGAAAATCTTTTCTTTGTATTTTTGTTAGTTAAATAAAGGTTCATGTGAATTAACATATCACAGATTATTGTTTTTATTGCATTTTGGAAAATATCCCAACTTTTCTGGAAATGGGGTTTGTACTTCTTTCCATAGATGCTGCCTGGCCTGCTGAGTTCCTCCAGTGTGTCCAGCATCTGCAGATTTGCTCTTGTTTGTCATTGAGATTCTTTACTCTGGGCTTTGCTTCTGGATTTAAATACTTAATGAAATAATCTGCATTCAGGCCGCTAACAACAAGTTTAAAGAATTAGAAAGCATGAAAAGGCTAATTTATACTATTGTTTTTACCACACAGCTCAATGTATGTGGATATTATTGGGGCAGATGATCAAGCAGTGACAATGGGATAACGGGGACAGGCAGACTACACAATAACCATGGGATTACAAGGAAAGACAGACTACACAGTGCCTGTGGGATTACAGGACCAGGCAGACTACATGGTGACCACGGGATTACCTTAGAGGTAAAGGTGGGAAGATGTGCCTGGAGGCTGTGGAAGTGAGTGAGGTCCTCAATGAATACTTCTCTTTGGTATTCACCAATGAGAGGGAACTTGAGGACGGTGAGGACAATTTGAGTGAGGTTGATGTTCTGGAGTTTGTTGATATTAAGGGAGAGAAGGTGTTGGAGTTGTTAAAATACATTAGGATGGATAAGTCCCCAAGGCCTGACGGAATATTCCACAGGCTGCTCCATGAGGCAAGGGAAGTGATTGCTGAGCCTCTGGCTAGGATCTTTATGTCCTCGTTGTCCATGGGAATGGTACTGAAGGATTGGAGGGAGGCGAATGTTGTCCTCTTGTTCCAAAAAGGTAGTAGGGATAGTCCAGGTAATTATAGACCAGTGAGCCTTATGTCTGTGGTGGGAAAGCTGTTGGAAAAGATTCTTAGAGATAGAATCTATGGGCATTTAGAGAATCATGGTCTGATCAGGGACAGTCAGCATGGCTTTGTGAAGGGCAGATCGTGTCCAACAAGCCTGATAGAGTTCTTTGAGGAGGTGACCAGGCATATAGATGAGGGTAGTGCAGTGGATGTAATCTACATGGATTTTAGTAAGGCATTTGATAAGGTTCCACACAGTAGGCTTATTCAGAAAGTCAGAAGGCATGGGATCCAGTGAAGTTTGGCCAGGTGGATTCAGAATTGGCTTGCCTGCAGCAAGCAGAGGGTCATGGTGGAGGGAGTACATTTGGACTGGAGGATTGTGACTAGTGGTGTCCCACAAGGATCGGTTCTGGGGCCTCTGCTTTTCATGATTTTTATTAAAGGCCCGGATGTGGGGGTAGATGGGTGGGTTGGCAAGTTTTCAGATGACACGAAGGTTGGTGGTGTTGTGGATAGTGTAGAGGATTGCTGAAGATTGCAGAGAGACATTGATAGGATGCAGAAGTGGGCTGAGAAGTGGCAGATGGAGTTCAACCCAGAGATGTGTGAGTTGGTACACTTTGGAAGGACAAACTCCAAGGCAGAGTACAAAATAAATGGCAGGATACTTGGTAGTGTGGAGGTGCAGAGGGATCTGGGGGTACATGTCCGCAGATCCCTGAAAGTTGCCTCACAGGTAGATAGGGTAGTTAAGAAAGCTTTTGGGGTGTTAGCTTTCACAAGTTGGGGGATAGAGTTTAAGAGACGTGATGAAATGATGCAGCTCTATAAAACTCTGGTTAGGCCACACTTGGAGTACTGTGCCCAGTTCTGGTCGCCTCACTATAGGAAGGATGTGGAAGCATTGGAAATGGTACAGAGGAGATTTACCAGGATGCTGCCTGGTTTAGAGAGTATGGATTATGATCAGAGATTAAGGGAGCTAGGGCTTTACTCTCTGGAGAGGAGGAGGATGAGAGGAGACATGATAAAGGTATACAAGATATTAAGAGGAATAGATAGAGTGGACAGCAAGTGCCTCTTCCCCAGGGCACTACTGCTCAGTACAAGAGGACATGGCTTTAAGGTAAGGGGCGGGAAGTTCAAGGGGGATATTAGAGGAAGGTTTTTTACTCAGAAAGTGGTTGGTGCATGGAATGTACTGCCTGAGACAGTGGTGGAGGCAGATACACTAGTGAAATTTAAGAGACTACTAGACAGGAATGTGGAGGAATTTAAGGTGGGGGGGTTATATAGGAAGCAGGGTTTAAGGGTCGGCACAACATTGTGGGCTGTAGGGCCTGTACTGTGCTATACTATTCTATGTTCTATAATTGATAAATCCCCAGGGCCAGATATGATACACCCCAGGTTGTTCTGGGAATTGAGAGAAGAGATCGCAGGAGCATTAGCTATGATCTTTGAATCCTCTTTGGCTGCAGGGGAAGTGCCAGAGGACTGGAGAATGGCAAATGTAGTTCCCTTGTTTAAAAAAGGTAATAGGGAGAAACCTGGGAACTATAGACTGGTGAGTCTTACGTCAGTGGTATGCAAACTACTGGAGAGGATTTTAAGGATAGGATCTATGAGCATTTGGAGAAGTACAGTCTACTCATGGATAGTCAACATGGCTTTGTGAAGGGAAGATCGTGCCTCACGAGCCTGATTGAGTTTTTTGAAGAGGTAACAAAAGAAATTGATGAGGGTAGGGCAGTGGATGTGGTTTACAGGGACTTTAGCAAAGCATTTGACAGGGTCCCTCATGAAAGACTCATCCAGAAAGTCATGAGACATGGGATAAGTGGAACCTTGGCTGTTTGGATAAAAAATTGGCTTAAAGGAAGAAAGCAGAGGGTAGTTGTGGAAGGAAAGTATTCTGCCTGGAGGTCGGTGACTAGTGGAGTGCCACAGGGATCTGGCCTGGGACCCCTGCTATTTGTGATTTTTATAAATGACCTGGGTGTAGAGGTGGAAGGATGGGTGAGTAAGTTTGCGGATGACATGAAGATTGGAGGAGTTGTGGATGGAGCTGTAGGTTGTCGAAAGTTACAAGAGGATATAGACAGGCTGCAGAGTTGGGCAAAAAAATGGCAGATGGAGTTCAATCTGGATATGTGTGAGGTGATGCATTTTGGAAGGCCAAACCAGAAGACTGAGTCCAGGATTAATGGTCAATTACTTAAGAGTATGGATGAACAAAGGGACCTTGGGGTTCAAATCCATACATCCCTCAAGGTCGCTGCACAGGTTGATAGGGTAGTTAAGAAGGCCTATGGGATGCTAGGCTTCATTAACAGGGGGATTGAGTTCAAGAGTAGAGAGGTCATGTTGCAACTCTACAAATCTCTGGTGAAATTCTGGTCACCTCATTATAGGAGGGATGTGGAAGCCATGGAGAGGGTGCAGAGGAGATTTACCAGGATGTTGCCTGGTTTGGAGAACAAGTCATATGAAGCAAGGTTAGCAGAGCTGGGACTTTTCTCTTTGGAGCGTAGAAGAATGAGAGGGGGCTTGATAGAGGTCTACAAGATTATGAGGGGCATAGATAGGGTGGATAGTCAGTACCTGTTTCCCAGGGCACCAATAGCAAACACCTGAGGGGATATGTAGAAAATTAAGGGAGGGAAGTTTAGGGGAGACATCAGGGGTATGTTTTTTACACAGAGAGTTGTGAGTGCTTGGAATGACTTGCCAGGGATGGTGGTGGAGGCTAAAACATTAGGGGTATTTAAGAGCCTCTTGGACAGGCACATGGATGAAAGAAAAATGGAGGGTTATGGGGTAGTGTGGGTTTAGTACTCTTTTTTTTTAGGGATTATGTGGGTCAGCACAACATGGAGGGCTGAAGAGCCTGTATTGTGCTGTAGTGTTCTATGGTTCTATTATGAAGACAGGCCGACTACACAGTGACCGTAGGATTACAGGGACAGGCCAACTACACAGTGACCATGGGATTACAGGGATAAACAGACTACACAGTGACTGAGGGATTGCAGGGATAGGCAGACTAGACAGTGACTGGGATTACAAGGACAGACAGACTAAACAGTGACTGTGGGATTACAGGGACAGACAGACTACACAGTGACTGAGGGATTACAGGGACAGACAGACTACACAGTGACTGAGGGATTGCAGTGACAGACTACAGAGTGACCATGGGATTACAGGGACAGGAACACTACATGGAGACCATACAATTAGAGGTATAGGCTGCCCACACAATAACCATGGGATTACAAGGAGAGGTAGACAACACGGTGACTGTGGGATTGCAGGACCAGGCAGAATACAGTGATGGTGAAATTACAAGGACAGGCATTCTGCACAATGACCGTGGGATTATAGGGACAGACATGTTAAACAGTGATCCTGGGATTATAGCAACACACAGACTACACTGTGACTGTGGGATGATGGGGACAGGTAGACCACACATTGACCATGGAATTACAAGGAAAGCCAGACTGCATAGTGACCATGGGATTACAAATACAGACAGACTACAGAATGACCATGGGATTAAACAGTCACCACTGGATTACTTGGCAGGCAGACTACACAGTGATCACTGTATTACTGGGACAGGCAGACTACACAGTGACTGTGGGATTGTTTGGGGAGAGAGATTACACAGTGATCGTGGGATTATGAGGACAAGTGGACTTCACAGTGACCACAGGATTATAGGGACAGGCAGACCACACAATAACCATTGGATTATACAGACAGGCAGACTGCACAGTAACCATGGGATTACAAGGAAAAACAGACTAAACAGTGATTGTAGGATTACAGGGACAGGCTGTTTACCTAGTAACCATGGGATTATGGGGACAGGCAGACTACACAATGACCATGGGATTATGGGGACAGGCAGACTACACAATGACCATGGGATTATGGGGACAGGCAGACTACTCAATGATCATGGGATTACGCAGTCAGGTAGACTAGGCAGTGACCACAAGATTACAGTGACAGGCAAACTACACAATACCCATGGGATTTTGGGGGCAGGCAGACTACACAAGAATGTGGGATTATAGAGATAGGCATTCTACATGGTGACAATGGAATTTCAGGGATAGGTAAATTATACCTGACCATCAGATTACGGGGACAGGCAGACTACACAGTGACTGTGAAAGTAAAGTAATGAGCAACTGTATATTGACCATGAGATTACAAGGACACACAGTCTACTGAGTGACCGAGGGGTTACAGGGACAGGCAGACCTCACAGTGACCATGGGATTACATCGTCAAGCAGACTACAGTGTGATCATTGGAATACAGGGACAGACAGACCACATTGACTATAGGGGCAGGCAAACTACATAGTGACCGTGGGATTAGAAGGACAGGTAGACTAAAGAGTGACCAAGAGATTACAGAGACATGCAGATTAAACAGTGACCACAGGAACACGAGGCAGGCTACATAGAGGCTGTGTGATTACAGGGACAGGCAGACTACAGTGTGACTGTTGGATTTTAAGGACAGGCAGACTACTCAGTGACAGAGAGACCACGCAGTGAACATTGGGATTGCAGGTACAGGCAGGCAGCACAGTGACAGTGGGATTACAAGGATGTGCAGACGAGAGATTGACTGTAGGTTTACAGGGACAGGTACACTACATATTGAGCGTGGGAGTACAGGGACAGACAGACTGCACAGTGACCATGGGATTATGGTGAAAGGCAGTCTACACAATGACCATGGGATTAACGGGCAGGCAGACTGCACTGTGACCATGCAATTAAAAGGACAAACAGACTACATAATGACTCAGATTGCAGGGACAGGCTGGATAAGTGATTTAGAAACATAGAAAACCTACAGAACAATACAGGCACTTCGGCACACAAAGCTGTGCTGAACATTTATTTACCTTAGAAATTACTGGGTTTACCTATAGCCCTCTATTTTTCTAAGCTCCATGTACCTATCCAAAAGTCTCTTAACAGATCGTATCGTATCCGCCTCCACCACCATTGCTCACAGCCCATTCCACACACTCACCACCCTCTGTGTAAAAAAAACTTACCCCTGACATCCCCTCTGTACCTACCTCCAAGCACTTTAAAACTGTGCATTCTCATGTCAGCTATTTCAACCCTGGGAAAAAGCCTCTGACTATCCACACAATCAATGCCTCTCATCATCTTGTACACCTCTATCAGGTCACCTCTCATCCTCTGTTGCTCCAAGGAGAAAAGACCAAGTTCACTCAACTTATTCTCATAAGGCATGCTTCCCAATCCAGGCAACGTCCTTGTAATTCTCCTGTGCACCCTTTCTATGATTTCCACATCCTTCCTGTAGTGAGGCAACCAGAACTGAGCACAGTACTCCAAGTGGGGTCTGACCAGGGTCCTATATAGCTGCAACATTACCTTTCAGCTCCTAAACTCAATCCCACGATTGATGAAGGCCAATACACCATGTGCCTTCTTAACCACAGAGTCAACCTGCGCAGCAGCTTTGAGTGTCCTATGGACTTGGACCCCAAGATCCCTCTGATCCTCCACACTGCCAAGAGTCGTACCATTAATACTATATTCTGCCATCATATTTGACCTACCAAAGTGAACCACCTCACACTTATCTGGGTTGAACTCCATCTGCCACTTCTCAGCCCAGTTATGCATCCTATCAATGTCCCACTGTAACCTCTGACAGCCCTCCACATTATCCACAACACCCTCAACCTTTGTGTTATCTGCAAATTTACTAACCCATCCCTCCACTTTCTCATCCATGTAATTTATAAAAACCCTGAAGAGAAGGGGTCCCAGAACAGATCCCTGAGGCACACCACCGGTCACTGAACTCCGTGCAGAATATGACCCATCTTCAACCACTCTTTGCCTTCTGTGGGCAAGCCGGTTCTGGATCCACAAAGCAATGTCCCCTTGCATCCCGTGTCTCCTTACTTTCTCAATAAACCTTGCATGGGGTACCTTATCAAATGCCTTGCTGAAGTCCATGTACACTAAATCTACTGCTCTTCCTTCATCAATGTGTTTAGTCACATCCTCAAAAAATTCAATCAGGCTCGTAAGGCACAACCTGCCTTTGACAAAGCCATGCTGACTATTCCTCATCATATTATACCTCTCCAAATGTTCATAAATCTTGACTCTCAAGATCTTCTCCATCAATTTCGCAACCATTGAAGTAAGATCCACTGGTCTGTAATTTCCTGGGCTATCTCTACTCCCTTTCTTGAATAAGGGAACAACATCCACAACCCTCCAATGCTCTGGAACCTCTCCCGTCCTCATTGACAATGCAAAGATCATTGCTAGAGGCTCAGCAATCTCCTACCTCACCTCCCACAGTACCCTGGGGTACATCCCGTCTGGTTCCGGTGACGTATGCAACTTGATGCTTTCCAAAAGCTCCAGCACATCCTCTTCCTTCATATCTACCTGGAAATATGATGTTGTAGCTATTAGTGAAACATAGTTGCAGGAGTGATGTGATTGGCAACTAAATATTCGTTGCTTCAGGTGTGATAGGATCGGAGGGGCAAGAGGGGCAGGTGTTGCATTGCTTGTCAGAGAAAATATTACTGCGGTGCTTTGGCAGGATAGATTAGAGGGCTCGTCTAGGCTATTTCGGTGGAATTGAGGAATGGGAAAGGTGTAGTAACACTTATAGTGGTGTATTATAGACCACCTAATGGGGAATGAGAATTGGAGGAGCAAATTTGTGAGGAGATAGCAGATATTTGTAGTAAGCTCAAGGTTGTGATTGTGGGAGAGTTTAATTTTCCACACATAGACAGGGAAGCCCATACTGTAAAAGGGATGGATGGTTTGGAGTTTGTAAAATGTGTGCAGGATAGTTTTTTGCAGCAATACATAGAGATACCAACTAGAGAAGGGGCAGTGTTGGATCTCCTGTTAGGGAATGAGATAGGTCAGGTGATGGAGGTATGTGTTGGGGAGCACTTCAGGTCCAGTGATCACAATGCCATTAATTTCAATATAATTATAGAGAAGGATAGGACTGAACCCAGGGTTGAGATTTTGATTGGAGAAAGGCTAACTTTGAGGAGATGCAAAAGGATTTTGAAGGAGTGGTTTGGGACAATTTGTTTTATGGGAAGGATGTAATAGAGAAATGGAGTTCACTTAAAGGTGAAATTTTGAGGGTACAGAATCTTTATGTTCCTGTTAGGTTGAAAGGAAAGGTTAAAAGTTTGAGAAAGCCATAGTTTTCAAGGGATATTGGAAAGAGAGAGATCTACAATAAATATAGGCAGCATGGAGTAAATGAGGTGCTTGAGGAATATAAAGAATGTAAAAAGAATCTTAAGAAACAAATTAGAAAAGCTAAAAGAAGATACGAGGTTGCTTTGGCAAGTAAGGTGAAAATAAATCCAAAGGGTTTCTACAGTTATATTAATAGCAAAAGGATAGTGAGGGATAAAATTGGTCCCTTAGAGAATCAGAGTGGACAGCTATGTGCGGAGCCAAAAGAGATGGGGGAGATTTTGAACAATTTGTTTTCTTCGGTATTCACTAAGAAGGATATTGAATTGTGTAAGGTAAGGAAAACAAGTAGGGTAGTTATGGAAACTGTGATGATTAAAGAAGAGGAAGTACTAGCGCTTTTAAAGAATATAAAAGTGGATAAATCTCCGGATCCTGACAAGACATTCCCTAGGATCTTGAGGGTGGTTAGTGTAGAAATAGCAGGGGCTCTGACAGAAATATTTCAAATGTCATTAGAAACGGGGATGGTGCCGGAGGATTGGCATATTGCTCATGTAGTTCCATTGTTTAAAAAGGGTTCTAAGAGTAAACCTAGCAATTATTGGCCTGTAAGTTTGACATCAGTGGTGGATAAATTAATGGAAAGTATTCTTAGAGATGGTATATATAATTATCTGGATAGACAGGGTCTGATTAGGAACAGTCAACATGGATTTGTGTGTGGAAGGTCATGTTTGACAAATCTTATTGAATTTTTTGAAGAGGTTACCAGGAAAATAGATGAGAGTAAAGCAGTGGATGTTGTCTAGATGGACTTCAGTAAGGCCTTTGACAAGGTTCCACAAGGAAGGTTAGTTAGGAAGGTTCAATTGTTAGGTATTAATATTGAAGTGGTGGATAACCATTTGTCCGGTTGGAGGCCAGTGACTAGTGGTGTGCCTCAGGGATCTGTACTGGGTCCAATGTTGTTTGTCAGATACATTAATGATCTGGATGATGGGGTGGTAAATTGGATTAAAAGTATGCAGATGATGCTAAGCTAGGTGGTGTTGTGGATAATGAAGTAGGTTTTCAAAGCTTGCAGAGAGATTTAGGCCAGTTAGAAGAGTGGGCTGAAAGATGGCAGATGGAGTTTAATGCTGATAATTGTGAGGTGTTACATTTTGGTAGGACTAATCAAAATAGGACATACATGGTAAATGGTAGGGCATTGAAGAATGCAGTAGAACTGAGTGATCTAGGAATAATGGTGCATAGTTCCCTGAAGATGGAATCTCATGTGGATAGGGTGGTGAAGAAAGCTTCTGGTTTGCTGGCCTTTATAAATCAGGGCATTGAGTATAGGAGTTGGGATGTAATGTTAAAATTGTACAAGGCATCGGTGTGGCCAAATTTGGAGTATTGTGTACAGTTCTGGTCATCGAATTATAGGAAAGATGTAGATTTACTAGAATGTTACCTGGGTTTCAGCACCTAAGTTACAGAGAAAGGTTGAACAAGTTAGATCTTTATTCTTTGGAGTGTAGAAGGTTGAGGGGGGACTTGATAGAGGTAATTAAAATTATGAGAGGGATAGATAGAGTTGACATGGATAGGCTTTTTCCATTGAGAGTAGGAGAGATGCAAACAAGAGGACATGAGTTGAGAGTTAAGGGGGAAACAGTTTAAGGGTAACACAAGGGGGAATTTCTTTACTCAGAGAGTGGTAGCTGTGTGGAACGAGCTTCCAGTAGAAGTGGTAGAGGCAGGTTCAATTTTGTCATTTAAAAAAAATTGGATAGGTATATGGACAGGAAAGGAATGGAGGGTTATGGGCTGAGTACAGGTAGGTGGGACTAGGTGAGAGTAAGCATCCAGCACGGACTAAAAGGGCCAAGATGGCCTGTTTCCGTGCTGTAATTGTTATATGTTTATATGGTTGTATGCACATGATCAAGCTTTTCAGTCTGCTGCAAGTCATCCCTACAATGGCCAAGATCCTTTTCCGTAGTGAATACTGAAGCAAAGTATTCATTAAGTTACCTCTGCTATCTACTCCAGTTCCATATACACTTTTCCACTGTCACACTTGCTAAGTCCTATTCTTATGTCTTATCCTCATGCTCTTTGCATACTAGTGATAAGCAGACTACACAGTGACCATGGGATTATGAGGACAGGTGGACTGCACGGTGACCGTGAGATTACAGGGAGAGGCATTCTGCACAGTGATTGTAGGATTACGGGGACAGGCAGTCTATACAGTGACCCTAGAGTTACAGAGACATGCAGATCAGGCAGTTTTGTGGTGGAGGTGGATCATACTTGCCCATGGGAGTTTCATAATAGGCAGGGCAAAAGTGAGCATTGGATTGTTGGGCTGGCTGATCATAAAGGGTCACTATTACTTTTTATGGGCAGTTTACTGATAATGTCCTTTGCTGAATGATGCAGAGGTCTCAGTAGATAAACACCCTTTGTGTGGACAGTCCTGTGGGTATTGGTAGCTGCACATGTTGTGGGTTTCTTCCCACACCCCCTCCTACCTCACCAACTCTGTCCAAGTGTACTGTGTCTTTGCCTGCTTTCTGTTGAACAAGGAGTAAGCTCCCTTTAGTCAGGAAAAATGGCACCATAAACAGGATTGCAGTAGAATGCGGAGGGTGACCACTCCCAGCTGTTACTGAATGGCGATTAGGACTGGAATTTTTGGCTGATCAGCCTGACACTAGGTCTCAGCCTGCCCATCTCTGCTAGAAACAACTTGTACAGACTGCAGGCTCTAAAGTAGTGGTCACCAACCTTTTTAAGCCTAAGATCCGCTTCCTCAGCCTTAGTGAAAGGCAAGATTGACCTACTAAATCAGTTAGTCAGACGCATGCGCACCAGGCAGAAAAGACCGGAAGTAAAACCCCGCAACCTGGAAGTAGAAATAATGTATGTACATTGTGTAGTTTCACTGGACAGAATCGGGAAGATTAAGCCAAAACTGAATTGTAGAGGAAAAAATCAGCACGTACAGGCATGCGCACACAGGTGCCCACACAAGGCTTCATAGTCATGGTAGACTTTCTCGGGGTAAACACAAATGTCCCGTATTTGACTGCTACTTTTGTCCCTTATTTGGGAGTGAGAAATTTGACTCATAACACCAGACAGCCAGTCTTAGACAGTCTGTGAGGTGTCTATCAGTAAGACAGCTCCTGTACTTAGATCTCATAATTTTCATCTGTTTCAGCACAGCGCCCTTGCAAACCTCCTGACAGACTGAATATTTGAATGGACAGTTTCCTTTGTTAGACTGAATGTTGAACCTGTCACGTTTTTCAGGGGTTTTGTGTTGCTAAACTATTACTGAGACGCTAGTATACTTTTCAGAGGTACGCAAGATAATGACACTGTTTTTTGTTTCCCAGTTATTTACATTTGGGGAATGTTAGAATTTAAAGGGGGAGAAGTGTTCTAAAGTGAGCATTATAAAGATAAGTTAATACAAATTAGGATAATGATAATCTAGCAATACCCCCTGCTATGGAAGCTGTTTGTAAAGAGAGGTTGCTTTTGGGTTGAGGGGTTTTACTTCCAGTCTTTTCTACCACGGTGCATGGCGGTGGAGCTACACACATGCGCACTGGGCAGAAAGAACGGAACTAAAACCCCACAACCCTGAACAATCTCTCAGCAGTATTTGTGTATTTATTTTTCATTTTTTTCGGGATCTACTGGGAAAGTTTCAAAGATTTATCAGTGGATCGCGATCGACGGGTTGGCGACCACTACTCTAAAGTCACATTGGGATTGGTTGAGGAGGGAGTAATGATTCCCTTCTTAAGGAACAACAGTGTATTTGCATAGACCGGTAGCTGATCCACACAAGTCAGTGTCAGAGTCCCACTGTCCGATTAACCGGTCTAATGTCAGTGACATTTCAATATCTGTCTCATCGTGTACTTGCTTTTCTCACAGGACCTTGATGGTTCTAACGCCAGACCTCCCATTAGACTCACACTCTGTCATTGACTGGTTGAAACATAAGAGCCAGTCAGGATTATGGGGCCTGGTACAACAGGGGAATCCTGATAAAGTGATCCCATTCTCCGTCGCTCTCATCAGCGCTCTAAACCAGGTGAGAGTACTCGGCAACTTGCATTATCCTCGAGTAATCCAGTTCTTCTTAGTGTTATTGTCTCTTCAAAATACAGCCGAAGCCTTTAGCACAAAAATAAAATTTCAGGTTATGACATCCACATAAAACAATGACATAGGCAGAATATAGCATGATGAGTGTAGAGTAGACTATGGTAGGACTGAGAGAACAGAAGCATATAATATAGGACACAGCAGAGGGGTAGCATGTTACATGTCTGGTGAAATACAGTAGGAGTGTATGTGTTATATGGTACAGTTACAGAAGTAGAGTGAACACATGAGTAATATGGGTAAGGGCGATGAACTTGGATGGGCATGGATCAGTACAGGGAACTATGATGTTGTGGCCATTACTGAAACTTGGTTGAGAGAGGGGTAGGAAAGGGTGATGAATGTATCAGGCTTTCAAAGTTTTAGAAAAGATAGAGGAGGAGGTGAAAAGGTGGGAGAGGGAAGGAAATTGCACTACTAATCAGGAACAATATCACGGCTGCACTCAGAGGAGACATAATGGAGGGGTCAGACTCTGAGCCCATTTGGGTGGAACTCAGGAATAGGAAGGGTGCAACCACACTGACGGAATTGTACTACCGACCCCTGGATATTGAGGAACAGATATATAATCAGATTAAAGAAATATGTCAAAATAATAGGGTTGTTGTCATGGGGGATTTAAACTTCCCTAATATAAACTGGGACCTTCTTAATGTAAGGGGTTTAGATGGGGCATTATTTAAGGTTTCTTAAATCAATATGCAGACAGTCTAACGAGAGAAGGGGTTGTACTGAACTTGGTGTTGGGTAATGAGCTTGGCCAGGTGACTGACCTTTCAGTGGGTGAACAGTGAGGGAAAGTTGGAGAATCGTTACTACAACTCCTTAACTTTCAGGATAGGTATAAATAAGGACAGGTATGGTTCTTGTTAGAGAGTTTTAAATTGGAGTAGGGCAAATTACAAGGGCATTAGGCAAGAACTGTTAATTGGGAACACCTTTTCTCTGGCAAATCCACATCAGACATGAGGACAGTGCTTAAGTTCAATTGCACAGAGCACAAGACAGGTGTCTCAGAAGGAAGGAAGGAATAGAAAGATAAGAGAACCATGAATGTCCAGATCGGTGATGAACTTAGTCAAGAAGAAAAAGGAAATGTATATAAAGTTTTGGAAGTTTTGAGGTCAAGGAGGAGGAGGCCTCCTAATGAGTATTGGTACTTGTCCAGGATCTTTCTGTCCTCTCTAGCCACAGGTGAGGTCCCAGAGGACTGATAAGAGACTATGTACCTCTATTTTAGAAAATAATAAGGGAAAATCTCGGGAACTATAGACTGGTGAGTCTCACGTCAGTTGTAGGGAATTGACTGGAGAAAATTCCAAGGGATAGGATATGTGAGCATTGGGAAACCCATGGCCTAATTAGGGAGAACTGGCATGGTTTTGTGCAGAGCAGGTCATCCCTTAATGACTTGATTGATCTTTTTGACAAGGTGTCGAGAGAGATAGATGAGAGTAGGGTAGTAGATATGGTCTACATAGATTTTAGTAAGGCATTTGACAAAGTCTCTCATGGGAGGTTAATCTAGAAGATCAGGATGCAAGGGCTGCTTGGATTCAGAACTGGACTGCTCATAGAAGATAGAAGCTAGTGGCTGAAGAGACTTATTTGAACTGGAAGTCTGTAATTAGTGGTGTTCTGCAGGGATCTGTGCTGAGACCTCTGCTACTTGTAATGTATATAAATGATTTAGATGAAAGTATAGACAGGTGGGCTGCAGATGATACCAAGATTGGTGGAGTTGTGGACAGTGTAGTGGACTGGCAGTGAAAACAGTGCAATATAGATGAGTTACAGATATGGGCTGAGAAATGGCAGATAGAGTTTAACCCAAATAAATGTGAGGTGTTGCACCTCAGTGGGGCAATTGCAAGGAGACAGTGCACACTTAATGGAAGATCCTTAACAGTGTTGCTGAGCAGAGAGATCTTGGGGTCCAAATTCATACTCCTTGAAGGTGTGCCGACTCATTGTTGCAGATGAGGACTATCTCTGTTGTGTCAACATTAAAGATGAGCTGGAACTACCAGTACAGTCATGCGTCAGTAGTGTGAACAGCAGTGGGCTAAGTGTGCAGCTCTGGTGGGTGGGGGGGGGGGGGGGTGTGGTGTTGCCAGTGATCTGCATGATGCTGCTAGAGATGTTGCTGCCAAAATGAACTGTCCATCAAGACCATAAGACATAAGAGCAGAATTAAGCCATCCAGCCCAACGAGTCTGCTCCACCATTCCATCATGGCTGATCCTGGATCCAACTCACCCCATACACCTGCCTTCTCGCCATACCCTTTGATGCCCTGACTAATCAGCAAACTATCAACTTCGGCTTTAAGTATACCCTTTGCTCTGTCTGCATTTGTGCTCAATCATTGCCTTGTCCTTCCTTACATTCATTTTACACCCATCATCTACTTGTAAACCTGCTGGCTCATCCTCAGCTCTATCATCCTGATTCCCATCCTCCTGCCATATTAGTTTAAACCACTGCCAACAGCTCTAGTAAACCTGCCTGCAAGAATATTGGTCCCCCTTGGCTACAAGTGCAGCCTGTCCCTTTTTACATCTGAATCCCTGCCCTCTGCTCTAATTCTTCAAACACACATTTATCTGACACCTCATTCTATTCCTATCCTCACTGTCATCTGGCACAGGCAGCAATCCCAAGATTACTACCCTTGAGGTCCTGCTTCACAGTCACTTTCTTAACTCCCTTTGTTCTTTATTCAAGACTTCCTGCCTTTTTCTACCTGTCATTGGAGCCAATATGTACCATGACCTTTGGCTGTTCACCCTCCCAATTCAGGATTTTTTGGACGCATTCAGAAACATCACGAGCTCTGGCACTGGTGAGGCAAATTACCATCTGAGCTTCCTTTTCATGCTTATCTGTCTCCCATCTGTAGAGTTCTCTATTACTGTTTCCATCATTTCAGTTCCCTACCCATCTGAGCTAACTGCTCAAAATGGAGTACTTTTTGTTGAGGGGGACAGCCACAGGGTTCTCTCTGCTTTCTGACATTCTCCCTTCCATCTCCTGACAGTCACCCATTTATCTGTCTCCTGTAGTCTTGGAGTTACTACCTCCCTGTAGATTCTGTCTGTCACTGCTTCACTTTCCCTAACAAGCCAAAGGTAATTGAGCTGCAGCTGCAGTTCCCTAACACGGTCTCTAAGGAGCTGCATCTCGATGCACCTGGTGCAGATGTGGAAGTCTCCCAGAAATCCCACATCTGACACCCAGAACAGAACACTGTCTCTGCAGACATACCCATACTTTCAAGAACAAAAGAAAGAAGAAATAAGGAATGAACTTACCTACTTACCCTGCCTCCACCTATCCTTGCCAAAGCCTTGTAGAAGTTCTTGTGTCTTGTGTTGTACAAAGAGCACATGAAAGGCTGTAGTACAGGATAGGCAGGAGTATGGTAAAATAAGTTTATAAAATATATGTGTTATGTGTTTTTTTTTGGGACTATATTTTGCATGCTCTTTTGAATGTCCTATGTACAGTAGGCCTTGGACCTTGGCCCAGAGAAACAGAGTTTTGTTTGGCTGTGTTCATATATGGTTGAATGATAATTTAACCTGAATTTGAATTTGAGAACCATCGAACATTAGAGCACAGAAACAGGCCTTTTGGCCCTTCTTGGCTGTGCCGAACTATTTTTCTGCCTAGTCCCACTGACCTGCACCTGGGCCATATCCCTCCAAACCCCTCTTATCCATATACCTGTCCAAGTTTTTCTTAAATGTCAAAAGTGAGCCTGCATTCACCACTTCATCTGGCAGCCCATTCCACACTCCCACCACTCTCTGTGTGAAGAAGCCCCCCTTAATTTTCCCTTTAAACTTTTCCCCCTTCACTCTTAACCCATGACCTCTGGTTTTTTTCTCCCCTGGCCTCAGTGGAAAAAGCCTGCTTGCATTCACTCTATCTATACCCATCATAATTTTATACACCTCCATCAAATCACCCCTCATTCTCCTATGCTCTAGGGAATAAAGTCCTAACCTATTCAACCATTCTCTGTAACTCAGTTTCTCAAGTTCCGGCAACATCCTTGTAAACCTTCTCTGCACTCTTTCAACCTTATTAATATCCTTCCTGTAATTAGGTGGCCAAAACTGCACACAATACTCCAAATTCGGTCTCACCAATGTCCTACACAACCTCATCATTACATTCCAACTCTTATACTCAATTCTTTGATTTATAAAGGCCAATGTACCAAAAGCTTTCTTTATAACCCTATCTACTTATGAAGCCACTTTTAGGGAATTATGTATCTGTATTCCCAGATCCCTCTGTTCTACTGCACTCCTCAGTGTCTACCATTTACCTTGTATGTTCTACCTTGGTTTGACCTTCTGAAGTGCAATACCTCACACTTGTCCACATTAAACTCCATCTGCCATTTTTCAGCCCATTCCTCCATCTGGTCCAAATCCCTCTGCAAGCTTTGAAAACCTTCCTCACTGTCCACTGCACCTCTAATCTTTGTATCATCAGCAAATTTGCTGATCCAATTTGCCAGATCATTGATATAGATGATAAATAACAATGGACCCAGCACTGATCCCTGTGGCACACCACTAGTCACAGGCCTCCACTCAGAGTAGCAATCCTCCACTACTACTGTCTGGCTTCTTCCATTGAGCCAATGTCTAATCCAATTTACTACCTCTCCATTTATACCTAGTGACTGAATCTTCCTAACTAACCTCCCATGCGGGACCTTGTCAAAGGCCTTACTGAAGTCCATGTATATAACATCCACTGCCTTCCCTTCATCCACTTTCCTGGTAACTTCCTCGAAAAACTCTAATAGATTGGTTAAACATTACCTACCATACACAAAGCCATGCTGACTGTTTCTAATAAGTCCCAGTCTATCCAAATATTTGTAGATCCTATGTCTTAGTATTCCTTCCAATAACTTACCAACTACCAATGTCAAACTTACCAGCCTATAATTTCCTGGCTTACTTTTTGAGCCTTTTTTAAACAACGGAACTACATGAGCTATCCTCCAATCCCCCGGCAACTGACCCGTGGATGTCGACATTTTAAATATTTCTGCCAGGGCCCCTGCAATTTCAACACTAGTCTCCCTCAAAGTCCCTGTCAGGTCCTGGGGATTTATCTACTCTGATTTGCCTCAAGACAGCAAGCACCTCCTCCTCTAATCTGTATAAGTTCCATGACCTCCCTACTTGTTTGCCTTGTTTCTATAGACTTCATTCCAGTTTCCTTAGTAAATACAGATGCAAAAAACCCATTTAATATCTCTCCCATTTCTTTTGGTTCCATACATAGCCGACCACTCTGATCTTCAAGGGGACCAATTTTATCCCTTACTATCCTTTTGCTCTTAACATACCTGTAGAAGCTCTTAGGATTATCCTTCACCCTGACTGCCAAAGCAACCTCATGTCTTCTTTTAGCCCTCCTGATTTCTTTCTTAGGTATTTTCTTACTCTTTTTATACTCATCAAGCATCTTATTTCCTCCCTGTTGCCTATACATGTTATACATCTCTCTCTTCTTCTTTATCAGAGTTCCAATATCCCTTGAGAACCAAGGTTTCCATTCCCATTCTGATATGTCTATCCATGGCCTCCTCTACTGTCAAAATGAATCCAAACTCAGGTTGGAGGAACAACACCTTATATACCGGCTGGGTAGCCTCCAACCTGATGGCATGAACATTGACTTCTCTAACTTCCGTTAATGCTCCTTCTCCCCTTCTTACCCCATCCCTGACATATTTAGTTGTTTGCCTGTTCTCCATCTCCCTGCGGTGCTTCGCCCCCCCCCTTCCCGTCCCATGATCCTTTCCCTTCTCCAGCTCGGTATCACTTTCACCAATCACCTTTCCAGCTCTTAGCTTTATCCCACCCCCTCCAGTCTACTCCTATCATTTTGCATTTCCCCCTCCCCCCACTACTTTCAAATCTCTTACTATCTTTCCTTTCGTTTAGTCCTGACGAAGGGTCTCAGCCCGAAACATCAACAGCGCTTCTCCCTATCGATGCTGCCTGGCCTGCTGTGTTCCACCAGCATTTTGTGTGTGTTGTTGTTTGAATTTCCAGCATCTGCAGATTTCCTTGTGTTTGTTCCTTATTCTTATTCATTTTGCCTTTAACCCTGACAGGAGCATACAAACTCTGTACTCTCAGAATCTCTCCTTTGAAGGCCTCCCACTTACTGATCACGTCCTTGCCAGAGAACAACCTGTCCCAATCTACGCTTTTTAGATCCTTTCTCATTTCTTCAAATTTGGCCTTTTTCCAGTTTAGAACTTCAACCCGAGGACCAGACCTATCTTTATCCATGATCAAGTTGAAACTAATGACGTTATGATCACTGGAACCAAAGTGTTCCCTACACACACTTCCGTCACCTGCCCTAACTCATTTCTTAATAGGAGATCTAATATTGCATCCTCCCTAGTTGGTACATCTATATATTGATTTAGAAAACTTTCCTGAACAGATTTCACAAACTCTAACCCATCTAGACCTTTAACAGTATGGGATTCCCAATCAATGTGTGGAAAATTAAATTCCCCTACAATCATAACATTCTATCTCCTGCAGTTGTCTGTTATCTCTCTGCAGATTTGCTCCTCCAATTCTTGCTGACTATTGGGTTGTCTATATTACAACCTATTAATGTGGTCATACCTTTCCTGTTTCTCAACTCCACCTATATGGCCTCAGTAGACAAGCATACATACATACAGAAGTCCAACATACTTATGTTTATTTCTATGAATGGCTAAATTTGTTCTCTCTCTCCACCCACTTTTACTAAAGGTGTGTGGTTGTGTAGACTGTAAATGGATTGCAGTAGAGATGACGATTAAATACCACACTGCAGGAAGCCATTGCTCCATGTTTGTGGCCACAGTGAGGCAGATTGTTTGATGCTTTATTTCAACTACATTGTTTGATGTTTTGTTTCCAGCACTCTGGTGCTCAGGGAGAGGTCCTGCAGGACCGGATCGCCATCCGTAGTAATGTGACCTTGGCAATGACATCCCTGCGCATCTCCACGCTGGAAGAGGTGACCCAGGTCAGCGCAGTGCTGGCTCAGTGTGCGGTGAGAACACAGAAACTTCTCTCTTTGTCTTCACTGCTCAGCTACACTCATGTTGCGGTTTGCAAAATCAGGTCCAATTTTCTCAGCTCATACACAAGTTAGGAAGTATTCTTTTTCTTTTACTCATGCTCAAAGGCAGCTTCACTAGCATTCACTGAGAAAGCTGATCAGATTGGTGAGATAGGAGAGGAACTATAGCAAGTTGTGAACTCAGGTCTTAGGTAAAAGTAAAAGAGAGGCAGATTTGTATTTAAATTGTCCCTATCTTACTGATGAAGTGACTCTGGGCTCTTATTTTTCAAAAATTCAAGATTAAATTCAGATGTCATTAGAAACAGGAATTGTGCTGGAGGATTGGCGTATTGTTCATGTGGTTCCATTGTTTAAAAAGGGTTCTAGAAGTAAGCCTAGCAATTTTAGACCTGTCAGTTTGACATCAGTGGTGGGTAAATTAATGGAAAGTATTCTTAGAGATAGTATTTATAATTATCTGGATAGACAGGATCTGATTAGGAGTAGCCAGCATGGATTTGTGCGTGGAAGGTCATGTTTGACAAACCTTATTGAATTTTTTGAAGAAGTTACGAGGAATGTTGACAAGGGTAAGGCAGTGGATGCAGTCTATATGGACTTCAGCAAGGCCTTTGACAAAGTTCCACGGAAGGTTAGTTAAGAAGGTTCAGTCATTAGGTATTAATGCTGGAGTAATAAAATGGATTCAACAGTGGCTAGATGGGAGATGCCAGAGAGTAGTGGTGGATAATTGTTTATCGGGATGGAGGCCGGTGACTAGCGGGGTGCCTCAGGGATCTGTTTTGGGCCCAATGTTGTTTGTAATATACATAAATGATCTGGATGATGGGGTGGTAAATTGGATTAGTAAGTATGCCGATGATACTAAGGTAGGAGGTGTTGTGGATAATGAGGTGGGTTTTCAAAGCTTGCAGGGAGATTTATGCCGGTTAGAAGAATGGGCTGAACGTTGGCAGATGGAGTTTAATGCTGAGAAGTGTGAGGTTCTACATTTTGGCAGGAATAATCCAAATAGAACATACAGGGTAAATGGTAGGGCATTGAGGAATGCAGTGGAACAGAGAGATCTAGGAATAACAGTGCATAGTTCCCTGAAGGTGGAGTCTCATGTAGATAGGGTGGTGAAGAAGGCTTTTGGAATGCTGGCCTTTATAAATCAGAGCATTGAGTACAGAAGTTGGGATGTAATGTTAAAATTGTACAAGGCATTGGTAAGACCAAATTTGGAATATTGTGTACAGTTCTGGTCACCGAATTATAGGAAAGATATAATTAGAGAGAGTGCAGAGACGATTTACTAGGATGTTACCTGGGTTTCAGCACTTAAATTACAGAGAAAGGTTGAACAAGTTAGGTTTCTATTCATTGGAGCGTAGAAGGTTGAGGGGGGATTTGATCGAGGTATTTAAAATTTTGAGAGGGATAGATAGAGTTGACGTGAATAGGCTGTTTCCATTGAGAGTAGGGGAGATTCAAATGAGAGGACATGATTTGAGAGTTAGGGGGCAGAAGTTTAAGGGAAACATGAGGGGGTATTTCTTTACTCAGAGAGTAATAGCTGTGTGGAATGAGCTTCCTGTAGAAGTAGTAGAGGCCAGTTCAGTTGTGTCATTTAAGGTAAAATTGGATAGGTATATGGACAGGAAAGGAGTGGAGGGTTATGGGCTGAGTGCGGGTAGGTGGGACTAGGTGAGATTAAGAATTCTGCACAGACTAGGAGGGCCGAGATGGCCTGTTTCTGTGCTGTGATTGTTATATGGTTAATGATGTTTACTGTCATTTCCAGTACATGTGCACAGAAGAACAAAATAATTGCTACTCTGGATGTGATACAGCACAAAAAATACACAATAATAAAAATCACATTCAAGGGGTGATTGATAAGTTCATGGCCTAAGGTAGAAAACCTTGCACACTTATTTTTCTTACATTTACACGCTTAGTCCAGCGGTCATGGAGCATACAGATCCCTTCTTTGTAGAAGTTGGTGTCTTGGATCTCCAGAAGTGGTCCACAGCATGGGGTGATTGATAAGTTTGTGGGCTAAGGTAGAAGGAGATGTGTTATTAACTTCAAACTTTCTGCATTTTCACCCAAATGGTTGAACTGCATGTGCATGTAATGGGAGCTGTATAACTCATCTCCTTCTACCTTAGGCCACGAACTTATCAATTACCCCTGCTGTAGACCACCTGGAGGTCCAAGATGCTCTCGTAACATGCACGTGCTCTTTGAGTGATAATGAAGAAAGTTTGAAGTTAATAACTAATCTCCTTCTATCTTAGGCCACAAACTTGTCAATCACCCCTGCTGTGGACCACTTCTACAAAGAAGGGATCCATATGCTTTACAGCCACTAGACTAAGGGTGTACATGTAGGAGGGGACTATGTTGAAAAATAAATGCGCTGGGTTTTCTAAAACGGACTCCTCCTACCTTAGGCCACAAACTTATCAATCACCCCTTGTAAGATAACTTATATACATTGATTGTATATCCACAAAGTGTTGATTTTCTGTACATAACATGACCGACAGTAAGTGATAAAGTAGCAGTGGTTGGGGTTTTAGGGGTGGAAGTGTTGATCAGCCTTATTGCTTGGGGAAAGTAACTGGTTCGGAGTCTGGATGTCCTTGCATGGATGTTATGTAGTCCCTTCTCTGATGGAAGTGGGACAAACTGTCCATGAACAGGGTGTGAGGGATCCTTCATGGTTACTGACACTTTCCGGCACTTTTCTGTAAGTATGTCCTTGGTGCTGGGTAGGCTGGCACCGGTAATACGATGGGCAGTTTTAACTACCCATTGTAGAGCCTTCCCGTTGCTGCAGTTCAGAATGGAGTAATCCAAGGAGATTGCCGTGTGAGGTTTCCAGAGATGGTAGTTCATTATATTTTCATTTCAGGCTCTCTGGTAGCAGTGAGTTAGGCCACTAAAATGTTTCATGATCTGGTAGAGCGTATATAAACCAATTAAACAGTTCAGGTCAAAGACTGGCCATCAGAACAGGGAAAGGGGGAAATCAAGATAATTTTAAGTTGCAGAGATGGTGGAGGAGGGATGGATAGGACAAAGGATGTGTCTCCAATAGGGACAGGCTGAAGTATCTCTGACAGGGATTGGCTGAAGTATCTCTGACAGGGATTGGCTGACATATCTCTGACAGGGATTGGCTGAAGTATCTGGGACAGGATTAGGGTGAAGTTGCCATGGAGGCAAGATATTGAAGTTACCTGGTGGATACGTTAATGAGGCAGTTGGTGAAAGATAAGACAATCAAAGGATGTAACTGAAATGTATAGTAGAGTTATAGGACAGACCCAGTTTTCAAGTCAATGAAAAAAGTAAAACTGAGCAAGTATTACACACAAAAGAAAACCTGCAAATGCTGGAAATCCAATCTGGGAGACCACTTCGCTGAGCACCTACGCACTAACCATGCATGTTCAGTGCACTTTTTCTGCGAAGTGTTCACTCGGTCTGCATTTTGAACACTGAATGCAATTAGATTGCAGAAATGCTAGTGAATTGCTGACCAAAAATCGTACACTGCTTGCATTTAATTTAATTTCCTCTGTAGTGAAGGCTGATGCAAAATACCTGCTTAATTCATCTGCCGTGTCCATGTTCTCCATGACTGATTCTCCAGATTGACTACCTATAAGACTAATGTTCACTGTTAGCTCTGTCATTAATGTCTTTTACATTTCTAGTCAACTTTATCTCACAATCTGATTTTCCCTTTCTAATTCATCTTTTACTCATCTGTTGCCATTGCCTTATGACCAATCCACTAACCCACCTTTATGAAATTTTTTTTCTTTATTTGTTACTGGCCTTTTATGTTCTTGTTGGGATGAGATGCGTGATGCCAGAACAATGTTCTTCCAGAAACAAAATCATCAGTCAGAGCACCTTCAGATGCTGGTCATTTCATGAGTTTATATCTTTCTTCTTCCTAGGCTTTCCCTGAAGAGTTTGTTAGGGGAGAAGGATTAGCCAGAAGTTTGGAAATGAGCAGACAAATGATTGACATAATTGGGAATAAGACAGGTCAAGGATCAGCCACACCCACAGAAGCTGGAAGAAATATCTTGCGAGTCCTAGGTACCTGGAACTTCTGTATAATATTGTTTTATAATTATTATATTTTGTTGTAGGTGATGAATTCTTCACATTGCCAGTATTGTATCAAACCTGGCTAGAGATGCTGTACAAGGTAGACAAGGTTTAGGGTAGCAATTAAAGAGGATGTTGAATTTTAAGATTTTTTTTTGTGTGCCTTACTCTGCCAGAGCCTAGGCGACCACTTTTTTTTTCAAGTGGTTGTCTTGGAGGAGAGATTCTGTGAGTGGTCCCCCACGTCCTTCTCACAGCGCAGTGTTTTTTTTTATGAGACTGAGTTGCGAGCTCGACACTCAACCCGGCATGGATGGAAAGCGTGACCAGGAGCAGCCCGACTGGATTGAAATTCGGGAACCTTCGCTCCGGATCCTGCTGCTGATATCACTGCGCCACCAGCCGGCCAATTTTAAGGTAAATTAGTCAATAAGAGAAGAACACAATCAAAAAAGCTGCAAATGCTAGAAATCTAAAATAAAAACAGAAAATACTGAAAACCTAACATGTTAGGTTTAATCAGGTTTCAGGTTGTTTACTGTATACATCTTCCAATATTAAATGGAACCGTCATCAGTGTGGAGAGAAATGTTTCAGCTTGAAAACCCTTTCTCAGAATAGGCCAGTTTCAAGGAGACAGGAGCAGATTTAACTGGGGTGGGGGTGGGGAAGACTGGAATAAATATTTGTTTATTGTTTCTGGATGCAGGTGCTGCAATAGCTGCGGTAAATTCCGATCAGAATAATGGCAGTGATGCAGCCAGTGGCCTTGTCACTTCTGCCTCCATCTTCAGGCTGACCAACGATCTTGTCCAGTCTCTCATGCGCTCTCGTGTGTTCAATGAGGAACTATTGTCCCTGTCTGTCCGAGAGATTGACGTGCATGGGAAAAGAACAGACCCCTTCAATTTGCTGTGTGCCTGGCCTCAGGACCACTGCCACTTCCATGTCCCCCAGGCACTGTCCCATCAGCTGTCAGCAAACCGTGAACTCATCCAGATCACAATGAGCCTCCGAGTCAACCCGTTCCTGATGGGCTCTGTCAGCAATGACAGCATCTCTACCCACCTCGGATCCATGGAGTTCAGCAGTCCACAGGGCCTCCCTGTCCCTGTCAGCGGCCTGTCCGCAGAGACGTCTATCCGTGTTATCTTACCAGACAGGAGAACGCAACACTGGCGGCACGGTGCAGTGACAAAGATCCTCGGACCTGGAGAGAGCACGAACTTCACAGTCCAGCCCGTGAGCAGCAACCATGAAGCTGGACTCCATGTCTGCCTGCGATTCACCCTGCTGGGTGAGTGTTCGTTCAGTCATTCCTGTGCAGTGATGTCTGCTTAGAGTATAAATCCTCCCATTGGCTTTACTTCTCAGGCAATGGAAAATGCTGATGTGTGGGGTGGGATTGTGGAGGGAGAGTGGATGATCTATTAAATAGAGTAGCTACAGAGCTGTATTCCTCAACAGCCATCAGCTGGCTTCCTTCCTATCAAAGCCCCAAAGGCACCAGCATTCCTCGTCCAGCTGGATAACAAGTAGACTCTCCATCATCTGAATGGATGATCTTCAGCTCATCCATTTATCCTTTTTATTCCAATCTGATTATTACCTAATAACCAAAATGTTCAAAGATGTTTTGATTAACTGATTTTAATCAAATTTCAAAGTAGATTTGTATCAAAGTCCATATATGTTACCATATACTACCTTGATAGTCATTTTCTTGCATGCATTTATAGAAAAAATATAGAAATACAAGATAATTTAATGAAAATCTATATAACCATATAACAATTACAGCATAGAAACAGGCCATCTCGGCCCTTCTAGTCCGTGCCGAACACTTACTCTCACCTAGTCCCACCAACCTGCACTCAGCCCATAACCCTCCATTCCTTTCCTGTCCATATACCTATCCAATTTTACTTTACTACTTTACTTTGTCTACTTGAACAGACAAAGGCTGACAAATGACCAATAGCATAAGAAGGCAAAGTGGAGGCTAGTTTTTAACGGCTGGAGATTGTAGAGATAAATTGAATGATGATGTTTCTGGAGAAGGTTCAGACAATTAATTGCTGGAGATTGTAGAGCTATTCTGAAGTGCAGAATCGCCTGCAAATGTTTCAGGAGATGGGTCCAGATGGCAGGCTTCAGCTGATGCGTGTTCAGATTCTGACCTTGGGTATGCCAGTATCTGGTGATGACCATGGGGCACCAGCCAAAGGGGCCTGTGTTCAGACATGCATACAACCGGAACTCAGTCTCTGTTCCCAGGAACTTTGATTCTGGCTCAGTCCTCAAGAGGCCCAAGGAACTTAAATGGGGGAAGTTATCCACTCAATTCCTGATTCAAAATGAAAACCTGGAATTGTAACTTTCAGCCTGAAGGGACTCCTTTTCTGCAAACTAGTAAGATGAACTATTTCTAGCAGAGTTACTGCAGCCCTGCATTACCGCCTTAATCCAGGCAACCCCACTGGAGGCAGGATCAGAGATTTGAAAAAAAAGCATGTAGACTAAGTTTAAAGTTCTCCTCTGAGGTTGGGAAATATGGGTCCTTCCTTGCTTCTGACTATGACCCTTTGCTCTGCTTGTGGTCAGTATGTTTAGTTGATATTATCAGTGTAGCCAAAGTGTGTTAGTGGTGAAGGAAATGTGGATGTGGTACTAATATATCAGGCTGCTTCACTCTGGATGGTGTCATGATTCTGGAGAATGTGTTGGAGTTGCATTAATCCAGGCAAGAGGAGAGTATTCCATCGCACTCCTGACCTGTATCTTATAGATGGAAATAGTTTATGGTGTCTGCAGGTAAGTCTGCAGGGTACCAGGACTACAACCAGCCTATGTAACCACAGTTTTGTCTGGCTTGTCCAGATGAGTTTCTGGTCAAAGGTGATACCATGATGTTAATGGATGTGAATTCACTGATGTAATGCCATTGAATATCAGAAGTAGGTAGCCATTGCTAGGCATTTGTATAGCAGTTATTGTCACCTTCCTGAGGTCTTCCTGCCTACAGGCATAGACTGCTTCATTTGATGAGAGAATAACAGAATTGGATATTGTACAATCATAAATTGGCATCCCAATTATGACTGTATGATGGAAGGAAAGTTCTTGCAGAAGCAGCTAAAAGTCATAGGGAATAGGAATTTTGACAATATCACAAATAGAATTCTGCCAATTTGATTCATTTATGTATCTCCAGAAATGACTGGGAAAACAGGAAACACCTAATACTTTGAATATTTAATAACTGACCAGCTGTGGTACTGAAGATGCAGTCCAGAATTAGTTCTCTCTTTAGCACAGCTATTCCAGTTTAATTACAACACGAGTGTCCACCCAACAATGTAGAATTAACAAAGTATATCCTGAGCACAAACAGCAGAATAAATGTCACCTATTACTGTCCCAGCAACCTGCTTCCAATGAAATGATGAAATGAAAAGGCGTCATACATAGTGTTAGTGCTTGTCTTGGTGAATCATCTAGGACTAAGCAGCCCAATAGACTCACAGTCAGACTCCCACCTTGACGCACTTGACCACAAAACTTACCAGGACATTACTGAGAGCAGTTTGTATGAGCAGTTTCCCATGTATCAAACATAGGAGGTGTCTTAAAATATAGCTACACCACCCTGTCCTTGGGGAGAGTTAATGACCAATGTTAAATGCTGCCTTTGCTAGTGATATAATTGGAGCAGAAAATGACATTCAAAATCTGAAAAAATACCAACTTATGCTATATGACAACACTGTTGGATTTGTAAATATCTATTGGTACAACTGGTCTGTGGCCACCACACCTACTGTATATTCACCAGAATGGGTCTGGGGCTGAAGGTTTATTAATTTATGTTACATTAACTGAAGGGGTTTAGAGATGATCTGCTTCAGATTGTTTCTAATGTTAAGCAGCCTGTCAGTTCTAGTAGAGTATAGGAAGTCTGTCACAGGTTGTGTTTCTTGTTTACAGTCTTGGTATCCTGTCTAACCATGATGATTACATGTGAACAGCAGGGAATAGAGGGATACAGACCACATGCCAGTAGATGGGACTAGTTAGATTGACATAGAAGTGGTAACAATTCTAAAATTCTCCAGATGTGGCCTAACTAGAGTTTTATAAAGCTGCAACATAGCTTCCAGACTCTCAAATTCAATTCCTTGATAAAGACAAGCATACAACATGCCTTCTGTACCACCCTATCAATGTAGCCACTTGCAGGGAGCTATGGACTTCGACCCCAAGATTCCTCTGCACATCAACAATGTTAAAGGTTTTCCATTCACAGTCCACCGCCCCTTTACATTTTATCTCCCAACATACAACATCTCACATTTTGCTGAGTTAAACTTCATTTGCCATTTCTCTGCCCATATCTGTAAATTATCTATATTGTGCTGTATCCTTTGTCAATCTTCTACACTGTCCTCAGCACCAACCTTCATACTTCCTGCAATATGTCTACAGTTTCACCTGGGTCTTTCATCACAAACAGCACTAAGAACACCACTAGTCACAGACTCCAGCAGCATTGACCACTACCCTCCATCTTCTATGAGTAAGCCAATTCTGAATCCTAACAGCAATTCCCTGGGAATCCCATGCTTCTTCTGGATGAGCCTGCTGTGAGGGACCTCATCAAATGCCTTACTAAACTCCATGTAGAGAACATCCACAGCTCTACTTTCACTGTTCACTTAACACTGTTTTGTTTGGCTGTATTCATTGGTATTTATGTATGGTTGAATGACAATTAAACTTGAACTTTGCCTTCATCACAACCTCAAAAAACTGAATCAAGTTAGTAAGCCACAACTTTTCGTACTCAAAGTCCACATTGACCTCACCAACCTTCTCCTTGGAATTTTGTAGCCTCATCCAGATGTTACTGTCTTTGAGCCTTCTCCATGCACCATCCCTAAAAATCTCTGCTCTACCAGTCAGGGGTTTTGCAATTCTACGATGGGAGTGGCTGCTACCTAACAGCATACAGTGTAAGCTGTCACCTTCAGGAAAGACAAGGTGGTCTTGGGAAATGAAACAAGTTAGTGGAAGGATTCCAAGAATGTCACAATGGTGATCCCAACAACACACTTCCAGCTTGCAGTTTTCCCAAGGACATATAGATGTTGCTTCTTATGAAGTGCAGTTCCAGTAGCTGTGGCTGTCTCTCCATAACAGATTGAAGTTATCATAGAACCATAGAACATTACAGCACAGAAACAGACCTTTTGGCCCTTCTTGGCTGTGCTATTTTTCTGCCTCGTCCCATTGACCTGCACCTGGCCCATATCCCTCCAATCGTCTCTCATCCATATACCTGTCCAGGTTTTTCTTAAATGTCAAAAGTGAGCCTGTATTTGCCACTTCATCTGGCAGCTCATTCCACACTCCCACCACTCTCTGTGTGAAGAAGCCCCCCCCATGTTCCCTTTAAACTTTTACCCCTTCACCCTTAACGCATGACCTCTTTTTTTTCTCCCCTAACCTCAGTGGAAAAGGCCTGCTTGCATTCACTCTATCTATACCCATCATAATTTTATACACCTCTATCAAATCGCCCCTCATTCTTCGATGCTCCAGGGAATAAAGTCCTAACCTATTCAACCATTCTCTGTAACTCAGTTTCTCAAGTCCCGGCAATATCCTTGAAAACCTTCTCTGCACTCTTTCAACCTTATTAATATCCTTCCTGTAATTAGGTGACCAAAACTGCACACAATACTCCAAATTTGGTCTCACCAATGTCTTATACAACCTCACCATAACATTCCAACTCTTATACTCAATACTTTGATTTATAAAGGCCAATGTACTCAAAGCTCTCTTTACAACCCTATCTACTTGTGACGCCACTTTTAGGGAATTATGTATCTGTACTCCCAAATCCCTCTGTTCTACTGCACTCCTCAGTGTCCTACCATTTACCTTGTATGTTCTACCTTGGTTTGACCTTCCAAAGTGCAATACCTCACACTTATCCGCATTAAACTCCATCTGTCATTTTTCAGCCCATTCCTCCAACTGGTCCAAATCCCTCTGCAAGCTTTGGAAACCTTCCTCACTGTCCACTACACCTCCAATCTTTGTATCATCAGCAAATTTACTGATCCAATTTGCCACATTATCATCCAGATCATTGATATAGATGACAAATAACAATGGACCCAGCACTGATCCCTATGGCACACCACTAGTCACAGGCCTCCACTCACCGAGAAGCAATCCTCCACTACCACTCTCTGACTTCTCCCATTGAGCCAATGTCTAATCCAATTTACTATCTCTCCATGTATACCTAGCGACTGAATCTTCCTAACTAACCTCCCATGCGGGACCTTGTCAAAGGCCTTACTGAAGTCCATGTATACAACATCCACTGCCTTCCCTTCATCCACTTTCCTGGTAACTTCCTCGAAAAACTCTAATAGATTGGTTAAACATGACCTACCACACACAAAGCCATGCTGACTGTTTCTAATAAGTCCCAGTCTATCCAAATACTTGTAGATCCTATCTCTTAGTATTCCTTCCAATAATTTACCCACTACCAAAGTCAAACCTACGGCCTATAATTTCACGGCTTTTTGAGTCCTTTTTAAACAATGGAACTATAATCATGTGGCTAATTACTTTGGAATCTTTTTCTCTCTTTCTCTAGAACTTGGAGGAGCTCAGGACCCGGATCCTTTCATCCATATTCGTGTTCATAATGACTCCCGGTTTAATGGGACTCACTACAAAATGACCAAAGGAGTCGTATTACCTTCTGATACTGGCAGTCTGAGTGCTGAGCACACAATCTTCCTGTTGCCGGAGTGAGTGGACTTGGTCCAAAATCAGCTTCCTGATAATAGTTAGGATCTGTTGCTTGGCTGAATATGTCCATAGTAATAAAAATGGAAAATGCTTTATCTGTGGAGAGAGGAGCAATTACTGGCACTTCCCTCATGGCAGCTGCAGAGTTTATTCTCCAAACTGGAACATGTGATGCGTGTGTGTGTACAGCAATCAGACAGCTACTTTACCAGAAATGAATCAGATTCAGAATCAGAATCTAATTTACTATCAGCTGCATGTGTCATGAAAACTGTTAGCTTTGCGGCAGCAATATATAGAATATACTGTAATAGAGAGAAACAACTGGATTATAGTAAGTATGTAAATAATATATATATATTAAATAGTTAAATTAAATAAGTAGTGCAAAAACAGAAATAAAAAAGTAGAGGTAGAAGTAGAAGTATGGATTCAATGTCCATTTGGAAATCAGATGGCAATGGGGAAGAAGCTGTTCCTGAATCGTTGAGCGTGTGCCTTCAGGCTTCTATACCTCCTTCCTGATGGTGGCAGTGAAAAGAAGACATGTCCTGGGTGATGGGGGTCCTAAATGGTGAACACCGTCTTTTTGAGGCATTGCTCCTTGAAAATGTCTTGGATACTACAGAGGCTAGGCTAGTGTCCATATTGGAACTGGCTAATTTTACAGCTCTGCAGCTTACTTTGGTCATGTGCCGTAGACCCTTCCCACCCCCACTTCATACCAGTTGGTGATGCAGCCAGTTAGAATGCTCTCTTCAGTACATCTGTAGAAATTTGTGAGTGTTTTATTGACTAACCAAATCTCCTCAAACTCGTAATGAAATACAGCAGCTGCCTTGCTTTCTTTGTAGCTGCATCAATATGTTGGGTCTAGGTTAAGTCCTCAGAGAACTCAGGAGCTTGAAGTTGCTCAGCTTCTCACCTTCGGATCCCTCTATGAGGACTAGTGTGTGTTCCCTCATCCTACCCTTTCTGAAGTCAACAAGTCGTTGTTTTGGACTACTGATATCGAGTGCAAGGTTGTTGCTGTAACACCACTTAACTAGCTGGTATATCTCACTCCAGCGCACTCTCTTGTCACCTGAGGTTCTGCCAACAATGGCTGTATCATCAGCAAATTTACAGATAGCATTTCAGCTATACCTAGCCACACAGTCATGGGTGTAGAGCAGGGGTTCCCAAACTTTTTTTCTCCTTAGAGCCTTACCACTAACTGAGGGTCCATGGACCTCAGGTGGGGAACCACTTGTGTAGAGAGAGTAGAGCAGTGGGCTAAGCACACAATTCTGAGTTGCGCCAGTGTTGATTGTCAGCAAGGTGGAGAAGTTATTTCTTTCTTTCTTTTTAAATCTTTTTATTAGTTTTAAACAAACATAAATGAAACATGAATACAAAATGTTTGAGAGTACATAATTAATAGTTTAAATAGACATTCAGATATGCAATAATAAAAATATATAACCTCTCAAACCCAGAACAATAATAAACAAAGAAGTAAAAAGAAAAAAAAAGGAACCCCCCCCCAAAAAAAAGAGAGAAAAAAACCAAAAAAAAACACTAACCAACATGGGCCATTGAATATATTAAGTACATATACAGTAGTGCCAATAACTCCGAACCTCCATCCAATTGATTAAGGATAATATAAGTAAGGTTTAGGAAAAGACAATTCAACTCATATGAAAATGTTGAATAAAAGGTCTCCAAGTTTCTTCAAATTTAACTGAAGGTTCAAAAACCACACTTCTAATCTTTTCTAAACTCAAACAAGAAATAGTTTGAGAAAACCACTGAAATACAGTTGGAGGATTAATTTCTTTCCAATTCAATAATATAGATCTTCTAGCCATTAATGTAACAAATGCAATCATTCATTGAGATGAAGCAGATAAACGATTATTATCCATCATTGGTAAACCGAAAATTGCAGTAAGAGGATGCGGTTGAAAATTAATTTTTAAGACTTTTGAAATAATACTGAAGATATCTTTCCAATAATTTTGTAAACAAGGACAAGACCAGAACATATGAGTCAATGAAGCAACATCAGAATGACATCTATCACAGGTTGAGTTAAGATGAGAGTAAAATCGAGCCAGTTTATCCTTAGACATATGAGCTCTATGTACAACCTTAAATTGTATTAGGGCATGTTTAGCACAAATAGAGGACGAATTTACCAATAATAAAATTTTTTCCCGTTGCTCGGTAGATATAAGACAATGCAACTCTTCTTGCCATTCCTTCTTAATTTTTTCTGATACATCTAACTGTAAATACATGATCATCTTATAAATGATGGCTACTAAACCCTTTTGATAAGGATTAAGAGCTAAAATTCTATCTGTAGTTCTTTCGAAAAAGACTGTAACTCATTATACAAAAAATTTCTAACTTGCAAATATCTAAAAAAATGGGTTTTAGGTAAATTATATTTATTAGATAGCTGTTCAAAGGACATAATGTTATCATCCAAAAACAGATCACGAAAACATGTTATACCTTTTGTTTTCAAAAGAAAAGCTTGATCCATAGATGAAGGCCGAAAAAAATAATTAGATATTATAGGACTTGATAAAATAAATTTATTCAAACCAAAAAATTTACGAAATTGAAACCAAATTAGTAATGTATATCTGACTATGGGATTAGTTATCTGTTTATTCAATTTGAATAAAGAAAAAGGAAGTGAAGATCCTAAGATTGAAATCAATGAAAAATCTTGCACAGATTTACATTCCAAATTTACCCATTGTGGGCAAGTAGCTATAGTCCATTCTTGTGTCCAGAATATTAAATACCGTATATTGACTGTCCAATAGTAAAATCTTAAATTTGGTAAAGCCAAGCTGCCCTTCTTCTTAGGCTTCTGTAAATATTTTTTACCCAATCTAGGATTTTTGTTCTGCCACAAATAAGAAGATATTTTAGAGTCAATAGTATCAAAAAAAGCTTTAGGAATAAAAATTGGTAATGCTTGAAATAAATATAAGAATTTAGGTAGTATCATCATCTTAATAGCATTAACTCTACCAACCAATGACAAAGATAGTGGAGACCACCTAATAGCAAGTTGCTTAATTTGATCAATTAAAGGTAAAAAGTTAACCTTAAATAGATCTTTATGTTTTTTTAGTAATTTTAATACCTAGGTAAGTAAAATAATCTGTAACAATTTTATATGGTAAATCTTTATAAATTGGAACTTGCATATTTAATGGAAATAGTTCACTCTTGTTAAAATTCAATTTATAACCAGAAAAATTACTAAATTGAGCAAGCAAAGACGAAATAGCAGGGATAGATTTTTCAGGGTCAGATATATATAATAACAAATCATCAGCGTACAATGATACTTTATACATCCTGTCCCCACGGGTAATACCCAGAATATTAGGTGATTCCCGAATAGCTATAGCCAACGGTTCTAAAGCAATGTCAAATAGTAAAGGACTTAAAGGGCAACCTTGCCTGGTACCACGAAATAACTGAAAACCGAAGCTATTGGAGCGTAGAAGGTTGAGGGGGGATTTGATCGAGGTATTTAAAATTTTGAGAGGGATAGATAGAGTTGACGTGAACAGGCTGTTTCCATTGAGAGTAGGGGAGATTCAAACTAGAGGACATGATTTGAGAGTTAGGGGGCAGAAGTTTAAGGGAAACACGAGGGGGTATTTCTTTACTCAAAGAGTGATAGCTGTGTGGAATGAGCTTCCTGTAGAAGTAGTAGAGGCCAGTTCAGTTGTGTCATTTAAGGTAAAATTGGATAGGTATATGGACAGGAAAGGAGTGGAGGGTTATGGGCTGAGTGCGGGTAGGTGGGACTAGGTGAGATTAAGGGTTCGGCACGGACTAGGAGGGCCAAGATGGCCTGTTTCCGTGCTGTGATTGTTATATGGTTATATAAAGGTTTATGGTATTTCTAATTTATGGTTATTTCTAATCCACACAAATTGTGGTCTTCTGGTTAGGAAGTTGAAAATCCAGTTGCAGAGGAGGTTACAGAGGCCCAGGTACTGGAGCTTTTTGATCAGAACTGTAGGAATGATTGTGTTAAGTTCTCAGCATTTATCAATGAACAGCATCCCAACATGGGTCTTTGTGTTGTCCAAGGCCACGTGGAGAGCCAATGAGATTGTTCCCACCAGAGACCCATTGTGGTGATAGGCAAATTGCAGGGGTTTCCCAGTCTTTGCTGCAATAAGTTTAATTCAAACCACTTTATACACTGGCAGATAAATAGATCTTGTAGAATTAGAGAGAAATAAGTAACACACTTTGTGTCATGTCTTACTTAACCACAAGATTTCACAAGCTGCTTTGTATACAATGATTGAGAAGCTGAATCAGATATATTGGCACTGAAATATGCCCTGAAATTTGCTGTTTTGCAGCAGCGTTAGTGCAGGACATAAAAATTACTATAATTTACAAAAATAGAGCAAAAGACAAATAAAAAGGTAGTATTCATGGGTTCATGAACCATTCAGAAATCTGGTAATGGAATGGCAGAAGCTGTTCTTTGATCGTGGATCTTCCAGCTCCTTTTCTTTCTTTCTTTCTAAATCTTTTTATTATTAGTAGTAATATGGACAGAATACAAATGATATATTGATAAAGAAATTACAAACTTACAAATTCCATTACATATGAAAAAAAACATAAACAATAGTTCCAATATAAATGAGTTTACCAAGACATAAGCCATACAATATATGTATGAACATGGTAAGTCTAAATATTTCATAATCTATGATATAAAAAAACAGAAAAAAGAAAGAAAATATATATATATAATGCAAAACTAGCTAATCTACTAATCTAATAACTAATATAGAAGAAAAAAGAAGCAAAAAAAAGAGAGAAAAGAAAAAAAGGGGGTTGTTTATAATATCTCACAAGAATAAATATTCATCAATGCCGTCACTTCCGGTCCTCTCAACATACATAAGCTAAAAGCTGGGAAATCAAATGAACTTGGAACAGGGTCATATTACATCATATGAAAATGTTGAATAAATGGTCTGCATTACTTTTCAAATTTAATAGGTCTCAAAAACACCACTTCTAATTTTTTCTAAATTTAAACATAACATAGTTTGAGAGAACCAATTAAATACAGTGGGAGGATTAATTTCCTTCCAATTCAACAATATAGATCTTCTAGCCATCAGAGTTAGAAATGCAATCATTCGACGGGCAGAAGAAGATAAATGCAGTGAGTCTAACATTGGTAAACCAAAAATTGTGGAAATAGGATGAGGTTGTTAATCAATATTCAAAACCGCAGAAATAATATCAAAAATATCTTTCCAATATTTTTCCAAAAATGAACAAGACCAAAACATATGAGTTAAAGACGCAATTTCAGATTGACATCTATCACAAATAGGACTAATATGAGAGTAAAAAAGAGCTAATTTATCCTTGGACATATGGGCCCTATGTACGACCTTAAATTGTATTAATGAATGTTTGGCACATATCGATGATGTATTAACTAATTGAAGAATTCTATCCCAATTCTCACTAGAAATAATAAGGTTAAGCTCTTTTTCCCAATCACTTCTTGTCTTATAAAGGGGCTCTGAATGTATCTTCATAATTATATTATAAAGTTTTGAAATAAGCCCTTTTTGAAAAGGGTCTAATTCAAATAAACTCTCCAAAATATCTGAAGGCACAAAATTTGGAAACGTAGGGAGTACAGAACTTAAAAAATGTCTAATCTGTAAATATCTAAAAAAATGAAATCTAGGCAAGTTATATTTGTTGGATAATTGCTCAAAAGACATAAAACAATTGTCCAAAAATAAATCAGAAAATCTTAGTAATCCCTTAGTTTTCCAAGCCGAATAAGCTTGATCTATAATGGAAGGGTAGAAAAAACAATTAGATACAATAGGACTATTTAAAATTAATTGAGTCAACCCAAAAAATCTCCGAAATTGAAACCATATACGTAAAGTATGTTTAACTATCGGGTTGTCTATTCGTTTCGACAATTTAGAAAGAGCAAAAGGGAGAGAAGTCCCTAAAATAGAACCCAGAGCATAAGCTGATACAGATTTAATTTCTAAACTCACCCAATGAGGGCCGAAAGATCCACCCCAATCTTTCAACCAACATAACAAGTATCTAATATTAACTGCCCAATAATAAAATCTGAAATTAGGTAATGCTAACCCGCCTTCCTTTTTTGTCTTCTGTAAATATATTTTACCTAACCTGGGATTTTTATTCTGCCATATATATGAAGAAATTTTTGAGTCAACGTTAGTAAAAAAAAGATTTCGGAATAAAAATTGGTATCGCTTGAAAAATATATAAAAACTTAGGTAAAATAACCATCTTAATAGCATTAATCCTACCTATTAGGGATAAAGATAATGGTGACCACTTAGTAAACAAACCTTTAATCTGATCAATTAAGGGTAAAAAATTAATTCTAAATAAATCTTTATGGTTTTTTGTGATTTTGATCCCTAAATAAATAAAAGAATCATTAACTAATTTAAAAGGTAAATTTCCATAAATTGGGACCCATTTATTCAAAGGAAACAATTCACTTTTATTAAGATTTAACTTATACCCAGAAAACTCACTAAATTGAGCCAATAATGATAAAACTGCTGGGATGGATTTCTCCGGGTTAGAAATGAATAGAAATAAATCATCTGCATACAAAGATAACTTATGAATGTCTGTCCCACGATTAATACCCAAAATATCCTGTGATTGTCTGATGGCAATTGCCAAAGGTTCTAAAGCAATGTTAAATAGTAATGGACTAAGATGACATCCTTGTCTAGTGCCCTGAAATAGGCGAAAAAAGGGAGATCTTTGATTATTGGTAAACACTGAGGCTACTGGAGTATGATAAATCAATCTAATCCATGATATAAATATCGGACTAAAATTAAACTTCTCCAACACATTAAATAAGTAAGGCCATTCAACTCTATCAAATGCTTTCTCCGCATCTAATGAAATCACGCATTCTGAAGTGTCATGTGAGGAAGTATAAACAATACTCAACAATCTCCTAATGTTAAAAAAAGAATAACGATTTTTAATAAAACCGGTTTGATCTTCTGAAATAATTTTGGGTAATACCTTCTCCAATCTAGATGCCAGTAACTTGGAAAAAATCTTGGAGTCTACATTCAATAAAGATATTGGTCTATAGGAAGCACAGTTAGTAGGGTCTTTATCTTTCTTCAATATTAGAGAAATGGAAGCTCTATAAAAAGATTGTGGCAAATTCCCCAATCTAATGGCTTCCTCAAAAAACTTACATAACCAAGGGGAAAGAGTAGCGGAAAAAAATTTTAAAAATTCAACTGTATAACCATCTGGACCCGGAGCTTTCCCAGAATTCATTGAGGAAATAGCCCCTTTAATTTCTACATCCGTAATAGGAGTATCCAATATTGAAAGATCATCAAATGATAATCTTGGAAAATTTAATTTCCCAAGAAAATCACACATGGTATTATGATCTTGAGGAAATTCAGATTGATACAGGGAGGTATAGAAGTCTTGAAATGCCTTATTTATCTCATCATGATTAACTGTCAAATTCCCATTCTGCTGACAAATCTTAGTGATTTGACGTTTAACCAAAGCATTCTTCAATTAACTAGCTAACAGTTTACCAGATTTATCACTATGTATATAAAAATCAGATCTAGTTTTCATTAATTGATTTTCAATCGAGGATGTAAGTAATAAACTATGTTCCATTTGAAGTTCAACCCTTTGTTTGTAAAGCTCCTTACTAGGAGCAATTGAATATTTCTTATCAATCTCTTTAATTTTATCAACCAATAAAAGAGTTTCCATCTTAGTACATTTCCTCAAACCAACAGAATAAGAAATAATCTGTCCATGTATACACGCTTTAAAAGTGTCCCAAAGTGTTCCGCAAGAGATATCATCTGTAGAATTAGTTGAAAAGAAGAAGTCGATCTGCTCCTCCATAAATTTTATAAAGTCTGAGTCTTGCAATAAAGTAGAGTCAAATCGCCATTGTCTGGCATTAGAAGCTGTATCCGTAAATTTCATAGAAAGTAATAATGGAGCATGATCAGAGATAGCTATAATATCATAGTTACAACCGATTACCAATGGAATAAAACAAGAGTCTACAAAAAAATAATCAATTCTCGAATAAGAGTGATAAACATGTGAGAAAAAAGAAAACTCTTTGTCTTTAGGATGCCGAAATCTCCGAACATCAAAAACTCCATTGTCAGTTAAAAAAGAGTTAATACAAGTGGCTGACTTATTAGGTAAAGTCTGAATAGATAAAGATTTATCCATCAAAGGATTTAAACAGCAATTAAAGTCACCACCCATTATTAACTTATATTCATTTAGATTGGGTAAAGAGGTAAATAAGGACTTAAAAAAGTCAGGACAATCCACATTTGGAGCATAAACATTAACCAAAGCAACCTTTTTATTACAAAGTAAACCCGCAATTAACAAAAATCTACCATTCGGATCCGAAAAAATATCATGTTGAACAAATGGAATAGAGGAGTCAATAAAAATTGAAACTCCTTTTACTTTAGCATTCGAATTTGCGTGATACTGTTGACCCCGCCAAAATCTAAAAAAATGAAATTTGTCCTCCTTCCTCACATGAGTTTCTTGTACAAAAATAATATGAGCATTAAGTCTTTGGAATACTTTGAAAATCTTCTTTCGTTTAATTGGATGATTTAAACCATTAGTATTCCAAGACACAAAATTAATGGTCTGAGCCATAATTCTAAAATCAACCCTTTGGTATAGAAAGGGTTAACCAACTTATAAACTCATGCACCCGGAAGAGGAACAAAAGTAAAGAGAAGACCCGGAAGTGACGACAACACAGACATATTTGAAGTTCAAAAACAGCCCAAATAAAAAAACTAACACAAACTGATGCAAAAAAAATAGAATTAGGAAACAGACCATCCCCTCACCCCCCAAGAAAAAGAGAAAAAGCCAAAATATGACTTAAAAAAGGAAAGAATAAGACTAATTCTACCCCCATGTCAGCTGAAGAACACTCCATATATAAAGAATATATTTAAACGAATCACCCCAACTTTAAAAATTAAAATCGCTATAATAAAAACCATATTTCTCAGTATAGTTAGTTGTAAAAAAATAAAAATATAGTCACTAAAAAAAAATTATAGCCCAGACAAAACAAAAAATATTTAAGCTATGATAAGCGATGCATTGTAGGAAGAAGACGAAAGAAAGAAAAAAATAACGCCATCTTAAGCAAAACCAAAAATCTTTTTCAAAAAACCACCATCTTAATCAAAAAAAATTCACCTTCAAAGAATTAAAAATATACCTTCGAAGGAACAAAGTTAATAGACAAGAATGTAGTATACTGGTTAAAGTGTATAAGGCAAAAGAATTGATATAACAAAAACACACTTCAACTTAAGTATAAAGTATAGGATGAACCTACACCAATAACCAGAGGTTAATTCTGGTTTAAGAAATCGAGAACCATCTTACACGATCAGAATCGTTCATTTATTAGAGAATGGTGACTGTACCAGTAGGGAAGTTCTCCAGATAATTTCTCGCTTCTGAAGTTGAAAGAAAAACCTGGCGTGGAGCATTCGACGGAGATATTCGAAGCTTCGCAGGGTATAGGAGCGCAGGTTTCAGATTCTTCTCATAACATTCAGCCATCAACGGTTTAAAAAGAAGCCTTTTTTTTAAAAAGGTCAGGGCTAAAGTCTTCAACCAGATGGAAGCAGTAATCTTTGAATTTAACCATTCCTACCCGACGAGCTGCACGTATAAGTTGTTCTTTGTCGTGTACATAATGGAACCGGACAATTACAACCGAAGGTTTGTCTGTAGCACTCGGTGATCGACGCCGAATTCTATGTGCCCGATCCAATAAAGGAGAGTTATTTGGGAAAATCGTCGGAAACGCTTCTTTTAAAAGTTGAGCAAAATATTTCGAAGGGTCATCTTTTTCTATGCCGTCTGGAAGACCAAGTATACGTAGGTTCTGTCTTCTGGACCGATTCTCAAAATCGTCACTCTTGGCTTTAAGGGCTTCCATCAGCTTAATGGTCGAAATTAAATCCTGTTGCAGTTTTTCAATAGTCAAATCTCGCTTCCGAGCATCTTCTTGCAGAGACGCGATAAGAGCTTATTGCTGGTTAATTACTGAATCCGTCTTAACCATGTACTCTTGAAAAGCCTTTATATCTTCTTTAAAAAATTGTTGTAGTTGATCAAATTTTTTATCCAAAACCTCCATAAACAATTCATAAGTTAATTGAGTTTGTTGTGGCTTCTTTCCATTACCGTTCGGATTGCATCCGGGATCTCGTCCCTTAGACCTGAGAGACATTTCTGTTTGCATATCTTCAAAAGTTCACAACAAAGTCTTGGCAGTAAGTTCAAAAAAAAAATTAACAAAGAAACTTTCGGTATAGGTAAAAATAAGCTGAATAAGGGTGATCAAAGGTTAAAAAAAAGTAAAGGTTATGGAGCGAATCCAAAACAGTACTCACTCCATGAGCGTCTCCCGCTGACTTCCAGCTCCTGTACCTCCTCACCAGTGGTAGTAATGAAAAGAAGGCAGGTCATGGATGCTGCCTTTGTGAAGCACTGCCTAAGGAGCTAAGGAGCAAGCTCCCTTCACTGTAGATTTGACTTGGTTTCCCATATCCGCCTTGAAGGAACAGACAAGGCCAAGGATAGTAAGTTTCATCTGAAAGACGACCCCCTCCACTGACTCACTTTCTCACTGGAAGGATCAGCCCATCACAAGTTATCAGGGGTATAGATAGGGTAAATGCAAGCAAGCTTGTTGCACTGAGATTGAGTGGGACTACAACTAGAGGGTTAAGGGTGAAAGGTTTAAGATAAACATAAGGGAAACTTCTTCACTCAGAGGGTTATGAGAGTGTGGGACAACCTACCAGCACAAGTGGTGCATGTGAGCTAGATTTTAAGGTTTAAGAGAAGTTTCAATAGGTACTTGGATGGGAGGGTTATGGAGGGCTATGGTCCCGGTGCAGGTTGATGGGAGTAGGCAGTTTAAGTAGTTCAGCACAGACTAGATGGGTATCCAAGACATCTTCAAGGAGTGGTGCCTCAGAAAGGCGGTGTCCATTATTAAGGACCCCTGATCCCCTGGACACCACTTGTGGGCCCACTTCTCTTTGTTATCATCAGGACAGAGGTACAGAAGCCTGAAGGGCTTCAAGAACAGCTTCTTCCCCTCTACCATCTGATGCCTAAATGGACATTGAACCCAAGAACACTACCTCACTTTTTACATATATTATTTATGTTTATTTCTATTTTTATCTAATTATTTTAATATATATATATGCTTACAGTAATCTACTTCTGTATTATCGTGTATTGCATTGTGATGCTGCTACTAAGTTGGCAAATTTCACAACACATCCTGTTGATAACAAACCTGATTCTGAATGAACTGTTTCTGCACTGTACTTTTTTGTGACTCTATGACCTCAATTATGAGCGCTTAACCTAGTCTACTGAATTCAGAGTGAGCTGATTCAGCTCATTATGCTGCTAAATGGGATTAGTATTGATAGGTACTTGATATTTAGCGTAGTCATGGTGTGATAAAGCCCTGTATCTATGCTGTATGACTCTAAGATTCTATTATGCCTAGAAATGCCAAGCAATCATATTCTGTGATAATAGATGTACTTCTGCTCTCTCCGCTCTGTGCTGGGATCCTATCATTGACTTGATGTCTTCTGTTTGTTACAGGGTATATGATACCACCAGTGAGGAGCTCAGTGTCACCATTTCTAGCCACTTCTCCTCTGCTCCAGTAGAGGTTTCCGTCATTGTGTACACCTCCTTGTGTCAGTACTTTGACTTCCAGAGCCTTCGGTGGAGAACAGACGGCATCTTCCCCACACACTGGACCAGACCAGGGGAAACAGTGTGCCTCACTCAGCACCTCACTGTCTTTGGAGCAAGCTTATTCATGTATCCAGAGGCTATCCAGTTTCTGCCTCCTGTACGAGCACTGATATTTCCACAACACATCTATAAACTTCTATCCCAACAGTAGAACAGCCTCAGAGTTATCCTAATGAGGAGGATACCCTGTAAATTATACAGCCCGTATTCTATCCTCCCACTAATTCATCTTTCTTTGGTTGCATCCTTATAAATTAATGTTATTTTACCCCCTTGTATCATCCTTTCACAATTCAGAAGTTCTCTTTGCCCTTTTCTATTATCAATATTAACTGTATAATCTAACGATTGGTGCTTGTTAAGTTTTCCCTCAGTGACACCTGGTCACTTGGCCCTCTTTGTTCCCCAAAAACAGATTCAACAATATCTCTATTCTCCTTGCATCAGAAGCAGACTGATCACGAAAATTCTCCAGAACACTTTTCAATGTTTCCCCAGTTTTTACCCTTCATCTAATATAGTTTTGATCACACTGTTAATTACCTATTTCTTGCCAGCAAGTTCCTCCGATGCCCTCTCATTACAGTGACCTAGTGAATGCTTCTCGTCACGTGATAACACTATTCCTGCTTCTTCACTTTAACTAGCTGCATTTTGTCACTTAAAGACATTCCCTCTCTTCAGCTTTAACCAGTACTGCTGCCCCACTTCATTTCTTCCCTTCCGTATCTTTTCTGAACTCCTTATATTATGGAATATTAGGTGCCCAGTTCCTGACCTGTTTTCGAGTCATTATTTAATTCTGATTTTTGCATGATGATCCCAAGCAGATCTGTGAACATTCAGCTCTTCACATTTATTCACAACATTTTCTGTATTTCCATATATGGATGCAAACCCATTATTGCGTTTGGTGTAGTCTGTCTCAGCTTGTACCTATTCAATACCTCTCAACCACCTTTTCAATACAACCTAATGCTCCTCTATTCTTGTTCTCTTCAGCTCTTTTTCTCTGCTACTAAATGCTCAAATGCAAGCCCTGTGAGTTGAGTATTAAACTCTTTCAATTTAGTTTAACCAACCTCTTCCCCTTCTCCTTCCCTGGGCAAGTACTTTTATTCTAGCGGGTTGAAGTCCATTTAACTTGGTCTGCTGTCCTGCCCTGGAGTGTAAGTGGTCCATCTGCAAGATTCTGGCTGGTAAAGCTAGCTTAGATAGAAGTTTCTGTCTTTCTGTTCTCGTTGTCAGAAACATGCTGATAATGTGTGTGCTACTGTTAGGAATCTCTGACTATTTCCAAGTAGCTGCAGGTACCCTGTATGACTCAGCAGTGATTCCTTTGCAGGTGAACAGCCCAGTGCAGAATTCGATTGTGGCAATCACCTGTGCCTTGGTCTTTGCTCTTTATGTCATGGTAGCTCTCATCGCCAACAAGCTGGACTACATCGATATCAACCGTGTTGGCATCGTCCCTCTCTGTGGGCAGCACGGTCGCTATAAATATGAAGTTATGGTGAAAACTGGCTGGTACAGGAACTCAGGTGAGAGAACTTGTAATGGGCACGGATTGACAATTGTGATAACAGCAGGTAAGAGGTAGAAAAAGGATGTGGGTATAGATATAACATGCTGTTTAGGTTCAGCCTGCAAGAGCCGAGACTCGGAGCAAGACACCAAAACTTCTATAAGATGTGACTGGCAGGACGGTTTAGGTTCAGCTCACAGGAACCGGGACTCAGAACAAGACACCGGAACTTCTGGAAGAAGTGAATGTCAGGAGCCTATAAAAAGCACTGACAAGCTCTAGCAAGTAAAAAGGTCAGCTCAAGTGGAGCGGTCATTGTAGGAGTGGCTCATTGTAAGAAGAAGACCTTGAGGCTTTGGCTCAAGAGGCTGCAGTAAGAAGAAGCGGAGGTTGTGAGCAAAGACTTGGTGGCTTATTTTTTATTATTTATTATTTCACAGGCTTGAGCAGTGGGAATTGTAGTGTCAGCAGTGGTGTGCTCCTCTTGCATGATGTAGGAAGTCAGGGACCATAAGATACAGGAGCAGAATTAGGCCATTCAGCCCATCGAGTCTGTTCCGCCATTCCAGCATGGTTGATCCCAGATCCTGTTCAACCCCATACATTGCTTTCTCGCCATATCCTTTGAAGCCCTGACCGATCAGGAAACAATTTACTTCTGCCTTAAATATACACATGGAATTGGCCTCCACAGATTTACTACACCACTCTCCCTGCAGGGCATTCAGGACACTGAGGGGTTGATAGATAAGGGTTACGGAGAGGCAATCATACCTAAGTTGAAGATTGCAATTGGTTGGGTAACTGTCAGGAGAGTGAAAAGAAATAAGTAGACAGCACGGAGTACTCCTGTGGCCATACCTCTTAATAAAAAGTATACCATTATAGATGCTATTGGAGAGGATGACCTACCAGGGGAAAGCTGCAACGGCCCAGTTTCCAACACTGGGTTTGGTTCTGTGGCTCAAAGGGAAGATTCATTGGCTAGAAGAACAGACAGGAGATTCGGTGGATGATATTAAGACTTGCAGATGGTTGTTGCCTCCAAGGTATTAAGGTTAAAGATGCTACAGATCAAGTCCAAGGCATCCTTAAGGGGGAGGGGGAGCAGCTAGAAGTTCTCATTCACATTGATACCAATGGCATAGGAGGGGTGACAAGGTCCTGCAAAGTGTGCTCATAGAGTTAGGTGTTAAGTTAAAAAACAAGGATTTCCAGGGTGGTGACCTCAGGATTGCTATTTGTGCCACATGCTTGTGAGGCAAGAAAAAAGAAGATACTGCAGTTTAACACACGGACGAACAGATGGTTCAGGAGGAAGGGCTCCAGTTTTTGAATCATTGGACTCTCCTCCAGAGCAGGTGGGACCTGTGCAATGGGACAGCTTGTGTCTGAACCGGATGGGGTATCAATATTCCTTGCAATAATCTGGGGGACTTAAACTAGAGTTGTAGGGGTGTGGGAACTGGAGTGGCAAAAAAGCAAGTGGACAGGCAATGGGAAAAGTAGACATTAAACCTTCAAGCAAAGATAGAAACTGAAAGGTTGAGCATTGGAGGACTAATGTTGTGAATTGTCTATTTCAATGCAAGGACTATTGTGGATAAGGCAAATGAACGTAGAGTGTACCATTAGTGAGACTTAGTTGTAGGAGGGGTAGGACTGGCAGCTAAATGTTCTGGGCTTAATTGCTTCAGACATGATAGAGCGTGAGGTATTAAAGGAGGAGGATTGACATTACTAGTCAGAAAAAATATTGCAGTGCTTAGACAGGACAGGTTGAAGGGCTCATCTACTGAGGCAATTTGACTGGAACTGAGGAATGAAAAGAAAGGGTGGCCACGTAAAGGGGACTATATCATTGACCTGACAGTAATCAGTACTATTTAGAGGGAAAGTTTAGAGAGATAGCAGACATTTGCAGGAAGTATAATGTTGAGATAGTTGGTGATTTTAACTTTCCACGTATTGATTAGACTATGATACTGTAAAAGGACTGTATGGTATTGAGTTTGTCGTATGTGTTCAGGAAAGTTTCTTTAATCAATATATAAAATATAGAGAGAATATAATACTGGATTTCCTTACAAGGAATGAGACAAGGAAGGTGACAGAGGTGTTTGTAGGGGAACATTTTGGACCTAGTGATCATAATGTCATTAGTTTCAAGGTAATTATGGTGAAGGATAGGTCTGGTCCCAGGAATAAGATTCTAAATTGTGGAAAGGTAAGGAATTTGGCAGGTTTGTATTGGAATAAGTTGTTTTCTGGCAAAGGCAAAGTTTGATAAATGGAAGGGATTCAAAAGTGAGAAATTGAGAGAACAAAATCTATATGTTCCTTTCAGAGTAAAATGCAAGGCGAACAGGTTTAGAAACCTTGGTTACTGACAGATGTTAAGACCCTGGGAAAGAAAAGGTGTCTATCAGGTATAGGCAGCTAGAATCAAATGAGCTGTTTGAGGAGCATAAGAAATGTGAGAGAACACTCAAGACAGAAATCAGGAGAGTTAAAAGAAGGCATGAGGTTGCTCTAGTTGACAAGGTGAATGAGAATTCGAATGGCTTCTATCTCTATATTAAGAACATATGGATAGCAAAAGACAAAATTGGTCATCTTGAATATCAGCGTGGTCATCAATGCATGGAGCCAAAAGAGATGACAGAGATCTTAAAGAGCGAACACGAGGAAATCTGCAGATGCTGGAAATTCAAACAACACACACAAAATGCTGGCAGAACACAGCAGGCCAGGCAGCATCTATAAGGAGAAGCACTGTCGACGTTTTGGGCCAAAACCCTTCAACAGGACTATCCGAAAGGACAGATACTAAGAGATTTGAAACTAGTGGGGGGAGGGGGAAATGTGAAATGATAGGAGAAGACCGGAGGGGGTGGGATGAAGCTAAGAGCTGGAAAGGTGATTGGTGAAAGTGATACAGAGCTGGGGAAGGGAATGGGTCATGGGACGGGGGGTCTCGGGAGAAAGGGTGGGGGGGGGGGGGAAGCACCAGAGGGAGATGGAGAGCAGGCAGAGTGATGGGCAGAGACAGAAAAAAAAACAAACAACTAAATATATCAGGGATAGGGTAAGAAGGGGAGGAGGGTATTAACGGAAGTTAGAGAAGTCAATGTTCATGCCATCAGGTTGGAGGCTACCCAGCCAGTATATAAGGTGTTGTTCCTCCAACCTGAGTTTGGATTCATTTTGACAGTAGAGGAGGCCATGGATAGATACATCAGAATGGGAATGGGACGTGGAATTAAAATGTATGGCCACTGGGAGATCCTGCTTTCTCTGGTGGACCGAGCGTAGGTATTCAGTGAAACGGTTTCCCAGTCTGCATCGGGTCTTACCAATATATAAAAGGCCACATCAGGAGCACCGGACACAGTATACCACACCAGCCAACTCACAGGTGAAGTCGCCTCACCTGGAAGGACTGTCTGGGGCCCTGAATGGTGGTGAGGGAGGAAGTGTAAGGGCAGGTGTAGCACTTGTTCCACTTACAAGGATAAGTGCCAGGAAGGAGATCGGTGGGAAGGGATGGGGTGGGGGGGAGGAATGAGTGGACAAGGGAGTCGCGTAGGGAGCAATCCCTGTGGAAAGCAGAAAGAGGGGGGTGAGGGAAAGATGTGCTTGGTAGTGGGAATCTGTTGGAGGTGGCGGAAGTTACGGAGAATTATACGTTGGACCTGGAGGCTGGTGGGTGGTGGGTGAGGACAAGGGGAACCCCATCCCGTGTGGGGTGGGGGGGGGAATGGGGTGAGGGCAGATGTGTGGGAAATGGGAGAGATGCGTTTGAGAGCAGAGTTGATGGTGGAAGAAGGGAAGCCCCTTTGTTTAAAAAAGGAAGACATCTCCTTCGTCCTGGAATGAAAAGCCCCATCCTGAGAGCAGATGCGGCAGAGACGGAGGAATTGTGAGAAGGGGATAGTATTTTTGCAAGAGACAGAGTGGGAAGAGGAATAGTCCAGGTAGCTGTGAGAGTCTGTAGGCTTATAGTAGATGTCAGTAGATAAGCCATCTCCAGAGATGGAGACAGAAAGATCAAGAAAGGGGAGGGAGGTGTCGGAAATGGACCAGGTAAATTTGAGGGCAGGGTGAAAGTTGGAGGCAAAGTTAATGAAGTCAATGAGCTCAGCATGCGTGAAGGAGGCAGCGCCAATGCAGTCGTCGATGTAGCGAAGGAAAAGCGGGGACGGATACCCGTATAGACGGAACATGGAGTGTTTCACAAAGCCAACAAAAAGGCAGGCATAACTGGGACCCATACAGGTGCCCATGGCTACACCCTTGGTTTGGAGGAAGTGGGAGGAGCCAAAGGAGAAATTATTGAGAGTAAGAACTAATTCTGCTAGATGGAGGAGAGTGGTGGTAGAGGGGAATTGGTTAGGTCTGGAAACCAAAAAGAAGCGAAGAGCTTTGAGGCCATCCGGGTGGGGGATGGAGGTATGTAGGACTGGACGTCCATGGTGAAAAAAAGGCGGTGGGGGCCAGGGAACTTAAAATCATTGAAAAAATTCAAAGCTTGAGAAGTGTCACGAACATAGGTGGGAAGAGATTGAACTGGGGGGATAAGACAGTGTCAAGGTATGCAGAAATGAGTTCAGTGGGGCAGGAGCAAGCTGAGACAATAGGTCTACCTGGACAGGCAGGCTTGTGGATCTTGGACAGGAGGTAGAACCGGGAAGTGCAGGGTGTGGGAACTATGAGGTTGTTGGCAGTGGATGGGAGATCCCCTGAGCTCTGGCTCCAGCCATCAATTGTGGATAAATTAGTAGATGTTATTATATGAGACAGAATATGTAAGTATGGATAAACAGGGCCCGATTAGGGATAGTCAATAGGGCTTTGCATGTGGCAGGTCATGTCTAACCAATCTTATAGAGCTTTTCAAGGAGGTTACCAAGAAGTTGATAGATGGTGGATGTTGTCTACATGGGCTTTAGCAAAGCCTTAGACAGAAACCTGTATAGGAGACTGGTCACTTAGAATTCAGGATGAGGTAATAATTTGGATTAGACATTGGCTTAGTGGGAGAAGCCAGAGAGTGGTAGTAGATGATAGTCTCTCTGATTGGAGGTCTGTGACCAGTGGAGTGCCGCAGGGATCGGTGCTGGGTCCGATGTTGTTTGTCATCTATATCAACGATCTGGATGATAAAGTGGTAAACTGGAACAGCAAATTGCGGATGACACCAAGTGCGTAGTGGACAGCAACAAAAGCTAGCAAAGTGATCTGGACCAGCTGGAAAAATAGGTCAAAAAATGCAGCTGGAATGTAATACAAACAAATGTGAAGTGCTGCATTTTGTGAGGACAAACGAGGGTAAGACTTATACTGTACAATGAATGGTAGAGCACTGAGGACTGTGGGAGAATAAAGCGGCCTGGAATAGATAGGCTCATAAAGAGAACTTCTGGCACATTGGCCTTCATAAATCAGGGCATGGAGGAGAGGAATTGGGATGATATGTTGAAGTTGTAAGGTGACAGTGAAACCAAATTTGGAGTATTGTGTGCAGTTCTGGTCACTTGATAGCAATAAGTTGAACAAATGCAGAGAAATTTGACCCGACTATTGCCAGGACTTGAGGGCCTGAGTTGCAGGGAAAGGGTGAATAGGTTAGAACTTTATTCACTGGAGTGCAGGAGAATGAGGGGAAATCTTATGGAGGTGTACAAAATTGAGACCTATGGATAGGGTGAATACTTGCAGGCCTTTTTTCCCCTCAGATTAGGTGAGACTAGAATTAGAGGTCATAGGTTTAAGATGAAAGGCAAAATATTTAAGGGGAATCTGAGGGGGAGCACCTTCTCTCAGCGTGGTGCAAATGTGAACAAGCTGCAAGCAGAAGTGGTAGATGCGATGTCAAGAGAAATTTGATTAGGTACGTGGATGAGACAGGTATGGAGGGCTATGATCTGAGTGTAGGTAGAACAAGCAGAAGACCATGCTAGCATGAATAAGCCAAAGGGCTTTTTCTCTGTTCTGTTGTGCTCTATGACTCTAAGCATCTTAATCTCTTTCTTTGTCATTCACTTTCCATCTCCCAAATGCAAGTAGCTGCAAGGGTTCCCCTGGATATTGATCAGGAAGGGAAACTCTGGCTGTATGATACAGTTCCTAATGACTGGCTGTTGGTAAACAGTTATATCTGTACAAGTACCTGATTATTGGATATTGATCAGGAAGGGAAACTCTGGCTGTATGATACAGTTCCTAATGACTGGCTGTTGGTAAACAGTTATATCTGTACAAGTACCTGATTATTGGATATTGATCAGGAAGGGAAACTCTGACTGTATGATACAGTTCCTAATGACTGGCTGTTGGTAAACAGTTATATCTGTACAAGTACCTGATTATTGGATATTGATCAGGAAGGGAAACTCTGACTGTATGATACAGTTCCTAATGACTGGCTGTTGGTAAACAGTTATATCTGTACAAGTACCTGATTATCTGTTTCTTATTAATGGCATCATTATTCACATAATAAGATAAAACTATATTTATTCTGAAGGAAATTAATAATGGAAATCAGAAATATAAAGAGGAAATTGTGGAAATACTCAGGCATTCGGGTCATATCTTTGTATAGTGGAGGGGAAGAGACACATAAGACACTGCAGATGCTGGAAGTCTGGACAACTTACAGATAGCTGGAGTAATTCAGTGAGTCAGGCAGCTTCTCTGGAGGGAAATGAACAATTGAATTTCTGGCCTGGAAAGAAGGAGGGGCGAGAGCCAGTATAAAAATGTGGGGAATGGGGTTGGCGTAAAAGCTAATGGGTGATAGGCTGATCTAGTTGAGTGGGAGTGATAGGCTGATGAGGGAGGGGCAAATAGGGAGTGATGTAGGAAGCAAAATGTGATAGGTGGAAGTGATGAAGAAAGAATCTAATATGAAAGGGCAGTGAACTGTAGAATAAAGGAAAGGAGGTGAGGAGGGGAACTGGTGGGAGGAATGTGTGGGTGATGGGCAGATAGAGTGGGGTAGGGAACGAGATGAGAGTGGGATAGGTAGGGAAAACTGGTGGGCCTCAGGGAATGACTACCAGAGGTTAGAGAAATCAATGGTGCATGCCTTCAAGTGTGAGACTTCCAAAGCAGAATAAGAGGTGCTGTTCCTCTAACCTGCCTCTAGCCTCAACTTAGCAATAGAGGAAGCCATGGCTGGACATGTTAGTCTGATAATGGGAAGTGGACTTAAAGCTGTTAGCTGCTAGGAGACCTTGACTGTTTTGGTGGACAGAGTGAACAAGCTTGACAAAGCGATTTTTTTTCCCCAGCAATTTGTGTTGGGTCTCAGTGATGTAGAGGAGAATGTACTGGGAGCACTGAATATAATAAATAACACCATTGAATTCACATACGAGTCTTGCCAAAGGGTCTGGGCCTGAAACATCGACTGTACTCTTTTCCATTGAGGCTGCCTGGCCTGCTGAGTTCCTCCAGTATTTTGTGTGTGTCACATGTGAAGAACTGCCTATGGCCCTGAATAAGATGTAGGAACAGTTATAAAACTTAGCACAATTGCAGGATTCGGTGCCTGGAGAGGGATCGATGAGAAGGGAGAAGCCAACAGAGGAGATGTTACTACACCGACATGTCTTTCACACAATTCCACTGCCAAGTTGAAGCTAGACACAGATAAGAGGAGCAACGTCTTATATTCTAACATTGTCTCTGACCAAGTGGCGTGAACATCAAGTTCCCTAACTTCCCCTCTGTCCCTTCTGTCTTATTTCCTGATGCTCACCGCCCCATCTCTTTTCCTCCTCCTATGTCACTTCCACTTATCACCTTCCTGCTACTTTCATCATTCCCACTGCCCCCCTCCCTCACCTGCTTAGCACCTGATTTCTGTCCTGTTCTCATATACTCCTCAAACACCTCATTTGATCCGAACTGCCTCTCCCTGTGTGTGCTGCTCTTAAATGGAGGCTCTTCCTTTCCTGCAGGTACCACAGCTCATGTGGGCATCAGCCTGTATGGAGTGAACAAGAGTGGGTCTCGCCACCTGGACAAAGAAGGAGCATTCCAAAGGAACAGTCTGGATGTTTTCCAGGTTGAGACAGATGCCAACCTGGGTGAGATCTGGAAAATCCGAATCTGGCATGACAACACAGGTAGGTGTAAATGAGCAAACTGCCCAACACATCAGGTGTGAAGCCACGGCTGCCTATTGAATGTCTTTGATTCAGCAGCCCACCTGAACAGAGCATTCCAATAGACTGCTTCCAATAGAAATTATGTGTACATCGATGACTCTCTGTGGGCCATAGCGAATTGTACTGGTTTTCCTCTTAAATATACTCCTTTTGAAACTACTTTTGCTGCAATCTGCAGCATGTAAAGTTCCTCTTAGCATCGAAGTACGAAATTACATCAATGATCTTCAGACCTGACATTCAACGGTTAAGTGCGGAGCAGTTAAGCATGGTACCTTTAGGCATCAGAGCCATGGCCGAAAACGCAGCAGGAGAGGTGGGATTCAAAGCAGGTAGAAGCACAGAAGAATGAGGCCTCCTCTTCCGAGCACTTTGTTGGCGAACGTACAGTCACTTGAAAATAAGATTAACGATCGCAGAGCAAAGCAGCTGTATCAGAGGCAGATGAGGGCAATCTCAATTGTTTGTTGCATTGAGGCTTGGTTGTCAGTGAATGCACCGGATGCAGCTATCCAACCAGAAAGTTTATGATTTTCGGAATGGGTGAACTTCAAATTCTGGCAAGGAAAGGGGTGGCAGTGTATGCTTTTTAGTCAATACTCATTGGTGTTATGTCAACTTCTTGTTTCCCTGACTTAGAACACTAACAATTAAATGTAGATCATTCTACTTGCCTCGGGAGTTCTCGTCTGTGATCCTGACCACAGTTTACATACCACCAGCAGCCAATTATAAGCATGCACTCGTGAAACTGCATGATGTTGTCTGTAAACAAGAAATAACCCATCCCGACTGATTTCAAGTTATAGTCGGTGACTTTAACCAGGCCTATTTGAAGAAAACCCTGCCCAGTTATCATCAGCACGTAGCCTGTAATACCAACAGTCCCAACACACAAGACCACTGCTATACTACAATAAAGAATGCTTACCATTCCTTCCTGAGACCACATTTTGGCCAGTCGGGTCATTTGGCTGTACTCCTGATACCCATCTACAGACAAAGCCTAATGAGCAAGGCTCCAGAGATCAAGACAAGTAAAAGGTGGTTGAGAGAGGCAGAGGAACGCTTACAGGATTGCCCTGAATCAGTGGACTGGGCTGTGTTCAAGAACACATCTAAGGACCTGATGACTACACCAGAGTTCTTACAGACTTTATTAAAACAACTGTAGTGAGACCCTACAAAATAACCATATAACAATTACAGCACGGAAATCATTCAGGGTTTTCTTCAATCAGAAGCCCTGGATGAACAATGAAATCCAGAACCTGCTGTGAGCCAGATCAGAGGCATCTAAGTCTGGAGATCAAGAATGCTACAAGATGTACAGGTACGATCTCCAGAAAGCCATCTCTCAGGTGAAGTGGAGATTCTGGACTAGACTGGAATTGATGAGGGATGTTCGATAGCTGTGGCAGAGTTTGAATGCCAATAGTAGGAGGCAGCCGTTGATCCCAGATGATCATGGGTTTGAACCTCTGGTGGACCGTGTCCTCTCCAGGGTGCAAGCCTGGGTGGGAAGATTTGAAGAACTGGCTGTTGCCCATGCAATGGGTTCATCCTCTCCCCATCACTGATGTAGTCCAAGGGAAGGGCAAGTGCTGATACAGCTTGACACCAGTGTCATCGCCGAGGTTGCTGAAGTGAAGTTGTAAACAACATCTCCAGATTTCTTCCTCAGGGCTTACTCCCAAAGCTTTTCCCATGGGTAGATATGGCCGCAAGGCAGCGGAGGTTTAAAGTCAGAGTTTTCCTTCTCCGAGGTGGGCTGACGAGCCCCACCTACCCAAAGCAACTGGCTTTGAGGCACCAGTGGCCTGCCTTTGCTCCTTCTCTTGTCGGTAGAAACAGTGCTGTTGGGCCTAGTAGCTAAGTCACATGTGAAGGCCAAGAGTTGGACTTGCTTGTCAGAGGCTGTTGGTGACGCCTGCCATTTGGAGCTCTTTGTAGATAGTGGGAGCTTATCCCCACTACCACCCCTGATTATGACAGCCTTAGGAACCTGAAAGACCTCCTACATAAAAGGTGACAGCAGAGCTTCACTTCCAGATGAGCTCTATGCCTTCATTTGGATCACCAGGACAAGGAGGAACCATCGTGCACCCCATGTCTCCCGATGATCCTTTGGTCTCAGTATCTGAAGATAATGTAAAGAAAGTGAATCCAAGGAAAGCATCTGGTCCATATGGAGTACCTGTCTGAATACTAAAGACTTCTGCCAAACATCTGGCTGGAGTGTTCACAGAAATATTCAACCTTTCGCTCCGGCAGTATGTGGTACCCACCTGCTTTAATCAGGCTTCAATCATACTGGTGCCCAGAAGAACATAGTAACCTGTCTAAATGACTATCTCTCAGTGGCAGGTATCCACAGTGATAGACTATAAGACAGGAGCAGATCTTGCCCGTCAAGTCTGCTCTACCATTCAATCATGGCTCATCATTTTTTTCTATCTCCTCCTCAACCCCAATTCCTGGCTTTCTTTCCATAACCTTTGATGCCATGTCCAATCAAGAACCTATCAATCTCTGCCTTAAATACACCCAACGACCTGGCCTCCGCAGTTGCATGTGGCAACAAATTCCACAAATTCACCCCCCTTTGGATAAAGAAATTTCTCCGCATCTCTGTTATGAAAGGGCTCCCCACTATCCTGAGGCTATGCCGCCTTGACCAAGACTCTCCCACCACATAACCATATAACAATTACAGCACGGAAACAGGCCATCTCGGCTCTTCTAGTCCGTGCCGAACACTTACTCTCACCTAGTCCCACTCACCCACACTCAGCCCATAACCCTCCATTCCTTTCCTGTCCATATACCTATACAATTTTACTTTAAATGACAATACCACTTCTACTGGAAGCTCATTCCACACAGCTACCACTCTCTGAGTAAAGAAATAACCCCCTTGTGTTACCCTTAAACTGTTTCCCCCTCTCTCAACTCATGTCCTCTTGTTTGAATCTCCCCTACTCTCAATGGAAAAAGTCAACTCTATCTATCCCCCTCATAGTTTTAAATACCTCTATCAAGTCCCTACTCAACCTTCTACTCTCCAAAGAATAAAGACCTAACTTGTTCAACCTTTCTCTGTAACTTAGGTGCTGAAACCCAGGTAACATTCTAGTAAATTTCCTCTGTACTCTCTCTATTTTGTTTACATCTTTCCTATAATTTGGTGACCAGAACTGTACACAATACTCCAAATTTGACCTCACCAATGCCTTGTACAATTTTAACATTACATCCCAGCTCCTATACTCAGTGCTCTGATTTATAAAGGCCAGCATACCAAAAGCTTTCTTCACCACCCTATCCACATGAGATTCCACCTTCAGGGAACGATGCACCATTATTCCTAGATCACTCTGTTCTACTGCATTCCTCAATGCCCTACCATTTACCATGTATGTCCTATTTTGATTATTCCTACCAAAATGTAGCACCTCACACTTAACAGTATTAAACTCCATCTGCCATCTTTCAGCCCACTCTTCTAACTGCCCTAAATCTCTCTGCAAGCTTTGAAAACCTACTTCATTATCCACAATGCCACCTATCTTAGTATCATTTGCATACTTACTAATCCAATTTACCACCCCATCATCCAGATCATTAACGTATATGACAACAACATTGGACCCAGTACAGATCCCTGAGGCACACCACTAGTCACCGGCCTCCAACCTGACAAACAGTTATCTACCACTACTCTCTGGCATCTCCCATACAGCCACTGTTGAATCCATTTTACCCCTTCAATATTAATACCTAACGATTGAACCTTCCTAACTAACCTTCCGTGTGGAACCTTGTCAAAGGCCTTATTGAAGTCTGTATAGACAACATCCACTGCTTTACCCTTGTCAACTTTCCTAATAACCTCTTCAAAAAATTCAGTAAGTTTTGTCGAACATGACCTTCCACACACAAATCCATGTTTGTATGTTCACACAGGTCATAGAGTCGTCGAGCATGAAAACAGCCCCTTTGGCTACCAAGTCCACATTGGCTATCAAACACATATGTACATTAACTTGACACCAACCACATATTATTTTATTCACACCACCTTCAACTCTCCCCAGATTCTACCACTCACCTACACACTCGGACCAATTAACCGAGCAGCTCCCACATCGTTGGTGTGTGGTGGGAAGCCTGTGCCATCACAGTCCATACAGATGACACCCGAGGTCGGGATTGAACTTTGGTTGCTGGTGGTGTGAGTGTCTAATTAAAACAAGTTAAAGTATCATACTGCTGTATTTAAGATCAGTGTGAACTGACAGGAAGGGGAGACAGAAGTTGTGAGCGAAGTAATTGTCTCTGAATATCATAATTAGCTCCCTCAGGAGAGCAACTACCAAGATAGAGATGCTGCTGACTCTCACACAAGCAACAGTTAAATTTCTTAGAAATACTGCAGTTGATGGCTTGTAACATTAATGTTCTGCAGGCAGTGCACTTCGCTCACTGAGGAAGAACACCAAAAACTCAACAGCTATTTTCCAAACATTTTAAAATTTGCAAGGACCTTACTTGTATGATGAGCCAAATGTTTGTTTTAACCTTGGTGCTCTGTGCAGGCTTAGACCCTTCATGGTATCTGGAGCATGTGGCTGTTTGGGACAAGCAGACAGATAATTTGTACTACTTCCTGGCTCAGGACTGGCTGTCTGTGGAGAATGAGAAGAATGAAGGGATGGTGGAGAAGGATGTGTTGGCAGCATGTAAGTACATATAAAGTCATATATTGTGTCAATCAAATTAACAGTACAAGAAAAAATGACACTTGCATTGATATTGTGGTTTTCCAAACTTCTGGATGTCCCCAAGCATTTCACAGCTTATGAAGTACTCTTAGAAATGTGATCATTGTTCTAAAGAGGAAGAACAGTACCTGTATACAGTGAGATCAGTGATAAGGACTAGATAAGTCATTTGTTGGTACTGTAGGTAATCAGACAGATATTCACCAGAATATAGAAACATAGAAAACTTACAGCATAATACAGGCCCTATGGCCCACAAAGTTGTGCCGAACATGTCCCAACCTTAGAAATTACTAGGCTTACATATAGCCCTCTATTTTACTAAGCTCCATATACCTATCTAAAAGCCTCTTAAAAGACCCTATCATATCTGCCTCCACCACCATTGCCAGAAGTCCATTCCATGCACTCACCACTCTCTGAGTAAAAAACTTACCCCTGACATCTCCTCTGTACCTACTCCCCAGCACCTTAAACCTATGTCCTCTTGTGGCAAACATTTCAGCCCTGGGAAAAAGCCTCTGACTATCCACATGATCAATGCCTCTCATCATCTTGAACACCTCTATCAGGTCACCTCTCATCCTCCATCGCTCCAAGGAGAAAAGGCCAAGTTCACTCAACTTGTTCTCATAAGGCATGCTCCCCAATCCAGGCAACATCCTTGTAAATCTCCTCTGCACCCTTTCTATGGTTTCCACATCCTTCCTGTAGTGTGGCGACCAGAATTGAGCACAGTGTTCTATGTGAGGTGTACCAGAGGTCTACCTTGAAGAATGAATTGGGAGAAATTGTTATGGGAAACAGGGAAATGGCAGCAGGATTTAATGCATACTTTAGATCTGTCTTCACCAGGGAGGACACAAGCAATCTCCCAGATGTATGGATGGGCCAGGGTCATAAGATATCAGAGGAATTGAGACAGATTGACATTAGGAAAGAAACTGTGATGACTGAAGGCTACTAAATCCCTGGCTCCAGATGGTCTGCATCCGAGGGTTCTAAAAGAGGTGGCTCAGGAAATTGTGGATGCATTGGTAATCATTTTCCAATGTTCCTTAGATTCAGGATCAGTTCCTGAAGATTGGAGAGTGGCTAATGTTGTCCCACTTTTCAAGAAGGGAGGGAAGGAGAAAACGGAGAACTATCGCCCTGTTAGCCTAACGTCAGTCGTGGGGAAGATGCTTGAGTCCATTATTAAGGACGAAATAGTGGCACATCTAGATGGCAGAAGTAGGATTAGGCCGAGCCAGCATGGATTTACCAAGGGCAAATCATGCTTGACTAATCTGTTGGAGTTTTTTGAGGGTGTAACAAGGATGTTAGACAAGGGTAAGCCAGTAGATGTTGTGTACCTAGATTTTCAGAAGGCATTCGATAAGGTGCCACATAGGAGACTGGTGAGTAAAATCAGAGCTCATGGCATTGGGGGCAGGGTTTCAACATGGATAGAAAACTGGTTGGCAGATAGAAAGCAAAGGGTAGCAGTGAATGGGTGTTTCTCAGACTGGCTGGAGGTGACTAGTGGGGTACCACAGGGCTCTGTATTGGGACCACAGCTCTTTACGATTTATGTCAATGATTTAGATGAGGGCATTGAAAACTATATCAGCAAGTTTGCTGACGATACTAAACTGGGTGGCAGTGTGACATGCGAAGAGGACGTTAGGAGAATACAGGGAGACTTGGATAGGCTGAGTGAGTGGGCAGATACTTGGCAGATGTCATTCAATGTGAATAAATGTGAAGTTATCCACTTTGGAAGCAGGAACAAGAGGGCAGAGTATTGTCTGAACGGTGTAGAGTTAGGTAAGGGAGAAATGCAAAGAGACCTAGGAGTCCTAGTTCACCAGTCAATGAAGGTGAATGAGCAAGTGCAACAGGCAGTGAAGAGGGCAAATGGAATGTTGGCCTTTGTTACAAGGGGAATTGAATACAAGAGCAAGGATGTTCTTTTGCATTTGTACAGGGCCCTGGTGAGACCACACCTGGAATATTGTGTACAGTTTTGGTCTCCAGGTTTAAGGAAGGACATTCTGGCAATTGAGGAAGTGCAGCGTAGATTCACTAGGTTGATTCCTGGGATGGCAGGGCTGTCTTACGCAGAGAGATTGGAGAGATTGGGCTTGTACACGCTGGAATTGAGGAGATTGAGAGTGGATCTGATTGAAACGTTTAAGATAATTAAAGGATTTGATAGGATTGAGGCAGGAAATATGTTCCAGATGTTGGGAGAGTCCAGTACCAGAGGGCATGGATTGAGAATAAGAGGTCAGTTATTTAAAACAGAGTTGAGGAAGAGCTTCTTCTCCCAGAGAGTTGTGGAGGTGTGGAATGCACTGCCTCGGAAGACGGTGGAGGCCAATTCTCTGGATGCTTTCAAGAAGGAGCTGGATAGATATCTGATGGATAGGGGAATCAAGGGATATGGGGACAAGGCAGGGACTGGGTATTGATAGTGAATGATCAGCCATGATCTCAGAATGGCGGTGCAGACTGGAGGGGCCGAATGGTCTACTTCTGCACCTATTGTCTATTGTCTATTGTCTTATATAACTGCAACATTACTTCTCAGCTCCTAAATTCAATTTCACGATTGATGAAGGCCAATACACCATATGCCTTCTTAACCACAGAATCAACCTGTGCAGCTGCTTCGAGCGTACTATGGACTCGGACCCCAAGATCCCTCTGATCCTCCACACTGCCAAGAGTCTTACCATTAATACTATATTCTGCCATCATATATGACCTACCAAAATGAACCACCTCACACTTATCTGGGTTAAACTCCATCTGCCACTTCTCAGCCCAGTTTTGCATTGTATCAATGTCCCACTGTAAGCTCTGACATCCCCCCACAACATCTCCAACCTTTGTGTCATCAGCAAACTTACTAAGCTATCCCTCCACTTCCTCAGCCAGGTCATTTATAAACATCACGAAGGGTAAGGGTCCCATGACAGATCCTTGAGGCACCCCACTGGTGATGGACCTCCATGTAGAATATGACCCATCTACAACCACTCTTTGCCTTCTATGGGTAAGCCAGTTCTGGATCCACAAAGCAATGTCCCCTTGGACCCCATGCCTCCATATTTTCTCAATAAGTCTTGCATGGGGTACCTTATCAAATGTCTTGCTGAAATCCATATACACTACATCTACTGCTCTTCCTTCATCAATGTGTTTAGTCACATCCTTAAAAAATTCAGTCAGGCTCATAAGCACGACCTGCCTTTTACAAAGCCATGCTGACTATTCCTAATCATATTATACCCCTCCAAATGTTCATCAATCCTGCCTCTCAGTATCTTCTCCATCAGCTTACCAACCACTGAGGTAAGACTCACTGTCTATAATTTCCTGGGCTATCTCTACTTCCTTTCTTGAATAAAGGAACAACATTCGCAACCCTCCAATCCTCGGGAAAATCACCCGTCCCATTGATGATGCAAAGATCATCGCCAAAGGCTCAGCAATCTCCTCCCTCACCTCCCACAGTAGCCTGGGGTACATCTCATCTGGTCCTGGTGACTTATCCAACTTGATGCTTTCCAAAAGCTCCAGCACATCCTCTTTCTTAATATCGACATGTTCAAGCTTTTCAGTCTGCTGCAAGTCATCACTACAATCACCAAGATCCTTTTCCATAGTGAATACTGAAGTAAAGTATTAATTAAGAACCTCTGCTATTTCCTCTGGTTCCATACACACTTTCCCACTGTCACATTTGATAGGTCCTATTCCTTCCTTTTGCTCTTCACATACTTGTAGAATGCCTTGAGGCTTTCCTTAATCCTGCCTGCCAAGGCCTTCTCATGGTCCCTTCTGGCTCTCCTAATTTCCTTCTTAAGCTCTTTCCTATTAGCCTTATAATCTCCTAGATCTCCAACATTACCTAGCTCTCTGAACCTTTTGTAAGCTTTTCTTTTCTTCTTGACTAGATTTATTACAGTCTTTGTACACCACAGTTCCACTACAATACCATAAATTTCCTGTCTCATTGGAAGGTACCTATACAGACCTCTACTCAAATATCCCCTGAATATTTGCAGTATTTCTTCTGTACTTTTCCCTGAGAACATCTGTTTCCAATTTAAACCTCCAATTTCCTGCCTGATAGCCTCATAATTCCCCTTACTTCAATTAAATGCTTTTCTAACTTGTCTGTTCCTATCTTCCTCCAATGCTCTTGTAAAGAAGTTAGAATTATGATCACTATCTCCAAAATGCTCTCCCACTGAGAGATCTGACACCTAGCCAGGTTCATTTCCCAATACCAGATCAAGTACAGCCTCTCCTCTTGTAGGCTTATCTACATACTATGTCAAGAAACCTTCCTGAACACACCTAACAAACTCCACCCCATCTAAACCCCTTGCTCTAGGGAGATGCCAATCGATATTTGGGAAATTAAAATCTCCCATCATGGCAACTCTGTTATTATTACACCTTTCCAGGATCTGTTTCCTATTCTGCTCCTCGACATCCCTGTTACTATTGGGAGGCCTATAAAGAACACCCAGTAAAGTTATTGACCCCTTCCTGTTCCTAACATCCACCCACAGAGACTCTGTAGACAATCCCTCCATGGCGTCCACCTTTTCTGCAGCAGTGCCACTATCTCTGATCAACAGTTCCACTCCCCCACCTCTTTTGCCTCCCTCCCTGTCCTTTCTGAAACATCTAAAACCCGGCACTTGAAGTAATCTTTCCTGCCCCTGAGCCATCCAAGTCTCTGTAATGGCCACCACATCATAGCTCCAAGTACCGATTCACGCTTTAAGCTCATCCGTTTTGTTCACAACACTCCTTGCATTGAAATAGACACATCTCAAGCCTTTGGTCTGAGCTCGTCCCTTCTCTATCACCTGCCTAACCTCCCTCTCACACGGTCTACAAGCTTTCTGTATTGTGAGCCAACCTCCTCTTCCCCAGTCTCTTCAGTTCGGTTCCCACTCCCCAATAATTCTAGTTTAAACTCTCCCCAGTAACCTTAGCAAACCTCCCCACCAGGATATTGGTCCCCTGGGATTCAAGTGCAACCTGTCCTTTTTGTACAGGTCACACCTGCCCAATGTTAAGAGGAGCTCCATACTCCTTACATTAATGGCTAGAAGATCTATTTTGTTGAATTGGAAAGAAATTAAACCCCCTACCATATTTCATTGGTTTTCTCAAACTATGTTATGTCTAAATTTGGAAAAAATTAGGAGTGTCATATATGACCCTTCTATTAAATTTGAAAAGACTGGGAGGCCATTTATTCAATATTTTCACATGATGTAATTTGACCCTGTTCCAATCCTATTTGTTTTTCCTGTTTTGATTATATACATGTTGAGAGGATCAGAGTTGGGGACACTGATGATTCTTTGTCTTTTTATAGATACTATAAACTTTCCTTTTTTCCCTTTTTTTTCTTTATTAGTTAGTGGTTAGTTTGTTAGATTAGCTTTTCTTAGGGTAATATTTTTTTTCTCTTTTTCTCTTTTCTGTTTTTTTTCAACATGATATACCTAGTTTTTTTTTGTTTCGTTTATATGATAGTTGTATCATTCATGATTTGGGAAGACTTAACAATATTGTACTTATTGCTTGGGTATCCTTTTATGTTCATTTTAGTTTTGTAATCCCAATAACTATGTATTAATCTTATCATGTTGATATTCATAAAATGATTGAAAAAGAAAGAAAGAAACTCCCAAGATCTCTTTAAAAATCTTTTTTTTTCTTAGGCAGCCCCACCCATTCTTGCTTCCACTCCCACTCTTATTGATGAGGTTCATGTGGGACCCACAGACACTACTCTATACATAGTGGTTAAGGCATTGATCTAGTGATCTGAAGGGCACTAGTTCGAGCCTCGGCTGAGGCTGCATGTGTTCTTGAGCAAGGCATTTAACCACACATCGCTCCCATTCTTATTGATGAGGCTCATGTGGGACCCACAGGCACTACTCTAGACATAGGGGAATATCTGGTGGGTAAATTAGGAGCTGGCTGGTGCCCTCCTTCTGCCATTTACACTGGGTTTCTGTGTGAACTGTATTGGATTGATTGTGAGAATATGGCAAATGCACATACGTGTGCCTGCTGATTGATCACAAGATGAGTTGACTGGGTCTCCTATGTGCGGAAAGCCCCTGTCATTGCGTGGGTTTTCAAGTGTGTATGTTTTTCATCTGGGCGGACCTGCTTCATTGCTCCTTCACTGAAGTTGCCCAGTGTGTACGGGGGCTAAGATGACTCACAAACTACTCCATTGTTGTTCTTGCTCTGTGGATACCTAACATGATATTCCTGATGCCTGGACTCCAGGTTCCCAGTGCTGTCCCGAATGATCCTTTTGCACATTTCCCAGGTGTTAGTGGGCATGTTTCAATTTCCATTTCCAAGAGGGCTTTGAGAATCTATTTCTCGATCTACCTTCTGCAGAAACTAGAACAGGCTGTCTATTTTCAGCATCTAGTGTTGTTGGGCATGCAAATGAAACAGAGCCAACTGACTATAGATAGGAAACACGAGGAAATCTGCAGATGCTGGAAATTCAAACAACAACACACACAAAATGCTGGTGGAACACAGCAGGCTAGGCAGCATCTATAGGGAGAAGCGCTGTCAACGTTTCAGGCCGAGATCCTTCATCAGGACTAACTGAAAGGAAAGATAGTAAGAGATTGTCTCTTTGCAAACTGTTTGGTCCATTGAATTCCCGGATGGCAGCCAGATGTAAGGAGTGACACTATTCCAACACTTTGGAACACACCGCAGCAAAGACAAACAGCTGGTTGGGAGGTCCCCCACCAGGGCCTGGGTCTAACTGTTGGGCAGCCCTCACCTCCGCCTCTATTCCCCAGATCACTGGAGCAGCGTTCCATGAGTGAGGAAGGATGGGCGCTAGATTAACATTGTCCTCAGATCCGTTGAACTGCGAGGAGAGAGTGTTGGTCTTGGTATTCTGGCTACCGGGGTGATAGGTGAGGATGAAATTAAACCAGATTAATCAGATCATCCAGACTATCCTGTTCATCATGGACAGCGATCTATTGTTGGACTCCTGCATTCAGTCCATGCTGGAAGGCAGTGATCTCTCATTCCATCCTGTATCTTCTGCAAGTGTGTGGAATTTGACTGCATAGGCTCTCATCGCACCTCTGCCTTAGTGCAAGTCCAGGATTCAGTGGACAGCCTCCTGATCACGTACTGGAAGGTCAAAAAGCCTCCTTAGCTCTGCCACAAAATGCCTGAATGACTGGGCTGCGGGAATCATTCTTTGTCGTAAAGCGTTGAACAGGCTAAGTGGCAGTCCATCTGAAAGATTAAGCATGTATGCCAGTTTTCGTGCATCATCACCAAAATGACCAGGCTGGGCTTGGAATGTCAGCTCACATTGGGTAGTAAACTTCCAGCAACAATCGAGATCACTAGGGTGTCCAAAGTGGGAGTCAGTTCTGAACTGGGCATGGGAGTGTGAGCAGTAGTGGTAGAGGTTGTCAGGGCAGCAGAAAAGGAGGTGCTGGGGGTGCAGCTGAGGCAACCAAAGGCTGCTGAATTGCCTTGGCAAGACCATTAATAGCAGTCAGCTGATCCAGGCTCTCCACAGTGAGGTTCGAGGACGGTGGCTGTGAGAGTAGAAGATGCAGACACCTGACTTCAATTGTCTCTGGTGAGCTGCTGAAGAGTTGCCGTCAGAGATGATACCTGTTCCTCTAGATGAGACAGAGCTTGTTGGCTCAAAGTTATCTACCTCATTGCTTCAGTAACTTCATCCAGAATAGATTCAATTGCCTGCAGCTTGACCCTGACCTGATCAGTGAATCTCAATCCGAAGATCAGCTGCTCTCTCACTGCTGGGTCCATCTTTGTGTTGTTGAGACTTGCTGTCAGTACGTTTAGATGTGGCCCAAGTGCAGAGAGAGAGGCACTGAAGTGAGTCGATAATTCCAGACTTCAATACAAACAGTTTTTAAGGGGAAAAAAAACAATAAATGCTAGGCCAAACAGGGCCATTAACTAAAACTCTCAAGTGGAAATCTCTATGCCATCACCGCAGATGAAAGAAATTTCTAAATATAAAACGGATAGTACTAGTCTCAGTGTCAGTCGACGTGATAGTCCACTTTCTCACGCAAGGCCGAATGCAAGCCGGCAGCGTAATGTTGCTGTAGTTTGTTCAAGTCTTGACAAGTGCTACAACGAAAAGAAAGAAGTTAAATACCAGCATAATGAAATAATAATTAGCTGATGTGCATATTTACGAGTCAAATTGCTAAATCTGCTGCTCAGCCATAGAACCATAGAACATTAGAGCACAGAAACAGGCCCTTTGGCCCTTCTTGGCTGTGCCGAACCATTTTTCTGCCTAGTCCCACTGACCTGCACCTGGACCATATCCCTCCATACACCTCTCATCCATGTACCTGTCGAAGTTTTTCTTAAATGTAAAAGTGAGCCTGCATTTACCACTTCATCTGGCAGCTCATTCCACACTCCCACCACTCTCTGTGTGAAGAAGCCCTCCCCCAATGTTCCCTTTAAACTTTTTCCCCTTCACCCTTAACCCATATTCTCTGTTTTTTTTCTTCCCTAGCCTCAGTGGAAAAAGCCTGCTTGCATTCAAGCCAAGTCTGTGGTTGTGACATACCGTGTCCCCAACATATTTTTCCCAGGTGTGGATAATAAAATCTGGATTTGTAGCTGAAGTTCCTTACCACTGACTTCAGCAGGGATACCATCTGCTCCCAAGGCATATGACTTTTTCAGCTGCTTATCAATCAGGAATGACAGCAAGGCCAGACTGAATAGGTTGCTCTGGAAGGGAATCAAGGGCAACTTTACATCTGAGAAAGCTTTTGATATTCTTTCCAGTTGGAGCTTGTGGCTTCTCTGATTTTGATGTTTACCCATCTCTCCTGCTTCTCAGTGGAATGGGATCTTTAGCTCCATGGTTTGGGATGGCACGAATTGTAGGTGTTTAGCCCATAGGTAGCCTTGAAGAATTTTCATTGATAGACTTAAAGCACTCTTTTTACCCACCATCTATTCTTTAGTTTGTAGCTTTTTTGCTGGACATCCTTCAGGTGCCCACTGAGCTGTTTCTTTTACCTTGGGACATGGTCACCAGTGTGTGTATAATAACATCCATGCAACAGAATCTAGTTTGTAGTTGCATTTAAAATACTACATTTAAAATGCCTGAGGAAGTGGAGGGGTGCAGATTAATGTCCAACTTTTGCACGTCAGTGAACTTACACAGAAAAAAAATGTTAGTCATCATAAGGTCAGATCTACTACCTCTATTGCAAAATACTGGCAACACACACAAAATGCTGGAGGAACTCAGCAGGCCAGGCAGCATCTATGGAAAGCAGTACAGTCAATGTTTCGGGCCGAGACCCTTCAAAGAACTGAACAAAAAAAAATGAGGAGTAGAGTTAAAAGTTGGGGGGAAGGAGGGAGAAACACAAGGAGATAGGTGAAACCAGGAGAGGGAAGGGTGAAATAAAGAACTGGGAAGTTGGCTGGTGAAAGAGATGCAGGGCTGAAGAAAGGGAGTCTGATAGGAGAGGATAGAAGGCCATGGAAGAAAGAAAAGGGAGGGGGGAGGTGATGGGTAAGCATGGAGATAAGGTGAGAGAGGGAAAAGGAGATGAGGAATGGTGAAGAGGGGTATGGGGAGGCATTACCAGAAGTTTGAGAAATCAATGTTCATGCCATCAGGTTGGAGGCTACCCACACGAAATATAAGCTGTCATTCCTTCAGCCTAAGTGTGGCTTCATCACAGAATGGGAAGGGGAAGTGGAATTAAAATGGGTGATCACTGGGAGATCCCACTTGTTCTGGTGGACAGAGCATAGATTCTTGGCGAAACAGTCTCCCAATCTATGTTGGGTCTCACTGATATACAGGAGGTCACACCAGGAGCACCAGATATAGTAAATGACCCCAAGAGACTCACAGATGAAGTGTCACCTCACCTGCAAGGACTGTTTAGGGCCCTGAATGGGAGTGAGGGGGTGGTGTAGGGGCAGGTGTAGCATTTGTTCTGCTTCCAAGCATAAATGCTAGGAGGGAGATAAGTGAGGAGGGAGAACCAACACCTAGTTGTTCCACGTAGTCAACAAACAGGCAGGCATAGTTGGGGCCCATGTGAGTGCTCATGGCTACCCCTTTTGTTTTGAAGGAAGTGGGAGGAGCCAAAGGAGAAATTATTAAGAGTGAGGACAAGTTCCGCTAGGTGGAGGAAAGTGGTGGTGGAAGGGAACTGGTTGGGCCTGGTGTACAGAAAGAAACAGAGAGCTTTGAGACCTTCCTGGTGGGGGATGGAGGTGTATAGGGACAGTAGATCCATAGTTGAAAATAAGATGATGGGGCCAGGGAACCTGAAATCATTGAAAAGATCAAGAGTGTGTGAGGTGTCACAGATGTAGGTGGGAAGGGACTGAACCGGGGGGGGGGGGGGGGGTAAACATAGTCGAGCCATGTAGATGTGAGTTCAGTTGGGCAGGAACAAACTGAAACAATGGGTCTACCTGGACAAGCAGGTTTGTGAATCTTGGGTAGGAGGTAGAAATGGGAGTTGCGGGTGAGGGAACTATAACATTGGTGTCAGTGGTTGGGAAGTCACCAGAGCTAATAAGGTTAATGATGGTGTGGGAGACAATGGCCTGGTGCTTCTTAATGGGGTCCTGTTCGAGGGGTAAGTAAGAGGAGGTACCTGAAAGTTGTCGCTGTGCCTCAGCAAGGTAGAAAGCAATTCGCCAAACTACTATAGCACCTACCTTATCTGCGGGTTTGGTGGTGAGATTAAGATTGGTGTGGAGAGCAGATCGTTCGGAAAGAGTGAGGGTGGAATAGGAGAGAGGAGTGGTGAAGTCAACACGGTTGATGTCCCGTCAGCAGTTGGCAATGAAAAGGTCCAGACCAAGCAGAAGTCCAGGATGGGGGTCCAGGAAGAGGGGAGGTTTTAAGATAGGAGAAAGGATCATCGGTGTGGGGTGGAGAGCCCTTGCCAAAGTAGGCACAGAGACAGAGGTGGCAGAAGAAGAGCTTAGCATTAAGGCAGGCGCAGAGCTCACGGAGGTGTGGGTGTAGGTGGACAAAGGTGAGGCCCTTCCTGAGGACAGATCATTCTGCCTCAGAGAGGGGAAGTTTGAAGAGGATAGTGAAGACCTGGCATGATGAGAGCTGGAATCAGAGGGGAGAAGGGGGTTGGTTGTATCTGAGGGAAAGGGAGGTTTGGGCTGTTCAGGGATGGTGGGCGAGAGGAAGGTGGAGTCTCCGAGGGCCCAAGAGCTGGCAGTGGGACCTGAGAGAGACAGGATTGTAGAGTGGTGGTGGGGGAAGGGGAGACGGGGTTTCAAGCAGCAGTGTGTGAAGACCTGGCCTGGAGGTCAAGGCTGGAGTCAAAGTTGGGAATTACGCTGTCAGCACTTTGGAAGTGTCTGAGATCATTGGAACCTGCATTGATGGCCATGGAGTCCAGGTTTTGAACCTTCTCTGGGTCATTAGAGCCATTGAGGTCAGTAGCAGGGATTGTGCTCTGGAGTCCTCCGGGACTGTGGCGTTGGAGTCAGCAGGTTCTGTGGTCTGTAGACGGCTGATCTTCCGATCATTGCAGGTGGTGAGAAAGCATGGAAATGGGTGATCTTCCGATCTTCTTGTTTGCAAAATACTTCATCACCTGATGCACCCTAGGGAGAGCACAATGAGGATAGGGTAGGGGCAGCTCCTTTATTTCAGGCCATTGGTCAGCTTCCAGTGTTTTTGAGGGAACCCGTTCTCTCTGCAGATAGTCTCCTGTACTCGCTGCTTTCAAAAACCTTATTTCAAGATGGGCTGGTGGTGACAAATTCTTCTCTTGTCCTCTCATTACGTCCACTTGAGTTGAATAGTCTCCTCATTCCTCCAGAACTCCTTCATTCCAGAAATTCCACGGCCTTTCTTGGAATCCTGGAGCACCAATTGCTTATTCCACTAGTTTGGGACCTTTGCTCTCATGAGCAATAAGAGATTCATTGTAGTGGAGTGTTTGGCTGATATCAGAAAGCTGAGGGTTTTGCTCTTGAAAAGACAGAAGCACTAACCTTGATTACAGAAGTGCCTTTCCGCTAGAGGTATAACTTCATGGAGATGTTAAATTGGGGTCCTTTTTGTTCCGTCATGTGAGCTTAAAGATCTCATGACTGTATTTGAAGAAGGTTTTCCCTGGGACCCTATACAATGCTTATCCCTCATAAACTCACCAAGAGCAGATTAATTGAATGTTTATTTCACCAGTGTTTGTGTGTTAATTAGGTGGCAGCTTTGACCATAATGTGCTTCAGCAGGAGATCAAAGGCTGAGTACTGGATGCAGGCAAAATGGATGATGCTGACTCACGTTACCTGCTGCTTTGTCACCAGGCCCCCAGGAGCTGCGTCGTTTTTCCCGCATCTTTACTTCACAGCTAAAGCGAGGTATGTCAGAGAAGCACATCTGGCTCTCGGTGTGGGATCGTCTGCCACGGAGTCACTTCACTCGAGTCCAGCGAGTCACCTGCTGCACTCTCCTCATATACTTGTTCTTTACTGTGGGGGCAGCGTGGTATGGAGCTGTCGGAATCAAAAGCAAGAGGTTTGTACCCGGTCAAAATTCCTTCTTGTACCCCTTCTTGTAACTGAGTCAGTGGCCCATGATCCAGGTCAATGAGTTGTTGTAGGGGTCAAGGATTCATCTTCCTATGATCTGCTTTCTGATGTGTGGATAGAAAATAATGTGCTGACCCTCTTGAGAACTTTACCTTGCTGTTGGCTCAGTGGAGCAGGGTAGGAACAAAACCAACTGCTGCAGGAAACCCTCTCTAACAGTGGAAAACAATAAAATTTGTTGTTACGTTGAGAAACATACTTAACAGATTTTGTCTTGTGAACAGCCTCCCAGTGGCGTACCTGACCACTGTCACAGGTGAGACGGTGGCAGTTGGCATTGTCCTGGCTGGCGTGGTGTTCCCAGTCCACCTCCTCTTCACTTTCCTTTTCCGGAGAACACGTAGCAAGGTGAGGTTGGTGTTATATATCTGCTGTCTGAGACCATGCGTGGAAGTAGTTAGTTCCCATTTTTGCCATTGTTTCTTTAACATAATATTTATCCCATCACAAACAAATGTTTGCTTTTTGTTTCATATTCTCTTCACTTTTCTGTTAGCTCAGAGGTTGTGAACTAAGACACTGAGTTTTGCATCCCCTCCTTCATGTTGGAATGGTGTTCGAGTTGGTCTATAATGTTGGGGTTTGTATTGTGTGGTGCTATGCTTGGCCCTACTCCAGTGATACAGAGGGAGCAGGCAGGCTACTCATGGTATCACAACTCAGTTATTGAAGAATATAGCTTCCAATGATGACATTGTCACTCTATCTCAGGTCACTGTGGATAACCTTGAACCCTCCACCAAAGAGACGCAGTCCGTGGAAATGGATGTGTACTTGGACCACTCTGAGCTTGGCAGCTCCTCCTTTCTGTCCATCCCCAGGGGAAAGGACTCCATTCTGGATGGAAGCTCCGACAGTTGTGTAAGTGTGAAGTTGCTGTGGCTAAGATGGTCTGTGAAGAGAAACTCACATAAAAAACAGCAGATATCTTGTGGTGAGTTACAGGCTGGTTAATGAACTAATGGAATCTCCTCAGTAACTTTGTATCTTTGTGTCGGGCAGGAATCCCTTGGCAGTGAACAGACAGAACCTGGTTTTGGATTTGCTCCAAAGCGGATCAATGAGAGGTGAAGATGCTTTGCTTTCTTCAAAAACCACCTCATGGTAGAGTAGGTGCTTTGCTTTTGACACCAGCGTAAAGCCCCAGAGCTGACCTGTTCTGAGCTGAGTCAGCACTTGAGAAAACTACAGTCCTGTTTGAGTGCCCCTGGTCTAAGTAGTGGCAGTTGTCATAGCTGTCCTGCCCCAGTTCTCTACAAAACAGTACACCTTTCCTTTAGTTACATTCCTTGGGACTAGATTGAATATCATTTTTTGGACCAATCTGTGCATCCATTTGATACAAATGGGATAAAATCCTCTTCAAGTCTTTAAGCACTAAGTTTCTTGTGAGATGAGCTTGGAGTCTTGACTGATTTCAATGGGATAGGTCAAACACTGAGCTATCTATTAACGAATATTTGTCCAACTGATATAGTTAGTCCAAGTGGTTGTTGGGTGAAGCATCTGCTCTGTGGTTTGAGCTGAGGGATGTTGGAACGAGTGTATGGTTGCACTGCTGCTGTGGTTCAAGAGGGTGACAAAGAATGCCCCACTCTTCCAAGGACATTTGATGGAGGATGAGAGGTGACCTGATATAGGTATATAAGATGATGCGAGGCATTGATCGCGTGGATAGTCAGAGGCTTTTTCCCAGAGCTGAAATGGCTAGCACAAGAGGGCACAGTTTTAAGATGCTTGGAAGTAGGTACAGAGGAAATGTCAGGGGGAAGTTTTTTATGCAGAGAGTGGTGAGTGCATGGAATGGTCTGCCAGTGGTGGTGGTGAAGGCAGAAACGATAGGGTCTTTTAAGAGACTCCTGGATGGATACATGCAGCTTAGAAAAATAGAGGGCTACGGGTAAAGCCTTGGTAGTTCTAAGGTAGGGTCATGTTCGGCATAGCTTTGTGGGCCGAAGGGCCTGTATTGTGCTGTAGGTTCTCTGTGTTTCTATTTGGGCTAGGTGATAAATGTTGTCTATAATCAGATTCTTGAAAATGAATAAATTAAAAAAACTATATTACATCAAACTGCTCGAGGAACTCAGCAGGTCAAGCAGCACCTATGGAAAGGAATAAAGAGTTGATGTTTTGACCTTAGTCCTTTCATTAGGTCTGCTCTCCCAGCTATTCAGATGCTATCTGACCTGCTGAATTCCTCCAGCATTGTGTGGTGTGTGTGTTACTTTGGATTTCCAGCATCTGCAGAATCTCTCGTGTAAATAAACTATATACCCTAAGGTTGAAGAAGATGCTGTAAACACCATTCAGAATTTAAGTGGGTTGTATCCCTCCTTAAAACTGGGAACTATGAACTGTAGGCGTGGTAGTGTAGCAGTTAGTATAGCACTTTACTGTGCCAAAGACATGGGCTCAATTCCCACTGTTGTCTACATACCCCCATGTGGCTGTGTGGGTTTCCTCTGGGTGCTTCGGTTTCTTCCCACAGTCCAAAGACATACCAGTTGATAGATTAACTGGTCATTGCAAATAGGCAAGTGTTAAAATTGGGGTTTGCTGGGTGGTGTGGCTCAAAGGGCTGGAAGGGCCTATTCTGTGCTGTATCTTGATAAATAAACAAATAAATAAATATTGCTGCTTTAAGTGTTGTGTTCTCTCCTTCTTCAAACCTATAGCCTCTTGAACAGTTGGCCATCATATGACTGTCTTTTCAATCTGCCTGACCTGTTGAACCATGACCCGTTGTTAAGTCGGAACAAAATTTTGAAGAGGAAGAAACCTTTGCAGAAACGAGGGGTTCTGCCCTGTTCATCCTCAGATGAGGGTGCACTCTCCTTTTCCATCTCGGACTCCTATGACAGCAGGACTTTGAAGCACAGTCACCTTATGGCATCAGGTAAGAAGAAGAGAAAGTAATCTTCTTCAATAATTGGGAGTAGCCTCATTGGTGGATGGCACATAGTGTGCAGAAGGAGCATTGGAGATGACATTGATCAGCAGTACATGAAGGCCAGCATTCAAACCAACAAAGCAAAGGAGAATGAATGGCAACTGATAGAAGTATTTAAAGTTAGGAGAGATATAAAGAAGGTGGTTGATAAACCTTTTCTCCTTTAGGCAATCTGAAACCTGGGAGCATAGGTTTAAGGTGAGAGGAGAAAGGTTTAAAAAGGATCTGACAGACAACATTTTTATGTAGAAGGTGGTGAGCTTATGGAACGAGCTGACAGAGGAAGTGGTGAGGCAGATACAATGGTATCATTAATGAAGGATTTTGGAAGGTACATAGAGGGGCAGGGCTTAGAGCAGGGGTTCCAACCTGGGGACTACAGACCACTTGGTTAATGGTAAGGGTTTATGCCATTAAAAAAAGGTGGGGAATCTCTAGTTTAGAAGGACTTGAGCTGAATACATGAAATTAGGAATAGTTTGTTGGGCACCATGGTTGGCATGGGCTGGTTGGGCTGAAGGACCTGTATTTGTACTGTATTACTCTGAGAACGGACTTTGACATCAACATCCCACTCACCCAATCCACCTGTAGTAAAATCGGTAGCTTCCACATCAGCCTCATAAAGTCCTCAGAACCGGAGAGTATCTTTGATCCTGAGGCACTGCCTGAGGAAAAGGAGCCCTTAACTTTGGATTTTCATCAGTAAACCTTCCTGTATCTTGTTCCTCCATTAATATGTTCTTTTAAATCATCCCATTTCTGGTCTCCTGTTCTACAATTTACTCCTTTGGTTTGGACTGAAAACACAATAGATGTTATGCCACATTAAGACTGCTGTAAAATTTATGCTGTTGTCATATACCTCTTACGATAGAGAATTTTTTCTGGTAATACGTTCACTTCCCAAAATACCAGTGAAGGCCCCATTCATAGCAGTATCAAAGTAAATTTGCCACTTCTCAGATCCTAGGCACAATCAGCACATGGAGCATGGACCATATGTCACATATATGGAGCACAGACCATAAAGCACATACACAGGGCACATGGGGCATAGACAACCTCTGCACTCCCAGTTGTGAATCAGCCCTTGACGTCTTTCAATGTTGTTATGCCTGAGTTCCTGGTACTTACCTTGTGTTTTATTCCCAGAAGAAGATCTCATGAGAAGCATTGCAGAAGAGGCAAAATGTAATGACAGGCCATCAGACCAGGTGACCTCAGACAGTGGACGTTTCTCACCAAGGGTGGAGCAGGACCTTGTCTCTGAGAAGTGTGTTTAACTTATTGTCACCACTTTGATCAATTAAGCTGTAAAAGAGATAGAGACCATATTTCTTGGAGGTTGTAGAAGTTGCAAGTTATGTCAATACACCTGTTTTTTTAAATGTGAGGAAGTGGTTCCTATCCCAGAACTCTGTGGATTGCATTCTAATTTGCTTTCTACAGTTTCACATTATATTTCCTGAAACTGGCCTGCACTTGTCTAGATTTAATATTTAATCCCCTAGTAGATTATTTGGTTTTCAGTGGAGTGGGAAGTGTCCGTACCATGCCATGGTGCATCAAACAAATAAATTACGGCAGATGATGGAAATCTGAAATAAAAATAGAAATGCAAGACAACCTCAACCCTCTTCTAAATGTGAGACTAACTTTGTCTTCTTCATTTAAAATGGCCTATCATAAATGTAGTTACAGTTAATGTCAACACCAGAATGTTACTCAGTCTTATAGTTTCCTCTGTTACCTTCTTATTTTTTGCCCTTGGCACCCCCTTTCTCTCTAAATGTAAACTTGTTCCATTTCTTTTCTTTTTTCTTTTTACAATATTTTTATTGAGAAGAAAAAAAAGATTTACAGAGTGCAACACATAGATACATCTCAAATTGTATACATTCGTATATTGTAATAAAATTGATCAATATGTTATAGCATAACACATAAAAGTATACCACTCTGTAATCAAAAATTTAAAGATAGGTCATACATCATAAAATAATTTTTTTATATATAAAAAAAGTCAACCTCCTACCAACTACCAAAGAAAAAAGCTGATGGATGACAATGGATAATTAGAAAAAAAAACATATTCACTTAAGAATAGAAGATAAAAATATACATAAAAGTCTGTGCACTGTTAAACTTTATAAATTGGAAAAGTAATTTAGGAAAGGTCCCCAAATATCATAAAAAGATTGTTTCGAATTTAAGACTGAGCAGCGAATCTTTTCTAAATTTAAATATGACATAATATCACATAGCCATTGAAGATGTGTAGGAGGAGTAGACTCCTTCCATTTAAGCAAGATTGCTCTTCTTGCTAAAAGAGAGGTAAAAACTAAAACCTGTAGGCTAGGTGTATTTAAAGTTATATCTTCATTTGCAATAATACCAAACAAGGCAGTAAGGGGATTTGAGTCAAATTGGACCCTAAAAAGTTGAGAGAAGGTATGAAATACTTCCCGCCAAAACTTTTCAATTGTTCCATTTCTAACATTCTTAGTTTTGATGAATTAACCTGATCCTCTGCAGTTCTCTCTCCACAGATGCTGAGTAGATGAAAATGAGAAAACCCGCAGATGCAGGAATGCTGACTATATCCATTTTTATTACAGAGTTATTTAGTACAGCTGAATGGTTCACTAAGTCCTTACAGACCTGCCAATTCACTTTGTAATCAAAACTTCAGGAATCAGCTTTCACTCTTTGTGAAGATCTACCAAAAGCAGGCCTTCATTGGAATGTCCAGACAGGTTCTTCCAAGTGCAAAAAGATGCTCGCCACTGACAGGGATGAGTTGGACTTTGAATTGTATTCTCTTATCAAGTTGTAGGCTCCAGTGAGACACTGGGATAATGCTGCTTGGAGATGTGACTGTCAAACAAAGGTTAAACTGTTTGTCTTTGGGACATAAATGATCCTATGGCACCTCAGAGTCCAGGGCAACTTTTTTTGCCATAGCCATGTCTCTCAGCAAATCAGCAGTTTACTTTAAAACGTAGAGTCATTAATGTAATAAATCATTCTAAAGAAATTAATCAACTGATAAAACCAGTCAGGAGGTTACAAGCACCCAGGTGTTAACTGCTAGCTGTGTACCAGGTGCTGCCTGTGTTCCCTGAAAGCAGCAGGATGAAGGAAGCAAACCTTGTGTTCCTTGCTGTTCTGTTTTGATGAGTAATACCTGCTGCCATCACTGAGATGTAGAGTGGCATTGGTGGTAGGCCAGTGGTAATATTGATAAGATTATGGGTAAGCAGTGTTTACTGATGTCACTTTTCTTTTACCTTGCTGTAGCTGGGGGAGCTCTCTCAGTACCTGGACTGACCTTGGAGAGAAGAAGCCGTGTAAATCGTTCAGCTCATCTGGAAGAATAGCCAGCAGTTGCATGACTCGTCTGGAGCCAACGCTCAAACCAGGCTCAGCCTTTTCCACTCGTATCGGTGAGGGAGTTTCCACCAATCCCAGTAGTCAGTTGTATAATTTTAGAGAATGTATTACTTCAAGTAACAACTTCTCCTTGTAGCATTTACATACACACATAATTTGATATATTCCAGAAAGTTTTACCTGGAGTCTCTTCCTCTAAAATACATTACATCTCAAGCAAACAAATCTTCTTTCATTTCCTTTTCAAATTGTAGGAGTTCATTTCCTCTCACAGTTAGATTTTCATTTATCCATTTTTCAGCATGTACTGTACTGTAGGTCATTGCCAAGACTGGTATTTATTGCTCATTCCTAAATACATTTGAAATGGGGGTAGTGAACTCCCTCTTGATCTGGTGAGGGCCATTTGGTGGGAGGTGGGGTGGGCAAGTCCCAGGGTTTGGATAGTGAAAGAACTGTGATGCATTTCTTGGTCAGGATGTTGTGTGACTTGAAGTGGCATTTCCATATTTTTGTTACCCTAGTCATTATGATACCCTGTGATGGTGGTGATCACAGGCTCGAGAAGTGCTGCTAACATAATCTTGACAGGTAACTGCAGTGCTGTTATGCAGATGTGCACACTGCAGGTATAGTGCACCTGTGGGGAAGGGTATTGATGCTTCGATTGGTTGATGGGGTGCCAATCAAATGGGCTGCTTTGACCAGGATTGAATCAAGCTTCTTGCTTGTTCTTGGAGCCTTACCCATCCAGAACTGCAGAAGTTATTACATCTCTCTGCTGAAATGCCTTCTTGGCCTTTCCTTGAGCCTGGTGTGCACGTCTTCAGCTTTTGGTATCTTCTGCCAAAGGGAGAGAGAAAAGAAAGAATATCTTTGATTAGGTTGGCTGCTTAACTGATGCAGCCCTGGGTCCTTTTCACAGCCTACAATATATTTCATCTAAGCCTTTCAAAGATGTATATAATTCTTGATCTTTCCTTAAACATCCTCTTGCTCTTGCGAACTTACAAAACATTATTTTTATTTTGCATGTCTTCTTCATTCTCTTTATACTCCTGAGTTTGCCTTAAATATCACTACACTCCATATGCTCTACCAGGTATTCTGAAGATAGTAAAGATTAGCTTTGTTTGTCACATGTATATTGAAATATACAGGCAAATGCATCATTTTCCAACAAATCAAAAATCAGTGAAGATTGTGCTGGGCAGCCTATAACTATCACCATGCCTCTGACACAAACATAGCATGCCCACAACTTACTAATCCTAACCATGTGCCTTTGGAATGTGGGAAGAAACCAGAGCACTGAGAGGATACCCGCCTGATCGTAGGGAAAACATACAAACTCCTTGTAGACAGCAGTGGGAATTGAAGCCCGATCGTACAACCGGTGCTGTATTAGCATTGCACTAATCGGAACACTACCATGCCCTGATAATTCTGCTATAATAAGCTCCTGCTGTTTGTTACGAGCATCTCTTTCTTCCTTCGAACCATGTCATTCTGGGAACTGCACCCTTTTACTAAGAATTAGTTTATTCACAAAGAAAATATTGATTGGAGATGCAGTTCAGGTTGGGAAGAGGAAATGTAAATTAACGTTTCAGGTATGCCCTTGCTGTGTCTTCAGTAACCTGTGTTTTAATATGATTTCGCAAACATTTTCATTTTTTCTTTGTTTTTGAACCGGGCCATGTGGGGAGAGTGGGCATGGGCGTTGGACTACCAACGTACATATTTGGTTCACCTCAAAGCTGCTTCTCCCAATATACTAGCCCCAGCCTACAACAGATGAGAATCATCTATCAGTGTGTGCTATCAGTCCATTGCTGTGAAATTTCCAACCCTTGCCAATTCCCTCTGGTTTTGCTTCCTTTCTCTCAGGTCTCCCCACTGCCCTAGGTATGGTTTATGCTTGCAGTTTCCTGTTGCAACAACTGTTCCTCTCCACACCTCCTACTCCCTCACTGCTTGTAAAACTTGATGAGTGCTTTGTGGCATGAGCAATAGGTACTCTAACACATTTTCTGTCCTTCTGCTGATTTTGAAAGTTAATTCCCAATTAGCCACTAGTATTGTATTTTATATCATGGGAGGTGACACCCCAAGATGGTGGCGCAACGTAGCTTGCAGCGGCCGCTCCGGAGCTGATTATCTGTTATTTGTGAAGCGGGATGCCATGCGCAATCATAATCGGATGAAAAACGGACGTGGGAGCACGGAGGAACATCTGTCTGGAAATCTCCAGGAAGACCTTCTTTGTTGCTGCTGCTGCTGTGAGGTCCGGGTCTCTGCTGAGAAGAACAGGCTCCCAGTCCTCAGGGTCGTGTGGCCAATGGCCGTTGGTCTTAATACGCTCAGCAGAGGATGGTACTCGGAAAAGCTGTGCCGGAAGGGATGGTCGGAGGTTCGACGGACTCGGAGTCCGCTGCGGTCAGGTCGCTTTCACTGTGTGCTGAGTCTGTGAGGCTGGGTTCGACGGAGCTTTCATTGTGTGCTGCATCTGCGAGGCTGAGTCAGGCAGCGCCATGGAAGTCCATAGCAGGGGTATTCCCTTCTGCCGCCTGCGTGGGATGACGAGTCTATTGGGGACCCTGAGGACTTTTGGAAACTGTGTGGTGGTTTCTTTTGAACTTATTTGGATCTTTGGATCCAAAATCTGTAATGGTTGGATCTGATGTCACTGCTCATGTATTACAGGAATCTCAAAGAAACCAAGAAAGTGGCTCTTCCCTCATTCAGCCCTCTATGTGATTTATATCCCGTGCTTCCTTCTCATTGCCACATGCATCAGTCTGACCATCTCTTATGGCATGTTATTCCCCAACCACGTTTGGCTGATTTCTGCCTCCTTCTCCTTCCTGATGTCATCAAAACATCTTTGGATTATTTTTACTGTGCCCATGGTCTGTTTTTTTTATCAATTATGCTATTGTTTGCACTATTGTAACTATATGCGTAACTATGTGGTTTTGTGCAGGTCTTGTAGCTTTAGTTTTTGGTCTTGTTTTGTCTGGTGGAATTGGAGCTCCTTTCCGGGGAACGCGCTAAGATAGTAGCGCGATATTAATACACAGCAGCCTCTCCGGACTTTGGATTGGGGATTACCAAACGTTATGTGGATTTTCTGGTGTAATCTGTTTTGTCATGTGCTTTTGTGATATTATTCTGGAGGAACATTGTCTCATTTTTTAACTGCATTGCATTTGTGGTTTCTAAATGACAATAAACTGAATCTGAATCTGAATCTGATCTGAATCTGAAATGGGTAAGATAGTTGGGAATGAATGTGCTATAACTACACAAGCCATCTGTAATGGTTGGATCTGATGTCACTGCTCATGTATTACAGGAATCTCAAAGAAACCAAGAAAGTGGCTCTTCCCTCATTCAGCCCTCTATGTGATCTATATCCTGTGCTTCCTTCTCATTGCCACATGCATCAGTCTGACCATCTCTTATGGCATGTTATTCCCCAACCACGTTCTGCTCATGTGGCTGATTTCTGCCTCCTTCTCCTTCCTGACGTCATTTTTCTTCCTGGAACCTCTAAAGGTAAGTTTGCCCAACTCTCAAAATGCCAAAGGCTTGGGGAGTAATCACATGCTCGTTATGTTGGGATTTCCTTTTAGGCACAGCTCAATTAGTTGTGGGTAAAGATCGTTTGGCACTGATCCAATGTAAATTGAGTTTGTATTTTCTCAGTCCAAGCTTTAGTTGATTAGATTTGGCACAGGTCATCAACCTTGTGCAGGAAGGTTGTAGTGTAGCTTACAAAGGATAAAGAGGAATTTAAGGGAATTCCTCTGTAGAAGGAGGAATTCCCTTAAATTCCTCTGTAAAAGAACTAGAAGACATGTGAGAGGGAAAACATTTAAAAAAACTGGAGGGGCAACTTCATGCAAAGGGAGGTGGGTGTGTGGAATGAACTGGCAAACAAAGTCCTCTAGTCAAGGCAGGTAAAATAACAACAGTTAAAAGACATGGATTGGAGGAATTTAGGGAATATGGCTAAATGCAAGCAAATGAGACTAGATTAGTTGGGGACCTTGGTTAGAAACATAAAAGCATCGAAAACCTACAGCACGATACAGGCCCTTTGACCCACAAAGCTGTGCTGAACATGTCCTTACCTGAGAAATTAACTTAGGGTTACCCATAGTCCTCTATTTTTCAGAGCTCCATATACCTGTCCAAGAGACTCTTAAAAGACCTGATTGTATCCGACTCGATCACCGTCACCGGCAGCCCATTCCATGCACTCACCACTCTCTGAGTAAAAAACTTACCCCTGACATCTCCTCTGTACCTACTCCCCAGCACCTTAAACCTGTGTCGTCTGGTGCTAGCCATTTCAACCCTGGGAAAAAGCCTGTGACTATCCACACGATCAATGCATTTCATCATCTTATACACCTCTATCAGGTCACCTCTCATCCTCCGTCACTCCAAGAAAAAAAAGCCAAGTTCACTCAATCTATTCTCATAAGGCATGCTCCCCAATCCAGGCAACATCTTTGTAAATCTCCTCTGCACCCTTCCTGTGGTTTCCACAACCTTCCTATCGTGAAGCAAGCAAAACTGAGCACAATACTCCAAGTGGGGACTGACCAGGGTCTTATATAGCTGCAACATTACCCTTGGCTCCTAAACTCAATCCCACGAGTGATGAAGGCCAATGCACAGTATGCCTTCTTAATCACAGTAAACCTGTGCGGCTGCTTTGAGTGTCCTATTGACTTGGACCCCAAGATCCCTCTGATCCTCCACACTGCTAAGAGTCTTACCATTGATACAATAATCTGCTATCATATTTGACCTACCAAAATGAACCACCTCACATTATCTGGGTTGAACTCCATCTGTTACTTCTCAGCCCAGTTTTGCATCCTATCAATGCCCTGCTGTAACCTCTGACAGCCCTCTACGCTATCCACAACACCTCCAACTCTTGTGTCATCAACAAATTTACTATCTATCCCTCCACTTCCTCATCCACATCATTTATAAAAATCATGAAGAGTAGGGGTCTCAGAACAGATCCCTGAGGCACACCACTAATCACTGACCTCCATGCAGAATATAATCCATCTACAAACACTCATTGCCTTGTGTGGGCAAACCAGTTCTGAATCCACAAAGCAATGCACCTTGGATCCCATGCCTCCTTACTTTCTCAATAAGCCTTGCATGGGGTACCTTATCAAATGCCTTGCTGAAATCCATATACACTACATCTACTGCTCTTCCTCCATCAATATGTTTAGTTATCCTCAAAAATTTCAATCAGACTCGCAAGGCATGACTTGCCCTAGACAAAGCCATGCTGACTATTCCTAATTATATTATGTCTCTCCAAATATTCATAAATCCTGCCTCTCATGATCTTCTCCATCAACTTACCAACCACTGAAGTAAAACTGCATTATTGGTTCCAGACAGATAATCCACCTGGGCTGTGTTCTCCTTACTAATGGTAGCATGTTCACATGGTAGCATTGTAATCTCGTCAGATTAACTGTTTATCTTAGCTGTGTTAATAAACTTACTGCTCCTTCATAAATTCCCCTTCAGTTACTGTATTATAAAACAGACAACCTAACCTTCTGATCAATCCATCTTCCGCATATCTAATTCTCACATTGAGAGTTTATTTTCTGATCAACTGTTTGAAACGCCAGAGGATCATTCCACAATGCTCTGGACCATCCCATTCCACAATACTCTGCACCACCCCATGTCCCATTCCACAATACTCTGCCCCATCCCATTGCACAATACTCTGCCCCATCCCATTCCACAATACTCTGCCCCATCCCATTCCACAATACTCTGCCCCATCCCATTCTGCAATACTCTGCATCGTCCCATTCCACAATATTCTGCTCCATCCCATTCCGCAATACTCTGCATCGTCCCATTGCACAATACTCTGCCCCATCCCATTCCGCAATACTCTACATCGTCCCATTCCACAATATTCTGCCCCACCAAACCCATTGCACAATACTCTGCCCCGTCCCATTGAACAGTACTCTGCCCCGTCCCATTGCACAGTAATCTGCCCCATCCCATTACACAATACTCTGCATCATCCCATTGCACAATACTCTGCACCACCCCATTGCACAGTACTCTGCCCCGTCCCATTGCACAATACTCTGCCCCGTCCCATTCCACAATACTCTGCCCCATCCCATTCCGCAATACTCTGCATCATCCCATTCCACAATATTCTGCCCCACCAACCCCAATGCACAATACTCTGCCCCATCCTATTGCACAATACTCTGCACCGTCCCATTGCACAATGCCGTGCCCCATGCCATTGCACAATACTCTGCACCACCCCATTGCACAATACTCTGCTCCACCCCATTCCACAATACTCTGCCCTGCCCCATTCCACAATACTCTGCACCACCCCATGTCCCATTCCACAATACTCTGCCCCATCCCATTGCACAATACTCTGCCCCATCCCATTCCACAATACTCTGCCCCATCCCGTTCCACAATACTCTGCCCCATCCCATTCCGCAATACTCTGCATCGTCCCATTGCACAATACTCTGCCCCATCCCATTCCGCAATACTCTACATCATCCCATTCCACAATATTCTGCCCCACCAAACCCATTGCACAATACTCTGCCCCGTCCCATTGCACAGTAATCTGCCCCGTCCCATTGCACAGTAATCTGCCCCGTCCCATTGCACAATATCCTGCCCCGTCTCATTCCACAATACTCTGCCCCATCCCATTCCGCAATACTCTGCATCATCCCATTCCACAATATTCTGCCCCACCAACCCCAATGCACAATACTCTGCCCCATCCTATTGCACAATACTCTGCCCCGTCCCATTGCACAATGCCGTGCTCCATGCCATTGCACAATACCATGCCCCGTCCCATTGCACAATACTCTGCACCACCCCATTGCACAATACTCTGCCCCACCCCATTCCACAATACTCTGCTCCACCCCATTCCACAATACTCTGCCCCGTCCCATTGCACTATACTCTGCCCCATCCCATTGCACAATACTCTGCCCCGTCCCATTCCACCATACTCTGCCCCGTCCCATTCCACAATACACTGCACCACCCCATTCCACAATACTCTGCACCACCCCATTCCACAATACACTGCCCCGTCCCATTCCACAATACACGGCACCACCCCATTCTACAATACTCTGCCCCGTCCCATTGCACAATGCTCTGCCACGTCCCATTCCACAATACTCTGCCCCGACCCATTGCACAATACTGTGCTCCGTCCCATTACACAATACTATGCCACATCCCATTGCACAATACTGTGCCCCGTCCCATTGCACAATACTGTGCCCCTTCCCATTGCACAATACCATGCCCCGTCCCATTGCACAATACTCTGCACCACCCCATTGCACAATACTCTGCCCCGTCCCATTCCACAATACTCTGCTCCACCCCATTCCACAATACTCTGCCCCGTCCCATTGCACTATACTCTGCCCCGTCCCATTGCACAATACTCTGCCCTGCCCCATTCCACAATACTCTGTACCACCCCATGTCCCATTCCACAATACTCTGCCCCATCCCATTGCACAATACACTGCCCCATCCCATTCCACAATACTCTGCCCCATCCCATTCCACAATATTCTGCCCCATCCCATTCTGCAATACTCTGCATCATCCCATTGCACAATTCTCTGCCCCATCCCATTCCGCAATACTCTACATCGTCCCATTGCACAGTAATCTGCCCCATGCCATTGCACAATACCATGCCCCGTCCCATTGCACAATACTCTGCACCACCCCATTGCACAATACTCTGCCCCACCCCATTCCACAATACTCTGCTCCACCCCATTCCACAATACTCTGCCCCGTCCCATTGCACTATACTCTGCCCCGTCCCATTGCACAATACTCTGCCCCGTCCCATTCCACCATACTCTGCCCCATCCCATTCCACCATACTCTGCACCGTCCCATTCCACAATACACTGCACCACCCCATTCCACAATACTCTGCACCACCCCATTCCACAATACACTGCCCCGTCCCATTCCACAATACTCTGCACCACCCCATTCCACAATACTCTGCCCCGTCCCATTCCACAATAATCTGCATCACCCCATTCCACAATACTCTGCCCCGTCCAATCCCGCAATACTCTGCATCGTCCCATTCCACAATACTCTGCACCACCCCATTCCACAATATACTGCATCATCACATTCCACAATACCCTGCCCCATCCCATTCCACAATACACGGCACCACCCCATTCCACAATACACTGCATCCTCCCATTCCACAATACCCTGCCACGTCCCATTCCACAATACTCTGCCCCGTCCCATTGCACAATACTGTGCCTCGTCCCATTGCACAATACTCTGCATCATCCCATTCCACAATACCCTGTCCCATCCCATTCCACAATACACGGCACCACCCCATTCTACAATACTCTGCCCCATCCCATTGCACAATACTGTGCCCCGTCCCATTGCACAACACTGTGCCCTGTCACATTGCACAATACTGTGCCCCGTCCCATAGCACAATACTCTGCATCATTCCATTCCACAATACTCTGCATCATTCCATTGCACAATACTGCCCCGTCCCATTGAACAATACTCTGCCCCATCCCATTCCACCATACACTGCCCCGTCCCATTCCACAATACATGGCACCACCCCATTCTACAATACTCTGCACCGTACCATTGCACAATACTGTGCCCCTTCCCATTGCACAATACTGTGCCCCTTCCCATTACACAATACTGTGCCCCGTCCCATTGCACAAGACTCTGCACCACCCGATTCCACAATACTCTGCACCACCCCATTCCACAATACTCTGCACCATCCCATTCCACAATACTCGGCCCCGTCCCATTGCACAAAACTCGGCCCCGTCCCATTGCACAATACTCTGCCCCGTCCCATTGCACAATACTGTGCCCCGTCCCATTGCACAATACTCTGGATCATCCCATTCCACAATACTCTGCATCATCACATTGCACAATACTCTGCCCCACCCCATTCCACCATACTCTCCCCATCCCATTCCACAATACTCTGCCCTGTCCCATTGCACAAAACTCTGCCCCGTCCCATTCCACAATACTCTGCCCCGTCCCATTCCACAATACCCTGCCCCGTCCCATTCCACAATACATGGCACCACCCCATTCTACAATACTCTGCACCGTACCATTGCACAATACTCTGCCCCGTCCCATTGCACAATACTCTGCCCCGTCCCATTGCACGATACAGTGCCCCGTCCCATTACACAATACTGTGCCCCGTCCCATTGCACAATACTGTGCCCCTTCCCATTGCACAATACTCTGCATCATCCCATTGCACAATACTCTGCCCCATCCCATTGCACAATAATCTGCCCCATCCCATTCCACCATACTCTGCCTCGTCCCATTCCACAATACACTGCACCACACCATTCCACAATACTCTGCACCACCCCATTCCACAATACTCTGCTCCGTCCCATTCCACAATAATCTGCATCACCCCATTCCACAATACTCTGCCCCGTCCCATCCCGCAATACTCTGCATCGTCCCATTCCACAATACTCTGCATCGTCCCATTCCACAATACTCTGCACCACCCCATTCCACAATACACTGCATCATCCCATTCCACAATACCCTGCCCCGTCCCATTCCACAATACTCTGCATCACCCCATTCCACAATACTCTGCATCACCCCATTCCACATTACGCTGCACCACCCCATTCCACAATGCTCTGCTCCACCCCATTCAACAATAGTCTGCCCCGTCCCATTGCACAATACTCTGCCCCGTTCCATTGCACAAGACTCTGCACCACCCCATTGCACATTACTCTGCACCACCCCATTGCACAATACTCTGCCCCACCCCATTCAACAATAGTCTGCCCCGTCCCATTGCACAATACTCTGCCCCGTTCCATTGCACAAGACTCTGCACCACCCCATTGCACAATAATCTGCACCACCCCATTGCACATTACTCTGCCCCACCCCATTGCACAGTACTCTGCCCCACCCCATTGCACAATACTCTGCCCCGTCCCATTGCACAATACTCTGCCCCGTCCCATTCCACAATACTCTGCAGCATCCCATTCCACAATACTCTGCCCCACCCTGTTCCACAATACTCTGCCCCACCGCATTCCATAATACTCTGCTCCACCCCATTCCACAATAGTCTGCCCCGTCCCATTGCACAATACTCTGCCCCGTCCCATTGCACAATACTCTGCCCCACCAGATTGCACAGTTTTCTGCTCCACCTCATTCCACAATAGTCTGCCCCGTCCCATCCCGCAATACTCTGCATCGTCCCATTCCACCATACTCTGCACCACCCCATTCCACAATACACTGCCCCGTCCCAGTCCACAATACCCTGCCCCGTCCCATTCCACAATACACGGCACCACCCCATTCTAAAATACTGTGCCCCGTCCCATTGCACAATACTGTGCCCCGTCACATTGCACAATACTGTACCCCGTCACATTGCACAATACTGTGCCCCATCCCATTGCACAGTACTGTGCCCCGTCCCATTGCACAATACTCTGCCCCGTCCCATTCCACAATACTCTGCCCCGTCCCATTCCACAATACTCTGCACCACCCCATTCCACAATACTCTGCATCATCCCATTGCACAATACTCTGCATCATCCCATTGCACAATACTCTGCCCCACCCCATTCCCCAATACACTGCCCCACCCCCTTCCGCATTACACTGCCCCGTCCCATTGCACAATACTCTACCCCGTCCCATTGCACAATACTCTGCCCCATCCCATTCCACCATACTCTGCCTTGTCCCATTCCACAATACACTGCACCACCCCATTCCACAATACTCTGCACCACCCCATTCCACAATACTCTGCCCCGTCCCATTCCACAATACTCTGCAACACCCCATTCCACAACACTCTGCCCCGTCCCATCCCGCAATACTCTGCACCGTCCCATTCCACAATACTCTGCACTGTCCCATTCCACAATACACTGCATTATCCCATTCCACAATACCCTGCCCCGTCCCATTCCACAATACACGGCACCACCCCATTCCACAATACTCTGCCCCGTCCCATTGCACAATACTGTGCCTCGTCCCATTGCACAATACTCTGCATCATCCCATTCAACAATACACGGCACCACCCCATTCTACAATACTCTGCCCCATCTCATTGCACAATACTCTGCCCCGTCCCATTTCACAAGACTCTGCACCACCCCATTGCACAAGACTCTGCACCACCCCATTGCACATTACTCTGCCCCACCCCATTGCACAATACTCTGCCCCACCCCATTGCACAGTACTCTGCCCCACCCCATTGCACAATACTCTGCCCCGTCCCATTGCACAATACTCTGCCCCACCAGATTGCACAATTTTCTGCTCCACCCCATTCCACAATAGTCTGCCCCGTCCCATCCCGCAATACTCTGCATCGTCCCATTCCACCATACTCTGCACCACCCCATTCCACAATACACTGCCCCGTCCCATTCCACAATACCCTGCCCCGTCCCATTCCACAATACACGGCACCACCCCATTCTACAATACTGTGCCCCGTCCCATTGCACAATACTGTGCCCCGTCACATTGCACTATACTCTGCCCCGTCCCATTGCACAATACTCTGCCCCGTCCCATTCCACCATACTCTGCCCCGTCCCATTCCACCATACTCTGCCCCGTCCCATTCCACAATACACTGCCCCGTCCCATTCCACAATACTGTGCCCCGTCCCATTACACAATACTGTGCCCCGTCCCATTGCACAATACTGTGCCCAGTCCCATTGCACAAAACTGTGCCCCTTCCCATTGCACAATACTGTGCCCCTTCCCATTGCACAATACTCTGCATCATCCCATTCCACAATACTCTGCATCATCCCATTCCACAATACTCGGCATCATCCCATTCCACAATACTCTGCGCCGTCCCACTGCACAATACTCTGCCCCATCCCATTCCACCATACTCTGCCTCGTCCCATTCCACAATACACTGCACCACACCATTCCACAATACTCTGCACCACCCCATTCCACAATACTCTGCCCCGTCCCATTCCACAATAATCTGCATCACCCCATTCCACAATACTCTGCCCCGTCCCATCCCGCAATACTCTGCATCGTCCCATTCCACAATACTCTGCACCACCCCATTCCACAATACACTGCATCATCCCATTCCACAATTCCCTGCCCCGTCCCATTCCACAATACACGGCACCACCCCATTCCACAATAATCTGCACCACCCCATTCCACAATACACTGCATCATCCCATTCCACAATTCCCTGCCCCGTCCCATTCCACAATAATCTGCACCACCCCATTCCACAATACACTGCATCATCCCATTCCACAATTCCCTGCCACGTCCCATTCCACAATACTCTGCCCCGTCCCATTGCACAATACTGTGCCTCGTCCCATTGCACAATACTCTGCATCGTCCCATTCCACAATACCCTGTCACGTCCCATTCCACAATACACGGCACCACGCCATTCTACAATACTCTGCCCCATCTCATTGTACAATACTCTGCCCCGACCCATTGCACAATACTGTGCTTCGTCCCATTGCACAATACTGTGCCCCGTCACCATTGCACAGAACTCTGCCCCGTCCCATTGCACAATACTCTGCCCCGTCCCATTGCACAATACTCTGCCCCGTCCCATTCCACAATACTCTGCAGCATCCCATTCCACAATACTCTGCACCACCCCGTTCCACAATACTCTGCCCCACCGCATTCCACAATACTCTGCTCCACCCCATTCCACAATAGTCTGCCCCGTCCCATTGCACAATAATCTGCATCACCCCATTCCACAATACTCTGCCCCGTCCCATCCCGCAATACTCTGCATCGTCCCATTCCACAATACTCTGCACGACCCCATTCCACAATACTCTGCATCATCCCATTCCACAATTCCCTGCCCCGTCCCATTCCACAATAAACGGCACCACCCCATTCCACAATACACTGCAACATCCCATTCCACAATACCCTGCCACGTCCCATTCCACAATACTCTGCCCCGTCCCATTGCACAATACTGTGCCTCGTCCCATTGCACAATACTCTGCATCATCCCATTCCACAATACACGGCACCACCCCATTCTACAACACTCTGCCCCGTCACATTGCACAATACTGTGCCCCGTCACCATTGCACAGTACTCTGCCACGTCCCATTGCACAATACTCTGCCCCGTTCCATTGCACAATACTCTGCCCCGTCCCATTCCACAATACTCTGCATCATCCAATTCCACAATACTCTGCATCATCCCATTGCACAATACTCTGCCCCGTCCCATTGCACAATACTCTGCCCCATCCCATTCCACCATACACTGCCCCGTCCCATTCCAGAATACACTGCACCACCCCATTCCACAATACTCTGCCCCGTCCCATTCCACAATACTCTGCCCCGTCCCATTCCACAATACTCTGCACCACCCCATTCCACGATAGACTGCATCATCCCATTCCACAATACTCTGCCCCGTCACATTCCACAATACTCTGCCCCGTCCCATTCCACAATACTCTGCACCACCCCATTCCACAATACACGGCACCACCCCATTCTACAATACTCTGCACCGTCCCATTGCACAATACTCTGCCCCGTCCCATTGCACAATACTCTGCCCCGTCCCATTTCACAAGACTCTGCACCACCACATTGCACAAGACTCTGCACCACCCCATTGCACATTACTCTGCCCCACCCCATTGCACAATACTCTGCCCCACCCCATTGCACAGTACTCTGCCCCACCCCATTGCACAATACTCAGCCCCGTCCCATTGCACAGTTTTCTGCTCCACCCCATCCCGCAATAGTCTGCCCCGTCCCATCCCGCAATACACTGCCCCGTCCCATTCCACAATACCCTGCCCCGTCCCATTCCACAATACCCTGCCCCGTCCCATTGCACAATACTGTGCCCCGTCCCATTGCACAATACTGTGCCCCGTCCCATTGCACAATACTCTGCCCCATCCCATTCCACAATACTCTGCATCATCCCATTCCACAATACTCTGCCCCACCCCATTGCACAATACTCTGCCCCGTCCCATTGCACAATACTGTGCCCCGTCACATTGCACAATACTGTGCCCCGTCACATTGCACAATACTGTGCCCCGTCCCATTGCACAGTACTGTGCCCCGTCCCATTGCACAATACTCTGCCCCGTCCCATTCCACAATACTCTGCCCTGTCCCATTCCACAATACTCTGCATCATCCCATTGCACAATACTCTGCATCATCCCATTGCACAATAGTCTGCCCCACCCCATTCCCCAATACACTGCCCCACCCCCTTCCGCATTACACTGCCCCGTCCCATTCCACAATACTCTACCCCGTCCCATTGCACAATACTCTGCCCCATCCCATTCCACCATACTCTGCCTTGTCCCATTCCACAATACACTGCACCACCCCATTCCACAATACTCTGCCCCGACCCATTGCACAATACTGTGCTTCGTCCCATTGCACAATACTGTGCCCCGTCACATTGCACAATACTGTGCCCCGTCACCATTGCACAGTACTCTGCCACGTCCCATTGCACAATACTCTGCCCCGTTCCATTGCACAATACTCTGCCCCGTCCCATTCCACAATACTCTGCATCATCCAATTCCACAATACTCTGCATCATCCCATTGCACAATACTCTGCCCCGTCCCATTGCACAATACTCTGCCCCATCCCATTCCACCATACACTGCCCCGTCCCATTCCAGAATACACTGCACCACCCCATTCCACAATACTCTGCCCCGTCCCATTCCACAATACTCTGCCCCGTCCCATTCCACAATACTCTGCACCACCCCATTCCACGATAGACTGCATCATCCCATTCCACAATACTCTGCCCCGTCACATTCCACAATACTCTGCCCCGTCCCATTCCACAATACTCTGCACCACCCCATTCCACAATACACGGCACCACCCCATTCTACAATACTCTGCACCGTCCCATTGCACAATACTCTGCCCCGTCCCATTGCACAATACTCTGCCCCGTCCCATTTCACAAGACTCTGCACCACCACATTGCACAAGACTCTGCACCACCCCATTGCACATTACTCTGCCCCACCCCATTGCACAATACTCTGCCCCACCCCATTGCACAGTACTCTGCCCCACCCCATTGCACAATACTCAGCCCCGTCCCATTGCACAGTTTTCTGCTCCACCCCATCCCGCAATAGTCTGCCCCGTCCCATCCCGCAATACACTGCCCCGTCCCATTCCACAATACCCTGCCCCGTCCCATTCCACAATACCCTGCCCCGTCCCATTGCACAATACTGTGCCCCGTCCCATTGCACAATACTGTGCCCCGTCCCATTGCACAATACTCTGCCCCGTCCCATTCCACAATACTCTGCATCGTCCCATTCCACAATACTCTGCCCCACCCCATTGCACAATACTCTGCCCCGTCCCATTGCACAATACTGTGCCCCGTCACATTGCACAATACTGTGCCCCGTCACATTGCACAGTACTGTGCCCCGTCCCATTGCACAGTACTGTGCCCCGTCCCATTGCACAATACTCTGCCCCGTCCCATTCCACAATACTCTGCCCTGTCCCATTCCACAATACTCTGCATCATCCCATTGCACAATACTCTGCATCATCCCATTGCACAATAGTCTGCCCCACCCCATTCCCCAATACACTGCCCCACCCCCTTCCGCATTACACTGCCCCGTCCCATTCCACAATACTCTACCCCGTCCCATTGCACAATACTCTGCCCCATCCCATTCCACCATACTCTGCCTTGTCCCATTCCACAATACACTGCACCACCCCATTCCACAATACTCTGCCCCGACCCATTGCAGAATACAGTGCTTCGTCCCATTGCACAATACTGTGCCCCGTCACATTGCACAATACTGTGCCCCGTCACCATTGCACAGAACTCTGCCCCGTCCCATTGCACAATACTCTGCCCCGTCCCATTGCACAATACTCTGCCCCGTCCCATTCCACAATACTCTGCAGCATCCCATTCCACAATACTCTGCCCCACCCCGTTCCACAATACTCTGCCCCACCGCATTCCACAATACTCTGCTCCACCCCATTCCACAATAGTCTGCCCCGTCCCATTGCACAATACTCTGCCCCGTCCCATTGCACAATACTCTGCCCCGTCCCATTTCACAAGACTCTGCTCCACCCCATTGCACAAGACTCTGCCCCACCCCATTGCACATTACTCTGCCCCACCCCATTGCACAATACTCTGCCCCACCCCATTGCACAGTACTCTGCCCCACCCCATTGCACAATATTCTGCCCCGTCCCATTGCACAATACTCTGTCCCACCAGATTGCACAGTTTTCTGCTCCACCTCATTCCACAATAGTCTGCCCCGTCCCATCCCGCAATACTCTGCATCGTCCCATTCCACCATACTCTGCACCACCCCATTCCACAATACACTGCCCCGTCCCAGTCCACAATACCCTGCCCCGTCCCATTCCACAATACACGGCACCACCCCATTCTAAAATACTGTGCCCCGTCCCATTGCACAATACTGTGCCCCGTCACATTGCACAATACTGTGCCCCGTCACATTGCACAATACTGTGCCCCGTCCCATTGCACAGTACTGTGCCCCGTCCCATTGCACAATACTCTGCCCCGTCCCATTGCACAATACTCTGCCCCGTCCCATTCCACAATACTCTGCACCACCCCATTGCACAGTACTCTGACCCACCCCATTGCACAATACTCTGCCCGTCCCATTGCACAATACTCTGCCCCACCAGATTGCACAATTTTCTGCTCCACCCCATTCCACAATAGTCTGCCCCGTCCCATCCCGCAATACTCTGCATCGTCCCATTCCACCATACTCTGCACCACCCCATTCCACAATACACTGCCCCGTCCCATTCCACAATACCCTGCCCCGTCCCATTCCACAATACACGGCACCACCCCATTCTACAATACTGTGCCCCGTCCCATTGCACAATACTGTGCCCCGTCACATTGCACTATACTCTGCCCCGTCCCATTGCACAATACTCTTCCCCGTCCCATTCCACCATACTCTGCCCCGTCCCATTCCACCATACTCTGCCCCGTCCCATTCCACAATACACTGCCCCGTCCCATTCCACAATACTGTGCCCCGTCCCATTACACAATACTGTGCCCCGTCCCATTGCACAATACTGTGCCCAGTCCCATTGCACAAAACTGTGCCCCTTCCCATTGCACAATACTGTGCCCCTTCCCATTGCACAATACTCTGCATCATCCCATTCCACAATACTCTGCATCATCCCATTCCACAATACTCGGCATCATCCCATTCCACAATACTCTGCGCCGTCCCACTGCACAATACTCTGCCCCATCCCATTCCACCATACTCTGCCTCGTCCCATTCCACAATACACTGCACCACACCATTCCACAATACTCTGCACCACCCCATTCCACAATACTCTGCCCCGTCCCATTCCACAATAATCTGCATCACCCCATTCCACAATACTCTGCCCCGTCCCATCCCGCAATACTCTGCATCGTCCCATTCCACAATACTCTGCACCACCCCATTCCACAATACACTGCATCATCCCATTCCACAATTCCCTGCCCCGTCCCATTCCACAATACACGGCACCACCCCATTCCACAATACACGGCACCACCCCATTCCACAATAATCTGCACCACCCCATTCCACAATACACTGCAACATCCCATTCCACAATACCCTGCCACGTCCCATTCCACAATACTCTGCCCCGTCCCATTGCACAATACTGTGCCTCGTCCCATTGCGCAATACTCTGCATCATCCCATTCCACAATACCCTGTCACGTCCCATTCCACAATACACGGCACCACCCCATTCTACAATACTCTGCCCCATCTCATTGTACAATACTCTGCCCCGACCCATTGCACAATACTGTGCTTCGTCCCATTGCACAATACTGTGCCCCGTCACCATTGCACAGAACTCTGCCCCGTCCCATTGCACAATACTCTGCCCCGTCCCATTGCACTATACTCTGCCCCGTCCCATTCCACAATACTCTGCAGCATCCCATTCCACGATAGACTGCATCATCCCATTCCACAATACTCTGCCCCGTCACATTCCACAATACTCTGCCCCGTCCCATTCCACAATACTCTGCACCACCCCATTCCACAATACACGGCACCACCCCATTCTACAATACTCTGCACCGTCCCATTGCACAATACTCTGCCCCGTCCCATTGCACAATACTCTGCCCCGTCCCATTTCACAAGACTCTGCACCACCACATTGCACAAGACTCTGCACCACCCCATTGCACATTACTCTGCCCCACCCCATTGCACAATACTCTGCCCCACCCCATTGCACAGTACTCTGCCCCACCCCATTGCACAATACTCAGCCCCGTCCCATTGCACAGTTTTCTGCTCCACCCCATCCCGCAATAGTCTGCCCCGTCCCATCCCGCAATACACTGCCCCGTCCCATTCCACAATACCCTGCCCCGTCCCATTGCACAATACTGTGCCCCGTCCCATTGCACAATACTGTGCCCCGTCCCTTTGCACAATACTCTGCCCCGTCCCATTCCACAATACTCTGCCCCGACCCATTCCCCAATACTCTGCACCACCCCATTCCACAATACTCTGCATCATCCCATTCCACAATACTCTGCATCATCCCATTGCACAATACTCTACCCCACCCCTTCCCCAATACACTGCCCCACCCCCTTCCGCATTACACTGCCCCGTCCCATTGCACAATACTCTACCCCGTCCCATTGCACAATACTCTGCCCCGTCCCATTCCACCATACTCTGCCTCGTCCCATTCCACAATGCACTGCACCACCCCATTCCACAATACTCTGCACCACCCCATTCCACAATACTCTGCCCCGTCCCATTCTACAATACTCTGCATCACCCCATTCCACAATACTCTGCCCCGTCCCATCCCGCAATACTCTGCACCGTCCCATTCCACAATACTCTGCACCGTCCCATTCCACAATACCCTGCCCCGTCCCATTCCACAATACACGGCACCACCTCATTCTACAATACTCTGCCCCATCCCATTGCACAGTACTCTGCCCCGTCCCATTGCACAATACTCTGCCCCGTCCCATTGCACAATACTCTGCCCCGTCCCATTCCACAATACTCTGCAGCATCCCATTCCACAATACTCTGCACCACCCCGTTCCACAATACTCTGCCCCACCGCATTCCAGAATACTCTGCTCCACCCCATTCCACAATAGTCTGCCCCGTCCCATTGCACAATACTCTGCCCCGTCCCATTTCACAAGACTCTGCACCACCCCATTGCACAAGACTCTGCACCACCCCATTGCACATTACTCTGCCCCACCCCATTGCACAATACTCTGCATCATCCCATTCCACAATACTCTGCATCATCCCATTGCACAATACTCTGCCCCACCCCATTCCCCAATACACTGACGCACACCCTTCCGCATTACACTGCCCCGTCCCATTCCACAATACTCTACCCCGTCCCATTGCACAATACTCTGCCCCATCCCATTCCACCATACTCTGCCTCGTCCCATTCCACAATAAACTGCACCACCCCATTCCACAATACTCTGCACCACCCTATTCCACAATACTCTGCCCCGTCCCATTCCACAATACTCTGCATCACCCCATTCCACAATACTCTGCCCCGTCCCATCCCGCAATACTCTGCACCGTCCCATTCCACAATACTCTGCACCGTCCCATTCCACAATACACTGCATTATCTCATTCCACAATACCCTGCCCCGTCCCATTCCACAATACACGGCACCACCCCATTCTACAATACTCTGCCCCATCCCATTGCACAATACTCTGCCCCGTCCCATTCCATAATACTCTGCCCCGACCCATTGCACAAGACTGTGCCCCTTCCCATTGCACAATACTCTCCATCATCCCATTCCACAATACTCTGCATCATCCCATTCCACAATACTCGGCATCATCCGATTGCAGAATACTCTGCCCCGTCCCATTGCACAATACTCTGCCCCATCCCATTCCACCATACTCTTCCTCGTCCCATTCCACAATACACTGCAGCACACCATTCCACAATACTCTGCACCACCCCATTCCACAATACTCTGCCCCGTCCCATTCCACAATAATCTGCATCACCCCATTCCACAATACTCTGCCCCGTCCCATCCCGCAATACTCTGCATCGTCCCATGCCACAATACTCTGTACCACCCCATTGCACAATACTCTGCCCCATCTCATTGCACAATACTCTGCCCCGACCCATTGCACAATACTGTGCTTCGTCCCATTGCACAATACTGTGCCCCGTCACATTGCACAATACTGTGCCCCGTCACCATTGCACAGTACTCTGCCACGTCCCATTGCACAATACTCTGCCCCGTCCCATTGCACAATACTCTGCAGCATCCCATTCCACAATACTCTGCCCCACCCCGTTCCACAATACTCTGCCCCACCGCATTCCACAATACTCTGCTCCACCCCATTCCACAATAGTCTGCCACGTCCCATTGCACAATACTCTGCCCCGTCCCATTGCACAATACTCTGCCCCGTCCCATTTCACAATACCCTGCCCCGTCCCATTCCACAATACACGGCACCACCCCATTCTACAATACTGTGCCCCGTCCCATTACACAATACTGTGCCCCGTCCCATTGCACAATACTGTGCCCCGTCCCATTGCACAAAACTGTGCCCCTTCCCATTGCACAATACTGTGCCCCTTCCCATTGCACAATACTCTGCATCATCCCATTCCACAATACTCTGCATCATCCCATTCCACAATACTCGGCATCATCCCATTGCACAATACTCTGCCCCGTCCCATTGCACAATACTCTGCCCCATTCCATTCCACCATACTCTGCCTCGTCCCATTCCACAATACACTGCACCACCCCATTGCACAGTACTCTGCCCCGTCCCATTGCACAGTATCCTGCCCCGTCTCATTCCACAATACTCTGCATCATCCCATTCCACAATATTCTGCCCCACCAACCCCAATGCACAATACTCTGCCCCATCCTATTGCACAATACTCTGCCCCGTCCCATTGCACAATGCCGTGCCCCATGCCATTGCACAATACCATGCCCCGTCCCATTGCACAATACTCTGCACCACCCCATTGCACAATACTCTGCCCCACCCCATTCCACAATACTCTGCTCCACCCCATTCCACAATACTCTGCCCCGTCCCATTGCACTATACTCTGCCCCATCCCATTGCACAATACTCTGCCCTGTCCCATTCCACCATACTCTGCCTCGTCCCATTCCACAATAAACTGCACCACCCCATTCCACAATACTCTGCACCACCCTATTCCACAATACTCTGCCCCGTCCCATTCCACAATACTCTGCATCACCCCATTCCACAATACTCTGCACCGTCCCATCCCGCAATACTCTGCACCGTCCCATTCCACAATACTCTGCACCGTCCCATTCCACTATACACTGCATTATCCCATTCCACAATACCCTGCCCCGTCCCATTCCACAATACACGGCACCACCCCATTCTACAATACTCTGCCCCATCCCATTGCACAATACTCTGCCCCGTCCCATTCCATAATACTCTGCCCCGACACATTGCACAAGACTGTGCCCCTTCCCATTGCACAATACTCTGCATCATCCCATTCCACAATACTCTGCATCATCCCATTCCACAATACTCGGCATCATCCGATTGCACAATACTCTGCCCCGTCCCATTGCACAATACTCTGCCCCATCCCATTCCACCATACTCTGCCTCGTCCCATTCCACAATACTCTGTACCACCCCATTCCACAATACACTGCAACATCCCATTCCACAATACCCTGCCACGTCCCATTCCACAATACTCTGCCCCGTCCCATTGCACAATACTGTGCCTCGTCCCATTGCACAATACTCTGCATCATCCCATTCCAGAATACATGGCACCACCCCATTCTACAATACTCTGCCCCATCTCATTGCACAATACTCTGCCCCGACCCATTGCACAATACTGTGCTTCGTCCCATTGCACAATACTGTGCCCCGTCACATTGCACAATACTGTGCCCCGTCACCATTGCACAATACTCTGCCACGTCCCATTGCACAATACTCTGCCCCGTCCCATTGCACAATACTCTGCAGCATCCCATTCCACAATACTCTGCCCCACCCCGTTCCACAATACTCTGCCCCACCGCATTCCACAATACTCTGCTCCACCCCATTCCACAATAGTCTGCCCCGTCCCATTGCACAATACTCTGCCCCGTCCCATTGCACAATACTCTGCCCCGTCCCATTTCACAATACTCTGCACCGTCCCATTCCACAATACTCTGCACCACCCCATTCCACAATACACTGCCCCGTCCCATTCCACAATACCCTGCCCCGTCCCATTCCACAATACACGGCACCACCCCATTCTACAATACTGTGCCCCGTCCCATTGCACAATACTGTGCCCCGTCACATTGCACTATACTCTGCCCCATCCCATTGCACAATACTCTGCCCCGTCCCATTCCACCATACTCTGCCCCGTCCCATTCCACCATACTCTGCCCCGTCCCATTCCACAATACATTGCCCCGTCCCATTCCACAATACTGTGCCCCGTCCCATTACACAATACTGTGCCCCGTCCCATTGCACAATACTGTGCCCCGTCCCATTGCACAAAACTGTGCCCCTTCCCATTGCACAATACTGTGCCCCTTCCCATTGCGCAATACTCTGCCCCATCCCATTCCACCATACTCTGCCTCGTCCCATTCCACAATAAACTGCACCACCCCATTCCACAATACTCTGCACCACCCTATTCCACAATACTCTGCCCCGTCCCATTCCACAATACTCTGCATCACCCCATTCCACAATACTCTGCCCCGTCCCATCCCGCAATACTCTGCACCGTCCCATTCCACAATACTCTGCACCGTCCCATTCCACAATACACTGCATTATCCCATTCCACAATACCCTGCCCCGTCCCATTCCACAATACACGGCACCACCCCATTCTACAATACTCTGCCCCATCCCATTGCACAATACTCTGCCCCGTCCCATTCCATAATACTCTGCCCCGACCCATTGCACAAGACTGTGCCACTTCCCATTGCACAATACTCTGCATCATCCCATTCCACAAGACTCTGCATCATCCCATTCCACAATACTCGGCATCATCCGATTGCACAATACTCTGCCCCGTCCCATTGCACAATACTCTGCCCCGTCCCATTCCAGCATACTCTGCCTCGTCCCATTCCACAATACACTGCACCACACCATTCCACAATACTCTGCACCACCCCATTCCACAATACTCTGCCCCGTCCCATTCCACAATAATCTGCATCATCCCATTCCACAATACTCTGCGCCGTCCCATCCTGCAATACTGTGCATCGTCCCATTCCACAATACTCTGTACCACCCCATTCCACAATACACTGCAACATCCCATTCCACAATACCCTGCCACGTCCCATTCCACAATACTCTGCCCCGTCCCATTGCACAATACTGTGCCTCGTCCCATTGCACAATACTCTGCATCATCCCATTCCAGAATACACGGCACCACCCCATTCTACAATACTCTGCCCCGACCCATTGCACAATACTGTGCTTCGTCCCAGTGCACAATACTGTGCCCCGTCACATTGCACAATACTGTGCCCCGCCACCATTGCACAGTACTCTGCCACGTCCCATTGCACAATACTCTGCCCCGTCCCATTCCACAATACACGGCACCACCCCATTCTACAATACTGTGCCCCGTCCCATTGCACAATACCCTGTCCCATCCCATGCCACAATACACGGCACCACCCCATTCTACAATACTCTGCCCCATCCCATTGCACAATACTCTGCCCCATCCCATTGCACAATACTGTGCCCCGACCCATTGCACAATACTGTGCCCCTTCCCATTGCACAATACTGTGCCCCTTCCCATTGCACAATACTCTGCCCCGTCCCATTCCACAATACTCTGCATCATCCCATTCCACAATACTCTGAACCACCCCATTCCACAATACTCTGCATCATCCCATTGCACAATACTCTGCCCCGTCCCATTGCACAATACTCTGCCACGTCCCATTGCACAATACACTGCACCGTCCCATTCCACCATACACTGCACCGTCCCATTCCACAATACACTGCACCACCCCATTCCACAATACTCTGCACCACCCCATTCCACAATACTCTGCACCACCCCATTCCACAATACTCTGCCCCGTCCCATTGCACAATACTGTGCCCCGTCCCATTGCACAATACTGTGCCCCGTCCCATTACACAAAACTGTGCCCCGTCCCATTGCACAATACTCTGCATCATCCCATTGCACAATACTCTGCCCCGTCCCAATGCACAATACTCTGCCCCGTCCCATTCCACCATACTCTGCCCCGTCCCATTCCACAATACTCTGCACCACCCCATTCCACAATACACTGCATCATCCCATTCCACTATACCCTGTCCCGTCCCATTCCACAATACACGGCACCACCCCATTCTACAATACTCTGCCCCATCCCATTGCACAATACTCTGCCCCGTCCCATTCCATAATACTCTGCCCCGACCCATTGCACAAGACTGTGCCCCGTCTCATTGCACAATACTGTGCCCCGTCCGATTGCACAATACTCTGCCCCACCCCATTCCGCAATAAACTGCCCCACCCCATTCCGCAATACACTGCCCCACCCCATTCCGCAATACTCTGAATCACCCCATTCCACATTACTCTGCACCACCCCATTCCACAAATACTCTGCACCACCCCATTCCACAATAGTCTGCCCCGTCCCATTGCACAATACTCTGCTCCACCCCATTCCGCAATAAACTGCCCCACCCCATTCCGCAATACACGGCACCACCCCATTCCGCATTACTCTGCCCCACCCCATTCCACAAATACTCTGCCCCACCCCATTCCACAATAGTCTGCCCCGTCCCATTGCACAATACTCTGCCCCGTCCCATTGCACAATACTCTGCCCCGTCTCATTTCACAAGACTCTGCCCCCTCCCATTGCACAAGACTCTGCACCACCCCATTGCACTATACTCTGCCCCACCCCATTGCACAGTACTCTGCCCCACCCCATTGCACAATACTCTGCCCCGTCCCATTGCACAATACTCTGCCCCGTTCCATTGCACAAGACTCTGCACCACCCCATTGCACATTACTCTGCCCCACCCCATTGCGCAATACTCTGCACCACCCCATTGCACAGTACTCTGCCCCACCCCATTGCACAATACTCTGCCCCACCACATTGCACAGTTTTCTGCTCCACCCCATTCCACAATAGTCTACCCCGTCCCATCCCGCAATACTCTGCATCGTCCCATTCCACAATACTCTGCATCATCCCATTCCACAATATTCTGCCCCACCAACCCCAATGCACAATACTCTGCCCCGTCCCATTGCACAATGAAGTGCCCCATGCCATTGCACAATACCGTGACCCGTCCCATTGCACAATACTCTGCACCACCCCATTGCACAATACTCTGCACCACCCCATTGCACAATACTCTGCCCCACCCCATTCCACAATACTCTGCTCCACCCCATTGCACACTACTCTGCCCCGTCCCATTGCACTATACTCTGCCCCGTCCCATTGCACAATGCCGTGCCCCATGCCATTGCACAATACCGTGACCCGTCCCATTGCACAATACTCTGCACCACCCCATTGCACAATACTCTGCACCACCCCATTGCACAATACTCTGCCCCACCCCATTCCACAATACTCTGCTCCACCCCATTCCACACTACTTTGCCCCGTCCCATAGCACTATACTCTGCCCCGTCCCATTGCACAATACTCTGCACCACCCCATTCCACAATACTCTGCACCACCCCATTCCACAATACACTGCCCCGTCCCATTCCACAATACACGGCACCACCCCATTCTACAATACTCTGCCCCGTCCCATTGCACAATACTCTGCCACGTCCCATTCCACAACACTCTGCTCCGACCCATTGCACAATACTCTGCCCCATCCCATTGCACAATACTGTGCCCCGTCCCATTGCACAATACTGTGCCCCTTCCCATTGCAGAATACTGTGCCCCTTCCCATTGCACAATACTCTGTATCATCCCATTCCACAATACTCTGCATCATCCCATTCCACAATACTCTGCCCCGTCCCATTGCACAATACTCTGCCCCGTCCCATTGCACAATACTCTGCCTCGTCCCATTCCACCATACTCTGCCTCGTCCCATTCCACAATACTCTGCACCACCCCATTCCATAATACTCTGCCCCGTCCCATTCCACAATAATCTGCCCCGTCTCATTCCATAATACTCTGCCCCGACCCATTACATAATACTTTGCCCCGTCCCATTGCACAATACTTTGCCCCGTCTCATTCCATAATACTCTGCCCCGACCCATTGCACAATACTGTGCCCCGTCCCATTGCACAATACTGTGCCCCATCCAATTCCACAATACTCTGCCCCATCCCATTCCACAATACACTGCACCACCCCATTCCACAATACTCTGCACCACCCCATTCCACAATACTCTGCCCCGTCCCATTGCACAATACTGTGCCCCGTCCCATTGCACAATACTGTGCCCCGTCCCATTACACAATACCGTGCCCCGTCCCATTGCACAATACTGTGCACAGTCCCATTGCACAATACTCTGCATCATCCCATTGCACAATACTCTGCCCCGTCCCAATGCACAATACACTGCCCCATCCCATTCCACCATACTCTGCCCCGTCCCATTCCACAATACTCTGCACCACCCCATTCCACAATACACTGCATCATCCCATCCCACTATACCCTGTCCCGTCCCATTCCACAATACACGGCACCACCCCATTCAACAATACACTGCATCATCCCATTCAACAATACACTGCATCATCCCATTCCACAATACTCTGCATCATCCCATTGCACAATGCTCTGCCCCACCGCATTCCACCATACTCTCCCCATCCCATTCCACCATACTCTGCCCCGTCCCATTGCACAAAACTCTGCCCCATCCCATTCCACAATACTCTGCCCCATCCCATTCCACAATACTCTGCCCCTTCCCATTGCACAAAACTCTGCCCCGTCCCATTGCACAATACTCTGGATCATCCCATTCCACAATACTCTGCATCATCCCATTGCACAATACTCTGACCCACCCCATTCCACCATACTCTCCCCATCCCATTCCACAATACTCTGCATCATCCCATTGCACTATAATCTGCATCATCCCATTGCACAAAACTCTGCCCCATCCCATTCCACCATACTCTGTCCCGTCCCATTCCACAATACCCTGCACCACCTCATTCCACAATACTCTTAACAACCTCATTCCACAATACTCTGCATCATCCCATTGCACAATACTCTGCCCCACCCCATTCCCCAATACACTGCCCCAACCCATTCCGCAATACTCTACCCCACCCCATTCCACAATACTCTGTCCCGTCCCATTGTGCAATACTCTGCACCACCCCATTGCACAGTACTCTGCACCACCCCATTGCACAATACTCTGCCCCACCCCATTCCACCATACTCTGCCCCACCCCATTCCACAGTACTCTGCACCACCCCATTGCACAATAATCTGCACCATCCGATTGCACAATACTCTGCACTACCCCATTGCACAATAATCTGCCCCGTCCCATTGCACAATACTGTGCGCCGTCCCATTGCACAATATTCTGCACCACCCCATTCCACCATACTCTGCGCCACCCCATTCCACCATATTCTGCCCCGTCACATTCCACAATACTCAGCCCCGTCCCATTGCACTATACTCGGCCCCGTCCCATTGCACAAAACTCTGCCCCGTCCCATTGCACAATACTGTGCCCCGTCCCATTGCACAATACTCTCCCCATCCCATTCCACAATACTCTGCATCATCCCATTGCACTATACTCTGCATCATCCCATTGCACAAAACTCTGCCCCATCCCATTCCACCATAACCTGTCCCGTCCCATTCCACAATACCCTGCAGCACCTCATTCCACAATACTCTGGACAACCTCATTCCGCAATACTCTGCCCCACCCCATTCCCCAATACACTGCCCCAACCCATTCGCAATACTCTACCCCACCCCATTCCACAATACTCTGTCCCGTCCCATTGTGCAATACTCTGCACCACCCCATTGCACAGTACTCTGCACCACCCCATTGCACAGTACACTGCACCACCCCATTCCACAATACATTGCAGCACGCCATTCCACAATATTCTTCCCCGTCCCACTCCACAATACTGTGCCCCGTCCCATTACACAATACTGTGCCCCGTCCCATTGCACAATACTGTGCCCCGTCCCATTGCACAATACTCTGCCCCACCCCATTCCACCATACTCTGCCCCACCCCATCCCACAGTACTCTGCGCCACCCCATTCCACCATATTCTGCCACGTCCCATTCCATAATACTCGGCCCCGTCCCATTGCACTATACTCGGCCCCATCCCATTGCACAAAACTCTGCCCCGTCCCATTGCACAATACTGTGCCCCGTCCCATTGCACAATACTCTAACCCCACCCCATTCCACCATACTCTCCCCATCCCATTCCACAATACTCTGCCCCACCCCATCCCACAGTACTCTGCACCACCCCATTGTACAATACTCTGCACCACCCCATTGCACAATACTCTGCCCCGTCCCATTGCACAACACTCTGCCCCACCCCATTCCGCCATACTCTGCGCCACCCCATTCCACCATATTCTGCCCCATCCCATTCCACAATACTCGGCCCCGTCCCATTGCACTATACTCAGCCCCGTCCCATTGCACAAATCTCTGCCCCGTCCCATTGCACAATACTCTGCCCCACCCCATTCCACCATAATCTGCGCCACCCCATTCCACCATATTCTGCCCCGTCCCATTGCACAATACTCTGGATCATCCCATTCCACAATACTCTGCATCATCCCATTGCACAATACTCTGCCCCACCCCATTGCACAGTACTCTGCACCATCCCATTCCACAATACTCTGCCCCACCCCATTGCACAGTACTCTGCACCATCCCATTCCACAATACTCTGCCCCACCCCATTGCACAGTACTCTGCCCCACCCCATTGCACAGTACTCTGCCCCGTCGCATTGCACAGTACTCTGCCCCGTCCCATTGCACAATACTCTGCCCCGTCCCATTCACAATACTGTGCCCCGTCCCATTGCACAATACTGTGCCTCGTCCCATTGCACAATACTATGCCCCGTCCCATTGCACAATACTGTGCGCCGTCCCATTGCACAATACTCTGCACCACCCCATTCCACCATACTCTGCGCCACCCCATTCCACCATATTCTGCCCTGTCCCATTCCACAATACTCGGCCCCGTCCCATTGCACTATACTCGGCCCCGTCCCATTGCACAAAACTCTGCCCTGTCCATTGCACAATACTCTCCCCGTCCCATTCCACAATACTCTGCATCATCCCATTGCACTATACTCTGCATCATCCCATTGCACAAAACTCTGCCCCATCCCATTCCACCATAACCTGTCCGTCCCATTCCACAATACCCTCCACCACCTCATTCCACAATACTCTGGACAACCTCATTCCACAATACTCTGCATCATCCCATTGCACAATACTCTGCCCCACCCCATTCCCCAATACACTGCCCCAACCCATTCCGCAATACTCTACCCCACCCCATTCCACAATACTCTGTCCCGTCACATTGCGCAATACTCTGCACCACCCCATTGCACAGTACTCTGCCCCACCCCATTGCACAATACTCTGCCCCACCCCATTCCACAATACTCTGCCCCGTCCCATTGCACTATACTCGGCCCCGTCCGATTGCACAAAACTCGGCCCCGTCCCATTGCACAATACTGTGCCCCGTCCCATTGCACAATACTCTGGATCATCCCATTCCACAATACTCTGCATCATCCCATTGCACAATGCTCTGCCCCACCGCATTCCACCATACTCTCCCCATCCCATTCCACCATACTCTGCCCCGTCCCATTGCACAAAACTCTGCCCCGTCCCATTGCACAAAACTCTGCCCCGTCCCATTGCACAATACTCTGCCCCGTCCCATTGCACAATACTCTGGATCATCCCATTCCACAATACTCTGCATCATCCCATTGCACAATACTCTGACCCACCCCATTCCACCATACTCTCCCCATCCCATTCCACAATACTCTGCATCATCCCATTGCACTATACTCTGCATCATCCCATTGCACAAAACTCTGCCCCATCCCATTCCACCATACTCTGTCCCGTCCCATTCCACAATACCCTGCACCACCTCATTCCACAATACTCTTAACAACCTCATTCCACAATACTCTGCATCATCCCATTCCACAATACTCTGCCCCACCCCATTCCACAATACACTGCCCCAACCCATTCCGCAATACTCTACCCCACCCCATTCCACAATACTCTGTCCCGTCCCATTGTGCAATACTCTGCACCACCCCATTGCACAGTACTCTGCACCACCCCATTGCACAATACTCTGCCCCACCCCATTCCACCATACTCTGCCCCACCCCATTCCACCATACTCTGCCCCACCCCATTGCACAGTACTCTGCACCACCCCATTGCACAATAATCTGCACCATCCCATTGCACTATACTCGGCCCCGTCCCATTGCACAAAACTCTGCCCCGTCCCATTGCACAATACTGTGCCCCGTCCCATTGCACAATACTCTCCCCATCCCATTCCACAATACTCTGCATCATCCCATTGCACTATACTCTGCATCATCCCATTGCACAAAACTCTGCCCCATCCCATTCCACCATAACCTGTCCCGTCCCATTCCACAATACCCTGCAGCACCTCATTCCACAATACTCTGGACAACCTCATTCCACAATACTCTGCCCCACCCCATTCCCCAATACACTGCCCCAACCCATTCCGCAATACTCTACCCCACCCCATTCAACAATACTCTGTACCGTCCCATTGTGCAATACTCTGCACCACCCCATTGCACAGTACTCTGCACCACCCCATTGCACAGTACACTGCACCACCCCATTCCACAATACACTGCAGCACGCCATTCCACAATATTCTTCCCCGTCCCACTCCACAATACTGTGCCCCGTCCCATTACACAATACTGTGCCCTGCCCCATTGCACAATACTGTGCCCCTTCCCATTGCACAATACTGTGCCCCGTCCCATTGCACAATACTGTGCCCCGTCCCATTGCACAATACTGTGCCCCGTCCCATTGCACAATACTCTGCCCCACCCCATTCCACCATACTCTGCCCCACCCCATCCCACAGTACTCTGCGCCACCCCATTCCACCATATTCTGCCACGTCCCATTCCATAATACTCGGCCCCGTCCCATTGCACTATACTCGGCCGCATCCCATTGCACAAAACTCTGCCCCGTCCCATTGCACAATACTGTGCCCCGTCCCATTGCACAATACTCTAACCCCACCCCATTCCACCATACTCTCCCCATCCCATTCCACAATACTCTGCCCCACCCCATCCCACATTACTCTGCACCACCCCATTGTACAATACTCTGCACCACCCCATTGCACAATACTCTGCCCCGTCCCATTGCACAACACTCTGCCCCACCCCATTCCGCCATACTCTGCGCCACCCCATTCCACCATATTCTGCCCCATCCCATTCCACAATACTCGGCCCCGTCCCATTGCACTATACTCAGCCCCGTCCCATTGCACAAATCTCTGCCCCGTCCCATTGCACAATACTCTGCCCCACCCCATTCCACCATAATCTGCGCCACCCCATTCCACCATATTCTGCCCCGTCCCATTGCACAATACTCTGGATCATCCCATTCCACAATACTCTGCATCATCCCATTGCACAATACTCTGCCCCACCCCATTGCACAGTACTCTGCACCATCCCATTCCACAATACTCTGCCCCACCCCATTGCACAGTACTCTGCACCATCCCATTCCACAATACTCTGCCCCACCCCATTGCACAGTACTCTGCCCCACCCCATTGCACAGTACTCTGCCCCGTCGCATTGCACAATACTCTGCCCCGTCCCATTGCACAATACTCTGCCCCGTCCCATTCACAATACTGTGCCCCGTCCCATTGCACAATACTGTGCCCCGTCCCATTGCACAATACTATGCCCCGTCCCATTGCACAATACTGTGCACAGTCCCATTGCACAATACTCTGCATCATCCCATTGCACAATACTCTGCCCCGTCCCAATGCACAATACACTGCCCCATCCCATTCCACCATACTCTGCCCCGTCCCATTCCACAATACTCTGCACCACCCCATTCCACAATACACTGCATCATCCCATTCCACTATACCCTGTCCCGTCCCATTCCACAATACACGGCACCACCCCATTCAACAATACACTGCATCATCCCATTCAACAATACACTGCATCATCCCATTCCACAATACTCTGCATCATCCCATTGCACAATGCTCTGCCCCACCGCATTCCACCATACTCTCCCCATCCCATTCCACCATACTCTGCCCCGTCCCATTGCACAAAACTCTGCCCCATCCCATTCCACAATACTCTGCCCCATCCCATTCCACAATACTCTGCCCCTTCCCATTGCACAAAACTCTGCCCTGTCCCATTGCACAATACTCTGACCCACCCCATTCCACCATACTCTCCCCATCCCATTCCACAATACTCTGCATCATCCCATTGCACTATAATCTGCATCATCCCATTGCAAAAAACTCTGCCCCATCCCATTCCACCATACTCTGTCCCGTCCCATTCCACAATACCCTGCACCACCTCATTCCACAATACTCTTAACAACCTCATTTCACAATACTCTGCATCATCCCATTGCACAATACTCTGCCCCACCCCATTCCCCAATACACTGCCCCAACCCATTCCGCAATACTCTACCCCACCCCATTCCACAATACTCTGTCCCGTCCCATTGTGCAATACTCTGCACCACCCCATTGCACAGTACTCTGCACCACCCCATTGCACAATACTCTGCCCCACCCCATTCCACCATACTCTGCCCCACCCCATTCCACAGTACTCTGCACCACCCCATTGCACAATAATCTGCACCATCCGATTGCACAATACTCTGCACTACCCCATTGCACAATAATCTGCCCCGTCCCATTGCACAATACTCAGCCCCGTCCCATTGCACAATATTCTGCACCACCCCATTCCACCATACTCTGCGCCACCCCATTCCACCATATTCTGCCCCGTCACATTCCACAATACTCAGCCCCGTCCCATTGCACTATACTCGGCCCCGTCCCATTGCACAAAACTCTGCCCCGTCCCATTGCACAATACTGTGCCCCGTCCCATTGCACAATACTCTCCCCATCCCATTCCACAATACTCTGCATCATCCCATTGCACTATACTCTGCATAATCCCATTGCACAAAACTCTGCCCCATCCCATTCCACCATAACCTGTCCCGTCCCATTCCACAATACCCTGCAGCACCTCATTCCACAATACTCTGGACAACCTTATTCCACAATACTCTGCCCCACCCCATTCCCCAATACACTGCCCCAACCCATTCCGCAATACTCTACCCCACCCCATTCCACAATACTCTGTCCCGTCCCATTGTGCAATACTCTGCACCACCCCATTGCACAGTACTCTGCACCACCCCATTGCACAGTACAATTGCACCACCCCATTCCATAATACATTGCAGCACGCCATTCCACAATATTCTTCCCCGTCCCACTCCACAATACTGTGCCCCGTCCCATTACACAATACTGTGCCCCGTCCCATTGCACAATACTGTGCCCCTTCCCATTGCACAATACTGTGCCCCGTCCCATTGCACAATACCGTGCCCCGTCCCATTGCACAATACTGTGCCCCGTCCCATTGCACAATACTCTGCCCCACCCCATTCCACCATACTCTGCCCCACCCCATCCCACAGTACTCTGCGCCACCCCATTCCACCATATTCTGCCACGTCCCATTCCATAATACTCGGCCCCGTCCCATTGCACTATACTCGGCCCCATCCCATTGCACAAAACTCTGCCCCGTCCCATTGCACAATACTGTGCCCCGTCCCATTGCACAATACTCTAACCCCACCCCATTCCACCATACTCTCCCCATCCCATTCCACAATACTCTGCCCCACCCCATCCCACAGTACTCTGCACCACCCCATTGTACAATACTCTGCACCACCCCATTGCACAATACTCTGCCCCGTCCCATTACACAACACTCTGCCCCACCCCATTCCGCCATACTCTGCGCCACCCCATTCCACAATACTCTGCCCCACCCCATTGCACAGTACTCTGCACCATCCCATTCCACAATACTCTGCCCCACCCCATTGCACAGTACTCTGCCCCACCCCATTGCACAGTACTCTGCCCCGTCGCATTGCACAGTACTCTGCCCCGTCCCATTGCACAATACTCTGCCCCGTCCCATTCACAATACTGTGCCCCTTCCCATTGCACAATACTGTGCCCCGTCCCATTGCACAATACTGTGCCCCGTCCCATTGCACAATACTGTGCCCCGTCCCATTGCACAATACTATGCCCCGTCCCATTGCACAATACTGTGCGCCGTCCCATTGCACAATACTCTGCACCACCCCATTCCACCATACTCTGCGCCACCCCATTCCACCATATTCTGCCCTGTCCCATTCCACAATACTCGGCCCCGTCCCATTGCACTATACTCGGCCCCGTCCCATTGCACAAAACTCTGCCCCGTCCATTGCACAATACTCTCCCCGTCCCATTCCACAATACTCTGCATCATCCCATTGCACTATACTCTGCATCATCCCATTGCACAAAACTCTGCCCCATCCCATTCCACCATAACCTGTCCGTCCCATTCCACAATACCCTCCACCACCTCATTCCACAATACTCTGGACAACCTCATTCCACAATACTCTGCATCATCCCATTGCACAATACTCTGCCCCACCCCATTCCCCAATACACTGCCCCAACCCATTCTGCAATACTCTACCCCACCCCATTCCACAATACTCTGTCCCGTCCCATTGCGCAATACTCTGCACCACCCCATTGCACAGTACTCTGCACCACCCCATTGCACAATACTCTGCCCCACCCCATTCCACAATACTCTGCCCCGTCCCATTGCACTATACTCGGCCCTGTCCGATTGCACAAAACTCGGCCCCGTCCCATTGCACAATACTGTGCCCCGTCCCATTGCACAATACTCTGGATCATCCCATTCCACAATACTCTGCATCATCCCATTGCACAATGCTCTGCCCCACCGCATTCCACCATACTCTCCCCATCCCATTCCACCATACTCTGCCCCGTCCAATTGCACAAAACTCTGCCCCGACCCATTGCACAAAACTCTGCCCCGTCCCATTGCACAATACTCTGCCCCGTCCCATTGCACAATACTCTGGATCATCCCATTCCACAATACTCTGCATCATCCCATTGCACAATACTCTGACCCACCCCATTCCACCATACTCTCCCCATCCCATTCCACAATACTCTGCATCATCCCATTGCACTGTACTCTGCATCATCCCATTGCACAATACTCTGCCCCACCCCATTCCCCAATACACTGCCCCAACCCATTCCGCAATACTCTACCCCACCCCATTCCACAATACTCTGTCCCGTCCCATTGCGCAATACTCTGCACCACCCCATTGCACAGTACTCTGCACCACCCCATTGCACAATACTCTGCCCCACCCCATTCCACCATACTCTGCCCCACCCCATTCCACCATACTCTGCCCCACCCCATTCCACAGTACTCTGCACCACCCCATTGCACAATAATCTGCACCATCCCATTGCACAATACTCTGCACTACCCCATTGCACAATAATCTGCCCCGTCCCATTGCACAATACTGTGCGCCGTCCCATTGCACAATATTCTGCACCAACCCATTCCACCATACTCTGCGCCACCCCATTCCACCATATTCTGCCCCGTCACATTCCACAATACTCGGCCCCGTCCCATTGCACTATACTCGGCCCCGTCCCATTGCACAAAACTCTGCCCCGTCCCATTGCACAATACTGTGCCCCGTCCCATTGCACAATACTCTCCCCATCCCATTCCACAATACTCTGAATCATCCCATTGCACTATACTCTGCATCATCCCATTGCACAAAACTCTGCCCCATCCCATTCCACCATAACCTGTCCCGTCCCATTCCACAATACCCTGGAGCACCTCATTCCACAATACTCTGGACAACCTCATTCCACAATACTCTGCATCATCCCATTCACAATACTCTGCCCCATCCCATTCACAATACTCTGCCCCACCCCATTCCCCAATACACTGCCCCAACCCATTCCGCAATACTCTACCCCACCCCATTCCACAATACTCTGTCCCGTCCCATTGTGCAATACTCTGCACCACCCCATTGCACAGTACTCTGCACCACCCCATTGCACAGTACACTGCACCACCCCATTCCACAATACACTGCAGCACGCCATTCCACAATATTCTTCCCCGTCCCACTCCACAATACTGTGCCCCGTCCCATTACACAATACTGTGCCCCGTCCCATTGCACAATACTGTGCCCCTTCCCATTACACAATACTGTGCCCCGTCCCATTGCACAATACTGTGCCCCGTCCCATTGCACAATACTGTGCCCCGTCCCATTGCACAATACTCTGCCCCACCCCATTCCACCATACTCTGCCCCACCCCATCCCACAGTACTCTGCACCACCCCATTGTACAATACTCTGCATCATCCCATTGCACAAAACTCTGCCCCATCCCATTCCACCATAACCTGTCCCGTCCCATTCCACAATACCCTGCAGCACCTCATTCCACAATACTCTGGACAACCTCATTCCACAATACTCTGCATCATCCCATTCACAATACTCTGCCCCACCCCATTCCCCACTACACTGCCCCAACCCATTCCGCAATACTCTACCCCACCCCATTCCACAATACTCTGTCCCGTCCCATTGCGCAATACTCTGCACCACCCCATTGCACAGTACTCTGCACCACCCCATTGCACAGTACACTGCACCACCCCATTGTACAATACTCTGCACCACCCCATTGCACAATACTCTGCCCTGTCCCATTGCACAACACTCTGCCCCAACCCATTCCGCCATACTCTGCGCCACCCCATTCCACCATATTCTGCCCCGTCCCATTCCACAATACTCGGCCCCGTCCCATTGCACTATACTCAGCCCTGTCCCATTGCACAAATCTCTGCCCCGTCCCATTGCACAATACTCTGCCCCACCCCATTCCACCATAATCTGCGCCACCCCATTCCACCATATTCTGCCCCGTCCCATTCCACAATACTCAGCCCCGTCCCATTGCACAAATCTCTGCCCCGTCCCATTGCACAAAACTCTGCCCCATCCCATTCCACAATACTCTGCCCCGTCCCATTGCACAAAACTCTGCCCCGTCCCATTGCACAATACTCTGCCCCGTCCCATTGCACAATACTCTGGATCATCCCATTCCACAATACTCTGCATCATCCCATTGCACAATACTCTGACCCACCCCATTCCACCATACTCTCCCCATCCCATTGCACAATACTCTGCATCATCCCATTGCACTATACTCTGCATCATCCCATTGCACAAAACTCTGCCCCATCCCATTCCACCATACTCTGCCCCGTCCCATTCCACAATACCCTGCACCACCTCATTCCACAATACTCTTAACAACCTCATTCCACAATAATCTGCATCATCCCATTGCACAATACTCTGCCCCACCCCATTCCCCAATACACTGCCCCAACCCATTCCGCAATACTCTACCCCACCCCATTCCACAATACTCTGTCCCGTCCCATTGCGCAATACTCTGCACCACCCCATTGCACAGTACTCTGCACCACCCCATTCCACCATACTCTGCCCCACCCCATTCCACCATACTCTGCCCCACCCCATTCCACAGTACTCTGCACCACCCCATTGCACAATAATCTGCACCATCCCATTGCACAATACTCTGCACTACCCCATTGAACAATAATCTGCGCCGTCCCATTGCACAATATTCTGCACCACCCCATTCCACCATACTCTGCGCCACCCCATTCCACCATATTCTGCCCCGTCCCATTCCACAATACTCGGCCCCGTCCCATTACACTATACTCGGCCCCGTCCCATTGCACAAAACTCTGCCCTGTCCCATTGCACAATACTGTGCCCCATCCCATTGCACAATACTCTCCCCATCCCATTCCACAATACTCTGCATCATCCCATTGCACTATACTCTGCATCATCCCATTGCACAAAACTCTGCCCCATCCCATTCCACCATAACCTGTCCCGTCCCATTCCACAATACCCTGCAGCACCTCATTCCACAATACTCTGGACAACCTCATTCCACAATACTCTGCATCATCCCATTCACAATACACTGCCCCACCCCATTCCCCAATACACTGCCCCAACCCATTCCGCAATACTCTACCCCACCCCATTCCACAATACTCTGTCCCGTCCCATTGTGCAATACTCTGCACCACCCCATTGCACAGTACTCTGCACCACCCCACTGCACAGTACACTGCACCACCCCATTCCACGATACACTGCAGCACCCCATTCCACAATATTCTTCCCCGTCCCACTCCACAATACTGTGCCCCGTCCCATTACACAATACTGTGCCCCGTCCCATTGCACAATACTGTGCCCCTTCCCATTGCACAATACTGTGCCCCGTCCCATTGCACAATACTGTGCCCCGTCCCATTGCACAATACTGTGCCCCGTCCCATTGCACAATACTCTGCCCCACCCCATTCCACCATACTCTGCGCCACCCCATTCCACCATATTCTGCCCTGTCCCATTCCACAATACTCGGCCCCGTCCCATTGCACTATACTCGGCCCCGTCCCATTGCACAAAACTCTGCCCCGTCCATTGCACAATACTCTCCCCGTCCCATTCCACAATACTCTGCATCATCCCATTGCACTATACTCTGCATCATCCCATTGCACAAAACTCTGCCCCATCCCATTCCACCATAACCTGTCCGTCCCATTCCACAATACCCTCCACCACCTCATTCCACAATACTCTGGACAACCTCATTCCACAATACTCTGCATCATCCCATTGCACAATACTCTGCCCCACCCCATTCCCCAATACACTGCCCCAACCCATTCCGCAATACTCTACCCCACCCCATTCCACAATACTCTGTCCCGTCCCATTGCGCAATACTCTGCACCACCCCATTGCACAGTACTCTGCCCCACCCCATTGCACAATACTCTGCCCCACCCCATTCCACAATACTCTGCCCCGTCCCATTGCACTATACTCGGCCCCGTCCGATTGCACAAAACTCGGCCCCGTCCCATTGCACAATACTGTGCCCCGTCCCATTGCACAATACTCTGGATCATCCCATTCCACAATACTCTGCATCATCCCATTGCACAATGCTCTGCCCCACCGCATTCCACCATACTCTCCCCATCCCATTCCACCATACTCTGCCCCGTCCCATTGCACAAAACTCTGCCCCGTCCCATTGCACAAAACTCTGCCCCGTCCCATTGCACAATACTCTGCCCCGTCCCATTGCACAATACTCTGGATCATCCCATTCCACAATACTCTGCATCATCCCATTGCACAATACCCTGACCCACCCCATTCCACCATACTCTCCCCATCCCATTCCACAATACTCTGCATCATCCCATTGCACTATACTCTGCATCATCCCATTGCACAAAACTCTGCCCCATCCCATTCCACCATACTCTGTCCCGTCCCATTCCACAATACCCTGCACCACCTCATTCCACAATACTCTTAACAACCTCATTCCACAATACTCTGCATCATCCCATTGCACAATACTCGGCCCCACCCCATTCCACAATACACTGCCCCAACCCATTCCGCAATACTCTACCCCACCCCATTCCACAATACTCTGTCCCGTCCCATTGTGCAATACTCTGCACCACCCCATTGCACAGTACTCTGCACCACCCCATTGCACAATACTCTGCCCCACCCCATTCCACCATACTCTGCCCCACCCCATTCCACCATACTCTGCCCCACCCCATTGCACAGTACTCTGCATCACCCCATTGCACAATAATCTGCACCATCCCATTGCACTATACTCGGCCCCGTCCCATTGCACAAAACTCTGCCCCGTCCCATTGCACAATACTGTGCCCCGTCCCATTGCACAATACTCTCCCCATCCCATTCCACAATACTCTGCATCATCCCATTGCACTATACTCTGCATCATCCCATTGCACAAAACTCTGCCCCATCCCATTCCACCATAACCTGTCCCGTCCCATTCCACAATACCCTGCAGCACCTCATTCCACAATACTCTGGACAACCTCATTCCACAATACTCTGCCCCACTGCACAATACTGTGCCCCGTCCCATTGCACAATACTGTGCCCCGTCCCATTGCACAATACTCTGCCCCACCCCATTCCACCATACTCTGCCCCACCCCATCCCACAGTACTCTGCGCCACCCCATTCCATAATACTCGGCCACGTCCCATTCCATAATACTCGGCCCCGTCCCATTGCACTATACTCGGCCCCATCCCATTGCACAAAACTCTGCCCCGTCCCATTGCACAATACTGTGCCCCGTCCCATTGCACAATACTCTAACCCCACCCCATTCCACCATACTCTCCCCATCCCATTCCACAATACTCTGCCCTACCCCATCCCACAGTACTCTGCACCACCCCATTGTACAATACTCTGCACCACCCCATTGCACAATACTCTGCCCCGTCCCATTGCACAACACTCTGCCCCACCCCATTCCGCCATACTCTGCGCCACCCCATTCCACCATATTCTGCCCCATCCCATTCCACAATACTCGGCCCCGTCCCATTGCACTATACTCAGCCCCGTCCCATTGCACAAATCTCTGCCCCGTCCCATTGCACAATACTCTGCCCCACCCCATTCCACCATAATCTGCGCCACCCCATTCCACCATATTCTGCCCCGTCCCATTGCACAATACTCTGGATCATCCCATTCCACAATACTCTGCATCATCCCATTGCACAATACTCTGCCCCACCCCATTGCACAGTACTCTGCACCATCCCATTCCACAATACTCTGCCCCACCCCATTGCACAGTACTCTGCACCATCCCATTCCACAATACTCTGCCCCACCCCATTGCACAGTACTCTGCCCCACCCCATTGCACAGTACTCTGCCCCATCGCATTGCACAATACTCTGCCCCGTCCCATTGCACAATACTCTGCCCCGTCCCATTCACAATACTGTGCCCCGTCCCATTGCACAATACTATGCCCCGTCCCATTGCACAATACTGTGCGCCGTCCCATTGCACAATACACTGCACCACCCCATTCCACCATACTCTGCGCCACCCCATTCCACCATATTCTGCCCTGTCCCATTCCACAATACTCGGCCCCGTCCCATTGCACTATACTCGGCCCCGTCCCATTGCACAAAACTGTGCCCCGTCCATTGCACAATACTCTCCCCGTCCCATTCCACAATACTCTGCATCATCCCATTGCACTATACTCTGCATCATCCCATTGCACAAAACTCTGCCCCATCCCATTCCACCATAACCTGTCCGTCCCATTCCACAATACCCTCCACCACCTCATTCCACAATACTCTGGACAACCTCATTCCACAATACTCTGCATCATCCCATTGCACAATACTCTGCCCCACCCCATTCCCCAATACACTGCCCCAACCCATTCCGCAATACTCTACCCCACCCCATTCCACAATACTCTGTCCCGTCCCATTGCGCAATACTCTGCACCACCCCATTGCACAGTACTCTGCACCACCCCATTGCACAATACTCTGCCCCACCCCATTCCACAATACTCTGCCCCGTCCCATTGCACTATACTCGGCCCTGTCCGATTGCACAAAACTCGGCCCCGTCCCATTGCACAATACTGTGCCCCGTCCCATTGCACAATACTCTGGATCATCCCATTCCACAATACTCTGCATCATCCCATTGCACAATGCTCTGCCCCACCGCATTCCACCATACTCTCCCCATCCCATTCCACCATACTCTGCCCCGTCCCATTGCACAAAACTCTGCCCCGTCCCATTGCACAAAACTCTGCCCCGTCCCATTGCACAAAACTCTGCCCCGTCCCATTGCACAATACTCTGCCCCGTCCCATTGCACAATACTCTGGATCATCCCATTCCACAATACTCTGCATCATCCCATTGCACAAAACTCTGCCCCATCCCATTCCACCATAACCTGTCCCGTCCCATTCCACAATACCCTGCAGCACCTCATTCCACAATACTCTGGACAACTTCATTCCACAATACTCTGCCCCACTGCACAATACTGTGCCCCGTCCCATTGCACAATACTGTGCCCCGTCCCATTGCACAATACTCTGCCCCACCCCATTCCACCATACTCTGCCCCACCCCATCCCACAGTACTCTGCGCCACCCCATTCCATAATACTCGGCCACGTCCCATTCCATAATACTCGGCCCCGTCCCATTGCACTATACTCGGCCCCATCCCATTGCACAAAACTCTGCCCCGTCCCATTGCACAATACTGTGCCCCGTCCCATTGCACAATACTCTAACCCCACCCCATTCCACCATACTCTCCCCATCCCATTCCACAATACTCTGCCCCACCCCATCCCACAGTACTCTGCACCACCCCATTGTACAATACTCTGCACCACCCCATTGCACAATACTCTGCCCCGTCCCATTCCACAATACTCTGCCCCATCCCATTGCACAACACTCTGCCCCACCCCATTCCGCCATACTCTGCGCCACCCCATTCCACCATATTCTGCCCCATCCCATTCCACAATACTCGGCCCCGTCCCATTGCACTATACTCAGCCCCGTCCCATTGCACAAATCTCTGCCCCGTCCCATTGCACAATACTCTGCCCCACCCCATTCCACCATAATCTGCGCCACCCCATTCCACCATATTCTGCCCCGTCCCATTGCACAATACTCTGGATCATCCCATTCCACAATACTCTGCATCATCCCATTGCACAATACTCTGCCCCACCCCATTGCACAGTACTCTGCACCATCCCATTCCACAATACTCTGCCCCACCCCATTGCACAGTACTCTGCACCATCCCATTCCACAATACTCTGCCCCACCCCATTGCACAGTACTCTGCCCCACCCCATTGCACAGTACTCTGCCCCATCGCATTGCACAATACTCTGCCCCGTCCCATTGCACAATACTCTGCCCCGTCCCATTCACAATACTGTGCCCCGTCCCATTGCACAATACTGTGCCCCGTCCCATTGCACAATACTATGCCCCGTCCCATTGCACAATACTGTGCGCCGTCCCATTGCACAATACTCTGCACCACCCCATTCCACCATACTCTGCGCCACCCCATTCCACCATATTCTGCCCTGTCCCATTCCACAATACTCGGCCCCGTCCCATTGCACTATACTCGGCCCCGTCCCATTGCACAAAACTCTGCCCCGTCCATTGCACAATACTCTCCCCGTCCCATTCCACAATACTCTGCATCATCCCATTGCACTATACTCTGCATCATCCCATTGCACAAAACTCTGCCCCATCCCATTCCACCATAACCTGTCCGTCCCATTCCACAATACCCTCCACCACCTCATTCCACAATACTCTGGACAACCTCATTCCACAATACTCTGCATCATCCCATTGCACAATACTCTGCCCCACCCCATTCCCCAATACACTGCCCCAACCCATTCCGCAATACTCTACCCCACCCCATTCCACAATACTCTGTCCCGTCCCATTGCGCAATACTCTGCACCACCCCATTGCACAGTACTCTGCACCACCCCATTGCACAATACTCTGCCCCACCCCATTCCACAATACTCTGCCCCGTCCCATTGCACTATACTCGGCCCTGTCCGATTGCACAAAACTCGGCCCCGTCCCATTGCACAATACTGTGCCCCGTCCCATTGCACAATACTCTGGATCATCCCATTCCAAAATACTCTGCATCATCCCATTGCACAATGCTCTGCCCCACCGCATTCCACCATACTCTCCCCATCCCATTCCACCATACTCTGCCCCGTCCCATTGCACAAAACTCTGCCCCGTCCCATTGCACAAAACTCTGCCCCGTCCCATTGCACAATACTCTGCCCCGTCCCATTGCACAATACTCTGGATCATCCCATTCCACAATACTATGCATCATCCCATTGCACAATACTCTGACCCACCCCATTCCACCATACTCTCCCCATCCCATTCCACAATACTCTGCATCATCCCATTGCACTGTACTCTGCATCATCCCATTGCACAATACTCTGCCCCACCCCATTCCCCAATACACTGCCCCAACCCATTCCGCAATACTCTACCCCACCCCATTCCACAATACTCTGTCCCGTCCCATTGCGCAATACTCTGCACCACCCCATTGCACAGTACTCTGCACCAACCCATTGCACAATACTCTGCCCCACCCCATTCCACCATACTCTGCCCCACCCCATTCCACCATACTCTGCCCCACCCCATTCCACAGTACTCTGCACCACCCCATTGCACAATAATCTGCACCATCCCATTGCACAATACTCTGCACTACCACATTGCACAATAATCTGCCCCGTCCCATTGCACAATACTGTGCGCCGTCCCATTGCACAATATTCTGCACCAACCCATTCCACCATACTCTGCGCCACCCCATTCCACCATATTCTGCCCCGTCACATTCCACAATACTCGGCCCCGTCCCATTGCACTATACTCGGCCCCGTCCCATTGCACAAAACTCTGCCCCGTCCCATTGCACAATACTGTGCCCCGTCCCATTGCACAATACTCTCCCCATCCCATTCCACAATACTCTGAATCATCCCATTGCACTATACTCTGCATCATCCCATTGCACAAAACTCTGCCCCATCCCATTCCACCATAACCTGTCCCGTCCCATTCCACAATACCCTGGAGCACCTCATTCCACAATACTCTGGACAACCTCATTCCACAATACTCTGCATCATCCCATTCACAATACTCTGCCCCATCCCATTCACAATACTCTGCCCCACCCCATTCCCCAATACACTGCCCTAACCCATTCCGCAATACTCTACCCCACCCCATTCCACAATACTCTGTCCCGTCCCATTGTGCAATACTCTGCACCACCCCATTGCACAGTACACTGCACCACCCCATTGCACAGTACACTGCACCACCCCATTCCACAATACACTGCAGCACGCCATTCCACAATATTCTTCCCCGTCCCACTCCACAATACTGTGCCCCGTCCCATTACACAATACTGTGCCCCGTCCCATTGCACAATACTGTGCCCCTTCCCATTACACAATACTGTGCCCCGTCCCATTGCACAATACTGTGCCCCGTCCCATTGCACAATACTGTGCCCCGTCCCATTGCACAATACTCTGCCCCACCCCATTCCACCATACTCTGCCCCACCCCATCCCACAGTACTCTGCACCACCCCATTGTACAATACTCTGCATCATCCCATTGCACAAAACTCTGCCCCATCCCATTCCACCATAACCTGTCCCGTCCCATTCCACAATACCCTGCAGCACCTCATTCCACAATACTCTGGACAACCTCATTCCACAATACTCTGCATCATCCCATTCACAATACTCTGCCCCACCCCATTCCCCACTACACTGCCCCAACCCATTCCGCAATACTCTACCCCACCCCATTCCACAATACTCTGTCCCGTCCCATTGCGCAATACTCTGCACCACCCCATTGCACAGTACTCTGCACCACCCCATTGCACAGTACACTGCACCACCCCATTCCACAATACACTGCACCACCCCATTCCACAATACACTGCAGCACGCCATTCCACAATATTCTTCCCCGTCCCACTCCACAATACTGTGCCCCGTCCCATTACACAATACTGTGCCCCGTCCCATTGCACAATACTGTGCCCCTTCCCATTGCACAATACTGTGCCCCGTCCCATTGCACAATACTGTGCCCCGTCCCATTGCACAATACTGTGCCCCGTCCCATTGCACAATACTCTGCCCCACCCCATTCCACCATACTCTGCCGCACCCCATCCCACAGTACTCTGCACCACCCCATTGTACAATACTCTGCACCACCCCATTGCACAATACTCTGCCCTGTCCCATTGCACAACACTCTGCCCCACCCCATTCCGCCATACTCTGCGCCACCCCATTCCACCATATTCTGCCCCGTCCCATTCCACAATACTCGGCCCCGTCCCATTGCACTATACTCAGCCCTGTCCCATTGCACAAATCTCTGCCCCGTCCCATTGCACAATACTCTGCCCCACCCCATTCCACCATAATCTGCGCCACCCCATTCCACCATATTCTGCCCCGTCCCATTCCACAATACTCAGCCCCGTCCCATTGCACAAATCTCTGCCCCGTCCCATTGCACAAAACTCTGCCCCATCCCATTCCACAATACTCTGCCCCGTCCCATTGCACAAAACTCTGCCCCGTCCCATTGCACAATACTCTGCCCCGTCCCATTGCACAATACTCTGGATCATCCCATTCCACAATACTCTGCATCATCCCATTGCACAATACTCTGACCCACCCCATTCCACCATACTCTCCCCATCCCATTGCACAATACTCTGCATCATCCCATTGCACTATACTCTGCATCATCCCATTGCACAAAACTCTGCCCCATCCCATTCCACCATACTCTGCCCCGTCCCATTCCACAATACACTGCACCACCTCATTCCACAATACTCTTAACAACCTCATTCCACAATACTCTGCATCATCCCATTGCACAATACTCTGCCCCACCCCATTCCCCAATACACTGCCCCAACCCATTCCGCAATACTCTACCCCACCCCATTCCACAATACTCTGTCCCGTCCCATTGCGCAATACTCTGCACCACCCCATTGCACAGTACTCTGCACCACCCCATTGCACAGTACTCTGCCCCACCCCATTCCACCATACTCTGCCCCACCCCATTCCACCATACTCTGCCCCACCCCATTCCACAGTACTCTGCACCACCCCATTGCACAATAATCTGCGCCGTCCCATTGCACAATATTCTGCACCACCCCATTCCACCATACTCTGCGCCACCCCATTCCACCATATTCTGCCCCGTCCCATTCCACAATACTCGGCCCCGTCCCATTGCACTATACTCGGCCCCGTCCCATTGCACAAAACTCTGCCCTGTCCCATTGCAGAATACTGTGCCCCATCCCATTGCACAATACTCTCCCCATCCCATTCCACAATACTCTGCATCATCCCATTGCACTATACTCTGCATCATCCCATTGCACAAAACTCTGCCCCATCCCATTCCACCATAACCTGTCCCGTCCCATTCCACAATACCCTGCAGCACCTCATTCCACAATACTCTGGACAACCTCATTCCACAATACTCTGCCCCACCCCATTCCCCAATACACTGCCCCAACCCATTCCCCAATACACTGCCCCAACCCATTCCGCAATACTCTACCCCACCCCATTCCACAATACTCTGTCCCGTCCCATTGTGCAATACTCTGCACCACCCCATTGCACAGTACTCTGCACCACCCCATTCCACGATACACTGCAGCACCCCATTCCACAATATTCTTCACCGTCCCACTCCACAATACTGTGCCCCGTCCCATTACACAATACTGTGCCCCGTCCCATTGCACAATACTGTGCCCCTTCCCATTGCACAATACTGTGCCCCGTCCCATTGCACAATACTGTGCCCCGTCCCATTGCACAATACTGTGCCCCGTCCCATTGCACAATACTCTGCCCCACCCCATTCCATCATACTCTGCCCCACTCCATTCCACCATATTCTGCCTCACCCCATTCCACCATACTCTGCCCCACCCCATTCCACCATACTCTGCCCCACACCATCCCACAGTGCTCTGCACCACCCCATTGTACAATACTCTGCACCACCCCATTGCACAATGCACTGCCCCGTCCCATTGCACAACACTCTGCCCCACCCCATTCCTCCATACTCTGCGCCACCCCATTCCACCATATTCTGCCCCGTCCCATTCCACAATACTCTGCCCCGTTCCATTGCACTATACTCGGCCCGGTCCCATTGCACAATACTCTGCCCCACCCCATTCCACCGTACTCTGCCCCACCCCATTCCACCATATTCTGCCCCACCCCATTCCACCATACTCTGCCACACCCCATTCCACCATACTCTGCCCCACCCCATTCCACAGTACTCTGCACCACCCCATTGCACAGTACTCTGCACCATCCCATTCCACAATACTCTGCCCCACCCCATTGCACAATACTCTGCCCCGTCCCATTGCACAATACTCTGCCCCGTCCCATTGCACCATACTCTGCCCCACCCCATTCCACCATATTCTGCCCCACCCCATTCCACAATACTCTGCCCCGTCCCATTGCACTATACTCGACCTGTCCGATTGCACAATACTCTGGATCATCCCATTCCACAATACTCTGCATCATCCCATTGCACAATGCTCTGCCCCACCGCATTCCACCATACTCTCCCCATCCCATTCCACCATACTCTGCCCTGTCCCATTGCACAAAACTCTGCCCCGTCCCATTCCACAATACTCTGCCCCGTCCCATTGCACAAAACTCTGCCCCGTCCCATTGCACAATACTCTGCCCCGTCCCATTGCACAATACTCTGGATCATCCCATTCCACAATACTCTGCATCATCCCATTGCACAATACTCTGACCCACCCCATTCCACCATACTCTCCCCATCCCATTCCACAATACTCTCCCCATCCCATTGCACTATACTCTGCATCATCCCATTGCACAAAACTCTGCCCCATCCCATTCCACCATACTCTGTCCCGTCCCATTCCACAATACCCTGCACCACCTCATTCCACAATACTCTTAACAACCTCATTCCACAATACTCTGCATCATCCCATTGCACAGTACTCTGCCCCACCCCATTCCCCAATACACTGCCCCAACCCATTCCGCAATACTCTACCCCACCCCATTCCACAATACTCTGTCCCGTCCCATTGCGCAATACTCTGCACCACCCCATTGCACAGTACTCTGCACCACCCCATTGCACAATACTCTGCCCCACCCCATTCCACCATACTCTGCCCCACCCCATTCCACCATACTCTGCCCCACCCCATTCCACAGTACTCTGCACCACCCCATTGCACAATAATCTGCACCATCCCATTGCACAATACTCTGCACTACCCCATTGCACAATAATCTGCCCCGTCCCATTGCATAATACTGTGCGCCGTCCCATTGCACAATATTCTGCACCACCCCATTCCACCATACTCTGCGCCACCCCATTCCACCATATTCTGCCCCGTCACATTCCACAATACTCGGCCCCGTCCCATTGCACTATACTCGGCCCCGTCCCATTGCACAAAACTCTGCCCCGTCCCATTGCACAATACTGTGCCCCATCCCATTGCACAAAACTCTGCCCCATCCCATTCCACCATAACCTGTCCCGTCCCATTCCACAATACCCTGCAGCACCTCATTCCACAATACTCTGGACAACCTCATTCCACAATACTCTGCATCATCCCATTCACAATACTCTGCCCCACCCCATTCCCCAATACACTGCCCCAACCCATTCCGCAATACTCTACCCCACCCCATTCCACAATACTCTGTCCCGTCCCATTGTGCAATACTCTGCACCACCCCATTGCACAGTACTCTGCACCACCCCACTGCACAGTACACTGCACCACCCCATTCCACGATACACTGCAGCACCCCATTCCACAATATTCTTCCCCGTCCCACTCCACAATACTGTGCCCCGTCCCATTACACAATACTGTGCCCCGTCCCATTGCACAATACTGTGCCCCTTCCCATTGCACAATACTGTGCCCCGTCCCATTGCACAATACTGTGCCCCGTCCCATTGCACAATACTGTGCCCCGTCCCATTGCACAATACTGTGCCCCGTCCCATTGCACAATACTCTGCCCCACCCCATTCCACCATACTCTGCCCCACCCCACCCCACAGTACTCTGCACCACCCCATTGTACAATACTCTGCACCACCCCATTGCACAATACTCTGCCCCGTCCCATTGCACAACACTCTGCCCCACCCCATTCCGCCATACTCTGCGCCACCCCATTCCACCATATTCTGCCCCATCCCATTCCACAATACTCGGCCCCGTCCCATTGCACTATACTCAGCCCCGTCCCATTGCACAAATCTCTGCCCCGTCCCATTGCACAATACTCTGCCCCACCCCATTCCACCATAATCTGCGCCACCCCATTCCACCATATTCTGCCCCGTCCCATTGCACAATACTCTGGATCATCCCATTCCACAATACTCTGCATCATCCCATTGCACAATACTCTGCCCCACCCCATTGCACAGTACTCTGCACCATCCCATTCCACAATACTCTGCCCCACCCCATTGCACAGTACTCTGCACCATCCCATTCCACAATACTCTGCCCCACCCCATTGCACAGTACTCTGCCCCACCCCATTGCACAGTACTCTGCCCCACCCCATTCCACCATACTCTGCCACACCCCATTCCACCATACTCTGCCCCGTCCCATTGCACTATACTCGCCCTGTCCGATTGCACAAAACTCGGCCCCGTCCCATTGCACAATACTGTGCCCCGTCCCATTGCACAATACTCTGGATCATCCCATTCCACAGTACTCTGCATCATCCCATTGCACAATGCTCTGCCCCACCGCATTCCACCATACTCTCCCCATCCCATTCCACCATACTCTGCCCCGTCCCATTGCACAAAACTCTGCCCCGTCCCATTCCACAATACTCTGCCCCGTCCCATTGCACAAAACTCTGCCCCGTCCCATTGCACAATACTCTGCCCCGTCCCATTGCACAATACTCTGGATCATCCCATTCCACAATACTCTGCATCATCCCATTGCACAATACTCTGACCCACCCCATTCCACCATACTCTGCCCCATCCCATTGCACTATACTCGCCCTGTCCGATTGCACAAAACTCGGCCCCGTCCCATTGCACAATACTGTGCCCCGTCCCATTGCACAATACTCTGGATCATCCCATTCCACAGTACTCTGCATCATCCCATTGCACAATGCTCTGCCCCACCGCATTCCACCATACTCTCCCCATCCCATTCCACCATACTCTGCCCTGTCCCATTGCACAAAACTCTGCCCCGTCCCATTCCACAATACTCTGCCCCGTCCCATTGCACAAAACTCTGCCCCGTCCCATTGCACAATACTCTGCCCCGTCCCATTGCACAATACTCTGCCCCGTCCCATTCCACAATACTCTGCCCCGTCCCATTGCACAAAACTCTGCCCCATCCCATTGCACAATACTCTGCCCCGTCCCATTGCACAATACTCTGGATCATCCCATTCCACAATACTCTGCACTACCCCATTGCACAATAATCTGCCCCGTCCCATTGCACAATACTGTGCGCCGTCCCATTGCACAATATTCTGCACCACCCCATTCCTCCATACTCTGCGCCACCCCATTCCACCATATTCTGCCCCGTCACATTCCACAATACTCGGCCCCGTCCCATTGCACTATACTCGGCCCCGTCCCATTGCACAAAACTCTGCCCCGTCCCATTGCACAATACTGTGCCCCGTCCCATTGCACAATACTCTCCCCATCCCATTCCACAATACTCTGCATCATCCCATTGCACTATACTCTGCATCATCCCATTGCACAAAACTCTGCCCCATCCCATTCCACCATAACCTGTCCCGTCCCATTCCACAATACCCTGCAGCACCTCATTCCACAATACTCTGGACAACCTCATTCCACAATACTCTGCATCATCCCATTCACAATACTCTGCCCCACTCCATTCCCCAATACACTGCCCCAACCCATTCCGCAATACTCTACCCCACCCCATTCCACAATACTCTGCCCCGTCCCATTGCACAACACTCTGCCCCACCCCATTCCGCCATACTCTGCGCCACCCCATTCCACCATATTCTGCCCCATCCCATTCCACAATACTCGGCCCCGTCCCATTGCACTATAATCAGCCCCGTCCCATTGCACAAATCTCTGCCCCGTCCCATTGCACAATACTCTGCCCCACCCCATTCCACCATAATCTGCGCCACCCCATTCCACCATATTCTGCCCCGTCCCATTGCACAATACTCTGGATCATCCCATTCCACAATACTCTGCATCATCCCATTGCACAATACTCTGCCCCACCCCATTGCACAGTACTCTGCACCATCCCATTCCACAATACTCTGCCCCACCCCTTTGCACAGTACTCTGCACCATCCCATTCCACAATACTCTGCCCCACCCCATTCCACAGTACTCTGCCCCACCCCATTGCACAGTACTCTGCCCCACCCCATTCCACCATACTCTGCCACACCCCATTCCACCATACTCTGCCCCACCCCATTCCACAGTACTCTGCACCATCCCATTGCACAGTACTCTGCACCATCCCATTCCACAATACTCTGCCCCACCCCATTGCACAATACTCTGCCCCGTCCCATTGCACAATACTCTGCCCCGTCCCATTGCACCATACTCTGCCCCACCCCATTCCACCATATTCTGCCCCACCCCATTCCACAATACTCTGCCCCGTCCCATTGCACTATACTCGCCCTGTCCGATTGCACAAAACTCGGCCCCGTCCCATTGCACAATACTGTGCCCCGTCCCATTGCACAATACTCTGGATCATCCCATTCCACAGTACTCTGCATCACCCCATTGCACAATGCTCTGCCCCACCGCATTCCACCATACTCTCCCCATCCCATTCCACCATACTCTGCCCTGTCCCATTGCACAAAACTCTGCCCCGTCCCATTCCACAATACTCTGCCCCGTCCCATTGCACAAAACTCTGCCCCGTCCCATTGCACAATACTCTGCCCCGTCCCATTGCACAATACTCTGGATCATCCCATTCCACAATACTCTGCATCATCCCATTGCACAATACTCTGACCCACCCCATTCCACCATACTCTCCCCATCCCATTCCACAATACTCTGCATCATCCCATTGCACTATACTCTGCATCATCCCATTGCACAAAACTCTGCCCAATCCCATTCCACCATACTCTGTCCCGTCCCATTCCACAATACCCTGCACCACCTCATTCCACAATACTCTTAACAACCTCAATCCACAATACTCTGCATCATCCCATTGCACAATACTCTGCCCCACCCCATTCCACCATACTCTGCCCCACCCCATTCCACCATACTCTGCCCCACCCCATTCCACAGTACTCTGCACCACCCCATTGCACAATAATCTGCACCACCCCATTGCACAGTACTCTGCACCACCCCATTGCACAGTACACTGCACCACCCCATTCCACAATACACTGCAGCACGCCATTCCACAATATTCTTCCCCGTCCCATTGCACAATGCTCTGCCCCGTCCCACTCCACAATACTGTGCCCCGTCCCATTGCACAATACTGTGCCCCTTCCCATTGCACAATACTGTGCCCCGTCCCATTGCACAATACTGTGCCCCGTCCCATTGCACAATACTGTGCCCCGTCCCATTGCACAATACTCTGCCCCACCCCATTCCACCATACTCTGCCCCACCCCATCCCACAGTACTCTGCACCACCCCATTGTACAATACTCTGCACCACCCCATTGCACAATACTCTGCCCCGTCCCATTGCACAACACTCTGCCCCACCCCATTCCGCCATACTCTGCGCCACCCCATTCCACCATATTCTGCCCCATCCCATTCCACAATACTCGGCCCCGTCCCATTGCACTATACTCAGCCCCGTCCCATTGCACAAATCTCTGCCCCGTCCCATTGCACAATACTCTGCCCCACCCCATTCCACCATAATCTGCGCCACCCCATTCCACCATATTCTGCCCCGTCCCATTGCACAATACTCTGGATCATCCCATTCCACAATACTCTGCATCATCCCATTGCACAATACTCTGCCCCACCCCATTGCACAGTACTCTGCACCATCCCATTCCACAATACTCTGCCCCACCCCATTGCACAGTACTCTGCACCATCCCATTCCACAATACTCTGCCCCACCCCATTGCACAGTACTCTGCCCCGTCGCATTGCACAATACTCTGCCCCGTCCCATTGCACAATACTCTGCCCCGTCCCATTCACAATACTGTGCCCCGTCCCATTGCACAATACTGTGCCCCGTCCCATTGCACAATACTATGCCCCGTCCCATTGCACAATACTGTGCGCCGTCCCATTGCACAATACTCTGCACCACCCCATTCCACCATACTCTGCGCCACTCCATTCCACCATATTCTGCACTGTCCCATTCCACAATACTCGGCCCCGTCCCATTGCACTATACTCGGCCCCGTCCCATTGCACAAAACTCTCCCCGTCCCATTCCACAATACTCTGCATCATCCCATTGCACTATACTCTGCATCATCCCATTGCACAAAACTCTGCCCCATCCCATTCCACCATAACCTGTCCGTCCCATTCCACAATACCCTCCACCACCTCATTCCACAATACTCCGGACAACCTCATTCCACAATACTCTGCATCATCCCATTGCACAATACTCTGCCCCACCCCATTCCCCAATACACTGCCCCAACCCATTCCGCAATATTCTACCCCACCCCATTCCACAATACTCTGTCCCGTCCCATTGCGCAATACTCTGCACCACCCCATTGCACAGTACTCTGCACCACCCCATTGCACAATTGCCCCACCCCATTCCACAATACTCTGCCCCGTCCCATTGCACTATACTCGGCCCTGTCCGATTGCACAAAACTCGGCCCCGTCCCATTGCACAATACTGTGCCCCGTCCCATTGCACAATACTCTGGATCATCCCATTCCACAATACTCTGCATCATCCCATTGCACAATGCTCTGTCCCACCGCATTCCACCATACTCTCCCCATCCCATTCCACCATACTCTGCCCCGTCTCATTGCACAAAACTCTGCCCCGTCCCATTGCACAAAACTCTGCCCCGACCATTGCACAATACTCTGCCCCGTCCCATTGCACAATACTCTGGATCATCCCATTCCACAATACCCTGCATCATCCCATTGCACAATACTCTGACCCACCCCATTCCACCATACTCTCCCCATCCCATTCCACAATACTCTGCATCATCCCATTGCACTGTACTCTGCATCATCCCATTGCACAAAACTCTGCCCCATCCCATTCCACCATACTCTGTCCCATCCCATTCCACCATACTCTGTCCCATCCCATTCCACAATACCCTGCACCACCTCATTCCACAATACTCTTAACAACCTCATTCCACAATACTCTGCAACATCCCATTGCACAATACTCTGCCCCACCCCATTCCCCAATACACTGCCCCAACCCATTCCGCAATACTCTACCCCACCCCATTCCACAATACTCTGTCCCGTCCCATTGCGCAATACTCTGCACCACCCCATTGCACAGTACTCTGCACCACCCCATTGCACAATACTCTGCCCCACCCCATTCCACCATACTCTGCCCCACCCCATTCCAACATACTCTGCCCCACCCCATTCCACAGTACTCTGCACCACCCCATTGCACAATAATCTGCACCATCCCATTGCAGAATACTCTGCACTACCCCATTGCACAATAATCTGCCCAGTCCCATTGCACAATACTGTGCGCCGTCCCATTGCACAATATTCTGCACCACCCCATTCCACCATACTCTGCGCCACCCCATTCCACCATATTCTGCCCCGTCACATTCCACAATACTCGGCCCCGTCCCATTGCACTATACTCGGCCCCGTCCCATTGCACAAAACTCTGCCCCGTCCCATTGCACAATACTGTGCCCCGTCCCATTGCACAATACTCTCCCCATCCCATTCCACAATACTCTGCATCATCCCATTGCACTGTACTCTGCATCATCCCATTGCACAAAACTCTGCCGCATCCCATTCCACCATAACCTGTCCCGTCCCATTCCACAATACCCTGCAGCACCTCATTCCACAATACTCTGGACAACCTCATTCCACAATACTCTGCATCATCCCATTCACAATACTCTGCCCCACCCTATTCCCCAATACACTGCCCCAACCCATTCCGCAATACTCTACCCCACCCCATTCCACAATACTCTGTCCCGTCCCATTGTGCAATACTCTGCACCACCCCATTGCACAGTACTCTGCACCACCCCATTCCACAATACACTGCAGCACGCCATTCCACAATATTCTTCCCCGTCCCACTCCACAATACTGTGCCCCGTCCCATTACACAATACTGTGCCCCGTCCCATTGCACAATACTGTGCCCATTCCCATTGCACAATACTGTGCCCCGTCCCATTGCACAATACTGTGCCCCGTCCCATTGCACAATACTGTGCCCCGTCCCATTGCACAATACTGTGCCCCGTCCCATTGCACAATACTCTACCCCACCCCATTCCACCATACTCTGCCTCACCCCATCCCACAGTACTCTGCACCACCCCATTGTACAATACTCTGCACCACCCCATTGCACAATACTCTGCCCCGTCCCATTGCACAACACTCTGCCCCACCCCATTCCACCATAATCTGCGCCACCCCATTCCACCATATTCTGCCCCGTCCCATTCCACAATACTCGGCCCCGTCCCATTGCACTATACTCGGCCCCATCCCATTGCACAAATCTCTGCCCCGTCCCATTGCACAATACTGTGCCCCGTCCCATTGCACAATACTCTGTCCCGTCCCATTGCGCAATACTCTGCACCACCCCATTCCACAGTACTCTGCACCACCCCATTGCACAATCATCTGCACCATCCCATTGCACAATACTCTGCACTACCCCATTGCACAATAATCTGCCCCGTCCCATTGCACCATACTCTGTCCCATCCCATTCCACCATACTCTGTCCCGTCCCATTCCACAATACCCTGCACCACCTCATTCCACAATACTCTTAACAACCTCATTCCACAATACTCTGCATCATCCCATTGCGCAATACTCTGCACCACCCCATTGCACAGTACTCTGCACCACCCCATTGCACAATACTCTGCCCCACCCCATTCCACCATACTCTGCCCCACCCCATTCCACCATACTCTGCCCCACCCCATTCCACAGTACTCTGCACCACCCCATTGCACAATAATCTGCACCATCCCATTGCACAATACTCTGCACTACCCCATTGCACAATAATCTGCCCCGTCCCATTGCACAATACTGTGCGCCGTCCCATTGCACAATATTCTGCACCACCACATTCCTCCATACTCTGCGCCACCCCATTCCACCATATTCTGCCCCGTCACATTCCACAATACTCGGCCCCGTCCCATTGCACTATACTCGGCCCCGTCCCATTGCACAAAACTCTGCCCCGTCCCATTGCACAGTACTGTGCCCCGTCCCATTGCACAATACTCTCCCCATCCCATTCCACAATACTCTGCATCATCCCATTGCACTATACTCTGCATCATCCCATTGCACAAAACTCTGCCCCATCCCATTCCACCATAACCTGTCCCGTCCCATTCCACAATACCCTGCAGCACCTCATTCCACAATACTCTGGACAACCTCATTGCACAATACTCTGCATCATCCCATTCACAATACTCTGCCCCATCCCATTCACAATACTCTGCCCCACCCCATTCCCCAATACACTGCCCCAACCCATTCCGCAATACTCTACCCCACCCCATTCCACAATACTCTGTCCCGTCCCATTGTGCAATACTCTGCACCACCCCATTGCACAGTACTCTGCACCACCCCATTGCACAGTACACTGCACCACCCCATTCCACAATACACTGCAGCACGCCATTCCACAATATTCTTCCCCGTCCCACTCCACAATACTGTGCCCCGTCCCATTACACAATACTGTGCCCCGTCCCATTGCACAATACTGTGCCCCTTCCCATTACACAATACTGTGCCCCGTCCCATTGCACAATACTGTGCCCCGTCCCATTGCACAATACTGTGCCCCGTCACATTGCACAATACTCTGCCCCACCCCATTCCACCATACTCTGCCCCACCCCATCCCACAGTACTCTGCACCACCCCATTGTACAATACTCTGCATCATCCCATTGCACAAAACTCTGCCCCACCCCATTCCCCAATACACTGCCCCAACCCATTCCGCAATACTCTACCCCACCCCATTCCACAATACTCTGTCCCGTCCCATTGCACAATACTCTGCCCTACCCCATTCCACCATAATCTGCGCCACCCCATTCCACCATATTCTGCCCCGTCCCATTCCACAATACTCGGCCCCGTCCCATTGCACAATACTCTGTCCCGTCCCATTGCGCAATACTCTGCACCACCCCATTCCACAGTACTTTGCACCACCCCATTGCACAATCATCTGCACCATCGCATTGCACAATACTCTGCACTACCCCATTGCACAATAATCTGCCCCGTCCCATTGCACCATACTCTGTCCCATCCCATTCCACCATACTCTGCCCCACCCCATTCCACAGTACTCTGCACCACCCCATTGCACAATAATCTGCACCAGCCCATTGCACAATACTCTGCACTACCCCATTGCACAATAATCTGCCCCGTCCCATTGCACAATACTGTGCGCCGTCCCATTGCACAATATTCTGCACCACCCCATTCCACCATACTCTGCGCCACCCCATTCCACCATATTCTGCCCCGTCACATTCCACAATACTCGGCCCCGTCCCATTGCACTATACTCGGCCCCGTCCCATTGCACAAAACTCTGCCCCGTCCCATTGCACAATACTGTGCCCCGTCCCATTGCACAATACTCTCCCCATCCCATTCCACAATACTCTGCATCATCCCATTGCACTATACTCTGCATCATCCCATTGCACAAAACTCTGCCCCATCCCATTCCACCATAACCTGTCCCGTCCCATTCCACAATACCCTGCAGCACCTCATTCCACAATACTCTGGACAACCTCATTCCACAATACTCTGCATCATCCCATTCACAATACTCTGCCCCATCCCATTCACAATACTCTGCCCCACCCCATTCCCCAATACACTGCCCCAACCCATTCCGCAATACTCTACCCCACCCCATTCCACAATACTCTGTCCCGTCCCATTGTGCAATACTCTGCACCACCCCATTGCACAGTACTCTGCACCACCCCATTGCACAGTACACTGCACCACCCCATTCCACAATACACTGCAGCACGCCATTCCACAATATTCTTCCCCGTCCCACTCCAGAATACTGTGCCCCGTCCCATTACACAATACTGTGCCCCGTCCCATTGCACAATACTGTGCCCCTTCCCATTACACAATACTGTGCCCCGTCCCATTGCACAATACTGTGCCCCGTCCCATTGCACAATACTGTGCCCCGTCCCATTGCACAATACTCTGCCCCACCCCATTCCACCATACTCTGCCCCACCCCATCCCACAGTACTCTGCACCACCCCATTGTACAATACTCTGCATCATCCCATTGCACAAAACTCTGCCCCATCCCATTCCCCCATACTCTGTCCCGTCCCATTCCACAATACCCTGCACCACCTCATTCCACAATACTCTGCATCATCCCATTGCACAATACTCTGCCCCACCCCATTCCCCAATACACTGCCCCAACCCATTCCGCAATACTCTACCCCACCCCATTCCACAATACTCTGTCCCGTCCCATTGCGCAATACTCTGCACCACCCCATTCCACAGTACTCTGCACCACCCCATTGCACAATAATCTGCACCATCCCATTGCACAATACTCTGCACTACCCCATTGCACAATAATCTGCCCCGTCCCATTGCACAATACTGTGCGCTGTCCCATTGCACAATATTCTGCAGCACCCCATTCCACCATACTCTGCGCCACCCCATTCCACCATATTCTGCCCCGTCCCATTCCACAATACTCGGCCCCGTCCCTTTGCACTATACTCGGCCCCGTCCCATTGCACAAAACTCTGCCCCGTCCAATTGCACAATACTGTGCCCCATCCCATTGCACAATACTCTCCCCATCCCATTCCACAATACTCTGCATCATCCCATTGCACTATACTCTGCATCATCCCATTGCACAAAACTCTGCCCCATCCCATTCCACCATACTCCCCCCGTCCCATTGCACAATACTGTGCCACTTCCCATTGCACAATACTGTGCCCCGTCCCATTGCACAATACTGTGCCCCGTCCCATTTGCACAATGCTCTGCCCCACCCCATTCCACCATACTCTGCCCCACTCCATTCCACCATATTCTGCCTCACCCCATTCCACCATACTCTGCCCCACCCCATTCCACCATACTCTGCCCCACCCCATCCCACAGTACTCTGCACCACCCCATTGTACAATACTCTGCACCACCCCATTGCACAATACTCTGCCCCGTCCCATTGCACAACACTCTGCCCCACCCCATTCCGCCATACTCTGCGCCACCACATTCCACCATATTCTGCCCCGTCCCATTCCACAATACTCTGCCCCGTCCCATTGCACTATACTCGGCCCGGTCCCATTGCACAATACTCTGCCCCACCCCATTCCACCGTACTCTGCCCCACCCCATTCCACCATATTCTGCCCCACCCCATTCCACCATACTCTGCCACACCCCATTCCACCATACTCTGCCCCAGCCCATTCCACAGTACTCTGCACCACCCCATTGCACAGTACTCTGCACCATCCCATTCCACAATACTCTGCCCCACCCCATTGCACAATACTCTGCCCCGTCCCATTGCACAATACTCTGCCCCGTCCCATTGCACCATACTCTGTCCCACCCCATTCCACCATATTCTGCCCCACCCCATTCCACAATACTCTGCCCCGTCCCATTGCACTATACTCGGCCCTGTCCGATTGCACAAAACTCGGCCCCGTCCCATTGCACAATACTGTGCCCCGTCCCATTGCACAATACTCTGGATCATCCCATTCCACAATACTCTGCATCATCCCATTGCACAATGCTCTGCCCCACCGCATTCCACCATACTCTCCCCATCCCATTCCACCATACTCTGCCCCGTCCCATTGCACAAAACTCTGCCCCGTCCCATTGCACAATACTCTGCCCCGTCCCATTGCACAATACTCTGGATCATCCCATTCCACAATACTCTGCATCATCCCATTGCACAATACTCTGACCCACCCCATTCCACCATACTCTCCCCATCCCATTCCACAATAATCTGCATCATCCCATTGCACTATACTCTGCATCATCCCATTGCACAAAACTCTGCCCCATCCCATTCCACCATACTCTGTCCCGTCCCATTCCACAATACCCTGCACCACCTCATTCCACAATACTCTTAACAACCTCATTCCACAATACTCTGCATCATCCCATTGCTCAATACTCTGCCCCACCCCATTCCCCAATACACTGCCCCAACCCATTCCGCAATACTCTACCCCACCCCATTCCACAATACTCTGTCCCGTCCCATTGCGCAATACTCTGCACCACCCCATTGCACAGTACTCTGCACCACCCCATTGCACAATACTCTGCCCCACCCCATTCCACCATACTCTGCCCCACCCCATTCCACCATACTCTGCCCCACCCCATTCCACAGTACTCTGCACCACCCCATTGCACAATAATCTGCACCATCCCATTGCACAATACTCTGCACTACCCCATTGCACAATAATCTGCCCCGTCCCATTGCACAATACTGTGCGCCGTCCCATTGCACCATACTCTGCGCCACCCCATTCCACCATATTCTGCCCCGTCACGTTCCACAATACTCGGCCCCGTCCCATTGCACTATACTCGGCCCCGTCCCATTGCACAAAACTCTGCCCCGTCCCATTGCACAATACTGTGCCCCGTCCCATTGCACAATACTCTCCCCATCCCATTCCACAATACTCTGCATCATCCCATTGCACTATACTCTGCATCATCCCATTGCACAAAACTCTGCCCCATCCCATTCCACCATAACCTGTCCCGTCCCATTCCACAATACCCTGCAGCACCTCATTCCACAATACTCTGGACAACCTCATTCCACAATACTCTGCATCATCCCATTCACAATACTCTGCCCCACCCCATTCCCCAATACACTGCCCCAACCCATTCCGCAATACTCTGTCCCGTCTCATTGTGCAATACTCTGCACCACCCCATTGCACAGTACTCTGCACCACCCCATTGCACAGTACACTGCACCACCCCATTCCACAATACACTGCAGCACGCCATTCCACAATATTCTTCCCCGTCCCACTCCACAATACTGTGCCCCGTCCCATTACACAATACTGTGCCCCGTCCCATTGCACAATACTGTGCCCCTTCCCATTGCACAATACTGTGCCCCGTCCCATTGCACAATACTGTGCCCCGTCCCATTGCACAATACTGTGCCCCGTCCCATTGCACAATACTCTACCCCACCCCATTCCACCATACTCTGCCCCACCCCATCCCACAGTACTCTGCACCACCCCATTGTACAATACTCTGCACCACCCCATTGCACAATACTCTGCCCCGTCCCATTGCACAACACTCTGCCCCACCCCATTCCGCCATACTCTGCGCCACCCCATTCCACCATATTCTGCCCCGTCCCATTCCACAGTACTCGGCCCCGTCCCATTGCACTATACTCGGCCCCGTCCCATTGCACAAATCTCTGCCCCGTCCCATTGCACAATACTCTGCCCTACCCCATTCCACCATAATCTGCGCCACCCCATTCCACCATATTCTGCCCCGTCCCATTCCACAATACTCGGCCCCGTCCCATTGCACTATACTCGGCCCCATCCCATTGCACAAAACTCTGCCCCGTCCCATTGCACAATACTGTGCCCCGTCCCATTGCACAATACTCTAACCCCACCCCATTCCACCATACTCTCCCCATCCCATTCCACAATACTCTGCCCCGTCCCATTCCACAATACTCGGCCCCGTCCCATTGCACAATACTCTGCATCATCCCATTGCACAATACACTGCATCATCCCATTGCACAATACTCTGCCCCACCCCATTCCACCATACTCACCCCATCCCATTCCACAATACTCTGCATCATCCCTTTGCACTATACTCTGCCCCGTCCCATTGCACAAAACTCTGCACCACCCCATTCCACATTACTCTGCCCCGTCCCATTGCACAATACTCTGCCCCGTCACATTCCACAATACTGTGCCCCGTCCCATTACATAATACTGTGCCCCGTCCCATTGCACAATACTGTGCCCCTTCCCATTGCACAATAATGTGCCCCGTCGCATTGCACAATACTCTGGATCATCCCATTCCGCAATACTCTACCCCACCACATTCCGCCATACTCTGCGCCACCCCATTCCACCATATTCTGCCCCGTCCCATTCCACAATACTCGGCCCCGTCCCATTGCACTATACTCAGCCCCATCCCATTGCACAAAACTCTGCCCCGTCCCATTGCACAATACTCTGCCCCACCCCATTCCACCATATACTGCCCCGTCCCATTCCACAATACTCGGCCCCGTCCCATTACACTATACTCGGCCCCGTCCCATTGCACAAAACTCTGCCCCGTCCCATTGCACAATACTGCACCCCGTCCCATTGCACAATACTCTAACCCCACCCCATTCCAGCATACTCTCCCCATCCCATTCCACAATACTCTGCCCCGTCCCATTGCACAAAACTCTGCCCCGTCCCATTGCACAATACTCTGCCCCGTCCCATTGCACAATACTCTGGATCATCCCATTCCACAATACTCTGCATCATCCCATTGCACAATACTCTGCCCCACCCCATTACACAGTACTCTGCACCATCCCATTCCACAATACTCTGCCCCACCCCATTGCACAGTACTCTGCACCATCCCATTCCACAATACTCTGCCCCACCCCATTGTACAGTACTCTGCCCCACCTCATTGCACAGTACTCTGCCCCATCCCATTGCACAATACTCTGCCCCGTCCCATTGCATAATACTCTGCCCCGTCCGATCCACAATACTGTGCCCCGTCCCATTGCACAATACTATGCCCCGTCCCATTGCACAATACTGTGCGCCGTCCCATTGCACAATACTCTGCACCACCCCATTCCACCATACTCTGCGCCACCCCATTCCACCATATTCTGCCCCGTCCCATTCCACAATACTCGGCCCCGTCCCATTGCACTATACTCGGCCTCGTCCCATTGCACATAACTCTGCCCCGTCCCATTGCACAATACTGTGCCCCGTCCCATTGCACAATACTCTCCCCATCCCATTCCACAATACTCTGCATCATCCCATTGCACTATACTCTGCATCATCCCATTGCACAAAACTCTGCCATATCCCATTCCACCATAACCAGTCCGTCCCATTCCACAATACCCTGCACCAGCTCATTCCACAATACTCTGGACAACCTCATTCCACAATACTCTGCATCATCCCATTGCACAATACTCTGCCCCACCCCATTCCCCAATACACTGCCCCAACCCATTCCGCAATACTCTACCCCACCCCATTCCACAATACTCTGTCCCGTCCCATTGTGCAATACTCTGCACCACCCCATTGCACAGTACTCTGCACCACCCCATTGCACAGTACACTGCACCACCCCATTCCACAATACACTGCACCACCCCATTCCACAATATTCTTCCCCGTCCCATTGCACAATGCTCTGCCCCGTCCCACTCCACAATACTGTGCCCCGTCCCATTACACAATACTGTGCCCCGTCCCATTGCACAATACTGTGCCCCGTCCGATTGCACAATACTCTGCCCCACCCCATTCCACCATACTCTGCCCCACCCCATCCCACAGTACTCTGCACCACCCCATTGTACAATACTCTGCACCACCCCATTGCACAATACTCTGCCCCACCCCATTCCGCCATACTCTGCGCCACCCCATTCCACCATATTCTGCCCCGTCCCATTCCACAATACTCGGCCCCGTCCCATTGCACTATACTCAGCACCGTCCCATTGCACAAATCTCTGCCCCGTCCCATTGCACAATACTCTGCCCCACCCCATTCCACCATAATCTGCGCCACCCCATTCCACCATATTCTGCCCCGTCCCATTCCACAATACTCGGCCCCGTCCCATTGCAGTATACTCGGCACGTTCCCATTGCACAAAACTCTGCCCCGTCCCATTGCACAATACTGTGCCCCGTCCCATTGCACAATACTGTGCCCCGTCCCATTGCACAATACTCTAACCCCACCCCATTCCACCATACTCTCCCCATCCCATTCCACAATACTCTGCCCCGTCCCATTGCACAAAACTCTGCCCCGTCCCATTGCACAATACTCTGCCCCGTCCCATTGCACAATACTCTGGATCATCCCATTCCACAATACTCTGCATCATCCCATTGCACAATACTCTGCCCCACCCCATTGCACAGAACTCTGCACCATCCCATTCCACAATACTCTGCCCCACCCCATTGCACAGTACTCTGCACCATCCCATTCCACAATACTCTGACCCACCCCGTTGCACAGTACTCTGCCCCACCCCATTGCACAGTACTCTGCCCCGTCCCATTGCACAATACTCTGCCCCATCCCATTGCACAATACACTGCCCTAACCCATTCCGCAGTACTCTGTCCCGTCCCATTGTGCAATACTCTGTCCCTTCCCATTGTGCAATACTCTGCACCACCCCATTGCACAGTACTCTGCACCACCCCATTGCACAGTACACTGCACCATCCCATTGCACAATACTCTGCCCCGTCCCATTGCACAATACTCTGCCCCGTCCCATTGCACAATACTGTGCCCCGTCCCACTCCACAATACTGTGCCCCGTCCCATTACACAATACTGTGCCCCGTCCCATTGCACAATACTGTGCCCCGTCCCATTGCACAATACTCTGCGCCGTCCCATTCCACCATACTCTGCCCCACCCCATTCCACCATATTCTGCCTCACCCCATTCCACCATACTCGGCCCCGTCCCATTCCACCATACTCTGCCCCACCCCATCCCACAGTACTCTGCACCACCCCAATGTGCAATACTCTGCACCACCCCATTGCACAATACTCTGCGCCACCCCATTCCGCCATACTCTGCGCCACCCCATTCCACCATATTCTGCCCCGTCCCATTCCACAATACTCGGCCCAGTCCCATTGCACTATACTCAGCCCCGTCCCATTGCACAAATCTCTGCCCCGTCCCATTGCACAATACTCTGCCCCACCCCATTCCACCATAATCTGCGCCACCCCATTCCACCATATTCTGCCCCGTCCCATTCCACAATACTCGGCCCCGTCCCTTTGCAGTATACTCGGCACGGTCCCATTGCACAAAACTCTGCCCCGTCCCATTGCACAATACTGTGCCCCGTCCCATTGCACAATACTGTGCCCCGTCCCATTGCACAATACTCTAACCCCACCCCATTCCACCATACTCTCCCCATCCCATTCCACAATACTCTGCCCCGTCCCATTGCACAAAACTCTGCCCCGTCCCATTGCACAATACTCTGCCCCGTCCCATTGCACAATACTCTGGATCATCCCATTCCACAATACTCTGCATCATCCCATTGCACAATACTCTGCCCCACCCCATTGCACAGAACTCTGCACCATCCCATTCCACAATACTCTGCCCCACCCCATTGCACAGTACTCTGCACCATCCCATTCCACAATACTCTGACCCACCCCATTGCACAGTACTCTGCCCCACCCCATTGCACAGTACTCTGCCCCACCCCATTGCACAGTACTCTGCCCCGTCCCATTGCACAATACTCTGCCCCGTCCCATTGCACAATACTCTGCCCCACCCCATTCCCCAATACACTGCCCGAACCCATTCCGCAGTACTCTGTCCCGTCCCATTGTGCAATACTCTGTCCCTTCCCATTGTGCAATACTCTGCACCACCCCATTGTGCAATACTCTGCACCACCCCATTGCACAGTACACTGCACCACCCCATTCCACAATACACTGCACCACCCCATTCCACAATATTCTTCCACGTCCCATTGCAGAATGCTCTGCCCCGTCCCACTCCACAATACTGTGCCCCGTCCCATTACACAATACTGTGCCCCGTCCCATTGCACAATATTGTGCCCCGTCCCATTGCACAATACTCTACCCCACCCCATTCCACCATACTCTGCCCCACCCCATTCCACCATATTCTGCCCCACCCCATTCCACCATACTCTGCCCCACCCCATCCCACCATACTCTGCCCCACCCCATCCCACAGTACTCTGCACCACCCCATTGTACAATACTCTGCACCACCCCATTGCACAATACTCTGCCCCGTCCCATTGCACAAAACTCTGCGCCACCCCATTCCACCATATTCTGCCCCGTCCCATTCCACAATACTCGGCCCCGTCCCATTGCACTATACTCAGCCCCGTCCCATTGCACAAATCTCTGCCCCGTCCCATTGCACAATACTCTGCCCCACACCATTCCACCATAATCTGCGCCACCCCATTCCACCATATTCTGCCCCGTCCCATTCCACAATACTCGGCCCCGTCCCATTACAGTATACTCGGCACGGTCCCATTGCACAAAACTCTGCCCCGTCCCAATGCACAATACTGTGCCCCGTCCCATTGCACAATACTGTGCCCCGTCCCATTGCACAATACTCTAACCCCACCCCATTCCACCATACTCTCCCCATCCCATTCCACAAAACTCTGCCCCGTCCCATTGCACAAAACTCTGCCCCGTCCCATTGCACAATACTCTGCCCCGTCCCATTGCACAATACTCTGGATCATCCCATTCCACAATACTCTGCATCATCCCATTGCACAATACTCTTCCCCACCCCATTGCACAGAACTCTGCCCCACCCCATTGCACAATACTCTGCCCCACCCCATTCCACAGTACTCTGCACCATCCCATTCCACAATACTCTGACCCACCCCATTGCACAGTACTCTGCCCCACCCCATTGCACAGTACTCTGCCCCGTCCCATTGCACAATACTCTGCCCCGTCCCATTGCACAATACACTGCCCGAACCCATTCCGCAGTACTCTGTCCCGTCCCATTGTGCAATACTCTGTCCCTTCCCATTGTGCAATACTCTGCACCACCCCATTGCGCAGTACTCTGCACCACCCCATTGCACAGTACACTGCACCATCCCATTGCACAATACTCTGCCCCGTCCCACTCCACAATACTGTGCCCCGTCCCATTACACAATACTGTGCCCCGTCCCATTGCACAATACTGTGCCCCGTCCCATTACACAATACTCTGCGCCGTCCCATTCCACCATACTCTGCCCCACCCCATTCCACCATATTCTGCCTCACCCCATTCCACCATACTCGGCCCCGTCCCATTCCACCATACTCTGCCCCACCCCATCCCACAGTACTCTGCACCACCCCAATGTGCAATACTCTGCACCACCCCATTGCACAATACTCTGCGCCACCCCATTCCGCCATACTCTGCGCCACCCCATTCCACCATATTCTGCCCCGTCCCATTCCACAATACTCGGCCCAGTCCCATTGCACTATACTCAGCCCCGTCCCATTGCACAAATCTCTGCCCCGTCCCATTGCACAATACTCTGCCCCACCCCATTCCACCATAATCTGCGCCACCCCATTCCACCATATTCTGCCCCGTCCCATTCCACAATACTCGGCCCCGTCCCATTGCAGTATACTCGGCACGGTCCCATTGCACAAAACTCTGCCCCGTCCCATTTCACAATACTGTGCCCCGTCCCATTGCACAATACTGTGCCCCGTCCCATTGCACAATACTCTAACCCCACCCCATTCCACCATACTCTCCCCATCCCATTCCACAATACTCTGCCCCGTCCCATTGCACAAAACTCTGCCCCGTCCCATTGCACAATACTCTGCCCCGTCCCATTGCACAATACTCTGGATCATCCCATTCCACAATACTCTGCATCATCCCATTGCACAATACTCTGCCCCACCCCATTGCACAGAACTCTGCACCATCCCATTCCACAATACTCTGCCCCACCCCATTGCACAGTACTCTGCACCATCCCATTCCACAATACTCTGACCCACCCCATTGCACAGTACTCTGCCCCACCCCATTGCACAGTACTCTGCCCCACCCCATTGCACAGTACTCTGCCCCGTCCCATTGCACAGTACTCTGCCCCGTCCCATTGCACAATACTCTGCCCCGTCCCATTGCACAATACTCTGCCCCACCCCATTCCCCAATACACTGCCCGAACCCATTCCGCAGTACTCTGTCCCGTCCCATTGTGCAATACTCTGCACCACCCCATTGTGCAATACTCTGCACCACCCCATTGTGCAATACTCTGCACCACCCCATTGCACAGTACACTGCACCACCCCATTCCACAATACACTGCACCACCCCATTCCACAATATTCTTCCACGTCCCATTGCAGAATGCTCTGCCCCGTCCCACTCCACAATACTGTGCCCCGTCCCATTACACAATACTGTGCCCCGTCCCATTGCACAATATTGTGCCCCGTCCCATTGCACAATACTCTACCCCACCCCATTCCACCATACTCTGCCGCACCCCATTCCACCATATTCTGCCCCACCACATTCCACCATACTCTGCCCCACCCCATCCCACCATACTCTGCCCCACCCCATCCCACAGTACTCTGCACCACCCCATTGTACAATACTCTGCACCACCCCATTGCACAATACTCTGCCCCGTCCCATTGCACAAAACTCTGTCCCACCCCATTCCGCCATACTCTGCGCCACCCCATTCCACCATATTCTGCCCCGTCCCATTCCACAATACTCGGCCCTGTCCCATTGCACTATACTCAGCCCCGTCCCATTGCACAATACTCTGCATCAGCCCATTGCACAAAACTCTGCCCCGTCCCATTGCACAATACTCTGCCCCGTCCCATTCCACCATAATCTGCGCCACCCCATTCCACCATATTCTGCCCCGTCCCATTCCACAATACTCGGCCCCGTCCCATTGCACTATACTCGGCCCCGTCCCATTACACAAAACTCTGCCCTGTCCCATTGCACAATCCTGTGCCCCGTCCCATTGCACAATACTCTAACCCCACCCCATTCCACCATACTCTCCCCATCCCATTCCACAATACTCTGCCCCTTCCCATTGCACAAAACTCTGCCCCGTCCCATTGCACAATACTCTGCCCCGTCCCTTTGCACAATACTCTGGATCGTCCCATTCCACAATACTCTGCATCAACCCATTGCAAAATACTCTGCCCCACCCCATTGCACAGTACTCTGCACCATCCCATTCCACAATACTCTGCCCCACCCCATTGCACAGAACTCTGCACCATCCCATTCCACAATACTCTGACCCACCCCATTGCACAGTACTCTGCCCCACCCCATTGCACAGTACTCTGCCCCACCCCATTGCACAGTACTCTGCCCCGTCCCATTGCACAATACTCTGCCCCATCCCATTGCACAATACACTGCCCGAACCCATTCCGCAGTACTCTGTCCCGTCCCATTGTGCAATACTCTGTCCCTTCCCATTGTGCAATACTCTGCACCACCCCATTGCACAGTACTCTGCACCACCCCATTGCACAGTACACTGCACCATCCCATTGCACAATACTCTGCCCCGTCCCATTGCACAATACTCTGCCCCGTCCCATTGCACAATACTGTGCCCCGTCCCACTCCACAATACTCTGTCTCGTCCCATTGTGCAATACTCTGCACCACCCCATTGCACAGTACTCTGCACCACCCCATTGCACAGTACACTGCACCACCCCATTCCACAATACACTGCACCACCCCATTCCACAATATTCTTCCCCGTCCCATTGCACAATGCTCTGCCCTGTCCCACTCCACAGTACTCTGCACCACCCCATTGCACAATACTCTGCACCACTGCATTGCACAATACTGTGCCCCGTCCCATTGCACAATACTCTGCATCAGCCCATTGCACAATACTCTGCCCCACCACATTCCACAATACTCTGCATCATCCCATTCCACAATACTCGGCCCCGTCCCATTGCAGAATACTCTACCCCATCCCATTGCACTATACTCGGCCCCGTCCCATTGCACAATACTCGGCCCCGTCCAATTGCACAAAACTCTGCCCCGTCCCATTGCACAATACTCTGCCCCGTCCCATTGCACAATACTGTGCCCCGTCCCACTCCACAATACTCTGTCTCGTCCCATTGTGCAATACTCTGCACCACCCCATTGCACAGTACTCTGCACCACCCCATTGCACAGTACACTGCACCACCCCATTCCACAATACACTGCACCACCCCATTCCACAATATTCTTCCCCGTCCCATTGCACAATGCTCTGCCCTGTCCCACTCCACAGTACTCTGCACCACCCCATTGCACAATACTCTGCACCACTGCATTGCACAATACTGTGCCCCGTCCCATTGCACAATACTCTGCATCAGCCCATTGCACAATACTCTGCCCCACCACATTCCACAATACTCTGCATCATCCCATTCCACAATACTCGGCCCCGTCCCATTGCAGAATACTCTACCCCATCCCATTGCACTATACTCGGCCCCGTCCCATTGCACAATACTCGGCCCCGTCCAATTGCACAAAACTCTGCCCCGTCCCATTGCACAATACTGTGCCCCGTCCCATTGCACAATACTCTGCATCCTCCCATTCTACAATACTCTGCCCCACCCCATTGCACAATACTCTGCCCCATCCCATTGCACAATACTCTCCCCATCCCATTCCACCATACTCTGCCCCGTCCCATTGCACAAAACTCTGCCCCGTCCCATTGCACAAAACTCTGCCCCGTCCCATTGCACAATACTCTGGATCACCCCATTGCACAATACTCTGGATCATCCCATTGCAAAATACTCTGCCCCACCCCATTGCACAGTACTCTGCACCATCCCATTGCACAGTACTCTGCACCATCCCATTGCACAGTACTCTGCACCATCCCATTGCACAGTACTCTGCACCATCCCATTCCACAGTACTCTGCCCCACCCCATTGCACAGTACTCTGCCCCACCCCATTGCACAGTACTCTGCCCCGTCCCATTGCACAATACTCTGCCCCGTCCCATTGCACAATACTCTGCCCCGTCCCATCCACAATACTGTGCCCCGTCCCATTGCACAATACTGTGCCCCGTCCCATTGCACAATACTGTGCCCCGTCCCATTGCACAATACTGTGCCCCGTCCCATTGCACAATACTCTGCCCCACCCCATTCCACCATACTCTGCCCCACCCCATTCCACCATATTCTGCCTCACCCCATTCCACCATAATCTGCCCCACCCCATTCCACCATACTCTGCCCCACCACATTCCACAGTACTCTGCACCACCCCATTGCACAATACTCTGCACCACCCCATTGCACAATACTCTGCCCCGTCCCATTACACAATACTCTGCCCCGTCCCATTACACAATACTGTGCCCCACCCCATTGCACAATACTGTGCCCCGTCCCATTGCACAATACTCTGCCTCATCCCATTGCACAATACTCTGCCCCACCACATTCCACAATACTCTGCATCATCCCATTCCACAATACTCGGCCCCGTCCCATTGCAGAATACTCTACCCCGTCCCATTGCACAATACTCGGCCCCGTCCAATTGCACAAAACTCTGCCCCGTCCCATTGCACAATACTGTGCCCCGTCCCATTGCACAATACTCTGCATCATCCCATTCCACAATACTCTGCCCCACCCCATTGCACAATACTCTGCCCCATCCCATTGCACAATACTCTCCCCATCCCATTCCACCATACTCTGCCCCGTCCCATTGCACAAAACTCTGCCCCGTCCCATTGCACAAAACTCTGCCCCGTCCCATTGCACAATACTCTGGATCATCCCATTGCACAATACTCTGGATCATCCCATTGCACAATACTCTGCCCCACCCCATTGCACAGTACTCTGCACCATCCCATTCCACAGTACTCTGCACCATCCCATTGCACAGTACTCTGCACCATCCCATTCCACAATACTCTGCCCCACCCCATTGCACAGTACTCTGCCCCACCCCATTGCACAGTACTCTGCCCCGTCCCATTGCACAATACTCTGCCCCGTCCCATTGCACAATACTCTGCCCCGTCCCATCCACAATACTGTGCCCTGTCCCATTGCACAATACTGTGCCCCGTCCCATTGCACAATACTATGCCCCGTCCCATTGCACAATACTGTGCTCCATCCCATTGCACAATACTCTGCCCCACCCCATTCCACCATCCTCTGCGCCACCCCATTCCACCATATTCTGCCCCGTCCCATTCCACTATACTCGGCCCCGTCCAATTGCACAAAACTCTGCCCCGTCCCATTGCACAATACTGTGCCCCGTCCCATTGCACAATACTGTGCCCCGTCCCATTGCAGAATACTCTGGATCATCCCATTCCACAATACTCTGCATCATCCAATTGCAGAATACTCTGCCCCACCCCATTCCACCATACTCTCCCCATCCCATTCCACAATACTCTGCCCCATCCCATTGCACAAAACTCTGCCCCATCCCATTCCACAATACTCAGCCCCGTCCGATTGCACAAAACTCTGCCCCGTCCATTACACAATACTCTGCCCCGTCCCATTCCACCATACTCTCCGCATCCCATTCCACAATATTCTGCATCATCCCATTGCACTATACTCTGCATCATCCCATTGCACAAAACTCTGCCCCATCCCATTCCACCATACGCTGTCCCGTCCCATTCCACAATACCCTGCACCACCTCATTCCACAATACTCTGGACAACCTCATTCCAGAATACTCTGCATCATCCCATTGCACAATACTCTGCCCCACCCCATTCCCCAATACACTGCCCCAACCCATTCCGCAATACTCTACCCCACCCCATTCCACAATACTTTGTCCCGTCCCATTGCACAATACTCTGCACCACCCCATTGCACAGTACTCTGCACCACCCCATTGCACAGTACACTGCACCACCCCATTTCACAATATTCTTCCCCGTCCCACTCCACAATGCTCTGCCCGTCCCATTACACAATACTATGCCCCGTCCCATTGCACAATACTGTGCCCCGTCCCATTGCACAATACTGTGCCCCTTCACATTGCACAATAATGTGCCCCGTCGCATTGCACAATACTCTGGATCATCCCATTCCACCATACTCTGCCACATCCCATTCCACCATACTCTGCCCCGTCCCATTCCACAATACACTGCTCCACCCCATTCCACAATACTCTGCACCACCCCATTCCACAATACTCTGCCCCGTCCCATTCCACAATACTGTGCCCCTTCCCATTGCACAATACTCTGCATCATCCCATTCCACAATACTCTGCATCATCCCATTGCACAATACTCTGCCCCACCCCATTCCACCATACTCACCCCATCCCATTCCACAATACTCTGCATCATCCCTTTGCACTATACTCTGCCCCGTCCCATTGCACAAAACTCTGCCACACCCCTTTCCACAATACTCTGCACCACCCCATTCCACAATACTCTGCCCCGTCCCATTGCAAAATACTATGCCCCGTCCCATTCCACAATACTGTGCCCCGTCCCATTACACAATACTGTGCCCCGTCCCAAACACAATACTGTGCCCCGTCCCATTGCACAATACTCTGCCCCGTCCCTTCCAGAATACTGTGCCCCGTTCCATTGCACAATACTGTGCCCCATCCCATTGCACAATACTATGCCCCGTCCCATTGCACAATACTGTGCGCAGTCCCATTGCACAATACTCTGCCCCACCCCATTCCACCATACTCTGCCCCACCCCATTCCACCATATTCTGCCCCACCCCATTCCTCCATACTCTGACCCACCCCATTCCACCATACTCTGCCCCACTCCATTGCACAGTACTCTGCACCACCCCATTGCACAATACTCTGCACCACCCCCTTGCACAATACTCTGCCCCGTCCCATTGCACAATACTCTGCGCCACCCCATTCCACCATACTCTGCGCCACCCCTTTCCACCATATTCTGCCCCGTCCCATTCCACAATACTCGGCCCCGTCCCATTGCACTATACTCGGCCCCGTCCAATTGCACAAAACTCGGTCCCGTCCCATTGCACAATACTGTGCCCCGTCCCATTGCACAATACTCTGGATCATCCCATTGCACAATACTGTGCCCCACCCCATTGCACAATACTGTGCCCCGTCCCATTGCACAATACTCTGCCCCGTCCCATTCCACCATACTCTCCCCATCCCATTCCACAATACTCTGCATCATCACATTGCAGAATACTCTGCCCCACCCCATTCCACCATACTCTCCCCATCCCATTCCACAATACTCTGCCCCGTCCCATTGCACAAAACTCTGCCCCATCCCATTCCACAATACTCAGCCCCGTCCGATTGAACAAAACTCTGCCCCGTCCCATTACACAATACTCTGCCCCGTCCCATTCCACCATACTCTTCGCATCCCATTCCACAATACTCTGCATCATCCCATTGCACTATACTCTGCATCATCCCATTACACAAAACTCTGCCCCATCCCATTCCACCATACACTGTCCCGTCCCATTCCACAATACCCTGCACCACCTCATTCCACAATACTCTGGACAACCTCATTCCAGAATACTCTGCATCATCCCATTGCACAATACTCTGCCCCACCCCATTCCCCAATACACTGCCCCAACCCATTCCGCAATACTCTACCCCACCCCATTCCACAATACTTTGTCCCGTCCCATTGCGCAATACTCTGCACCACCCCATTGCACAGTACTCTGCACCACCCCATTGCACAGTACACGGCACCACCCCATTCCACAATACACTGCACCACCCCATTCCACAATATTCTTCCCCGTCCCACTCCACAATGCTCTGCCCCGTCCCATTACACAATACTATGCCGCGTCCCATTGCACAATACTGTGCCCCGTCCCATTGCACAATACTGTGCCCCTTCACATTGCACAATAATGTGCCCCGTCGCATTGCACAATACTCTGGATCATCCCATTCCACCATAATCTGCCACATCCCATTCCACCATACTCTGCCCCGTCCCATTCCACAATACACTGCTCCACCCCATTCCACAATACTCTGCACCACCCCATTCCACAATACTCTGCCCCGTCCCATTCCACAATACTGTGCCCCTTCCCATTGCACAATACTGTGCCCCGTCCCATTGCACAATACTCTGCATCATCCCATTCCACAATACTCTGCATCATCCCATTGCACAATACTCTGCCCCACCCCATTCCACCATACTCACCCCATCCCATTCCACAATACTCTGCATCATCCCTTTGCACTATACTCTGCCCCGTCCCATTGCACAAAACTCTGCCACACCCCTTTCCACAATACTCTGCACCACCCCATTCCACAATACTCTGCCCCGTCCCATTGCAAAATACTCTGCCCCATCCCATTCCACAATACTGTGCCCCGTCCCATTACACAATACTGTGCCCCGTCCCAAACACAATACTGTGCCCCGTCCCATTGCACAATACTCTGCCCCGTCCCTTCCACAATACTGTGCCCCGTTCCATTGCACAATACTGTGCCCCATCCCATTGCACAATACTATGCCCCGTCCCATTGCACAATACTGTGCGCAGTCCCATTGCACAATACTCTGCCCCACCCCATTCCACCATACTCTGCCCCACCCCATTCCACCATATTCTGCCCCACCCCATTCCACCATACTCTGACCCACCCCATTCCACCATACTCTGCCCCACCCCATTGCACAGTACTCTGCACCACCCCATTGCACAATACTCTGCACCACCCCCTTGCACAATACTCTGCCCCGTCCCATTGCACAATACTCTGCGCCACCCCTTTCCACCATATTCTGCCCCGTCCCATTCCACAATACTCGGCCCCGTCCCATTGCACTATACTCGGCCCCGTCCAATTGCACAAAACTCGGTCCCGTCCCATTGCACAATACTGTGCCCCGTCCCATTGCACAATACTCTGGATCATCCCATTGCACAATACTGTGCCCCACCCCATTGCACAATACTGTGCCCCGTCCCATTGCACAATACTCTGCCCCGTCCCATTCCACCATACTCTGCATCATCCCATTGCACTATACTCTGCATCATCCCATTGCACAAAACTCTGCACCATCCCATTCCACCATACGCTGTCCCGTCCCATTGCACAATACCCTGCACCACCCCATTGCACAGTACTCTGCACCACCCCATTGCACAGTACACGGCACCACCCCATTCCACAATACACTGCACCACCCCATTCCACAATATTCTTCCCCGTCCCATTGCACAATGCTCTGCCCCGTCCCACTCCACAATACTGTGCCCCGTCCCATTACACAATACTGTGCCCCGTCCCATTGCACAATACTGTGCCCCTTCCCATTGCACAATAATGTGCCCCGTCGCATTGCACAATAATCTGGATCATCCCATTCCACCATACTCTGCCACATCCCATTCCACCATACTCTGCCCCGTCCCATTCCACAATACACTGCTCCACCCCATTCCACAATACTCTGCACCACCCCATTCCACAATACTCTGCCCCGTCCCATTCCACAATACTGTGCCCCTTCCCATTGCACAATACTGTGCCCCGTCCCATTGCACAAAACTCTGCATCATCCCATTCCACAATACTCTGCATCATCCCATTGCACAATACTCTGCCCCACCCCATTCCACCATACTCACCCCATCCCATTCCACAATACTCTGCATCATCCCTTTGCACTATACTCTGCCCAGTCCCATTGCACAAAACTCTGCCACACCCCTTTCCACAATACTCTGCACCACCCCATTCCACAATACTCTGCCCCGTCCCATTGCACAATCCTCTGCCCCGTCCCATTCCACAATACTGTGCCCCGTCCCATTCCACCGTACTCTGCCCCACCCCATTCCACCATATTCTGCCCCACCCCATTCCACCATAATCTGCCCCACCCCATTCCACCATACTCTGCCCCACCCCATTCCACAGTACTCTGCACCACCCCATTGCACAGTACTCTGCACCATCCCATTCCACAATACTCTGCCCCACCCCATTGCACAATACTCTGCCCCGTCCCATTGCACAATACTCTGCCCCGTCCCATTGTACAATACTGTGCCCCGTCCCATTGCACAATACTGTGCCCCTTCCCATTGCACAATACTGTGCCCCGTCCCATTGCACAATACTGTGCCCCGTCCCATTCCACCATATTCTGCCCAACCCCATTCTACAATACTCTGCCCCGTCCTATTGCACTATACTCGGCCCCGTCCCATTGCACAAAACTCGGCCCCGTCCCATTGCACAATACTGTGCCCCGTCCCATTGCACAATACTGTGCCCTGTCCCATTGCACAATACTCTGGATCATCCAATCCACAATACTCTGCATCATCCCATTGCACAATACTCTGCCCCACCCCATTCCACCATACTCTCCCCATCCCATTCCACAATACTCTGCCCCATCCCATTGCACAAAACTCTGCCCCATCCCAATCCACAATACTCTGCCACGTCCCATTGCACAAAACTCTGCCCCGTCCCATTGCACAATACTCTGCCCCGTCCCATTGCACAATACTCTGGATCATCCCATTCCACAATACTCTGCATCATCCCATTGCACAATACTCTGCCCCACCCCATTCCACCATACTCTCCCCATCCCATTCCACAATACTCTGCATCATCCCATTGCACTATACTCTGCATCATCCCATTGCACAAAACTCTGCCCCATCCCATTCCACCATACTCTGTCCCGTCCCATTCCACAATACCCTGCACCACCTCATTCCACAATACTCTGGACAACCTCATTCCACAATACTCTGCATCATCCCATTGCACAATACTCTGCCCCACCCCATTCCCCAATACACTGCGCCAACCCATTCCGCAATGCTCTACCCCACACCATTCCACAATACTCTGTCCCGTCCCATTGCGCAATACTCTGCACCACCCCATTGCACAGTACTCTGCCCCATCCCATTGCACCATACTCTGCCCCGTCCCATTCCACAATACCCTGCACCACCTCATTCCACAATACTCTGGACAACCTCATTCCACAATACTCTGCATCATCCCATTGCACAATACTCTGCCCCACCCCATTCCCCAATACACTGCCCCAACCCATTCCGCAATACTCTACCCCACCCCATTCCGCAATACTTTGTCCCGTCCCATTGCGCAATACTCTGCACCACCCCATTGCACAAGACTCTGCACCACCCCATTGCACATTACTCTGCCCCACCCCATTGCACAGTACTCTGCCCCACCCCATTGCACAGTACTCTGCCCCATCCCATTGCACAATACTCTGCCCCACCACATTGCTCAGTTTTCTGCTGCACCCCATCCCGCAATAGTCTGCCCCGTCCCATCCCGCAATACTCTGCATCGTCCCATTCCACAATACTCTGCATCATCCCATTCCACAATATTCTGCCCCACCAACCCCAATGCACAATACTCTGCCCCGTCGTATTGCACAATACTCTGCCCCGTCCCATTGCACAATGAAGTGCCCCATGCCATTGCACAATACCGTGACCCGTCCCATTGCACAATACTCTGCACCACCCCATTGCACAATACTCTGCCCCACCCCATTGCACAATACTCTGCCCCACCCCATTCCACAATACTCTGCTCCACCCCATTCCACACTACTCTGCCCCGTCCCATTGCACTATACTCTGCCCCGTCCCATTGCACTATACTCTGCCCCGTCCCATTCCACCATACTCTGCCCCGTCCCATTCCACCATACTCTGCCCCGTCCCATTCCACAATACACTGCACCACCCCATTCCACAATACTCTGCACCACCCCATTCCACAATACACTGCCCCGTCCCATTCCACAATACACGGCACCACCCCATTGCACAGTACACTGCACCACCCCATTCCACAATACACTGCACCACCCCATTCCACAATACTGTGCCCCGTCCCATTACACAATACTGTGCCCCGTCCCATTGCACAATACTGTGCCCCTTCCCATTGCACAATACTCTGCATCATCCCATTCCACAATACTCTGCATCATCCCATTCCACAATACTCTGCATCATCCCATTGCACAATACTCTGCATCATCCCATTGCACAATACTCTGCCCCACCCCATTCCACCATACTCACCCCTTCCCATTCCACAATACTCTGCATCATCCCTTTGCAGTATACTCTGCCCCGTCCCGTTGCACAAAACTCTGCCCCACCCCTTTCCACAATACTCTGCACCACCCCATTGCACAGTACTCTGCACCACCCCATTGCACAGTACACTGCACCACCCCATTCCACAATACACTGCACCACCCCATTCCACAATATTCTTCCCCATCCCATTGCACAATGCTCTGCCCCGTCCCACTCCACAATACTGTGCCCCGTCCCATTACACAATACTGTGCCCCGTCCCATTGCACAATACTGTGCCCCTTCCCATTGCACAATACTGTGCCCCTTCCCATTGCACAATACTGTGCCCCGTGGCATTGCACAATACTCTGGATCATCCCATTCCACCATACTCTGCCACATCCCATTCCACCATACTCTGCCCCGTCCCATTCCACAATACACTGCACCACCCCATTCCACAATACTCTGCACCACCCCATTCCACAATATTCTGCCCCGTCCCATTGCACAATACTGTGCCCCGTCCCATTGCACAATACTGTGCCCCTTCCCATTGCACAATACTGTGCCCCTTCCCATTGCACAATACTCTGCATCATCCCATTCCACAATACTCTGCATCATCCCATTCCACAATACTCTGCATCATCCCATTGCACAATACTCTGCCCCACCCCATTCCACCATACTCACCCCATCCCATTCCACAATACTCTGCATCATCCCTTTGCACTATACTCTGCCCCGTCCCATTGCACAAAACTCTGCCCCACCCCTTTCCACAATACTCTGCACCACCCCATTATACAATACTCTGCCCCGTCCCATTGCACAATAATCTGCCCCGTCCCATTCCACAATACTGTGCCCCGTCCCATTACACAATACTGTGTCCCATCCCATTACACAATACTGTGCCCCGTCCCATTGCACAATACTCTGCATCATCCCATTGCACAATACTGTGCCCCACCCCATTCCACCATACAATGCCCATCCCATTCCACCATACTCTGCCCAGTCCCATTGCACAAAACTCTGCCACACCCCTTTCCACAATACTCTGCACCACCCCATTCCACAATACTCTGCCCCGTCCCATTGCACAATACTCTGCCCCGTCCCATTCCACAATACTGTGCCCCGTCCCATTCCACCGTACTCTGCCCCACCCCATTCCACCATATTCTGCCCCACCCCATTCCACCATAATCTGCCCCACCCCATTCCACCATACTCTGCCCCACCCCATTCCACAGTACTCTGCACCACCCCATTGCACAGTACTCTGCACCATCCCATTCCACAATACTCTGCCCCACCCCATTGCACAATACTCTGCCCCGTCCCATTGCACAATACTGTGCCCCGTCCCATTGCACAATACTGTGCCCCTTCCCATTGCACAATACTGTGCCCCGTCCCATTGCACAATACTGTGCCCCGTCCCATTCCACCATATTCTGCCCAACCCCATTCCACAATACTCTGCCCCGTCCTATTGCACTATACTCGGCCCCGTCCCATTGCACAAAACTCGGCCCCGTCCCATTGCACAATACTGTGCCCCGTCCCATTGCACAATACTGTGCCCTGTCCCATTGCACAATACTCTGGATCATCCAATCCACAATACTCTGCATCATCCCATTGCACAATACTCTGCCCCACCCCATTCCACCATACTCTCCCCATCCCATTCCACAATACTCTGCCCCATCCCATTGCACAAAACTCTGCCCCATCCCAATCCACAATACTCTGCCACGTCCCATTGCACAAAACTCTGCCCCGTCCCATTGCACAATACTCTGCCCCGTCCTATTGCACAATACTCTGGATCATCCCATTCCACAATACTCTGCATCATCCCATTGCACAATACTCTGCCCCACCCCATTCCACCATACTCTCCCCATCCCATTCCACAATACTCTGCATCATCCCATTGCACTATACTCTGCATCATCCCTTTGCACAAAACTCTGCCCCATCCCATTCCACCATACTCTGTCCCGTCCCATTCCACAATACCCTGCACCACCTCATTCCACAATACTCTGGACAACCTCATTCCACAATACTCTGCATCATCCCATTGCACAATACTCTGCCCCACCCCTTTCCACAATACTCTGCACCACCCCATTATACAATACTCTGCCCCGTCCCATTGCACAATACTCTGCCCCGTCCCATTCCACAATACTGTGCCCCGTCCCATTACACAATACTGTGTCCCATCCCATTACACAATACTGTGCCCCGTCCCATTGCACAATACTCTGCATCATCCCATTGCACAATACTGTGCCCCACCCCATTCCACCATACAATGCCCATCCCATTCCACCATACTCTGCCCAGTCCCATTGCACAAAACTCTGCCACACCCCTTTCCACAATACTCTGCACCACCCCATTCCACAATACTCTGCCCCGTCCCATTGCACAATACTCTGCCCCGTCCCATTCCACAATACTGTGCCCCGTCCCATTCCACCGTACTCTGCCCCACCCCATTCCACCATATTCTGCCCCACCCCATTCCACCATAATCTGCCCCACCCCATTCCACCATACTCTGCCCCACCCCATTCCACAGTACTCTGCACCACCCCATTGCACAGTACTCTGCACCATCCCATTCCACAATACTCTGCCCCACCCCATTGCACAATACTCTGCCCCGTCCCATTGCACAATACTGTGCCCCGTCCCATTGCACAATACTGTGCCCCTTCCCATTGCACAATACTGTGCCCCGTCCCATTGCACAATACTGTGCCCCGTCCCATTCCACCATATTCTGCCCAACCCCGTTCCACAATACTCTGCCCCGTCCTATTGCACTATACTCGGCCCCGTCCCATTGCACAAAACTCGGCCCCGTCCCATTGCACAATACTGTGCCCCGTCCCATTGCACAATACTGTGCCCTGTCCCATTGCACAATACTCTGGATCATCCAATCCACAATACTCTGCATCATCCCATTGCACAATACTCTGCCCCACCCCATTCCACCATACTCTCCCCATCCCATTCCACAATACTCTGCCCCATCCCATTGCACAAAACTCTGCCCCATCCCAATCCACAATACTCTGCCACGTCCCATTGCACAAAACTCTGCCCCGTCCCATTGCACAATACTCTGCCCCGTCCTATTGCACAATACTCTGGATCATCCCATTCCACAATACTCTGCATCATCCCATTGCACAATACTCTACCCCACCCCATTCCACCATACTCTCCCCATCCCATTCCACAATACTCTGCATCATCCCATTGCACTATACTCTGCATCATCCCATTGCACAAAACTCTGCCCCATCCCATTCCATCATACTCTGTCCCGTCCCATTCCACAATACCCTGCACCACCTCATTCCACAATACTCTGGACAACCTCATTCCACAATACTCTGCATCATCCCATTGCACAATACTCTGCCCCACCCCATTCCCCAATACACTGCGCCAACCCATTCCGCAATACTCTACCCCACACCATTCCACAATACTCTGTCCCGTCCCGTGGCGCAATACTCTGCACCACCCCATTGCACAGTACTCTGCCCCATCCCATTGCACCATACTCTGCCCCGTCCCATTCCACAATACCCTGCACCACCTCATTCCACAATACTCTGGACAACCTCATTCCACAATACTCTGCATCATCCCATTGCACAATACTCTGCCCCACCCCATTCCCCAATACACTGCCCCAACCCATTCCGCAATACTCTACCCCACCCCATTCCGCAATACTTTGTCCCGTCCCATTGCGCAATACTCTGCACCACCCCATTGCACAGTACTCTGCACCATCCCATTCCACAATACTCTGCCCCACCCCATTGCACAATACTCTGCCCCGTCCCATTGCACAATACTCTGCACCGTCCCATTGCACAATACTGTGCCCCGTCCCATTGCACAATACTGTGCCCCGTGGCATTGCACAATACTCTGGATCATCCAATCCACAATACTCTGCATCATCCCATTGCACAATACTCTGCCCCACCCCATTCCACCATACTCTCCCCATCCCATTCCACAATACTCTGCCCCATCCCATTGCACAAAACTCTGCCCCATCCCAATCCACAATACTCTGCCACGTCCCATTGCACAAAACTCTGCCCCGTCCCATTGCACAATACTCTGCCCCGTCCCATTGCACAATACTCTGGATCATCCCATTCCACAATACTCTGCATCATCCCATTGCACAATACTCTGCCCCACCCCATTCCACCATACTCTCCCCATCCCATTCCACAATACTCTGCATCATCCCATTGCACTATACTCTGCATCATCCCATTGCACAAAACTGCCCCATCCCATTCCACCATACTCTGTCCCGTCCCATTCCACAATACCCTGCACCACCTCATTCCACAATACTCTGGACAACCTCATTCCACAATACTCTGCATCATCCCATTCCCCAATACACTGCGCCAACCCATTCCGCAATACTCTACCCCACACCATTCCACAATACTCTGTCCCGTCCCATTGCGCAATACTCTGCACCACCCCATTGCACAGTACTCTGCCCCATCCCATTGCACCATACTCTGCCCCGTCCCATTACACAATACCCTGCACTACCTCATTCCACAATACTCTGGACAAGCTCATTCCACAATACTCTGCATCATCCCATTGCACAATACTCTGCCCCACCCCATTCCCCAATACACTGCCCCAACCCATTCCGCAATACTCTACCCCACCCCATTCCGCAATACTTTGTCCCGTCCCATTGCGCAATACTCTGCACCACCCCATTGCACAAGACTCTGCACCACCCCATTGCACATTACTCTGCCCCACCCCATTGCACAGTACTCTGCCCCACCCCATTGCACAATACTCTGCCCCGTCCCATTGCACAATACTCTGCCCCACCACATTGCACAGTTTTCTGCTCCACCCCATCCCGCAATAGTCTGCCCCGTCCCATCCCGCAATACTCTGCATCGTCCCATTCCACAATACTCTGCATCATCCCATTCCACAATATTCTGCCCCACCAACCCCAATGCACAATACTCTGCCCCGTCGTATTGCACAATACTCTGCCCCGTCCCATTGCACAATGAAGTGCCCCATGCCATTGCACAATACCGTGACCCGTCCCATTGCACAATACACTGCACCACCCCATTGCACAATACTCTGCCCCACCCCATTGCACAATACTCTGCCCCACCCCATTCCACAATACTCTGCTCCACCCCATTCCACACTACTCTGCCCCGTCCCATTGCACTATACTCTGCCCCGTCCCATTGCACAATACTCTGCCCCGTCCCATTCCACCATACTCTGCCCCGTCCCATTCCACCATACTCTGCCCCGTCCCATTCCACAATACACTGCACCACCCCATTCCACAATACTCTGCACCACCCCATTCCACAATACACTGCCCCGTCCCATTCCACAATACACGGCACCACCCCATTGCACAGTACACTGCACCACCCCATTCCACAATACACTGCACCACCCCATTCCACAATACTGTGCCCCGTCCCATTACACAATACTCTGCACCACCCCATTGCACAATACTCTGCCCCACCCCATTGCAGAATACTCTGCCCCACCCCATTGCACAGTACTCTGCCCCGTCCCATTGCACAATACGCTGCCCCGTCCCATTGCCCAATACCGTGCCCCGTCCCATTGCACAATACCGTGCCCCGTACCATTCCACAATACTCTGCACCACCCCATTCCACAATACTCTGCCCCACCCCATTCCACAATACTCTTCCCCGTCCCATTCCACAATACTCTTCCCCGTCCCATTCCACAATACTCTGCCCCACCCCATTCCACAATACTCTGCCCCGTCCCATTGCACCATACTCTGCCCCATCCCATTCCACCATTCTCTGCCCCGTCCCATTCCACCATACTCTGCCCCGTTCCATTCCACCATACTCTGCCCTGTCCCATTTCACAATACACTGCACCGTCCCATTCCAGTATACTCTGCCCCGTCCCATTGCACAAAACTCTGCCCCATCCCAATCCACAATACTCTGCCACGTCCCATTGCACAAAACTCTGCCCCGTCCCATTGCACAATACTCTGGATCATCCCATTCCACAATACTCTGCATCATCCCATTGCACAATACTCTGCCCCACCCCATTCCACCATACTCTCCCCATCCCATTCCACAATACTCTGCATCATCCCATTGCACTATACTCTGCATCATCCCATTGCACAAAACTCTGCCCCATCCCATTCCACCATACTCTGTCCCATCCCATTCCACAATACCCTGCACCACCTCATTCCACAATACTCTGGACAACCTCATTCCACAATACTCTGCATCATCCCATTGCACAATACTCTGCCCCACCCCATTCCCCAATACACTGCGCCAACCCATTCCGCAATACTCTACCCCACACCATTCCACAATACTCTGTCCCGTCCCATTGCGCAATACTCTGCACCACCCCATTGCACAGTACTCTGCCCCATCCCATTGCACCATACTCTGCCCCGTCCCATTACACAATACCCTGCACTACCTCATTCCACAATACTCTGGACAAGCTCATTCCACAATACTCTGCATCATCCCATTGCACAATACTCTGCCCCACCCCATTCCCCAATACACTGCCCCAACCCATTCCGCAATACTCTACCCCACCCCATTCCGCAATACTTTGTCCCGTCCCATTGCGCAATACTCTGCACCACCCCATTGCACAAGACTCTGCACCACCCCATTGCACATTACTCTGCCCCACCCCATTGCACAGTACTCTGCCCCACCCCATTGCACAATACTCTGCCCCGTCCCATTGCACAATACTCTGCCCCACCACATTGCACAGTTTTCTGCTCCACCCCATCCCGCAATAGTCTGCCCCGTCCCATCCCGCAATACTCTGCATCGTCCCATTCCACAATACTCTGCATCATCCCATTCCACAATATTCTGCCCCACCAACCCCAATGCACAATACTCTGCCCCGTCGTATTGCACAATACTCTGCCCCGTCCCATTGCACAATGAAGTGCCCCATGCCATTGCACAATACCGTGACCCGTCCCATTGCACAATACACTGCACCACCCCATTGCACAATACTCTGCCCCACCCCATTGCACAATACTCTGCCCCACCCCATTCCACAATACTCTGCTCCACCCCATTCCACACTACTCTGCCCCGTCCCATTGCACTATACTCTGCCCCGTCCCATTGCACAATACTCTGCCCCGTCCCATTCCACCATACTCTGCCCCGTCCCATTCCACCATACTCTGCCCCGTCCCATTCCACAATACACTGCACCACCCCATTCCACAATACTCTGCACCACCCCATTCCACAATACACTGCCCCGTCCCATTCCACAATACACGGCACCACCCCATTGCACAGTACACTGCACCACCCCATTCCACAATACACTGCACCACCCCATTCCACAATACTGTGCCCCGTCCCATTACACAATACTCTGCACCACCCCATTGCACAATACTCTGCCCCACCCCATTGCAGAATACTCTGCCCCACCCCATTGCACAGTACTCTGCCCCGTCCCATTGCACAATACGCTGCCCCGTCCCATTGCCCAATACCGTGCCCCGTCCCATTGCACAATACCGTGCCCCGTACCATTCCACAATACTCTGCACCACCCCATTCCACAATACTCTGCCCCACCCCATTCCACAATACTCTTCCCCGTCCCATTCCACAATACTCTTCCCCGTCCCATTCCACAATACTCTGCCCCACCCCATTCCACAATACTCTGCCCCGTCCCATTGCACCATACTCTGCCCCATCCCATTCCACCATTCTCTGCCCCGTCCCATTCCACCATACTCTGCCCCGTTCCATTCCACCATACTCTGCCCTGTCCCATTTCACAATACACTGCACCGTCCCATTCCAGTATACTCTGCCCCGTCCCATTGCACAAAACTCTGCCCCATCCCAATCCACAATACTCTGCCACGTCCCATTGCACAAAACTCTGCCCCGTCCCATTGCACAATACTCTGCCCCGTCCCATTGCACAATACTCTGGATCATCCCATTCCACAATACTCTGCATCATCCCATTGCACAATACTCTGCCCCACCCCATTCCACCATACTCTCCCCATCCCATTCCACAATACTCTGCATCATCCCATTGCACTATACTCTGCATCATCCCATAGCACAAAACTCTGCCCCATCCCATTCCACCATACTCTGTCCCATCCCATTCCACAATACCCTGCACCACCTCATTCCACAATACTCTGGACAACCTCATTCCACAATACTCTGCATCATCCCATTGCACAATACTCTGCCCCACCCCATTCCCCAATACACTGCGCCAACCCATTCCGCAATACTCTACCCCACACCATTCCACAATACTCTGTCCCGTCCCATTGCGCAATACTCTGCACCACCCCATTGCACAGTACTCTGCCCCATCCCATTGCACCATACTCTGCCCCGTCCCATTCCACAATACCCTGCACCACCTCATTCCACAATACTCTGGACAACCTCATTCCACAATACTCTGCATCATCCCATTGCACAATACTCTGCCCCACCCCATTCCCCAATACACTGCCCCAACACATTCCGCAATACTCTACCCCACCCCATTCCGCAATACTTTGTCCCGTCCCATTGCGCAATACTCTGCACCACCCCATTGCACAAGACTCTGCACCACCCCATTGCACATTACTCTGCCCCACCCCATTGCACAGTACTCTGCCCCACCCCATTGCACAATACTCTGCCCCGTCCCATTGCACAATACTCTGCCCCACCACATTGCACAGTTTTCTGCTCCACCCCATCCCGCAATGGTCTGCCCCGTCCCATCCCGCAATACTCTGCATCGTCCCATTCCACAATACTCTGCATCATCCCATTCCACAATATTCTGCCCCACCAACCCCAATGCACAATACTCTGCCCCGTCGTATTGCACAATACTCTGCCCCGTCCAATTGCACAATGAAGTGCCCCATGCCATTGCACAATACCGTGACCCGTCCCATTGCACAATACACTGCACCACCCCATTGCACAATACTCTGCCCCACCCCATTGCACAATACTCTGCCCCACCCCATTCCACAATACTCTGTCCCGTCCCATTGCGCAATACTCTGCACCACCCCATTGCACAGTACTCTGCCCCATCCCATTGCACCATACTCTGCCCCGTCCCATTCCACAATACCCTGCACCACCTCATTCCACAATACTCTGGACAACCTCATTCCACAATACTCTGCATCATCCCATTGCACAATACTCTGCCCCACCCCATTCCCCAATACACTGCCCCAACCCATTCCGCAATACTCTACCCCACCCCATTCCGCAATACTTTGTCCCGTCCCATTGCGCAATACTCTGCACCACCCCATTGCACAAGACTCTGCACCACCCCATTGCACATTACTCTGCCCCACCCCATTGCACAGTACTCTGCCCCACCCCATTGCACAATACTCTGCCCTGTCCCATTGCACAATACTCTGCCCCACCACATTGCACAGTTTTCTGCTCCACCCCATCCCGCAATAGTCTGCCCCGTCCCATCCTGCAATACTCTGCATCGTCCCATTCCACAATACTCTGCATCATCCCATTCCACAATATTCTGCCCCACCAACCCCAATGCACAATACTCTGCCCCGTCGTATTGCACAATACTCTGCCCCGTCCCATTGCACAATGAAGTGCCCCATGCCATTGCACAATACCGTGACCCGTCCCATTGCACAATACACTGCACCACCCCATTGCACAATACTCTGCCCCACCCCATTGCACAATACTCTGCCCCACCCCATTCCACACTACTCTGCCCCGTCCCATTGCACTATACTCTGCCCCGTCCCATTGCACAATACTCTGCCCCGTCCCATTCCACCATACTCTGCCCCGTCCCATTCCACCATACTCTGCCCCGTCCCATTCCACAATACACTGCACCACCCCATTCCACAATACTCTGCACCACCCCATTCCACAATACACTGCCCCGTCCCATTCCACAATACACGGCACCACCCCATTGCACAGTACACTGCACCACCCCATTCCACAATACACTGCACCACCCCATTCCACAATACTGTGCCCCGTCCCATTACACAATACTCTGCACCACCCCATTGCACAATACTCTGCCCCACCCCATTGCAGAATACTCTGCCCCACCCCATTGCACAGTACTCTGCCCCGTCCCATTGCACAATACGCTGCCCCGTCCCATTGCCCAATACCGTGCCCCGTCCCATTGCACAATACCGTGCCCCGTCCCATTCCACAATACTCTGCACCACCCCATTCCACAATACTCTGCCCCGTTCCATTCCACCATACTCTGCCCTGTCCCATTTCACAATACACTGCACCGTCCCATTCCAGTATACTCTGCCCCGTCCCATTCCACAATACTGTGCCCCGTCCCATTACACAATACTGTGCCCCGTCCCATTGCACAATACTGTACCCCGTCCCATTGCACAATACTATGCCCCGTCCCATTGCACAATACTCTGCCCCACCCCATTCCACCATACTCTGCGCCACCCCATTCCACCATATTCTGCCCCATCCCATTCCACAATACTCGGCCCCGTCCCATTGTACTATACTCGGCCCCGTCCAATTGCACAAAACTCTGCCCCGTCCCATTGCACAATACTGTGCCCCGTCCCATTGCACAATACTCTGGATCATCCCATTCCACAATACTCTGCATCATCACATTGCACAATACTCTGCCCCACCCCATTCCACCATACTCTCCCCATCCCATTCCACAATACTCTGCCCCGTCCCATTGCACAAAACTCTGCCCCGTCCCATTGCACAAAACTCTGCCCCGTCCCATTCCACAATACTCTGCCCCGTCCCACTGCACAAAACTCTGCCCCGTCCCATTGCACAATACTCTGCCCCGTCCCATTCCACCATACTCTCCCCATCCCATTCCACAATACTCTGCATCATCCCATTGCACAAAACTCTGCCCCATCCCATTCCACCATACGCTGTCCCGTCCCATTCCACAATACCCTGCACCACCTCATTCCACAATACTCTGGACAACCTCATTCCACAATACTCTGGACAAACTCATTCCACAATACTCTGCCCCATTCCCCAATACACTGCCCCACCCCATTCCACAATACTCTGTCCCGTCCCATTCCACAATACTGTGCCCCGTCCCATTCCACAATACTGTGCCCCGTCCCATTGCACAATACTGTGCCCCGTCCCATTGCACAATACTGTGCCCCGTCCCATTGCACAATACTCTGCCCCATCCCATTGCACAATACTCTGCCCCGTCCCATTCCACCGTACTCTGCCCCACCCCATTCCACCATATTCTGCCCCACCCCATTCCACCATAATCTGCCCCACCCCATTCCACCATACTCTGCCCCACCCCATTCCACAGTACTCTGCACCACCCCATTGCACAGTACTCTGCACCATCCCATTCCACAATACTCTGCCCCACCCCATTGCACAATACTCTGCCCCACCCCATTCCACCATACTCTGCCCCACCCCATTCCACAGTACTCTGCACCACCCCATTGCACAGTACTCTGCACCATCCCATTCCACAATACTCTGCCCCACCCCATTGCACAATACTCTGCCCCGTCCCATTGCACAATACTCTGCCCCGTCCCATTGCACAATACTGTGCCCCGTCCCATTGCACAATACTGTGCCCCTTCCCATTGCACAATACTGTGCCCCGTCCCATTGCACAATACTGTGCCCCGTCCCATTGCACAATACTCTGGATCATCCAATCCACAATACTCTGCATCATCCCATTGCACAATACTCTGCCCCACCCCATTCACCATACTCTCCCCATCCCATTCCACAATACTCTGCCCCATCCCATTGCACAAAACTCTGCCCCATCCCAATCCACAATACTCTGCCACGTCCCATTGCACAAAACTCTGCCCCGTCCCATTGCACAATACTCTGCCCCGTCCCATTGCACAATACTCTGGATCATCCCATTCCACAATACTCTGCATCATCCCATTGCACAATACTCTGCCCCACCCCATTCCACCATACTCTCCCCATCCCATTCCACAATACTCTGCATCATCCCATTGCACTATACTCTGCATCATCCCATTGCACAAAACTCTGCCCCATCCCATTCCACCATACTCTGTCCCGTCCCATTCCACAATACCCTGCACCACCTCATTCCACAATACTCTGGACAACCTCATTCCACAATACTCTGCATCATCCCATTGCACAATACTCTGCCCCACCCCATTCCCCAATACACTGCGCCAACCCATTCCGCAATACTCTACCCCACACCATTCCGCAATACTCTACCCCACACCATTCCACAATACTCTGTCCCGTCCCATTGCTCAATACTCTGCACCACCCCATTGCACAGTACTCTGCCCCATCCCATTGCACCATACTCTGCCCCGTCCCATTCCACAATACCCTGCACCACCTCATTCCACAATACTCTGGACAACCTCATTCCACAATACTCTGCATCATCCCATTGCACAATACTCTGCCCCACCCCATTCCCCAATACACTGCCCCAACCCATTCCGCAATACTCTACCCCACCCCATTCCGCAATACTTTGTCCCGTCCCATTGCGCAATACTCTGCACCACCCCATTGCACAAGACTCTGCACCACCCCATTGCACATTACTCTGCCCCACCCCATTGCACAGTACTCTGCCCCAACCCCATTGCAAAATACTCTGCCCCGTCCCATTGCACAATACTCTGCCCCATCACATTGCACAGTTTTCTGCTCCACCCCATCCCGCAATAGTCTGCCCCGTCCCATCCCGCAATACTCTGCATCGTCCCATTCCACAATTCTCTGCATCATCCCATTCCACAATATTCTGCCCCACCAACCCCAATGCACAATACTCTGCCCCGTCGTATTGCACAATACTCTGCCCCGTCCCATTGCACAATGAAGTGCCCCATGCCATTGCACAATACCGTGACCCGTCCCATTGCACAATACACTGCACCACCCCATTGCACAATACTCTGCCCCACCCCATTGCACAATACTCTGCCCCACCCCATTCCACAATACTCTGCTCCACCCCATTCCACACTACTCTGCCCCGTCCCATTGCACTATACTCTGCCCCGTCCCATTCCACAATACACGGCACCACCCATTGCACAGTACACTGCACCACCCCCATTCCACAGTACACTGCACCACCCCATTCCACAATACTGTGCCCCGTCCCATTACACAATACTCTGCACCACCCCATTGCACAATACTCTGCCCCACCCCATTGCAGAATACTCTGCCCCACCCCATTGCACAGTACTCTGCCCCGTCCCATTGCACAATACGCTGCCCCGTCCCATTGCCCAATACCGTGCCCCGTCCATTGCACAATACCGTGCCCCGTCCCATTCCACAATACTCTGCACCACCCCATTCCACAATACTCTGCCCCACCCCATTCCACAATACTCTTCCCCGTCCCATTCCACAATACTCTTCCCCGTCCCATTCCACAATACTCTGCCCCACCCCATTCCACAATACTCTGCCCCGTCCCATTGCACCATACTCTGCCGCATCCCATTCCACCATTCTCTGCCCCGTCCCATTCCACCATACTCTGCCCCGTTCCATTCCACCATACTCTGCCCTGTCCCATTTCACAATACACTGCACCGTCCCATTCCAGTATACTCTGCCCCGTCCCATTGCACAATCTCTGCCCCGTCCCATTCCACAATACTGTGCCCCGTCCCATTACACAATACTGTGTCCCGTCCCATTGCACAATACTGTGCCCCGTCCCATTGCACAATACTATGCCCCTTCCCATTGCACAATACTCTGCCCCACCCCATTCCACCATACTCTGCGCCACCCCATTCCACCATATTCTGCCCCATCCCATTCCACAATACTCGGCCCCGTCCCATTGCACTATACTCGGCCCCGTCCAATTGCACAAAACTCTGCCCCGTCCCATTGCACAATACTGTGCCCCGTCCCGTTGCACAATACTCTGGATCATCCCATTCCACAATACTCTGCATCATCACATTGCACAATACTCTGCCCCACCCCATTCCACCATACTCTCCCCATCCCATTCCACAATACTCTGCCCCGTCCCATTGCACAAAACTCTGCCCCGTCCCATTCCACAATACTCTGCCCCGTCCCACTGCACAAAACTCTGCCCCGTCCCATTGCACAATACTCTGCCCCGTCCCATTCCACCATACTCTCCTCCCATCCCATTCCACAATACTCTGCATCATCCCATTGCACAAAACTCTGCCCCATCCCATTCCACCATACGCTGTCCCGTCCCATTCCACAATACCCTGCACCACCTCATTCCACAATACTCTGGACAACCTCATTCCACAATACTCTGGACAAACTCATTCCACAATACTCTGCCCCATTCCCCAATACACTGCCCCACCCCATTCCACAATACTCTGTCCCGTCCCATTCCACAATACTGTGCCCCGTCCCATTCCACAATACTGTGCCCCGTCCCATTGCACAATACTGTGCCCCGTCCCATTGCACAATACTGTGCCCCGTCCCATTGCACAATACTCTGCCCCATCCCATTGCACAATACTCTGCCCGACCCCATTCCACCATATTCTGCCTCACCCCATTCCACCATACTCTGCCCCACACCATTCCACCATACTCTACCCCACCCCATTGCACAGTACTCTGCACCACCCCATTGCACAATACTCTGCACCACCCCCTTGCACAATACTCTGCCCCGTCCCATTGCACAATACTCTGCCCCACCCCATTCCACCATACTCTGCCCCACCCCATTCCACAATACTCGGCCCCGCTTCATTGCACTATACTCGGCCCCGTCCAATTGCACAAAACTCTGCCCCGTCCCATTGCACAAAACTCTGCCCCGTCCCATTGCACAATACTGTGCCCCGTCCCATTGCACAATACGCTGCCCCGTCCCATTGCCCAATACCGTGCCCCATCCCATTGCACAATACCGTGCCCCGTCCCATTCCACAATACTCTGCACCACCCCATTCCACAATACTCTTCCCCACCCCCATTCCACAATACTCTTCCCCGTCCCATTCCACAATACTCTGCCCCACCCCATTCCACAATACTCTGCCCCGTCCCATTGCACCATACTCTGCCCCATCCCATTCCACCATTCTCTGCCCCGTCCCATTCCACCATACTCTGCCCCGTTCCATTCCACCATACTCTGCCCTGTCCCATTCCACAATACACTGCACCGTCCCATTCCAGTATACTCTGCCCCGTACCATTGCACAATCTCTGCCCCGTCCCATTCCACAATACTGTGCCCCGTCCCATTACACAATACTGTGCCCCGTCCGATTGCACAATACTGTGCCCCGTCCCATTGCACAATACTGTGCCCCGTCCCATTGCACAATACTATGCCCCGTCCCATTGCACAATACTCTGCCCCACCCCATTCCACCATACTCTGCCCGACCCCATTCCACCATATTCTGCCTCACCCCATTCCACCATACTCTGCCCCACCCCATTCCACCATACTCTACCCCACCCCATTCCACAGTACTCTGCAACCACCCCATTGCACAATACTCTGCACCACCCCCTTGCACAATACTCTGCCCCGTCCCATTGCACAATACTCTGCCCCACCCCATTCCACCATACTCTGCGCCACCCCATTCCACCATATTCTGCCCCATCCCATTCCACAATACTCGGCCCCGTCCCATTGCAGTATACTCGGCCCCGTCCAATTGCACAAAACTCTGCCCCGTCCCATTGCACAATACTGTGCCCCGTCCCATTGCACAATACTCTGGATCATCCCATTCCACAATACTCTGCATCATCACATTGCACAATACTCTGCCCCACCCCATTCCACCATACTCTCCCCATCCATTCCACAATACTCTGCCCCGTCCCATTGCACAAAACTCTGCCCCATCCCATTCCACAATACTCTGCCCCGTCCCACTGCACAAAACTCTGCCCCGTCCCATTGCACAATACTCTGCCCCGTCCCATTCCACCATACACTCCCCATCCCATTCCACAATACTCTGCATCATCCCATTGCACAAAACTCTGCCCAATCCCATTCCACAATACTCTGGACAACCTCATTCCACAATACTCTGCCCCATTCCCCAATACACTGCCCCAACCCATTCCGCAATACTCTACCCCACCCCATTCCACAATACTCTGTCCCGTCCCATTCCACAATACTGTGCCCCGTCCCATTACACAATAGTGTGCCCCGTCCCATTGTACAATACTGTGCCCCGTCCCATTGCACAATACTGTGCCCCGTCCCATTGCACAATACTATGCCCCGTCCCATTGCACAATACTCTGCCCCACCCCATTCCACCATACTCTGCCCGACCCCATTCCACCATATTCTGCCTCACCCCATTCCACCATACTCTGCTCCACACCATTCCACCATACTTTACCCCACCCCATTCCACAGTACTCTGCACCACCCCATTGCACAATACTCTGCACCACCCCCTTGCACAATACTCTGCCCCGTCCCATTGCACAATACTCTGCCCCACCCCATTCCACCATACTCTGCGCCACCCCATTCCACTATACTCGGCCCCGTCCAATTGCACAAAACTCTGCTCCGTCCCATTGCACAATACTCTGCCCCGTCCCATTGCACAATACGCTGCCCCGTCCCATTGCCCAATACCGTGCCCCATCCCATTGCACAATACCATGCCCCGTCCCATTCCACAATACTCTGCACCACCCCATTCCACAATACTCTGCCCCACCCCATTCCACAATACTCTTCCCCGTCCCATTCCACCATACTCTGCCCCACCCCATTCCACCATACTCTGCCCTGTCCCATTCCACAATACACTGCACCGTCCCATTCCAGTATACTCTGCCCCGTCCCATTGCCTAATACTCTGCCCCACCCCATTGCACAATACTGTGCCCCGTCCCATTGCACAATACTCTTGATCATCCCATTCCACAATACTCTGCATCATCCCATTGCACAATACTCTGCCCCACCCCATTCCACAATACTCTGCATCATCCCATTCCACAATACTCGGCCCCGTCCCATTGTACAATACTCTGCCCCGTCCCATTGCACTATACTCGGCCCCGTCCCATTGCACAATTCTCTGCCCCACCCCATTCCACCGTACTCTGACCCACCCCATTCCACCGTATTCTGCCCCACCCCATTCCACCATAATCTGCCCCACCCCATTCCACCATACTCTGCCCCACCCCATTCCACAGTACTCTGCACCACCCCATTGCACAGTACTCTGCCCCACCCCATTGCACAATACTCTGCCCCGTCCCATTGCACAATACTCTGCCCCGTCCCATTGCACAATACTGTGCCCCGTCCCATTGCACAATACTCTGCCCCGTCCTATTGCACTATACTCGGCCCCGTCCCATTGCACAAAACTCGGCCCCGTCCCATTGCACAATACTGTGCCCCGTCCCATTGCACAATACTGTGCCCTGTCCCATTGCACAATACTCTGGATCATCCAATCCACAATACTCTGCATCATCCCATTGCACAATACTCTGCCCCACCCCATTCCACCATACTCTCCCCATCCCATTCCACAATACTCTGCCCCATCCCATTGCACAAAACTCTGCCCCATCACAATCCACAATACTCTGCCACGTCCCATTGCACAAAACTCTGCCCCGTCCCATTGCACAATACTCTGCCCCGTCCCATTGCACAATACTCTGGATCATCCAATCCACAATACTCTGCATCATCCCATTGCACAATACTCTGCCCCACCCCATTCCACCATACTCTCCCCATCCCATTCCACAATACTCTGCATCATCCCATTGCACTATACTCTGCATCATCCCATTGCACAAAACTCTGCCCCATCCCATTCCACCATACTCTGTCCCGTCCCATTCCACAATACCCTGCACCACCTCATTCCACAATACTCTGGACAACCTCATTCCACAATACTCTGCATCATCCCATTGCACAATACTCTGCCACACCCCATTCCCCAATACACTGCGCCAACCCATTCCGCAATACTCTACCCCACACCATTCCACAATACTCTGTCCCGTCCCATTGCGCAATACTCTGCACCACCCCATTGCGCAGTACTCTGCCCCATCCCATTGCTCCATACTCTGCCCCGTCCCATTCCACAATACCCTGCACCACCTCATTCCACAATACTCTGGACAACCTCATTCCACAATACTCTGCATCATCCCATTGCACAATACTCTGCCCCACCCCATTCCCCAATACACTACCCCACCCCATTCCGCAATACTTTGTCCCGTCCCATTGCGCAATACTCTGCACCACCCCATTGCACAAGACTCTGCACCACCCCATTGCACATTACTCTGCCCCACCCCATTGCACAGTACTCTGCCCCACCCCATTGCACAATACTCTGCCCCGTCCCATTGCACAATACTCTGCCCCACCACATTGCACAGTTTTCTGCTCCACCCCATCCCGCAATAGTCTGCCCCGTCCCATCCCGCAATACTCTGCATCGTCCCATTCCACAATACTCTGCATCATCCCATTCCACAATATTCTGCCCCACCAACCCCAATGCACAATACTCTGCCCCGTCGTATTGCACAATACTCTGCCCCGTCCCATTGCACAATGAAGTGCCCCATGCCATTGCACAATACCGTGACCCGTCCCATTGCACAATACTCTGCACCACCCCATTGCACAATACTCTGCCCCACCCCATTGCACAATACTCTGCCCCACCCCATTCCACAATACTCTGCTCCACCCCATTCCACACTACTCTGCCCCGTCCCATTGCACTATACTCTGCCCCGTCCCATTGCACTATACTCTGCCCCGTCCCATTCCACCATACTCTGCCCCGTCCCATTCCACCATACTCTGCCCCGTCCCATTCCACAATACACTGCACCACCCCATTCCACAATACTCTGCACCACCCCATTCCACAATACACTGCCCCGTCCCATTCCACAATACACGGCACCACCCCATTGCACAGTACACTGCACCACCCCATTCCACAATACACTGCACCACCCCATTCCACAATACTGTGCCCCGTCCCATTACACAATACTGTGCCCCGTCCCATTGCACAATACTGTGCCCCTTCCCATTGCACAATACTCTGCATCATCCCATTCCACAATACTCTGCATCATCCCATTCCACAATACTCTGCATCATCCCATTGCACAATACTCTGCATCATCCCATTGCACAATACTCTGCCCCACCCCATTCCACCATACTCACCCCTTCCCATTCCACAATACTCTGCATCATCCCTTTGCAGTATACTCTGCCCCGTCCCGTTGCACAAAACTCTGCCCCACCCCTTTCCACAATACTCTGCACCACCCCATTGCACAGTACTCTGCACCACCCCATTGCACAGTACACTGCACCACCCCATTCCACAATACACTGCACCACCCCATTCCACAATATTCTTCCCCATCCCATTGCACAATGCTCTGCCCCGTCCCACTCCACAATACTGTGCCCCGTCCCATTACACAATACTGTGCCCCGTCCCATTGCACAATACTGTGCCCCTTCCCATTGCACAATACTGTGCCCCTTCCCATTGCACAATACTGTGCCCCGTGGCATTGCACAATACTCTGGATCATCCCATTCCACCATACTCTGCCACATCCCATTCCACCATACTCTGCCCCGTCCCATTCCACAATACACTGCACCACCCCATTCCACAATACTCTGCACCACCCCATTCCACAATATTCTGCCCCGTCCCATTGCACAATACTGTGCCCCGTCCCATTGCACAATACTGTGCCCCTTCCCATTGCACAATACTGTGCCCCTTCCCATTGCACAATACTCTGCATCATCCCATTCCACAATACTCTGCATCATCCCATTGCACAATACTCTGCACCACCCCCTTGCACAATACTCTGCCCCGTCCCATTGCACAATACTCTGCCCCACCCCATTCCACCATACTCTGCCCCACCCCATTCCACAATACTCGGCCCCGCTTCATTGCACTATACTCGGCCCCGTCCAATTGCACAAAACTCTGCCCCGTCCCATTGCACAAAACTCTGCCCCGTCCCATTGCACAATACTGTGCCCCGTCCCATTGCACAATACGCTGCCCCGTCCCATTGCCCAATACCGTGCCCCATCCCATTGCACAATACCGTGCCCCGTCCCATTACACAATACTCTGCACCACCCCATTCCACAATACTCTTCCCCACCCCATTCCACAATACTCTTCCCCGTCCCATTCCACAATACTCTGCCCCACCCCATTCCACAATACTCTGCCCCGTCCCATTGCACCATACTCTGCCCCATCCCATTCCACCATTCTCTGCCCCGTCCCATTCCACCATACTCTGCCCCGTTCCATTCCACCATACTCTGCCCTGTCCCATTCCACAATACACTGCACCGTCCCATTCCAGTATACTCTGCCCCGTACCATTGCACAATCTCTGCCCCGTCCCATTCCACAATACTGTGCCCCGTCCCATTACACAATACTGTGCCCCGTCCGATTGCACAATACTGTGCCCCGTCCCATTGCACAATACTGTGCCCCGTCCCATTGCACAATACTATGCCCCGTCCCATTGCACAATACTCTGCCCCACCCCATTCCACCATACTCTGCCCGACCACATTCCACCATATTCTGCCTCACCCCATTCCACCATACTCTGCCCCACCCCATTCCACCATACTCTACCCCACCCCATTCCACAGTACTCTGCACCACCCCATTGCACAATACTCTGCACCACCCCCTTGCACAATACTCTGCCCCGTCCCATTGCACAATACTCTGCCCCACCCCATTCCACCATACTCTGCGCCACCCCATTCCACCATATTCTGCCCCATCCCATTCCACAATACTCGGCCCCGTCCCATTGCAGTATACTCGGCCCCGTCCAATTGCACAAAACTCTGCCCCGTCCCATTGCACAATACTGTGCCCCGTCCCATTGCACAATACTCTGGATCATCCCATTCCACAATACTCTGCATCATCACATTGCACAATACTCTGCCCCACCCCATTCCACCATACTCTCCCCATCCCATTCCACAATACTCTGCCCCGTCCCATTGCACAAAACTCTGCCCCATCCCATTCCACAATACTCTGCCCCGTCCCACTGCACAAAACTCTGCCCCGTCCCATTGCACAATACTCTGCCCCGTCCCATTCCACCATACACTCCCCATCCCATTCCACAATACTCTGCATCATCCCATTGCACAAAACTCTGCCCAATCCCATTCCACCATACGCTGTCCCATCCCATTCCACAATACCCTGCACCACCTCATTCCACAATACTCTGGACAACCTCATTCCACAATACTCTGGACAACCTCATTCCACAATACTCTGCCCCATTCCCCAATACACTGCCCCAACCCATTCCGCATTACTCTACCCCACCCCATTCCACAATACTCTGTCCCGTCCCATTCCACAATACTGTGCCCCGTCCCATTACACAATAGTGTGCCCCGTCCCATTGTACAATACTGTGCCCCGTCCCATTGCACAATACTGTGCCCCGTCCCATTGCACAATACTATGCCCCGTCCCATTGCACAATACTCTGCCCCACCCCATTCCACCATACTCTGCCCGACCCCATTCCACCATATTCTGCCTCACCCCATTCCACCATACTCTGCCCCACACCATTCCACCATACTTTACCCCACCCCATTCCACAGTACTCTGCACCACCCCATTGCACAATACTCTGCACCACCCCCTTGCACAATACTCTGCCCCGTCCCATTGCACAATACTCTGCCCCACCCCATTCCACCATACTCTGCGCCACCCCATTCCACTATACTCGGCCCCGTCCAATTGCACAAAACTCTGCCCCGTCCCATTGCACAATACACTGCCCCGTCCCATTGCACAATACGCTGCCCCGTCCCATTGCCCAATACCGTGCCCCATCCCATTGCACAATACCATGCCCCGTCCCATTCCACAATACTCTGCACCACCCCATTCCACAATACTCTGCCCCACCCCATTCCACAATACTCTTCCCCGTCCCATTCCACCATACTCTGCCCCACCCCATTCCACCATACTCTGCCCTGTCCCATTCCACAATACACTGCACCGTCCCATTCCAGTATACTCTGCCCCGTCCCATTGCCTAATACTCTGCCCCACCCCATTGCACAATACTGTGCCCCGTCCCATTGCACAATACTCTTGATCATCCCATTCCACAATACTCTGCATCATCCCATTGCACAATACTCTGCCCCACCCCATTCCACAATACTCTGCATCATCCCATTCCACAATACTCGGCCCCGTCCCATTGTACAATACTCTGCCCCGTCCCATTGCACTATACTCGGCCCCGTCCCATTGCACAATACTCTGCCCCACCCCATTCCACCGTACTCTGACCCACCCCATTCCACCGTATTCTGCCCCACCCCATTCCACCATAATCTGCCCCACCCCATTCCACCATACTCTGCCCCACCCCATTCCACAGTACTCTGCACCACCCCATTGCACAGTACTCTGCCCCACCCCATTGCACAATACTCTGCCCCGTCCCATTGCACAATACTCTGCCCCGTCCCATTGCACAATACTGTGCCCCGTCCCATTGCACAATACTCTGCCCCGTCCTATTGCACTATACTCGGCCCCGTCCCATTGCACAAAACTCGGCCCCGTCCCATTGCACAATACTGTGCCCCGTCCCATTGCACAATACTGTGCCCTGTCCCATTGCACAATACTCTGGATCATCCAATCCACAATACTCTGCATCATCCCATTGCACAATACTCTGCCCCACCCCATTCCACCATACTCTCCCCATCCCATTCCACAATACTCTGCCCCATCCCATTGCACAAAACTCTGCCCAATCACAATCCACAATACTCTGCCACGTCCCATTGCACAAAACTCTGCCCCGTCCCATTGCACAATACTCTGCCCCGTCCCATTGCACAATACTCTGGATCATCCAATCCACAATACTCTGCATCATCCCATTGCACAATACTCTGCCCCACCCCATTCCACCATACTCTCCCCATCCCATTCCACAATACTCTGCCCCATCCCATTGCACAAAACTCTGCCCCATCCCAATCCACAATACTCTGCCACGTCCCATTGCACAAAACTCTGCCCCGTCCCATTGCACAATACTCTGCCCCGTCCCATTGCACAATACTCTGGATCATCCCATTCCACAATACTCTGCATCATCCCATTGCACAATACTCTGCCCCACCCCATTCCACCATACTCTCCCCATCCCATTCCACAATACTCTGCATCATCCCATTGCACTATACTCTGCATCATCCCATTGCACAAAACTCTGCCCCATCCCATTCCACCATACTCTGCCACGTCCCATTGCACAAAACTCTGCCCCGTCCCATTCCACAATACCCTGCACCACCTCATTCCACAATACTCTGGACAACCTCATTCCACAATACTCTGCATCATCCCATTGCACAATACTCTGCCACACCCCATTCCCCAATACACTGCGCCAACCCATTCCGCAATACTCTACCCCACACCATTCCACAATACTCTGTCCCGTCCCATTGCGCAATACTCTGCACCACCCCATTGCGCAGTACTCTGCCCCATCCCATTGCTCCATACTCTGCCCCGTCCCATTCCACAATACCCTGCACCACCTCATTCCACAATACTCTGGACAACCTCATTCCACAATACTCTGCATCATCCCATTGCACAATACTCTGCCCCACCCCATTCCCCAATACACTGCCCCAACCCATTCCGCAATACTCTACCCCACCCCATTCCGCAATACTTTGTCCCGTCCCATTGCGCAATACTCTGCACCACCCCATTGCACAAGACTCTGCACCACCCCATTGCACATTACTCTGCCCCACCCCATTGCACAGTACTCTGCCCCACCCCATTGCACAATACTCTGCCCCGGCCCATTGCACAATACTCTGCCCCACCACATTGCACAGTTTTCTGCTCCACCCCATCCCGCAATAGTCTGCCCCGTCCCATCCCGCAATACTCTGCATCGTCCCATTCCACAATACTCTGCATCATCCCATTCCACAATATTCTGCCCCACCAACCCCAATGCACAATACTCTGTCCCGTCGTATTGCACAATACTCTGCCCCGTCCCATTGCACAATGAAGTGCCCCATGCCATTGCACAATACCGTGACCCGTCCCATTGCACAATACTCTGCACCACCCCATTTCACAATACTGTGCCCCGTCCCATTGCACAATACTGTGCCCCGTCCCATTGCACAATACTCTAACCCCACCCCATTCCACAATACTCTGCTCCACCCCATTCCACACTACTCTGCCCCGTCCCATTGCACTATACTCTGCCCCGTCCCATTGCACTATACTCTGCCCCGTCCCATTCCACCATACTCTGCCCCGTCCCATTCCACCATACTCTGCCCCGTCCCATTCCACAATACACTGCACCGCCCCATTCCACAATACTCTGCACCACCCCATTCCACAATACACTGCCCCGTCCCATTCCACAATACACGGCACCACCCCATTGCACAGTACACTGCACCACCCCATTCCACAATACACTGCACCACCCCATTCCACAATACTGTGCCCCGTCCCATTACACAATACTGTGCCCCGTCCCATTGCACAATACTGTGCCCCTTCCCATTGCACAATACTCTGCATCATCCCATTCCACAATACTCTGCATCATCCCATTCCACAATACTCTGCATCATCCCATTGCACAATACTCTGCATCATCCCATTGCACAATACTCTGCCCCACCCCATTCCACCATACTCACCCCTTCCCATTCCACAATACTCTGCATCATCCCTTTGCAGTATACTCTGCCCCGTCCCGTTGCACAAAACTCTGCCCCACCCCTTTCCACAATACTCTGCACCACCCCATTGCACAGTACTCTGCACCACCCCATTGCACAGTACACTGCACCACCCCATTCCACAATACACTGCACCACCCCATTCCACAATATTCTTCCCCATCCCATTGCACAATGCTCTGCCCCGTCCCACTCCACAATACTGTGCCCCGTCCCATTACACAATACTGTGCCCCGTCCCATTGCACAATACTGTGCCCCTTCCCATTGCACAATACTGTGCCCCTTCCCATTGCACAATACTGTGCCCCGTGGCATTGCACAATACTCTGGATCATCCCATTCCACCATACTCTGCCACATCCCATTCCACCATACTCTGCCCCGTCCCATTCCACAATACACTGCACCACCCCATTCCACAATACTCTGCACCACCCCATTCCACAATATTCTGCCCCGTCCCATTGCACAATACTGTGCCCCGTCCCATTGCACAATACTGTGCCCCTTCCCATTGCACAATACTGTGCCCCTTCCCATTGCACAATACTCTGCATCATCCCATTCCACAATACTCTGCATCATCCCATTCCACAATACTCTGCATCATCCCATTGCACAATACTCTGCCCCACCCCATTCCACCATACTCACCCCATCCCATTCCACAGTACTCTGCATCATCCCTTTGCACTATACTCTGCCCCGTCCCATTGCACAAAACTCTGCCCCACCCCTTTCCACAATACTCTGCCCCGTCCCATTGCACAATACTCTGCCCCGTCCCATTCCACAATACTGTGCCCCGTCCCATTACACAATACTGTGTCCCGTCCCATTACACAATACTGTGCCCCGTCCCATTGCACAATACTCTGCATCATCCCATTGCACAATACTGTGCCCCACCCCATTCCACCATACACTGCCCATGCCATTGCACCATACTCTGCCCCATCCCATTGCACCATACTCTGCCCCGTCCCATTCCACAATACTCTGCACCACCTCATTCCACAATACTCTGCATCATCCCATTCCACAATACTCTGCCCCACCCCAGTCCACAATACACTGCCCCACCCCATTCCGCAATACACTGCCCCACCCCATTCCACAATACTCTACCCATCCCATTGCACAATACTCTGCCCCATCCCATTGCACAATACTCTGCACCACCCCATTGCACAATACTCTGCCCCACCCCATTGCAGAATACTCTGCCCCACCCCATTGCACAGTACTCTGCCCCGTCCCATTGCACAATACGCTGCCCCGTCCCATTGCCCAATGCCGTACCCCATCCCATTGCACAATACCGTGCCCCGTCCCATTCCACAATACTCTGCACCACCCCATTCCACAATACTCTGCCCCACCCCATTCCACAATACTCTTCCCCGTCCCATTCCACAATACTCTGCCCCACCCCATTCCACAATACTCTGCCCCGTCCCATTGCACCATACTCTGCCCCATCCCATTCCACCATTCTCTGCCCCGTCCCATTCCACCATACTCTGCCCCGTTCCATTCCACCATACTCTGCCCTGTCCCATTCCACAATACACTGCACCGTCCCATTCCAGTATACTCTGCCCCGTCCCATTGCACAATCTCTGCCCCGTCCCATTCCACAATACTGTGCCCCGTCCCATTACACAATACTGTGCCCCCGTCCGATTGCACAATACTGTGCCCCGTCCCATTGCACAATACTGTGCCCCGTCCCATGGCACAATACTATGCCCCGTGCCATTGCAGAATACTCTGCCCCACCCCATTCCACCATACTCTGCCCGACCCCATTCCACCATATTCTGCCTCACCCCATTCCACCATACTCTGCCCCACACCATTCCACCATACTCTACCCCACCCCATTCCACAGTACTCTGCACCACCCCATTGCACAATACTCTGCCCCACCCCCTTGCACAATACTCTGCCCCGTCCCATTGCACAATACTCTGCCCCACCCCATTCCACCATACTCTGCGCCACCCCATTCCACCATATTCTGCCCCATCCCATTCCACAATACTCGGCCCCGTCCCATTGCACTATACTCGGCCCCGTCCAATTGCACAAAACTCTGCCCCGTCCCATTGCACAATACTGTGCCCCGTCCCATTGCACAATACTCTGGATCATCCCATTCCACAATACTCTGCATCATCACATTGCACAATACTCTGCCCCACCCCATTCCACCATACTCTCCCCATCCCATTCCACAATACTCTGCCCCGTCCCATTGCACAAAACTCTGCCCCGTCCCATTGCACAATGAAGTGCCCCATGCCATTGCACAATACCGTGACCCGTCCCATTGCACAATACTCTGCACCACCCCATTGCACAATACTCTGCCCCACCCCATTGCACAATACTCTGCCCCACCCCATTCCACAATACTCTGCTCCACCCCATTCCACACTACTCTGCCCCGTCCCATTGCACTATACTCTGCCCCGTCCCATTGCACAATACTCTGCCCCGTCCCATTCCACAATACACTGCACCACCCCATTCCACAATACTCTGCACCACCCCATTCCACAATACACTGCCCCGTCCCATTCCACAATACACGGCACCACCCCATTGCACAGTACACTGAACCACCCCATTCCACAATACACTGCAACACCCCATTCCACAATACTGTGCCCCGTCCCATTACACAATACTGTGCCCCGTCCCATTGCACAATACTGTGCCCCTTCCCATTGCACAATACTCTGCATCATCCCATTCCACAATACTCTGCATCATCCCATTCCACAATACTCTGCATCATCCCATTGCACAATACTCTGCATCATCCCATTGCACAATACTCTGCCCCACCCCATTCCACCATACTCACCCCTTCCCATTCCACAATACTCTGCATCATCCCTTTGCAGTATACTCTGCCCCGTCCCGTTGCACAAAACTCTGCCCCACCCCTTTCCACAATACTCTGCACCACCCCATTGCACAGTACTCTGCACCACCCCATTGCACAGTACACTGCACCACCCCATTCCACAATACACTGCACCACCCCATTCCACAATATTCTTCCCCATCCCATTGCACAATGCTCTGCCCCGTCCCACTCCACAATACTGTGCCCCGTCCCATTACACAATACTGTGCCCCGTCCCATTGCACAATACTGTGCCCCTTCCCATTGCACAATACTGTGCCCCTTCCCATTGCACAATACTGTGCCCCGTGGCATTGCACAATACTCTGGATCATCCCATTCCACCATACTCTGCCACATCCCATTCCACCATACTCTGCCCCGTCCCATTCCACAATACACTGCACCACCCCATTCCACAATACACTGCACCACCCCATTCCACAATACTCTGCACCACCCGATTCCACAATATTCTGCCCCGTCCCATTGCACAATACTGTGCCCCGTCCCATTGCACAATACTGTGCCCCTTCCCATTGCACAATACTGTGCCCCTTCCCATTGCACAATACTCTGCATCATCCCATTCCACAATACTCTGCATCATCCCATTCCACAATACTCTGCATCATCCCATTGCACAATACTCTGCCCCACCCCATTCCACCATACTCACCCCATCCCATTCCACAATACTCTGCATCATCCCTTTGCACTATACTCTGCCCCGTCCCATTGCACAAAACTCTGCCCCACCCCTTTCCACAATACTCTGCCCCGTCCCATTGCACAATACTCTGCCCCGTCCCATTCCACAATACTGTGCCCCGTCCCATTACACAATACTGTGTCCCGTCCCATTACACAATACTGTGCCCCGTCCCATTGCACAATACTCTGCATCATCCCATTGCACAATACTGTGCCCCACCCCATTCCACCATACACTGCCCATGCCATTGCACCATACTCTGCCCCATCCCATTGCACCATACTCTGCCCCGTCCCATTCCACAATACTCTGCACCACCTCATTCCACAATACTCTGCATCATCCCATTCCACAATACTCTGCCCCACCCCAGTCCACAATACACTGCCCCACCCCATTCCGCAATACACTGCCCCACCCCATTCCACAATACTCTACCCATCCCATTGCACAATACTCTGCCCCATCCCATTGCACAATACTCTGCACCACCCCATTGCACAATACTCTGCCCCACCCCATTGCAGAATACTCTGCCCCACCCCATTGCACAGTACTCTGCCCCGTCCCATTGCACAATACGCTGCCCCGTCCCATTGCCCAATGCCGTACCCCATCCCATTGCACAATACCGTGCCCCGTCCCATTCCACAATACTCTGCACCACCCCATTCCACAATACTCTGCCCCACCCCATTCCACAATACTCTTCCCCGTCCCATTCCACAATACTCTGCCCCACCCCATTCCACAATACTCTGCCCCGTCCCATTGCACCATACTCTGCCCCATCCCATTCCACCATTCTCTGCCCCGTCCCATTCCACCATACTCTGCCCCGTTCCATTCCACCATACTCTGCCCTGTCCCATTCCACAATACACTGCACCGTCCCATTCCAGTATACTCTGCCCCGTCCCATTGCACAATCTCTGCCCCGTCCATTCCACAATACTGTGCCCCGTCCCATTACACAATACTGTGCCCCGTCCGATTGCACAATACTGTGCCCCGTCCCATTGCACAATACTGTGCCCCGTCCCATGGCACAATACTATGCCCCGTGCCATTGCAGAATACTCTGCCCCACCCCATTCCACCATACTCTGCCCGACCCCATTCCACCATATTCTGCCTCACCCCATTCCACCATACTCTGCCCCACACCATTCCACCATACTCTACCCCACCCCATTCCACAGTACTCTGCACCACCCCATTGCACAATACTCTGCCCCACCCCCTTGCACAATACTCTGCCCCGTCCCATTGCACAATACTCTGCCCCACCCCATTCCACCATACTCTGCGCCACCCCATTCCACCATATTCTGCCCCATCCCATTCCACAATACTCGGCCACGTCCCATTGCACTATACTCGGCCCCCGTCCAATTGCACAAAACTCTGCCCCGTCCCATTGCACAATACTGTGCCCCGTCCCATTGCACAATACTCTGGATCATCCCATTCCACAATACTCTGCATCATCACATTGCACAATACTCTGCCCCACCCCATTCCACCATACTCTCCCCATCCCATTCCACAATACTCTGCCCCGTCCCATTGCACAAAACTCTGCCCCGTCCCATTGCACAAAACTCTGCCCCATTCCATTCCACAATACTCTGCCCCGTCCCACTGCACAAAACTCTGCCCCATCCCATTGCACAATACTCTGCCCCGTCCCATTCCACCATACTCTCCCCATCCCATTCCACAATACTCTGCATCATCCCATTGCACAAAACTCTGCCCCATCCCATTCCACCATACGCTGTCCCGTCCCATTCCACAATACCCTGCACCACCTCATTCCACAATACTCTGGACAACCTCATTCCACAAATACTCTGGACAATCTCATTCCACAATACTCTGCCCCATTCCCCAATACACTGCCCCACCCCCATTCCACAATACTCTGTCCCGTCCCATTCCACAATACTGTGCCCCGTCCCATTCCACAATACTGTGCCCCGTCCCATTGCACAATACTGTGCCCCGTCCCATTGCACAATACTGTGCCCCGTCCCATTGCACAATACTCTGCCCCGTCCCATTGCACAATACTCTGCCCGACCCCCATTCCACCATATTCTGCCTCACCCCATTCCACCATACTCTGCCCCACACCATTCCAACATACTCTACCCCACCCCATTCCACAGTACTCTGCACCACCCCATTGCACAATACTCTGCACCACCCCCTTGCACAATACTCTGCCCCGTCCCATTGCACAATACTCTGCCCCACCCCATTCCACCATACTCTGCCCCACCCCATTCCACAATACTCGGCCCCGTCCCATTGCACTATACTCGGCCCCGTCCAATTGCACAAAACTCTGCCCCGTCCCATTGCACAAAACTCTGCCCCGTCCCATTGCACAATACTGTGCCCCGTCCCATTGCACAATACGCTGCCCCGTCCCATTGCCCAATACCGTGCCCCATCCCATTGCACAATACCGTGCCCCGTCCCATTCCACAATACTCTGCACCACCCCATTCCACAATACTCTTCCCCACCCCATTCCACAATACTCTTCCCGTCCCATTCCACAATACTCTGCCCCACCCCATTCCACAATACTCTGCCCCGTCCCATTGCACCATACTCTGCCCCATCCCATTCCACCATTCTCTGCCCCGTCCCATTCCACCATACTCTGCCCCGTTCCATTCCACCATACTCTGCCCTGTCCCATTCCACAATACACTGCCCCGTCCCATTCCAGTATACTCTGCCCCGTCCCATTGCACAATCTCTGCCCCGTCCCATTCCACAATACTGTGCCCCGTCCCATTACACAATACTGTGCCCCGTCCGATTGCACAATACTGTGCCCCGTCCCATTGCACAATACTGTGCCCGGTCCCATTGCACAATACTATGCCCCGTCCCATTGCACAATACTCTGCCCCACCCCATTCCACCATACTCTGCCCGACCCCATTCCACCATATTCTGCCTCACCCCATTCCACCATACTCTGCCCCACCCCATTCCACCATACTCTACCCACCCCATTCCACAGTACTCTGCACCACCCATTGCACAATACTCTGCCCCACCCCCCTTGCACAATACTCTGCCCCGTCCCATTGCACTATACTCGGCCCCGTCCAATTGCACAAAACTCTGCCCCGTCCCATTGCACAATACTGTGCCCCGTCCCATTGCACAATACTCTGGATCATCCCATTCCACAATACTCTGCATCATCACATTGCACAATACTCTGCCCCACCCCATTCCACCATACTCTCCCCATCCCATTCCACAATACTCTGCCCCGTCCCATTGCACAAAACTCTGCCCCATCCCATTCCACAATACTCTGCCCCGTCCCACTGCACAAAACTCTGCCCCGTCCCATTGCACAATACTCTGCCCCGTCCATTCCACCATACGCTGTCCCATCCCATTCCACAATACCCTGCACCACCTCATTCCACAATACTCTGGACAACCTCATTCCACAATACTCTGGACAACCTCATTCCACAATACTCTGCCCCATTCCCCAATACACTGCCCCAACCCATTCCGCAATACTCTACCCCACCACATTCCACAATACTCTGTCCCGTCCCATTCCACAATACTGTGCCCCGTCCCATTACACAATAGTGTGCCCCGTCCCATTGCACAATACTGTGCCCCGTCCCATTGCACAATACTGTGCCCCGTCCCATTGCACAATACTATGCCCCGTCCCATTGCACAATACTCTGCCCCACCCCATTCCACCATACTCTGCCCGACCCCATTCCACCATATTCTGCCTCACCCCATTCCACCATACTCTGCACCACCCCATTGCACAATACTCTGCACCACCCCCTTGCACAATACTCTGCCCCGTCCATTGCACAATACTCTGCCCCACCCCATTCCACCATACTCTGCGCCACCCCATTCCACTATACTCGGCCCCGTCCAATTGCACAAAACTCTGCCCCGTCCCATTGCACAATACTCTGCCCCGTCCCATTGCACAATACGCTGCCCCGTCCCATTGCCCAATACCGTGCCCCATCCCATTGCACAATACCGTGCCCCGTCCCATTCCACAATACTCTGCCCGACCCCATTCCACCATATTCTGCCTCACCCATTCCACCATACTCTGCCCCACCCCATTCCACCATACTCTACCCCACCCCATTCCACAGTACTCTGCACCACCCATTGCACAATACTCTGCACCACCCCCTTGCACAATACTCTGCCCCGTCCCATTGCACAATACTCTGCCCCACCCCATTCCACCATACTCTGCGCCACCCCATTCCACCATATTCTGCCCCATCCCATTCCACAATACTCGGCCCCGTCCCATTGCACTATACTCGGCCCCGTCCAATTGCACAAAACTCTGCCCCGTCCCATTGCACAATACTGTGTCCCGTCCCATTGCACAATACTCTGGATCATCCCATTCCACAATACTCTGCATCATCACATTGCACAATACTCTGCCCCACCCCATTCCACCATACTCTCCCCATCCCATTCCACAATACTCTGCCCCGTCCCATTGCACAAAACTCTGCCCCGTCCCATTCCACAATACTCTGCCCCGTCCCACTGCACAAAACTCTGCCCCGTCCCATTGCACAATACTCTGCCCCGTCCCATTCCACCATACACTCCCCATCCCATTCCACAATACTCTGCATCATCCCATTGCACAAAACTCTGCCCAATCCCATTCCACCATACGCTGTCCCATCCCATTCCACAATACCCTGCACCACCTCATTCCACAATACTCTGGACAACCTCATTCCACAATACTCTGGACAACCTCATTCCACAATACTCTGCCCCATTCCCCAATACACTGCCCCAACCCATTCCGCAATACTCTACCCCACCCCCATTCCACAATACTCTGTCCCGTCCCATTCCACAATACTGTGCCCCGTCCCATTACACAATAGTGTGCCCCGTCCCATTGCACAATACTGTGCCCCGTCCCATTGCACAATACTGTGCCCCGTCCCATTGCACAATACTATGCCCCGTCCCATTGCACAATACTCTGCCCCACCCCATTCCACCATACTCTGCCCGACCCCATTCCACCATATTCTGCCTCACCCCATTCCACCATACTCTGCCCCACACCATTCCACCATACTCTACCCCACCCCATTCCACAGTACTCTGCACCACCCAATTGCACAATACTCTGCACCACCCCCTTGCACAATACTCTGCCCCGTCCCATTGCACAATACTCTGCCCCACCCCATTCCACCATACTCTGCGCCACCCCATTCCACTATACTCGGCCCCGTCCAATTGCACAAAACTCTGCCCCGTCCCATTGCACAATACTCTGCCCCGTCCCATTGCACAATACGCTGCCCCGTCCCATTGCCCAATACCGTGCCCCATCCCATTGCACAATACCGTGCCCCGTCCCATTCCACAATACTCTGCACCACCCCATTCCACAATACTCTGCCCCACCCCATTCCACAATACTCTTCCCCGTCCCATTCCACCATACTCTGCCCCACCCCATTCCACCATACTCTGCCCTGTCCCATTCCACAATACACTGCACCGTCCCATTCCAGTATACTCTGCCCCATCCCATTGCACAATCTCTGCCCCGTCCCATTCCACAATACTGTGCCCCGTCCCATTACACAATACTGTGCCCCGTCCCATTGCACAATACTGTGCCCCGTCCCATTGCACAACACTGTGCCCCGTCCCATTGCACAATACTATGCCCCGTCCCATTGCACAATACTCTGCCCCACCCCATTCCACCATACTCTGCCCGACCCCATTCCACCATATTCTGCCTCACCCCATTCCACCATACTCTGCCCCACACCATTCAACATACTCTACCCCACCCCATTCCACAGTACTCTGCACACCCCATTGCACAATACTCTGCACCACCCCCTTGCACAATACTCTGCCCCGTCCCATTGCACAATACTCTGCCCCACCCCATTCCACCATACTCTGCGCCACCCCATTCCACCATATTCTGCCCCATCCCATTCCACAATACTCGGCCCTGTCCCATTGCACTATACTCGGCCCCGTCCAATTGCACAAAACTCTGCCCCGTCCCATTGCACAATACTGTGCCCCGTCCCATTGCACAATACTCTGGATCATCCCATTCCACAATACTCTGCATCATCACATTGCACAATACTCTGCCCCACCCCATTCCACCATACTCTCCCCATCCCATTCCACAATACTCTGCCCCGTCCCATTGCACAAAACTCTGCCCCGTCCCATTCCACAATACTCTGCACCACCCCATTGCACAATACTCTGCACCACCCCCTTGCACAATACTCTGCCCCATCCCATTGCACAATACTCTGCCCCACCCCATTCCACCATACTCTGCGCCACCCCATTCCACTATACTCGGCCCCGTCCAATTGCACAAAACTCTGCCCCGTCCCATTGCACAATACTCTGCCCCGTCCCATTGCACAATATGCTGCCCCGTCCCATTGCCCAATACCGTGCCCCATCCCATTGCACAATACCGTGCCCCGTCCCATTCCACAATACTCTGCACCACCCCATTCCACAATACTCTGCCCCACCCCATTCCACAATACTCTTCCCGTCCCATTCCACAATACTCTGCCCCACCCCATTCCACAATACTCTGCCCCGACCCATTGCACCATACTCTGCCCCATCCCATTCCACCATTCTCTGCCCCGTCCCATTCCACCATACTCTGCCCCGTTCCATTCCACCATACTCTGCCCTGTCCCATTCCACAATACACTGCACCGTCCCATTCCAGTATACTCTGCACCATCCCATTGCACAATCTCTGCCCCGTCCCATTCCACAATACTGTGCCCCGTCCCATTACACAATACTGTGCCCCGTCCCATTGCACAATACTCTGCCCCACCCCCTTGCACAATGCTATGCCCCGTCCCATTGCACAATACTCTGCCCCACCCCATTCCACCATACTCTGCCCGACCCCATTCCACCATATTCTGCCTCACCCCATTCCACCATACTCTGCCCCACACCATTCCACCATACTTTACCCCACCCCATTCCACAGTACTCTGCACCACCCCATTGCACAATACTCTGCACCACCCCCTTGCACAATACTCTGCCCCGTCCCATGCACAATACTCTGCCCCACCCATTCCACCATACTCTGCGCCACCCCATTCCACTATACTCGGCCCCGTCCAATTGCACAAAACTCTGCCCCGTCCCATTGCACAATACTCTGCCCCGTCCCATTGCACAATACGCTGCCCCGTCCCATTGCCCAATACCGTGCCCCGTCCCATTGCACAATACCGTGCCCCGTCCCATTCCACAATACTCTGCACCACCCCATTCCACAATACTCTGCCCCACCCCACTCCACAATACTCTTCCCCGTCCCATTCCACAATACTCTGCCCCACCCCATTCCACAATACTCTGCCCGTCCCATTGCACCATACTCTGCCCCATCCCATTCCACCATTCTCTGCCCCGTCCCATTCCACCATACTCTGCCCCGTTCCATTCCACCATACTCTGCCCTGTCCCATTCCACATTACACTGCACCGTCCCATTCCAGTATACTCTGCCCCATCCCATTGCACAATCTCTGCCCCGTCCCATTGCAAAATACTGTGCCCCGTCCCATTGCACAATACTATGCCCCGTCCCATTGCACAATACTCTGCCCCACCCCATTCCACCATACTCTGCCCGACCCCATTCCACCATATTCTGCCTCACCCCATTCCACCATACTCTGCCCCACACCATTCCACCATACTCTACCCCACCCCATTCCACAGTACTCTGCACCACCCCATTGCACAATACTCTGCACCACCCCCTTGCACAATACTCTGCCCCGTCCCATTGCACAATACTCTGCCCCACCCCATTCCACCATACTCTGCCCGACCCCATTCCACATATTCTGCCTCACCCCATTCCACCATACTCTGCCCCACACCATTCCACCATACTTTACCCCACCCCATTCCACAGTACTCTGCACCACCCCATTGCACAATACTCTGCACCACCCCCTTGCACAATACTCTGCCCCGTCCCATTGCACAATACTCTGCCCCACCCCATTCCACCATACTCTGCGCCACCCCATTCCACTATACTCGGCCCCGTCCAATTGCACAAAACTCTGCCCGTCCCATTGCACAATACTCTGCCCCGTCCCATTGCACAATACGCTGCCCCGTCCCATTGCCCAATACCGTGCCCCATCCCATTGCACAATACCGTGCCCCGTCCCATTCCACAATACTCTGCACCACCCCATTCCACAATACTCTGCCCCACCCCACTCCACAATACTCCTCCCCGTCCCATTCCACAATACTCTGCCCCACCCCATTCCACAATACTCTGCCCCGTCCCATTGCACCATACTCTGCCCCATCCCATTCCACCATTCTCTGCCCCGTCCCATTCCACCATACTCTGCCCCGTTCCATTCCACCATACTCTGCCCTGTCCCATTCCACAATACACTGCACCGTCCCATTCCAGTATACTCTGCCCCATCCCATTGCACAATCTCTGCCCCGTCCCATTGCAAAATACTGTGCCCCGTCCCATTGCACAATACTATGCCCCGTCCCATTGCACAATACTCTGCCCCACCCCATTCCACCATACTCTGCCCGACCCCATTCCACCATATTCTGCCTCACCCCATTCCACCATACTCTGCCCCACACCATTCCACCATACTCTACCCCACCCCATTCCACAGTACTCTGCACCACCCCATTGCACAATACTCTGCACCACCCCCTTGCACAATACTCTGCCCCGTCCCATTGCACAATACTCTGCCCCACCCCATTCCACCATACTCTGCGCCACCCCATTCCACCATATTCTGCCCCATCCCATTCCACAATACTCGGCCCGTCCCATTGCACTATACTCGGCCCCGTCCAATTGCACAAAACTCTGCCCCGTCCCATTGCACAATACTGTGCCCCGTCCCATTGCACAATACTCTGGATCATCCCATTCCACAATACTCTGCATCATCACATTGCACAATACTCTGCCCCACCCCATTCCACCATACTTTCCCCATCCCATTCCACAATACTCTGCCCCGTCCCATTGCACAAAACTCTGCCCCATCCCATTCCACAATGCTCTGCCCCGTCCCACTGCACAAAACTCTGCCCCGTCCCATTGCACAATACTCTGCCCCGTCTCATTCCACCATACTCTCCCCATCCCATTCCACAATACTCTGCCCGACCCCATTCCACCATATTCTGCCTCACCCCATTCCACCATACTCTGCCCCACACCATTCCACCATACTCTACCCCACCCCATTCCACAGTACTCTGCACCACCCCATTGCACAATACTCTGCCCCACCCCCTTGCACAATACTCTGCCCCGTCCCATTGCACAATACTCTGGATCATCCCATTCCACAATACTCTGCATCATCCCATTCCACAATACTCTGTCCCGTCCCATTGCACAAAACTCTGCCCCATCCCATTCCACAATACTCTGCCCCGTCCCATTGCACAATACGCTGCCCCGTCCCATTGCCCAATACCGTGCCCCATCCCATTGCACAATACCGTGCCCCGTCCCATTCCACAATACTGTGCCCCACCCCATTCCACAATACTCTTCCCCGTCCCATTCCACAATACTCTGCCCCACCCCATTCCACAATACTCTGCCCCGTCCCATTGCACCATACTCTGCCCCGTCCCATTCCACCATTCTCTGCCCCGTCCCATTCCACCATACTCTGCCCCGTTCCATTCCACCATACTCTGCCCTGTCCCATTCCACAATACACTGCACCGTCCCATTCCAGTATACTCTGCCCCATCCCATTGCACAATCTCTGCCCCGTCCCATTGCACAATACTGTGCCCCGTCCCATTGCACAATACTATGCCCCGTCCCATTGCACAATACTATGCCCCGTCCCATTGCACAATACTCTGCCCCGCCCCATTCCACCATACTCTGCCCGACCCCATTCCACCATATTCTGCCTCACCCCATTCCACCATACTCTGCCCCACACCATTCCACCATACTCTACCCCACCCCATTCCACAGTACTCTGCACCACCCCATTGCATAATACTCTGCACCACCCCCTTGCACAATACTCTGCCCCGTCCCATTCCACAATACTCTGCCCCACCCCATTCCACCATACTCTGCGCCACCCCATTCCACTATACTCGGCCCCGTCCCATTGCACAATACTCTGCCCCGTCCCATTGCACAATACGCTGCCCTGTCCCATTGCCCAATACCGTGCCCCATCCCATTGCACAATACCGTGCCCCGTCCCATTCCACAATACTCTGCACCACCCCATTCCACAATACTCTGCCCCACCCCATTCCACAATACTCTTCCCCGTCCCATTCCACAATACTCTGCCCTGTCCCATTCCACAATACACTGCACCGTCCCATTCCAGTATACTCTGCCCCATCCCATTGCAAAATCTCTGCCCCGTCCCATTCCACAATACTGTGCCCCGTCCCATTACACAATACTGTGCCCCGTCCCATTGCACTATACTGTGCCCCGTCCCATTGCACAATACTGTGCCCCGTCCCATTGCACAATACTATGCCCCGTCCCATTGCACAGTACTGTGCCCCACCCCATTCCACCATACTCTGCGCCACCCCATTCCACCATATTCTGCCCCATCCCATTCCACAATACTCGGCCCTGTCCCATTGCACTATACTCGGCCCCGTCCAATTGCACAAAACTCTGCCCCGTCCCATTGCACAATACTGTGCCCCGTCCCATTGCACAATACTCTGGATCATCCCATTCCACAATACTCTGCCCCACCCCATTCCACAATACACTGCACCGTCCCATTCCAGTATACTCTGCCCCATCCCATTGCAAAATCTCTGCCCCGTCCCATTCCACAATACTGTGCCCCGTCCCATTACACAATACTGTGCCCCGTCCCATTGCACAATACTGTGCCCCGTCCCATTGCACAATACTGTGCCCCGTCCCATTGCACAATACTATGCCCCGTCCCATTGCACAGTACTGTGCCCCACCCCATTCCACCATACTCTGCGCCACCCCATTCCACCATATTCTGCCCCATCCCATTCCACAATACTCGGCCCTGTCCCATTGCACTATACTCGGCCCCGTCCAATTGCACAAAACTCTGCCCCGTCCCATTGCACAATACTGTGCCCCGTCCCATTGCACAATACTCTGGATCATCCCATTCCACAATACTCTGCATCATCACATTGCACAATACTCTGCCCCACCCCATTCCACCATACTCTCCCCATCCCATTCCACAATACTCTGCCCCGTCCCATTGCACAAAACTCTGCCCCATCCCATTCCACAATACTCTGCACCACCCCATTGCACAATACTCTGCACCACCCCCTGGCCCAATACTCTGCGCCGTCCCATTGCACAATACTAAGCCCCACCCCATTCCACCATACTCTGCGGCACCCCATTCCACTATACTCGGCCCCGTCCAATTGCACAAAACTCTGCCCCATCCCATTGCACAATACTCTGCCCCGTCCCATTGCACAATACGCTGCCCCGTCCCATTGCCCAATACCGTGCCCCATCCCATTGCACAATACCGTGCCCCGTCCCATTCCACAATACTCTGCACCACCCCATTCCACAATACTCTGCCCCACCCCATTCCACAATACTCTTCCCCGTCCCATTGCACCATACTCTGCCCCATCCCATTCCACCATTCTCTGCCCCGTCCCATTCCACCATACTCTGCCCCGTTCCATTCCACCATACTCTGCCCTGTCCCATTCCACAATACACTGCACCGTCCCATTCCAGTATACTCTGCCCCATCCCATTGCACAATCTCTGCCCCGTCCCATTCCACAATACTGTGCCCCGTCCCATTCCACAATACTGTGCCCCGTCCCATTGCACAATACTGTGCCCCGTCCCATTGCACAATACTGTGCCCCGTCCCATTGCACAATACTCTGCCCCGTCCCATTGCACAATACTCTGCCCCACCCCATTCCACCATACTCTGCCCGACCCCATTCCACCATATTCTGCCTCACCCCATTCCACCATACTCTGCCCCACACCATTCCACCATACTCTACCCCACCCCATTCCACAGTACTCTGCACCACCCCATTGCACAATACTCTGCACCACCCCCTTGCACAATAGTCTGCCCCGTCCCATTGCACAATACTCTGCCCCACCCCATTCAACCATACTCTGCGCCACCCCATTCCACCATATTCTGCCCCATCCCATTCCACAATACTCGGCCCTGTCCCATTGCACTATACTCGGCCCCGTCCAATTGCAAAAAACTCTGCCCCGTCCCATTGCACAATACTGTGCCCCGTCCCATTGCACAATACTCTGGATCATCCCATTCCACAATACTCTGCATCATCACATTGCACAATACTCTGCCCCACCCCATTCCACCATTCTCTCCCCATCCCATTCCACAATACTCTGCCCCGTCCCATTGCACAAAACTCTGCCCCATCCCATTCCACAATACTCTGCCCCGTCCCACTGCACAAAACTCTGCCCCGTCCCATTGCACAATACTCTGCCCCGTCCCATTCCACCATACTCTCCCCATCCCATTCCACAATACTCTGCATCATCCCATTGCACAAAACTCTGCCCCATCCCATTCCACCATACGCTGTCCCGTCCCATTCCACAATACCCTGCACCACCTCATTCCACAATACTCTGGACAACCTCATTCCACAATACTCTGCATCATCCCATTGCACAATACTCTGCCCCACCCCATTCCCCAATACACTGCCCCAACCCATTCCGCAATTCTCTACCCCACCCCATTCCACAATACTCTGTCCCGTCCCATTGCGCAATACTCTGCACAACCCCATTGCACAGTACTCTGCACCACCCCATTGCACAGTACACTGCACCACCCCATTCCACAATACACTGCACCACCCCATTCCACAATATTCTTCACCATCCCATTGCACAATGCTCTGCCCCGTCCCATTCCACCAAACTCTGCGCCACCCCATTCCACAATACTCGGCCCCGTCCCATTGCACTATACTCGGCCCCGTCCAATTGCACAAAACTCTGCCCCGTCCCATTGCACAATACTCTGCCCCGTCCCATTGCCCAATACCGTGCCCCATCCCATTGCACAATACCGTGCCCCGTCCCATTCCACAATACTCTGCCCCACCCCATTCCACAATACTCTGCCCTGTCTCATTGCACCATACTCTGCCCCATCCCATTCCACCATTCTCTGCCCCGTCCCATTCCACCATACTCTGCCCCGTTCCATTCCACCATACTCTGCCCTGTCCCATTCCACAATACACTGCACCGTCCCATTCCAGTATACTCTGCCCCATCCCATTGCACAATCTCTGCCCCATCCCATTCCACAATACTGTGCCCCGTCCCATTACACAATACTGTGCCCCGTCCCATTGCACAATACTGTGCCCCGTCCCATTGCACAATACTATGCCCCGTCCCATTGCACAATACTCTGCCCCGTCCCATTGCACAATACTCTGCCCCACCCCATTCCACCATACTCTGCCCGACCCCATTCCACCATATTCTGCCTCACCCCATTCCACCATACTCTGCCCCACACCATTCCACCATACTCTACTCCACCCCATTCCACAGTACTCTGCACCACCCCATTGCACAATACTCTGCACCACCCCCTTGCACAATACTCTGCCCCGTCCCATTGCACAATACTCTGCCCCACCCCATTCCACCATACTCTGAGCCACCCCATTCCACCATATTCTGCCCCATCCCATTCCACAATACTCGGCCCCGTCCCATTGCACTATACTCGGCCCCGTCCAATTGCACAAAACTCTGCCCCGTCCCATTGCACAATACTCTGGATCATCCCATTCCACAATTCTCTGCATCATCACATTGCACAATACTCTGCCCCACCCCATTCCACCATACTCTGCGCCACCCCATTCCACAATACTCGGCCCCGTCCCATTGCACTATACTCGGCCCCGTCCAATTGCACAAAACTCTGCCCCGTCCCATTGCACAATACTGTGCCCCGTCCCATTGCACAATACTCTGGATCATCCCATTCCACAATACTCTGCATCATCACATTGCACCATACTCTGCCCCACCCCATTCCACCATACTCTCCCCATCCCATTCCACAATACTCTGCCCCGTCCCATTGCACAAAACTCTGCCCCATCCCATTCCACAATACTCTGCCCCGTCCCACTGCACAAAACTCTGCCCCGTCCCATTGCACAATACTCTGCCCCGTCCCATTCCACCATACTCTCCCCATCCCATTCCACAATACTCTGCATCATCCCATTGCACAAAACTCTGCCCCATCCCATTCCACCATACGCTGTCCCGTCCCATTCCACAATACCCTGCACCACCTCATTCCACAATACTCTGGACAACCTCATTCCACAATACTCTGCATCATCCCATTGCACAATACTCTGCCCCACCCCATTCCCCAATACACTGCCCCAACCCATTCCGCAATACTCTACCCAACCCCATTCCACAATACTCTGTCCCGTCCCATTGCGCAATACTCTGCACAACCCCATTGCACAGTACTCTGCACCACGCTATTGCACAGTACACTGCACCACCCCATTCCACAATACACTGCACCACCCCATTCCACAATATTCTTCCCCATCCCATTGCACAATGCTCTGCCCCGTCCCACTCCACAATACTGTGCCCCGTCCCATTACACAATACTGTGCCACGTCCCATTGCACAATACTGTGCCCCTTCCCATTACACAATACTGTGCCCCGTGGCATTGCACAATACTCTGGATCATCCCATTCCACCATACTCTGCCACATCCCATTCCACCATACTCTGCCCCGTCCCATTCCACAATACACTGCTCCACCCCATTCCACAATACTCTGCACCACCCCATTCCACAATACTGTGCCCCTTCCCATTGCACAATACTGTGCCCCGTCCCATTCCACAATACTCTGCATCATCCCATTGCACAATACTCTGCCCCACCCCATTCCACCATACTCACCCCATCCCATTGTACAATACTCTGCATCATCCCTTTGCACTATACTCTGCCCCGTCCCATTGCACAAAACTCTGCCACACCCCTTTCCACAATACTCAGCACCACCCCATCCCACAATACTCTGCCCCGTCCCATTGCACAATACTGTGCCCCGTCCCATTGCACAATACTCTGCCCCACCCCATTGCACAGTACTCTGCACCATTCCATTCCACAATACTCTGCCCCACCCCATTGCACAGTACTCTGCACCATCCCATTCCACAATACTCTGCCCCACCCCATTGCACAGTACTCTGCCCCACCCCATTGCACAGTACTCTGCCCCGTCCCATTGCACAATACTCTGCCCCGTCCCATTGTACAATACTCTGCATCATCCCTTTGCACTATACTCTGCCCCGTCCCATTGCACAAAACTCTGCCACACCCCTTTCCACAATACTCAGCACCACCCCATCCCACAATACTCTGCCCCGTCCCATTGCACAATACTGTGCCCCGTCCCATTGCACAATACTCTGGATCATCCCATTCCGCAATACTCTGCATCATCCCATTGCACAATACTCTGCCCCACCCCACTGCACAGTACTCTGCACCATCCCATTCCACAAAACTCTGCCCCACCCCTTTGCACAGTACTCTCCCCCATCCCATTCCACAATACTCTGCCCCACCCCATTGCACAGTACTCGGCCCCGTCCCATTGCACAATACTCTGCCCCGTCCCATTGCACAATACTCTGCATCATCCCATTGCACAATACTCTGCCCCACCCCATTGCACAGTACTCTGCACCATTCCATTCCACAATACTCTGCCCCACCCCATTGCACAGTACTCTGCACCATCCCATTCCACAATACTCTGCCCCACCCCATTGCACAGTACTCTGCCCCACCCCATTGCACAGTACTCTGCCCCGTCCCATTGCACAATACTCTGCCCCGTCCCATCCACAATACTGTGCCCCGTCCCATTGCACAATACTGTGCCCCGTCCCATTGCACAATACTCTGGATCATCCCATTCCACAATACTCTGCATCATCCCATTGCACAATACTCTGCCCCACCTCATTCCACAATACTCTGCATCATCCCATTCCACAATACTCGGCCCCGTCCCATTGCAGAATACTCTGCCCCGTCCCATTGCACTATACTCGGCCCCGTCCCATTGCACAATACTCTGCCCCACCCCATTCCACCGTACTCTGCCCCACCCCATTCCACCATATTCTGCCCCACCCCATTCCACCATACTCTGCCCCACCCCATTCCACCATACTCTGCCCCACCCCATTCCACCATACTCTGCGCCACCCCATTCCACCATATTCTGCCCCGTCCCATTCCACAATACTTGGCCCCGTCCCATTGCACTATACTCAGCCCCGTCCCATTGCACAAAACTCTGCCCCGTCCCATTGCATAATACTCTGCCCCACCCCATTCCACCATAATCTGCGCCACCCCATTCCACCATATTCTGCTCCAACCCATTCCGCAATACTCTACCCCACCACATTCCACAATACTCTGTCCCGTCCCATTGCGCGATACTCTGCACCACCCCATTGCACAGTACTCTGCACCACCCCATTGCACAGTACACTACACCACCCCATTCCACAATACACTGCACCACCCCATTCCACAATATTCTTCCCCATCCCATTGCACAAAGCTCTGCCCCGTCCCACTCCACAATACTGTGCCCCGTCCCATTGCACAATACTGTGCCCCGTCCCATTGCACAATACTGTGCCCCGTCCCATTGCACAATACTCTGCCCCACCCCATTCCACCATACTCTGCCCGACCCCATTCCACCATATTCTGCCTCACCCCATTCCACCATACTCTGCCCCACACCATTCCACCATACTCTAATCCACCCCATTCCACAGTACTCTGCACCACCCCATTGCACAATACTCTGCACCACCCCCTTGCACAATACTCTGCCCCGTCCCATTGCACAATACTCTGCCCCACCCCATTCCACCATAATCTGCGCCACCCCATTCCACCATATTCTGCCCCATCCCATTCCACAATACTCGGCCCCGTCCCATTGCACTATACTCGGCCCCGTCCAATTGCACAAAACTCTGCCCCGTCCCATTGCACAATACTCTGGATCATCCCATTCCACAATACTCTGCATCATCACATTGCACAATACTCTGCCCCACCCCATTCCACCATACTCTCCCCATCCCATTCCACAATACTCTGCCCCGTCCCATTGCACAAAACTCTGCCCCGTCCCATTCCACAATACTCTGCCCCGTCCCACTGCACAAAACTCTGCCCCGTCCCATTGCACAATACTCTGCCCCGTCCCATTCCACCATACTCTCCCCATCCCATTCCACAATACTCTGCATCATCCCATTGCACAAAACTCTGCCCCATCCTATTCCACCATATGCTGTCCCGTCCCATTCCACAATACCCTGCACCACCTCATTCCACAATACTCTGGACAACCTCATTCCACAATACTCTGCATCATCCCATTGCACAATACTCTGCCCCACCCCATTCCCCAATACACTGCCCCAACCCATTCCGCAATACTCTACCCCACCCCATTCCACAATACTCTGTCCCGTCCCATTGCGCAATACTCTGCACCACCCCATTGCACAGTACTCTGCACCACCCCATTGCACAGTACACTGCACCACCCCATTCCACAATACACTGCACCACCCCATTCCACAATATTCTTCCCCATCCCATTGCACAATGCTCTGCCCCGTCCCACTCCACAATACTGTGCCCCTTCCCATTACACAATACTGTGCCCCGTCCCATTGCACAATACTGTGCCCTTTCCCATTGCACAATACTGTGCCCCGTGGCATTGCACAATACTCTGGATCATCCCATTCCACCATACTCTGCCACATCCCATTCCACCATACTCTGCCCCGTCCCATTCCACAATACACTGCTCCACCCCATTCCACAATACTCTGCACCACCCCATTCCACAATACTGTGCCCCTTCCCATTGCACAATACTGTGCCCTGTCCCATTCCACAATACTCTGCATCATCCCATTGCACAATACTCTGCCCCACCCCATTCCACCATACTCACCCCATCCCATTGCACAATACTCTGCATCATCCCTTTGCACTATACTCTGCCCCGTCCCATTGCACAAAACTCTGCCACATCCCTTTCCACAATACTCAGCACCACCCCATTCCACAATACTCTGCCCTGTCCCATTGCACAATACTCTGCCCCGTCCCATTGCACAATACTCTGGATCATCCCATTCCACAATACTCTGCATCATCCAATTGCACAATACTCTGCCCCACCCCATTGCACAGTACTCTGCACCATACCATTCCACAATACTCTGCCCCACCCCATTGCACAGTACTCTGCCCCATCCCATTCCACAATACTCTGCCCCACCCCATTGCACAGTATTCTGCCCCACCCCATTGCACGGTACTCTGCCCCGGCCCATTGCACAATACTCTGCCCCATCCCATTGCACAATACTCTGCATCATCCCATTGCACAATACTCTGCCCCACCCCATTGCACAGTACTCTGCACCATCCCATTCCACAATACTCTGCCCCACCCCATTGCACAGTACTCTGCCCCACCCCATTGCACAGTACTCTGCCCCGTCCCATTGCACAATACTCTGCCCCGTCCCATTGCACAATACTCTGCCCCGTCCCATCCACAATACTGTGCCCCGTACCATTGCACAATACTGTGCCCCGTCCCATTGCACAATACTATGCCCCGTCACATTGCACAATACTGTGCCCCGTCCCATTGCACAATACTCTGCCCCACCCCATTCCACCATACTCTGCCCCACCCCATTCCACCATATTCTGCCTCACCCCATTCCACCATACTCTGCCCCACCCCATTCCACCATACTCTGCCCCACCCCATTCCACCATACTCTGCCCCACCCCATTCCACAGTACTCTGCACAACCCCATTGCACAATACTCTGCACCACCCCCTTGCACAATACTCTGCCCCGTCCCATTGCACAAAACTGTGCCCCGTCCCATTGCACAATACGGTGACCCGTCCCATTGCACAATACTCTGGATCATCCCATTCCACAGTACTCTGCCCCACCCCATTCCACAATACTCTGCATCATCCCATTCCACAATACTCGGCCCCGTCCCATTGCAGAATACTCTGCCCCGTCCCATTGCACTATACTCGGCCCCGTCCCATTGCACAATACTCTGCCCCACCCCATTCCACCGTACTCTGCCCCACCCCATTCCACCATATTCTGCCCCACCCCATTCCACCATACTCTGCCCCACCCCATTCCACCATACTCTGCGCCACCCCATTCCACCATACTCTGCGCCACCCCATTCCACCATATTCTGCCCCGTCCCATTCCACAATACTCGGCCCCGTCCCATTGCACTATACTCGGCCCCGTCCCATTGCACAAAACTCTGCCCCGTCCCATTGCACAAAACTCTGCCCCACCCCATTCCACCATAATCTGCGCCACCCCATTCCACCATATTCTGCCCCGTCCCATTCCACAATACTCGGCCCCGTCCCATTGCACTATACTCGGCCCCGTCCCATTGCACAAAACTCTGCCCCGTCCCATTGCACAATACTCTAACCCCACCTCATTCCACCATACTCTCCCCATCCCATTCCACAATACTCTGCCCCGTCCCATTGCACAAAACTCTGCCCCGTCCCATTGCACAATACTCTGCCCCGTCCCATTGCACAATACTCTGGATCAACCCATTGCACAATACTCTGCATCATCCCATTGCACAATACTCTGCCCCACCACATTGCACAGTACTCTGCACCATCCCATTCCACAATACTCTGCCCCACCCCATTGCACAGTACTCTGCCCCACCCCATTGCACAGTACTCTGCCCCGTCCCATTGCACAGTACTCTGCCCCGTCCCATTGCACAATACTCTGCCCCGTCCCTTCCACAATACTGTGCCCCGTCCCATTGCACAATACTGTGCCCCATCCCATTGCACAATACTCTGCATCATCCCATTGCACAATACTGTGCCCCGTCCCATTGCACAAAACTCTGCCCCATCCCATTGCACAATACTCTGCATCATCCCATTGCACAATACTCTGGATCATCCCATTCCACAATACTCTGCATCATCACATTGCACAATACTCTGCCCCACCCCATTCCACCATACTCTCCCCATCCCATTCCACAATACTCTGCCCCGTCCCATTGCACAAAACTCAGCCCCATCCCATTCCACAATACTCTGCCCCGTCCCACTGCACAAAACTCTGCCCCGTCCCATTGCACAATACTCTGCCCCGTCCCATTCCACCATACTCTCCCCATCCCATTCCACAATACTCTGCATCATCCCATTGCACAAAACTCTGCCCCATCCCATTCCACCATACGCTGTCCCATCCCATTCCACAATACCCTGCACCACCTCATTCCACAATACGCTGGACAACCTCATTCCACAATACTCTGCATCATCCCAATGCACAATACTCTGCCCCACCCCATTCCCCAATACACTGCCCCAACCCATTCCGCAATACTCTACCCCACCCCATTCCACAATACTCTGTCCCGTCCCATTGCGCAATACTCTGCACCACCCCATTGCACAGTACTCTGCACCACCCCATTGCACAGTACACTGCACCACCCCATTCCACAATACACTGCACCACCCCATTCCACAATATTCTTCCCCATCCCATTGCACAATGCTCTGCCCCGTTCCACTCCACAATACTGTGCCCCGTCCCATTACACAATACTGTGCCCCGTCCCATTCCACAATACTGTGCCCCGTCCCATTACACAATACTGTGCCCCGTCCAATTGCACAATACTGTGCCCCGTCCCATTGCACAATACTGTGCCCCGTCCCATTACACAATACTCTGCCCCACCCCATTCCACCATACTCTGCCCGACCCCATTCCACCATATTCTGCCTCACCCCATTCCACCATACTCTGCCACACACCATTCCACCATACTCTACCCCACCCCATTCCACAGTACTCTGCACCATCCCATTGCACAATACTCTGCACCACCCCCTTGCACAATACTCTGCCCCGTCCCATTGCACAATACTCTGCCCCACCCCATTCCACCATACTCTGCGCCACCCCGTTCCACCATATTCTGCCCCATCCCATTCCACAATACTCGGCCCCGTCCCATTGCCCTATACACGGCCCCGTCCAATTGCACAAAACTCTGCCCCGTCCCATTGCACAATAATGTGCCCCGTCTCATTGCACAATACTCTGGATCATCCCATTCCACAATACTCTGCATCATCACATTGCACAATACTCTGCCCCACCCCATTCCACCATACTCTCCCCATCCCATTCCACAATACTCTGCCCCGTCCCATTGCACAAAACTCTGCCCCATCCCATTCCACAATACTCTGCCCGTCCCACTGCACAAAACTCTGCCCGTCCCATTGCACAATACTCTGCCCCGTCCCATTCCACCATACTCTCCCCATCCCATTCCACAATACTCTGCATCATCCCATTGCACAAAACTCTGCCCCATCCCATTCCACCATACGCTGTCCCGTCCCATTCCACAATACCCTGCGCCACCTCATTCCACAATACTCTGGACAACCTCATTCCACAATACTCTGCATCATCCCATTGCACAATACTCTGCCCCCACCCCATTCCCCAATACACTGCCCCAACCCATTCTGCAATACTCTACCCCACCCCATTCCACAATACTCTGTCCCGTCCCATTGCGCAATACTCTGCACCACCCCATTGCACAGTACTCTGCACCACCCCATTGCACAGTACACTGCACCACCCCATTCCACAATACACTGCACCACCCCATTCCACAATATTCTTCCCCATCCCATTGCACAATGCTCTGCTCCGTCCCACTCCACAATACTGTGCCCCGTCCCATTACACAATACTGTGCCCCGTCCCATTGCACAATACTGTGCCCCTTCCCATTGCACAATACTGTGCCCCGTGGCATTGCACAATACTCTGGATCATCCCATTCCACCATACTCTGCCACATCCCATTCCACCATACTCTGCCCCGTCCCATTCCACAATACACTGCTCCACCCCATTCCACAATACTCTGCACCACCCCATTCCACAATACTGTGCCCCTTCCCATTGCACAATACTGTGCCCCGTCCCATTCCACAATACTGTGCCCCTTCCCATTGCACAATACTGTGCCCTGTCCCATTCCACAATACTCTGCATCATCCCATTGCACAATACTCTGCCCCACCCCATTCCACCATACTCACCCCATCCCATTGCACAATACTCTGCATCATCCCTTTGCACTATACTCTGCCCCGTCCCATTGCACAAAACTGTGCCACACCCCTTTCCACAATACTCAGCACCACCCCATTCCACAATACTCTGCCCCGTCCCATTGCACAATACTCTGCCCCGTCGCATTGCACAATACTCTGGATCATCCCATTCCACAATACTCTGCATCATCCCATTGCACAATACTCTGCCCCACCCCATTGCACAGTACTCTGCACCATCCCATTCCACAATATTCTTCCCCATCCCATTGCACAATGCTCTGCCCCGTCCCACTCCACAATACTGTGCCCCGTCCCATTACACAATACTGTGCCCCGTCCCATTGCACAATACTGTGCCCCTTCCCATTGCACAATACTGTGCCCCGTGGCATTGCACAATACTCTGGATCATCCCATTCCACCATACTCTGCCACATCCCATTCCACCATACTCTGCCCCGTCCCATTCCACAATACACTGCTCCACCCCATTCCACAATACTCTGCACCACCCCATTCCACAATACTGTGCCCCTTCCCATTGCACAATACTGTGCCCTGTCCCATTCCACAATACTCTGCATCATCCCATTGCACAATACTCTGCCCCACCCCATTGCACAGTACTCTGCACCATCCCATTCCAGAATACTCTGCCCCACCCCATTGCAGAGTACTCTGCCCCACCCCATTGCACAGTACTCTGCCCCGTCCCATTGCACAATACTCTGCCCGGTCCCATTGCACAATACTCTGCCCCGTCCCATCCACAATACTGTGCCCCGTCCCATTGCACTATACTCGGCCCCGTCCAATTGCACAAAACTCTGCCCCGTCCCATTTCACAATACTGTGCCCCGTCCCATTGCACAATACTGTGCCCCGTCCCATTGCACAATACTCTGGATCATCCCATTCCACAATACTCTGCATCATCCCATTGCACCATACTCTCCCCATCCCATTCCACAATACTCTGCCCCGTCCCATTGCACTATACTCGGCCCCGTCCCATTGCACAAAACTCTGCCCCGTCCCATTGCACAATACTCTAACCCCACCTCATTCCACCATACTCTCCCCATCCCATTCCACAATACTCTGCCCCGTCCCATTGCACAAAACTCTGCCCCGTCCCATTGCACAATACTCTGCCCCGTCCCATTGCACAATACTCTGGATCAACCCATTGCACAATACTCTGCATCATCCCATTGCACAATACTCTGCCCCACCACATTGCACAGTACTCTGCACCATCCCATTCCAAAATACTCTGCCCCACCCCATTGCACAGTACTCTGCCCCACCCCATTGCACAGTACTCTGCCCCGTCCCATTGCACAGTACTCTGCCCCGTCCCATTGCACAATACTCTGCCCCGTCCCTTCCACAATACTGTGCCCCGTCCCATTGCACAATACTGTGCCCCATCCCATTGCACAATACTCTGCATCATCCCATTGCACAATACTGTGCCCCGTCCCATTGCACAAAACTCTGCCCCATCCGATTGCACAATACTCTGCATCATCCCATTGCACAATACTCTGGATCATCCCATTCCACAATACTCTGCATCATCACATTGCACAATACTCTGCCCCACCCCATTCCACCATACTCTCCCCATCCCATTCCACAATACTCTGCCCCGTCCCATTGCACAAAACTCAGCCCCATCCCATTCCACAATACTCTGCCCCGTCCCACTGCACAAAACTCTGCCCCGTCCCATTGCACAATACTCTGCCCCGTCCCATTCCACCATACTCTCCCCATCCCATTCCACAATACTCTGCATCATCCCATTGCACAAAACTCTGCCCCATCCCATTCCACCATACGCTGTCCCATCCCATTCCACAATACCCTGCACCACCTCATTCCACAATACTCTGGACAACCTCATTCCACAATACTCTGCATCATCCCAATGCACAATACTCTGCCCCACCCCATTCCCCAATACACTGCCCCAACCCATTCCGCAATACTCTACCCCACCCCATTCCACAATACTCTGTCCCGTCCCATTGCGCAATACTCTGCACCACCCCATTGCACAGTACTCTGCACCACCCCATTGCACAGTACACTGCACCACCCCATTCCACAATACACTGCACCACCCCATTCCACAATATTCTTCCCCATCCCATTGCACAATGCTCTGCCCCGTTCCACTCCACAATACTGTGCCCCGTCCCATTACACAATACTGTGCCCCGTCCCATTCCACAATACTGTGCCCCGTCCCATTACACAATACTGTGCCCCGTCCAATTGCACAATACTGTGCCCCGTCCCATTGCACAATACTGTGCCCCGTCCCATTACACAATACTCTGCCCCACCCCATTCCACCATACTCTGCCCGACCCCATTCCACCATATTCTGCCTCACCCCATTCCACCATACTCTGCCCCACACCATTCCACCATACTCTACCCCACCCCATTCCACAGTACTCTGCACCATCCCATTGCACAATACTCTGCACCACCCCCTTGCACAATACTCTGCCCCGTCCCATTGCACAATACTCTGCCCCACCCCATTCCACCATACTCTGCGCCACCCCGTTCCACCATATTCTGCCCCATCCCATTCCACAATACTCGGCCCCGTCCCATTGCCCTATACACGGCCCCGTCCAATTGCACAAAACTCTGCCCCGTCCCATTGCACAATAATGTGCCCCGTCTCATTGCACAATACTCTGGATCATCCCATTCCACAATACTCTGCATCATCACATTGCACAATACTCTGCCCCACCCCATTCCACCATACTCTCCCCATCCCATTCCACAATACTCTGCCCCGTCCCATTGCACAAAACTCAGCCCCATCCCATTCCACAATACTCTGCCCCGTCCCACTGCACAAAACTCTGCCCCGTCCCATTGCACAATACTCTGCCCCGTCCCATTCCACCATACTCTCCCCATCCCATTCCACAATACTCTGCATCATCCCATTGCACAAAACTCTGCCCCATCCCATTCCACCATACGCTGTCCCATCCCATTCCACAATACCCTGCACCACCTCATTCCACAATACTCTGGACAACCTCATTCCACAATACTCTGCATCATCCCAATGCACAATACTCTGCCCCACCCCATTCCCCAATACACTGCCCCAACCCATTCCGCAATACTCTACCCCACCCCATTCCACAATACTCTGTCCCGTCCCATTGCGCAATACTCTGCACCACCCCATTGCACAGTACTCTGCACCACCCCATTGCACAGTACACTGCACCACCCCATTCCACAATACACTGCACCACCCCATTCCACAATATTCTTCCCCATCCCATTGCACAATGCTCTGCCCCGTTCCACTCCACAATACTGTGCCCCGTCCCATTACACAATACTGTGCCCCGTCCCATTCCACAATACTGTGCCCCGTCCCATTACACAATACTGTGCCCCGTCCAATTGCACAATACTGTGCCCCGTCCCATTGCACAATACTGTGCCCCGTCCCATTACACAATACTCTGCCCCACCCCATTCCACCATACTCTGCCCGACCCCATTCCACCATATTCTGCCTCACCCCATTCCACCATACTCTGCCCCACACCATTCCACCATACTCTACCCCACCCCATTCCACAGTACTCTGCACCATCCCATTGCACAATACTCTGCACCACCCCCTTGCACAATACTCTGCCCCGTCCCATTGCACAATACTCTGCCCCACCCCATTCCACCATACTCTGCGCCACCCCGTTCCACCATATTCTGCCCCATCCCATTCCACAATACTCTGCCCCGTCCCATTGCACAAAACTCTGCCCCATCCCATTCCACAATACTCTGCCCCGTCCCACTGCACAAAACTCTGCCCCGTCCCATTGCACAATACTCTGCCCCGTCCCATTCCACCATACTCTCCCCATCCCATTCCACAATACTCTGGACAACCTCATTCCACAATACTCTGCATCATCCCATTGCACAATACTCTGCCCCACCCCATTCCCCAATACACTGCCCCAACCCATTCTGCAATACTCTGCCCCATCCCATTGCACAAAACTCTGCCCCATCCCATTCCACCATACGCTGTCCCGTCCCATTCCACAATACCCTGCGCCACCTCATTCCACAATACTCTGGACAACCTCATTCCACAATACTCTGCATCATCCCATTGCACAATACTCTGCCCCACCCCATTCCCCAATACACTGCCCCAACCCATTCTGCAATACTCTACCCCACCCCATTCCACAATACTCTGTCCCGTCCCATTGCGCAATACTCTGCACCACCCCATTGCACAGTACTCTGCACCACCCCATTGCACAGTACACTGCACCACCCCATTCCACAATACACTGCACCACCCCATTCCACAATATTCTTCCCCATCCCATTGCACAATGCTCTGCTCCGTCCCACTCCACAATACTGTGCCCCGTCCCATTACACAATACTGTGCCCCGTCCCATTGCACAATACTGTGCCCCTTCCCATTGCACAATACTGTGCCCCGTGGCATTGCACAATACTCTGGATCATCCCATTCCACCATACTCTGCCACATCCCATTCCACCATACTCTGCCCCGTCCCATTCCACAATACACTGCTCCACCCCATTCCACAATACTCTGCACCACCCCATTCCACAATACTGTGCCCCTTCCCATTGCACAATACTGTGCCCCGTCCCATTCCACAATACTGTGCCCCTTCCCATTGCACAATACTGTGCCCTGTCCCATTCCACAATACTCTGCATCATCCCATTGCACAATACTCTGCCCCACCCCATTCCACCATACTCACCCCATCCCATTGCACAATACTCTGCATCATCCCTTTGCACTATACTCTGCCCCGTCCCATTGCACAAAACTGTGCCACACCCCTTTCCACAATACTCAGCACCACCCCATTCCACAATACTCTGCCCCGTCCCATTGCACAATACTCTGCCCCGTCCCATTGCACAATACTCTGGATCATCCCATTCCACAATACTCTGCATCATCCCATTGCACAATACTCTGCCCCACCCCATTGCACAGTACTCTGCACCATCCCATTCCACAATATTCTTCCCCATCCCATTGCACAATGCTCTGCCCCGTCCCACTCCACAATACTGTGCCCCGTCCCATTACACAATACTGTGCCCCGTCCCATTGCACAATACTGTGCCCCTTCCCATTGCACAATACTGTGCCCCGTGGCATTGCACAATACTCTGGATCATCCCATTCCACCATACTCTGCCACATCCCATTCCACCATACTCTGCCCCGTCCCATTCCACAATACACTGCTCCACCCCATTCCACAATACTCTGCACCACCCCATTCCACAATACTGTGCCCCTTCCCATTGCACAATACTGTGCCCTGTCCCATTCCACAATACTCTGCATCATCCCATTGCACAATACTCTGCCCCACCCCATTGCACAGTACTCTGCACCATCCCATTCCAGAATACTCTGCCCCACCCCATTGCAGAGTACTCTGCCCCACCCCATTGCACAGTACTCTGCCCCGTCCCATTGCACAATACTCTGCCCGGTCCCATTGCACAATACTCTGCCCCGTCCCATCCACAATACTGTGCCCCGTCCCATTGCACAATACTGTGCCCCGTCCCATTGCACAATACTATGCCCCGTCCCATTGCACAATACTGTGCCCCGTCCCATTGCACAATACTCTGCCCCACCCCATTCCACCATACTCTGCCCCACCCCATTCCACCATATTCTGCCTCACCCAATTCCACCGTACTCAGCCCCACCCCATTCCACCATACTCTGCCCCACCCCATTCCACAGTACTCTGCACAACCCCATTGCACAATACTCTGCACCACCCCCTTGCACAATACTCTGCCCCGTCCCATTGCACAATACTCTGCCCCACCCCATTGCACAATACTGTGCCCCGTCCCATTGCACAATACTCTGGATCATCCCATTCCACAATACACTGCATCATCCCATTGCACAAAACTCTGCCCCACCCCATTCCACAATACTCTGCATCATCCCATTCCACAATACTCGGCCCCGTCCCATTGCAGAATACTCTGCCCCGTCCCATTGCACTATACTCGGCCCCGTCCCATTGCACAATACTCTGCCCCACCCCATTCCACCGTACTCTGCCCCACCCCATTCCACCATATTCTGCCCCACCCCATTCCACCATACTCTGCCCCACCCCATTCTACCATACTCTGCCCCACCCCATTCCACCATACTCTGCGCCACCCCATTCCACCATATTCTGCCCCGTCCCATTCCACAATACTCGGCCCCGTCCCATTGCACTATACTCAGCCCCGTCCCATTGCACAAAACTCTGCCACGTCCCATTGCACAATACTCTGCGCCACCTCATTCCACCATAATCTGCGCCACCCCATTCCACCATATTCTGCCCCGTCCCATTCCACAATACTCGGCCCCGTCCCATTGCACAAAACTCTGCCCCGTCCCATTGCACAATACTGTGCCCCATCCCATTGCACAATACTCTAACCCCACCCCATTCCACCATACTCTCCCCATCCCATTCCACAATACTCTGCCTCGTCCCATTGCACAAAACTCTGCCCCGTCCCATTGCACAATACTCTGCCCCGTCCCATTGCACAATACTCTGGATCATCCCATTGCACAATACTCTGCCCCACCCCATTGCACAGTACTCTGCACCATCCCATTCCACAATACTCTGCCCCACCCCATTGCAAAGTACTCTGCCCCACCCCATTGCACAGTACTCGGCCCCGTCCCATTGCACAATACTCTGCCCCGTCCCTTCCACAATACTGTGCCCCGTCCCATTGCACAATACTGTGCCCCATCCCATTGCACAATACTCTGCATCATCCCATTGCACAATACTGTGCCCCGTCCCATTGCACAATACTCTGCCCCACCCCATTCCACCATACTCTGCCCCACCCCATTCCACCATATTCTGCCCCACCCCATTCCACCATACTCTGCCCCACCCCATTCCACAGTACTCTGCACCACCCAATTGCACAATACTCTGCACCACCCCCTTGCACAATACTCTGCCCCATCCCATTGCACAATACTCTGCCCCACCCCATTCCACCATACTCTGCGCCACCCCATTCCACCATATTCTGCCCCGTCCCAATCCACAATACTCGCCTCGTCCCATTGCACTATACTCGGCCCCGTCCAATTGCACAAAACTCTGCCCCATCCCATTGCACAATACTGTGCCCCGTCCCATTGCACAATACTGTGCCCCGTCCCATTGCACAATACTCTGGATCATCCCATTCCACAATACTCTGCATCATCCCATTGCACAATACTCTGCCCCACCCCATTCCACCATACTCTCCCCATCCCATTCCACAATACTCTGCCCCGTCCCATTGCACAAAACTCTGCCCCGTCCCATTGCACAATACTCTGCCCCGTCCCATTGCACAATACTCTGGATCATCCCATTCCACAATACTCTGCATCATCCCATTGCACAATACTCTGCCCCACCCCATTGCACAGTACTCTGCCCCCGTCCATTGCACAATACTCTGCCCCGTCCCATTGCACAATAATCTGCCCCGTCCCATCCACAATACTGTGCCCCATCCCATTGTACAATACTGTGCCCCGTCCCATTGCAGAATACTATGCCCCGTCCCATTGCACAATACTGTGCCCCGTCCCATTGCACAATACTCTGCCCCACCCCATTCCACCATACTCTGCCCCACCCCATTCCACCATATTCTGCCTCACCCCATTCCACCATACTCTGCCCCACCCCATTCCACCATACTCTGCCCCACCCCATTCCACAGTACTCTGCACCACCCCATTGCACAATACTCTGCACCAACCCCTTGCACAATACTCTGCCCCGTCCCATTGCACAATACTCTGCCCTACCCCATTCCAAAATACTCTCCCCATCCCATTCCACAATACGCGGCCCCGTCCCATTGCACAAAACTCTGCCCCATCCATGCCACAATACTCTGCCCCGTCCCATTGCACAAAACTCTGCCCCGTCCCATTACACAATACTCTGCCCCGTCCCATTGCACAATACTGTGCCCCGTCCCATTCCACAATACTCTGCATCATCCCATTGCACTATACTCTGCATCATCCCATTGCACTATACTCTGCATCATCCCATTGTACAAAACTCTGCCCCATCCCATTCCACCATACGCTGTCCCGTCCCATTCCACAATACCCTGCACCACCTCATTCCACAATACTCTGGACAACCTCATTCCACAATACTCTGCATCATCCCATTGCACAATACTCTGCCCCACCCCATTCCCCAATACACTGCCCCAAACCATTCCGCAATACTCTACCCCACCCCATTCCACAATACTTTGTCCCGTCCCATTGCGCAATACTCTGCGCCACCCCATTGCACAGTACTCTGCACCACCCCATTGCACAGTACACGGCACCACCCCATTCCACAATACACTGCTCCACCCCCATTCCACAATATTCTTCCCCGTCCCATTGCACAATGCTCTGCCCCGTCCCACTCCACAATACTGTGCCCCGTCCCATTACACAATACTCTGCACCACCACATTCCACCATACTCTGCGCCACCCCATTCCGCAATACTCTGCCCCGTCCGATTACACAATACTGTGCCCCGTCCCATTGCACAATACTGTGCCCCGTCCCATTGCACAATACTGTGCCCCTTCCCATTGCACAATAATGTGCCCCGTCGCATTGCACAATACTCTGGATCATCCCCATTCCACCATACTCTGCCACATCCCATTCCACCATACTCTGCCCCGTCCCATTCCACAATACACTGCTCCACCCCATTCCACTATACTCTGCACCACCCCATTCCACAATACTCTGCCCCGTCCCATTCCACAATACTGTGCCCCTTCCCATTGCACAATACTGTGCCCCGTCCCATTGCACAATACTCTGCATCATCCCATTCCACAATACTCTGCATCATCCCATTGCACAATACTCTGCCCCACCCCATTCCACCATACTCACCCCATCCCATTCCACAATACTCTGCATCATCCCTTTGCACTATACTCTGCCCCGTCCCATTGCGCAAAACTCTGCCACACCCCTTTCCACAATACTCTGCACCACCCCATTCCACAATACTCTGCCCCGTCCCATTGCACAATACTCTGCCCCGTCCCATTCCGCAATACTGTGCCCCGTCCCATTACATAATACGGTGCCCCGTCCCATTACACAATACTGTGCCCCGTCCCATTGCACAATACTCTGCCCCGTCCCTTCCACAATACTGTGCCCCGTCCCATTGCACAATACTGTGCCCCATCCCATTGCACAATACTGTGCCCCGTCCCATTGCACAATACTGTGCCCCGTCCCATTGCACAATACTCTGCCCCACCCCATTCCACCATACTCTGCCCCACCCCATTCCACCATATTCTGCCCACCCCATTCCACCATACTCTGCCCCACCCCATTCCACCATACTCTGCCCCACCCCATTCCACAGTACTCTGCACCACCCCATTGCACAATACTCTGCACCACCCCCTTGCACAATACTCTGCCCCGTCCCATTGCACAATACTCTGCCCCACCCCATTCCACCATACTCTGCGCCACCCCATTCCACCATATTCTGCCCCGTCTCATTCCACAATACTCGGCCCCGTCCCATTGCACTATACTCGGCCCCGTCCAATTGCACAAAACTCTGCCCCGTCCCATTTCACAATACTGTGCCCCGTCCCATTGCACAATACTGTGCCCCGTCCCATTGCACAATACTCTGGATCATCCCATTCCACAATACTCTGCATCATCCATTGCACCATACTCTCCCCATCCCATTCCACAATACTCTGCCCCGTCTCATTGCACAGTACTCTGCACCATCCCATTCCACAATACTCTGCCCCACCCCATTGCAGAGTACTCTGCACCATCCCATTCCACAATACACTGCTCCACCCCATTCCACAATATTCTTCCCCGTCCCATTGCACAATGCTCTGCCCGTCCCACTCCACAATACTGTGCCCCGTCCCATTACACAATACTCTGCACCACCCCATTCCACCATACTCTGCGCCACCCCATTCCGCAATACTCTGCCCCGTCCGATTACACAATACTGTGCCCCGTCCCATTGCACAATACTGTGCCCCGTCCCATTGCACAATACTGTGCCCCTTCCCATTGCACAATAATGTGCCCCGTCGCATTGCACAATACTCTGGATCATCCCATTCCACCATACTCTGCCACATCCCATTCCACCATACTCTGCCCCGTCCCATTCCACAATACACTGCTCCACCCCATTCCACAATACTCTGCACCACCCCATTCCACAATACTCTGCCCCGTCCCATTCCACAATACTGTGCCCCTTCCCATTGCACAATACTGTGCCCCGTCCCATTGCACAATACTCTGCATCATCCCATTCCACAATACTCTGCATCATCCCATTGCACAATACTCTGCCCCACCCCATTCCACCATACTCACCCAATCCCATTCCACAATACTCTGCATCATCCCTTTGCACTCTACTCTGCCCCGTCCCATTGCGCAAAACTCTGCCACACCCCTTTCCACAATACTCTGCACCACCCCATTCCACAATACTCTGCCCCGTCCCATTGCACAATACTCTGCCCCGTCCCATTCCACAATACTGTGCCCCGTCCCATTACATAATACGGTGCCCCGTCCCATTACACAATACTGTGCCCCGTCCCATTTCACAATACTCTGCCCCGTCCCTTCCACAATACTGTGCCCCGTCCCATTGCACAATACTGTGCCCCCATCCCATTGCACAATACTGTGCCCCGTCCCATTGCACAATACTGTGCCCCGTCCCATTGCACAATACTCTGCCCACCCCATTCCACCATACTCTGCCCCACCCCATTCCACCATATTCTGCCCACCCCATTCCACCATACTCTGCCCCACCCCATTCCACCATACTCTGCCCCACCCCATTGCACAGTACTCTGCACCACCCCATTGCACAATACTCTGCACCACCCCCTTGCACAATACTCTGCCCCGTCCCATTGCACAATACTCTGCCCCACCCCATTCCACCATACTCTGCGCCACCCATTCCACCATATTCTGCCCCGTCCCATTCCACAATACTCGGCCCCATCCCATTGCACTATACTCGGCCCCGTCCAATTGCACAAAACTCTGCCCCGTCCCATTTCACAATACTGTGCCCCGTCCCATTGCACAATACTGTGCCCCGTCCCATTGCACAATACTCTGGATCATCCCATTCCACAATACTCTGCATCATCCCATTGCACCATACTCTCCCCATCCCATTCCACAATACTCTGCCCCGTCCCATTGCACAAAACTCTGCCCCGTCCCATTGCACAATACTCTGCCCCGTCCCATTGCACAATACTCTGGATCATCCCATTCCACAATACTCTGCATCATCCCATTGCACAATACTCTGCCCCACCCCATTGCACAGTACTCTGCACCATCCCATTCCACAATACTCTGCCCCACCCCATTGCAGAGTACTCTGCACCATCCCATTCCACAATACTCTGCCGCACCCCATTGCACATTACTCTGCCCCGTCCCATTGCACAATACTCTGCCCCGTCCCATCCACAATACTGTGCCCCGTCCCATTGCACAATACTGTGCCCCGTCCCATTGCACAATACTCTGCCCCACCCCATTCCACCATACTCTGCCCCACCCCATTCCACCATATTCTGCCTCACCCCATTCCACCATACTCTGCCCCACCCCATTCCACCATACTCTGCCCCACCCCATTCCACAGTACTCTGCACCACCCCATTGCACAATACTCTGCACCACCCCCTTGCACAATACTCTGCCCCGTCCCATTGCACAATACTCTGCCCCACCCCATTCCACCATACTCTGCGCCACCCCATTCCACCATATTCTGCCCCGTCCCATTCCACAATACTCGGCCCCGTCCCATTGCACTATACTCGGCCCCGTCCAATTGCACAAAACTCTGCCCCGTCCCATTGCACAATACGGTGCCCCGTCCCATTGCACAATACTCTGCCCCACCCCATTCCACCATACTCTCCCCATCCCATTCCACAGTACTCTGCACCACCCCATTGCACAATACTCTGCACCACCCCCTTGCACAATACTCTGCCCCGTCCCATTGCACAATACTCTGCCCCGTCCCATCCACAATACTGTGCCCCGTCCCATTGCACAATACTGTGCCCCGTCCCATTGCACAATACTCGGCCCCATCCCATTCCACCATACTCTGCCCCACCCCATTCCACCATATTCTGCCTCACCCCATTCCACAATACTCTGCATCATCCCATTGCACCATACTCTCCCCATCCCATTCCACAATACTCTGCCCCGTCCCATTGCACAAAACTCTGCCCCGTCCCATTGCACAATACTCTGCCCCGTCCCATTGCACAATACTCTGGATCATCCCATTCCACAATACTCTGCATCATCCCATTGCACAATACTCTGCCCGTCCCATTGCACAAAACTCTGCCCCGTCCCATTGCACAATACTCTGCCCCGTCCCATTGCACAATACTCTGGATCATCCCATTCCACAATACTCTGCATCATCCCATTGCACAATACTCTGCCCCACCCCATTGCACAGTACTCTGCACCATCCCATTCCACAATACTCTGCCCCACCCCATTGCAGAGTACTCTGCACCATCCCATTCCACAATACTCTGCCCCACCCCATTGCACAGTACTCTGCCCCGTCCCATTGCACAATACTCTGCCCCTTCCCATTGCACAATACTCTGCCCCGTCCCATCCACAATACTGTGCCCCGTCCCATTGCACAATACTGTGCCCCGTCCCATTGCACAATACTCTGCCCCACCCCATTCCACCATACTCTGCCCCACCCCATTCCACCATATTCTGCCTCACCCCATTCCACCATACTCTGCCCCACCCCATTCCACCATACTCTGCCCCACCCCATTCCACAGTACTCTGCACCACCCCATTGCACAATACTCTGCACCACCCCCTTGCACAATACTCTGCCCCGTCCCATTGCACAATACTCTGCCCCACCCCATTCCACCATACTCTGCGCAACCCCATTCCACCATATTCTGCCCCGTCCCATTCCACAATACTCGGCCCCGTCCCATTGCACTATACTCGGCCCCGTCCAATTGCATAAAACTCTGCCCCGTCCCATTGCACAATACTGTGCCCCGTCCCATTGCACAATACTGTGCCCTGTCCCATTGCACAATACTCTGGATCATCCCATTCCACAATACTCTGCATCATCCCATTGCAGAATACTCTGCCCCACCCCATTCCACCATACTCTCCCCATCCCATTCCACAATACTCTGCCCCGTCCCATTGCACAAAACTCTGCCCCATCCCATTCCACAATACTCTGCCCCGTCCCATTGCACAAAACTCTGCCCCGTCCCATTACACAATACTCTGCCCCGTCCCATTCCACCATACTCTCCCCATCCCATTCCACAATACTCTGCATCATCCCATTGCACTATACTCTGCATCATCCCATTGCACAAAACTCTGCCCCATCCCATTCCACCATACGCTGTCCCGTCCCATTCCACAATACCCTGCACCACCTCATTCCACAATACTCTGGACAACCTCATTCCACAATACTCTGCATCATCCCATTGCACAATACTCTGCCCCACCCCAATTCCCCAATACACTGCCCCACCCCATTCCACAATACTTTGTCCCGTCCCATTGCGCAATACTCTGCACCACCCCATTGCACAGTACTCTGCACCACCCCACTGCACAGTACACGGCACCACCCCATTCCACAATACACTGCACCACCCCATTCCACAATATTCTTCCCCGTCCCATTGCACAATGCTCTGCCCCGTCCCACTCCACAATACTGTGCCCCCTCCCATTACACAATACTGTGCCCCGTCCCATTGCACAATACTGTGCCCCTTCCCATTGCACAATAATGTGCCCCGTCGCATTGCACAATACTCTGGATCATCCCATTCCACCATACTCTGCCACATCCCATTCCACCATACTCTGCCCCGTCCCATTCCACAATACACTGCTCCACCCCATTCCACAATACTCTGCACCACCCCATTCCACAATACTCTGCCCCGTCCCATTCCACAATACTGTGCCCCTTCCCATTGCACAATACTGTGCCCCATCCCATTGCACAATACTCTGCATCATCCCATTCCACAATACTCTGCATCATCCCATTGCACAATACTCTGCCCCACCCCATTCCACCATACTCACCCCATCCCATTCCACAATACTCTGCATCATCACTTTGCACTATACTCTGCCCCGTCCCATTGCACAAAACTCTGCCACACCCCTTTCCACAATACTCTGCACCACCCCATTCCACAATACTGTGCCCCGTCCCATTACATAATACTGTGCCCCGTCCCATTACACAATACTGTGCCCCGTCCCATTGCACAATAATCTGCATCATCCCATTGCACAATACTCTGCCCCACCCCATTGCACAGTACTCTGCACCATCCCATTCCACAATACTCTGCCCCACCCCATTGCACAGTACTCTGCACCATCCCATTCCACAATACTCTGCCCCACCCCATTGCACAGTACTCTGCCCCACCCCATTGCACAGTACTCTGCCCCGTCCCATTGCACAATACTCTGCCCCGTCCCATTGCACAATACTCTGCCCCGTCCCATCCACAATACTGTGCCCCGTCCCATTTCACAATACTGTGCCCCGTCCCATTGCACAATACTATGCCCCGTCCCTTTGCACAATACTGTGCCCCATCCCATTGCACAATACTCTGCCCCACCCCATTCCACCATACTCTGCCCCACCCCATTCCACCATATTCTGCCTCACCCCATTCCACCATACTCTGCCCCACCCCATTCCACCATACTCTGCCCCACCCCATTCCACAGTACTCTGCACCACCCCATTGCACAATACTCTGCACCACCCCCTTGCATAATACTCTGCCCCGTCCCATTGCATAATACTCTGCCCCACCCCATTGCACAATACTGTGCCCCGTCCCATTGCACAATACTCTGGATCATCCCATTCCACAATACTCTGCATCATCCCATTGCACAATACTCTGCCCCACCCCATTCCACAATACTCTGCATCATCCCATTACACAATACTCGGCCCCGTCCCATTGCACAATACTCTGCCCCGTCCCATTGCACTATACTCGGCCCCGTCCCATTGCACAATACTCTTCCCCACCCCATTCCACCGTACTCTGCCCCACCCCATTCCACCATATTCTGCCCACCCCCCCATTCCACCATACTCTGCCCCACCCCATTCCACCATACTCTGCCCCACCCCATTCCACAGTACTCTGCACCACCCCATTGCACAGTACTCTGCACCATCCCATTCCACAATACTCTGCCCCACCCCATTGCACAGTACTCTGCCCCACCCCATTGCACAGTACTCGGCCCCGTCCCATTGCACAATACTCTGCCCCGTCCCTTCCACAATACTGTGCCCCGTCCCATTGCACAATACTGTGCCCCATCCCATTGCACAATACTCTGCATCATCACAATGCACAATACTGTGCCCCGTCCCATTGCACAATACTCTGCCCCACCCCATTCCACCATACTCTGCCCCACCCCATTCCACCATATTCTGCCCCACCCCATTCCACCATACTCTGCCCCACCCCATTCCACAGTACTCTGCACCACCCAATTGCACAATACTCTGCACCACCCCCTTGCACAATACTCTGCCCCGTCCCATTGCACAATACTCTGCCCCACCCCATTCCACCATACTCTGCGCCACCCCATTCCACCATATTCTGCCCCGTCCCAATCCACAATACTCGGCCTCGTCCCATTGCACTATACTAGGCCCCGTCCAATTGCACAAAACTCTGCCCCGTCCCATTGCACAATACTCTGCCCCGTCCCATTGCACAATACTCTGGATCATCCCATTCCACAATACTCTGCATCATCCCATTGCACAATACTCTGCCCCACCCCATTGCACAGTACTCTGCACCATCCCATTCCACAATACTCTGCCCCACCCCATTGCACAGTACTCTGCACCATCCCATTCCACAATACTCTGCCCCACCCCATTGCACAGTACTCTGCCCCACCCCATTGCACAGTACTCTGCCCCGTCCCATTGCACAATACTCTGCCCCGTCCCATTGCACAATACTCTGCCCCGTCCCATCCACAATACTGTGCCCCATCCCATTGCACAATACTGTGCCCCGTCCCATTGCAGAATACTATGCCCCGTCCCATTGCACAATACTGTGCCCCGTCCCATTGCACAATACTCTGCCCCACCCCATTCCACCATACTCTGCCCCACCCCATTCCACCATATTCTGCCTCACCCCATTCCACCATACTCTGCCCCACCCCATTCCACAGTACTCTGCACCACCCCATTGCACAATACTCTGCACCACCCCCTTGCACAATACTCTGCCCCGTCCCATTGCACAATACTCTGCCCTACCCCATTCCAAAATACTCTCCCCATCCCATTCCACAATACGCGGCCCCGTCCCATTGCACAAAACTCTGCCCCATCCCATGCCACAATACTCTGCCCCGTCCCATTGCACAAAACTCTGCCCCGTCCCATTACACAATACTCTGCCCCGTCCCATTGCACAATACTGTGCCCCGTCCCATTCCACAATACTCTGCATCATCCCATTGCACTATACTCTGCATCATCCCATTGCACTATACTCTGCATCATCCCATTGCACAAAACTCTGCCCCATCCCATTCCACCATACACTGTCCCGTCCCATTCCACAATACCCTGCACCACCTCATTCCACAATACTCTGGACAACCTCATTCCACAATACTCTGCATCATCCCATTGCACAATACTCTGCCCCACCCCATTCCCCAATACACTGCCCCAACCCATTCCGCAATACTCTACCCCACCCCATTCCACAATACTTTGTCCCGTCCCATTGCGCAATACTCTGCACCACCCCATTGCACAGTAGTCTGCACCACCCCATTGCACAGTACACGGCACCACCCCATTCCACAATACACTGCTCCACCCCATTCCACAATATTCTTCCCCGTCCCATTGCACAATGCTCTGCCCCGTCCCACTCCACAATACTGTGCCCCGTCCCATTACACAATACTGTGCCCCGTCCCATTGCACAATACTGTGCCCCTTCCCATTGCACAATAATGTGCCCCGTCGCATTGCACAATACTCTGGATCATCCCATTCCACCATACTCTGCCACATCCCATTCCACCATACTCTGCCCCGTCCCATTCCACAATACACTGCTCCACCCCATTCCACAATACTCTGCACCACCCCATTCCACAATACTCTGCCCCGTCCCATTCCACAATACTGTGCCCCTTCCCATTGCACAATACTGTGCCCCGTCCCATTGCACAATACTCTGCATCATCCCATTCCACAATACTCTGCATCATCCCATTGCACAATACTCTGCCCCACCCCATTCCACCATACTCACCCCATCCCATTCCACAATACTCTGCATCATCCCTTTGCACTATACTCTGCCCCCTCCCATTACACAATACTGTGCCCCGTCCCATTGCACAATACTGTGCCCCTTCCCATTGCACAATAATGTGCCCCGTCGCATTGCACAATACTCTGGATCATCCCATTCCACCATACTCTGCCACATCCCATTCCACCATACTCTGCCCCGTCCCATTCCACAATACACTGCTCCACCCCATTCCACAATACTCTGCACCACCCCATTCCAGAATACTCTGCCCCGTCCCATTCCACAATACTGTGCCCCTTCCCATTGCACAATACTGTGCCCCATCCCATTGCACAATACTCTGCATCATCCCATTCCACAATACTCTGCATCATCCCATTGCACAATACTCTGCCCCACCCCATTCCACCATACTCACCCCATCCCATTCCACAATACTCTGCATCATCACTTTGCACTATACTCTGCCCCGTCCCATTGCACAAAACTCTGCCACACCCCTTTCCACAATACTCTGCACCACCCCATTCCACAATACTGTGCCCCGTCCCATTACATAATACTGTGCCCCGTCCCATTACACAATACTGTGCCCCGTCCCATTGCACAATAATCTGCATCATCCCATTGCACAATACTCTGCCCCACCCCATTGCACAGTACTCTGCACCATCCCATTCCACAATACTCTGCCCCACCCCATTGCACAGTACTCTGCACCATCCCATTCCACAATACTCTGCCCCACCCCATTGCACAGTACTCTGCCCCACCCCATTGCACAGTACTCTGCCCCGTCCCATTGCACAATACTCTGCCCCGTCCCATTGCACAATACTCTGCCCCGTCCCATCCACAATACTGTGCCCCGTCCCATTTCACAATACTGTGCCCCGTCCCATTGCACAATACTATGCCCCGTCCGTTGCACAATACTGTGCCCCATCCCATTGCACAATACTCTGCCCCACCCCATTCCACCATACTCTGCCCCACCCCATTCCACCATATTCTGCCTCACCCCATTCCACCATACTCTGCCCCACCCCATTCCACCATACTCTGCCCCACCCCATTCCACAGTACTCTGCACCACCCCATTGCACAATACTCTGCACCACCCCCTTGCATAATACTCTGCCCCGTCCCATTGCATAATACTCTGCCCCACCCCATTGCACAATACTGTGCCCCGTCCCATTGCACAATACTCTGGATCATCCCATTCCACAATACTCTGCATCATCCCATTGCACAATACTCTGCCCCACCCCATTCCACAATACTCTGCATCATCCCATTCCACAATACTCGGCCCCGTCCCATTGCACAATACTCTGCCCCGTCCCATTGCACTATACTCGGCCCCGTCCCATTGCACAATACTCTTCCCCACCCCATTCCACCGTACTCTGCCCCACCCCATTCCACCATATTCTGCCCCACCCCATTCCACCATACTCTGCCCCACCCCATTCCACCATACTCTGCCCCACCCATTCCACAGTACTCTGCACCACCCCATTGCACAGTACTCTGCACCATCCATTGCACAGTACTCTGCACCATCCCATTCCACAATACTCTGCCCCACCCCATTGCACAGTACTCTGCCCCACCCCATTGCACAGTACTCGGCCCCGTCCCATTGCACAATACTCTGCCCCGTCCCTTCCACAATACTGTGCCCCGTCCCATTGCACAATACTGTGCCCCATCCCATTGCACAATACTCTGCATCATCCCAATGCACAATACTGTGCCCCGTCCCATTGCACAATACTCTGCCCCACCCCATTCCACCATACTCTGCCACACCCCATACCACCATATTCTGCCCCACCCCATTCCACCATACTCTGCCCCACCCCATTCCACAGTACTCTGCACCACCCAATTGCACAATACTCTGCACCACCCCCTTGCACAATACTCTGCCCCGTCCCATTGCACAATACTCTGCCCCACCCCATTCCACCATACTCTGCGCCACCCCATTCCACCATATTCTGCCCCGTCCCAATCCACAATACTCGGCCTCGTCCCATTGCACTATACTCGGCCCCGTCCAATTGCACAAAACTCTGCCCCGTCCCATTGCACAATACTGTGCCCCGTCCCATTGCACAATACTGTGCCCCGTCCCATTGCACAATACTCTGGATCATCCCATTCCACAATACTCTGCATCATCCCATTGCACAATATTCTGCCCCACCCCATTCCACCATACTCTCCCCATCCCATTCCACAATACTCTGCCCCGTCCCATTGCACAAAACTCTGCCCCGTCCCATTGCACAATACTCTGCCCCGTCCCATTGCACAATACTCTGGATCATCCCATTCCACAATACTCTGCATCATCCCATTGCACAATACTCTGCCCCACCCCATTGCACAGTACTCTGCACCATCCCATTCCACAATACTCTGCCCCACGCCATTGCACAGTACTCTGCACCATCCCATTCCACAATACTCTGCCCCACCCCATTGCACAGTACTCTGCCCCACCCCATTGCACAGTACTCTGCCCCGTCCCATTGCACAATACTCTGCCCCGTCCCATTGCACAATACTCTGCCCCGTCCCATCCACAATACTGTGCCCCATCCCATTGCACAATACTGTGCCCCGTCCCATTGCAGAATACTATGCCCCGTCCCATTGCACAATACTCTGCCCCACCCCATTCCACCATACTCTGCCCCACCCCATTCCACCATATTCTGCCTCACCCCATTCCACCATACTCTGCCCCACCCCATTCCACAGTACTCTGCACCACCCCATTGCACAATACTCTGCACCACCCCCTTGCACTATACTCTGCATCATCCCATTGCACTATACTCTGCATCATCCCATTGCACAAAACTCTGCCCCATCCCATTCCACCATACGCTGTCCCGTCCCATTCCACAATACCCTGCACCACCTCATTCCACAATACTCTGGACAACCTCATTCCACAATACTCTGCATCATCCCATTGCACAATACTCTGCCCCACCCCATTCCCCAATACACTGCCCCAACCCATTCCGCAATACTCTACCCCACCCCATTCCACAATACTTTGTCCCGTCCCATTGCGCAATACTCTGCACCACCCCATTGCACAGTAGTCTGCACCACCCCATTGCACAGTACACGGCACCACCCCATTCCACAATACACTGCTCCACCCCATTCCACAATATTCTTCCCCGTCCCATTGCACAATGCTCTGCCCCGTCCCACTCCACAATACTGTGCCCCGTCCCATTACACAATACTGTGCCCCGTCCCATTGCACAATACTGTGCCCCTTCCCATTGCACAATAATGTGCCCCGTCGCATTGCACAATACTCTGGATCATCCCATTCCACCATACACTGCCACATCCCATTCCACCATACTCTGCCCCGTCCCATTCCACAATACACTGCTCCACCCCATTCCACAATACTCTGCACCACCCCATTCCACAATACTCTGCCCCGTCCCATTCCACAATACTGTGCCCCTTCCCATTGCACAATACTGTGCCCCGTCCCATTGCACAATACTCTGCATCATCCCATTCCACAATACTCTGCATCATCCCATTGCACAATACTCTGCCCCACCCCATTCCACCATACTCACCCCATCCCATTCCACAATACTCTGCATCATCCCTTTGCACTATACTCTGCCCCGTCCCATTGCGCAAAACTCTGCCACACCCCTTTCCACAATACTCTGCACCACCCGATTCCACAATACTCTGCCCCGTCCCATTGCACAATACTCTGCCCCGTCCCATTCCACAATACTGTGCCCCGTCCCATTACATAATACGGTGCCCCGTCCCATTACACAATACTGTGCCCCGTCCCATTGCACAATACTCTGCCCCGTCCCTTCCACAATACTGTGCCCCGTCCCATTGCACAATACTGTGCCCCATCCCATTGCACAATACTATGCCCCGTCCCATTGCACAATACTGTGCCCCGTCCCATTGCACAATACTCTGCCCCACCCCATTCCACCATACTCTGCCCCAGCCCATTCCACCATATTCTGCCCCACCCCATTCCACCATACTCTGCCCCACACCATTCCACCATACTCTGCCCCACCCCATTCCACAGTACTCTGCACCACCCCATTGCACAATACTCTGCACCACCCCCTTGCACAGTACTCTGCACCATCCCATTCCACAATACTCTGCCCCACCCCATTCCACAGTACTCTGCACCACCCCATTGCACAGTACTCTGCACCATCCCATTCCACAATACTCTGCCCCACCCCATTGCACAGTACTCTGCCCCACCCCATTGCACAGTACTCGGCCCCGTCCCATTGCACAATACTCTGCCCCGTCCCTTCCACAATACTGTGCCCCGTCCCATTGCACAATACTGTGCCCCATCCCATTGCACAATACTCTGCATCATCCCAATGCACAATACTGTGCCCCGTCCCATTGCACAATACTCTGCCCCACCCCATTCCACCATACTCTGCCCCACCCCATTCCACCATATTCTGCCCCACCCCATTCCACCATACTCTGCCCCACCCCATTCCACAGTACTCTGCAACACCCAATTGCACAATACTCTGCACCACCCCCTTGCACAATACTCTGCCCCGTCCCATTGCACAATACTCTGCCCCACCCCATTCCACCATACTCTGCGCCACCCCATTCCACCATATTCTGCCCCGTCCCAATCCACAATACTCGGCCTCGTCCCATTGCACTATACTCGGCCCCGTCCAATTGCACAAAACTCTGCCCCGTCCCATTGCACAATACTGTGCCCCGTCCCATTGCACAATACTGTGCCCCGTCCCATTGCACAATACTCTGGATCATCCCATTCCACAATACTCTGCATCATCCCATTGCACAATACTCTGCCCCACCCCATTCCACCATACTCTCCCCATCCCATTCCACAATACTCTGCCCCGTCCCATTGCACAAAACTCTGCCCCGTCCCATTGCACAATACTCTGCCCCGTCCCATTGCACAATACTCTGGATCATCCCATTCCACAATACTCTGCATCATCCCATTGCACAATACTCTGCCCCACCCCATTGCACAGTACTCTGCACCATCCCATTCCACAATACTCTGCCCCACCCCATTGCACAGTACTCTGCACCATCCCATGCCACAATACTCTGCCCCGTCCCATTGCACAAAACTCTGCCCCGTCCCATTACACAATACTCTGCCCCGTCCCATTGCACAATACTGTGCTTCGTCCCATTCCACAATACTCTGCATCATCCCATTGCACTATACTCTGCATCATCCCATTGCACTATACTCTGCATCATCCCATTGCACAAAACTCTGCCCCATCCCATTCCACCATACGCTGTCCCGTCCCATTCCACAATACCCTGCACCACCTCATTCCACAATACTCTGGACAACCTCATTCCACAATACTCTGCATCATCCCATTGCACAATACTCTGCCCCACCCCATTCCCCAATACACTGCCCCAACCCATTCCGCAATACTCTACCCCACCCCATTCCACAATACTTTGTCCCGTCCCATTGCACAATACTCTGCCCCGTCCCTTCCACAATACTGTGCCCCGTCCCATTGCACAATACTGTGCCCCATCCCATTGCACAATACTATGCCCCGTCCCATTGCACAATACTGTGCCCCGTCCCATTGCACAATACTCTGCCCCACCCCATTCCACCATACTCTGCCCCAGCCCATTCCACCATATTCTGCCCCACCCCATTCCACCATACTCTGCCCCACACCATTCCACCATACTCTGCCCCACCCCATTCCACAGTACTCTGCACCACCCCATTGCACAATACTCTGCACCACCCCCTTGCACAGTACTCTGCACCATCCCATTCCACAATACTCTGCCCCACCCCATTCCACAGTACTCTGCACCACCCCATTGCACAGTACTCTGCACCATCCCATTCCACAATACTCTGCCCCACCCCATTGCACAGTACTCTGCCCCACCCCATTGCACAGTACTCGGCCCCGTCCCATTGCACAATACTCTGCCCCGTCCCTTCCACAATACTGTGCCCCGTCCCATTGCACAATACTGTGCCCCATCCCATTGCACAATACTCTGCATCATCCCAATGCACAATACTGTGCCCCGTCCCATTGCACAATACTCTGCCCCACCCCATTCCACCATACTCTGCCCCACCCCATTCCACCATATTCTGCCCCACCCCATTCCACCATACTCTGCCCCACCCCATTCCACAGTACTCTGCAACACCCAATTGCACAATACTCTGCACCACCCCCTTGCACAATACTCTGCCCCGTCCCATTGCACAATACTCTGCCCCACCCCATTCCACCATACTCTGCGCCACCCCATTCCACCATATTCTGCCCCGTCCCAATCCACAATACTCGGCCTCGTCCCATTGCACTATACTCGGCCCCGTCCAATTGCACAAAACTCTGCCCCGTCCCATTGCACAATACTGTGCCCCGTCCCATTGCACAATACTGTGCCCCGTCCCATTGCACAATACTCTGGATCATCCCATTCCACAATACTCTGCATCATCCCATTGCACAATACTCTGCCCCACCCCATTCCACCATACTCTCCCCATCCCATTCCACAATACTCTGCCCCGTCCCATTGCACAAAACTCTGCCCCGTCCCATTGCACAATACTCTGCCCCGTCCCATTGCACAATACTCTGGATCATCCCATTCCACAATACTCTGCATCATCCCATTGCACAATACTCTGCCCCACCCCATTGCACAGTACTCTGCACCATCCCATTCCACAATACTCTGCCCCACCCCATTGCACAGTACTCTGCACCATCCCATTCCACAATACTCTGCCCCACCCCATTGCACAGTACTCTGCCCCACCCCATTGCACAGTACTCTGCCCCGTCCCATTGCACAATACTCTGCCCCGTCCCATTGCACAATACTGTGCCCCATTCCATTGCACAATACTGTGCCCCATCCCATTGCAGAATACTATGCCCCGTCCCATTGCACAATACTGTGCCCCGTCCCATTGCACAATACTCTGCCCCACCCCATTGCACAATACTCTGCCCCACCCCATTCCACCATATTCTGCCCCACCCCATTCCACCATACTCTGCCCCACCCCATTCCACAGTACTCTGCCCCACCCCATTCCACAGTACTCTGCCCCACCCCATTCCACCATACTCTGCGCCACCCCATTCCACCATATTCTGCCTCGTCCCAATCCACAATACTCGGCCTCGTCCCATTGCACTATACTCGGCCCTGTCCAATTGCACAAAACTCTGCCCCGTCCCATTGCACAATACTCTGCCCCGTCCCATTGCACAATACTGTGCCCCGTCCCATTGCACAATACTCTGGATCATCCCATTCCACAATACTCTGGATCATCCCATTCCACAATACTCTGCATCATCCCATTGCACAATACTCTGCCCCACCCCATTCCACCATACTCTCCCCGTCCCATTCCACAATACTCTGCCCCGTCCCATTGCACAAAACTCTGCCCCGTCCCATTGCACAATACTCTGCCCCGTCCCATTGCACAATACTCTGGATCATCCCATTCCACAATACTCTGCATCATCCCATTGCACAATACTCTGCCCCACCCCATTGCACAGTACTCTGCACCATCCCATTCCACAATACTCTGCCCCACCCCATTGCACAGTACTCTGCACCATCCCATTCCACAATACTCTGCCCCACCCCATTGCACAGTACTCTGCCCCACCCCATTGCACAGTACTCTGCCCCGTCCCATTGCACAATACTCTGCCCCGTCCCATTGCACAATACTCTGCCCCGTCCCATCCACAATACTGTGCCCCATCCCATTGCACAATACTGTGCCCCGTCCCATTGCAGAATACTATGCCCCGTCCCATTGCACAATACTCTGCCCTACCCCATTCCAAAATACTCTCCCCATCCCATTCCACAATACGCGGCCCCGTCCCATTGCACAAAACTCTGCCCCGTCCCATGCCACAATACTCTGCCCTGTCCCATTGCACAAAACTCTGCCCCGTCCCATTACACAATACTCTGCCCCGTCCCATTGCACAATACTGTGCCCCGTCCCATTCCACAATACTCTGCATCATCCCATTGCACTATACTCTGCATCATCCCATTGCACTATACTCTGCATCATCCCATTGCACAAAACTCTGCCCCATCCCATTCCACCATACGCTGTCCCGTCCCATTCCACAATACCCTGCACCACCTCATTCCACAATACTCTGGACAACCTCATTCCACAATACTCTGCATCATCCCATTGCACAATACTCTGCCCCACCCCATTCCCCAATACACTGCCCCAACCCATTCCGCAATACTCTACCCCACCCCATTCCACAATACTTTGTCCCGTCCCATTGCGCAATACTCTGCACCACCCCATTGCACAGTAGTCTGCACCACCCCATTGCACAGTACACGGCACCACCCCATTCCACAATACACTGCTCCACCCCATTCCACAATATTCTTCCCCGTCCCATTGCACAATGCTCTGCCCCGTCCCACTCCACAATACTGTGCCCCGTCCCATTACACAATACTGTGCCCCGTCCCATTGCACAATACTGTGCCCCTTCCCATTGCACAATAATGTGCCCCGTCGCATTGCACAATACTCTGGATCATCCCATTCCACCATACTCTGCCACATCCCATTCCACCATACTCTGCCCCGTCCCATTCCACAATACACTGCTCCACCCCATTCCACAATACTCTGCACCACCCCATTCCACAATACTCTGCCCCGTCCCATTCCACAATACTGTGCCCCTTCCCATTGCACAATACTGTGCCCCGTCCCATTGCACAATACTCTGCATCATCCCATTCCACAATACTCTGCATCATCCCATTGCACAATACTCTGCCCCACCCCATTCCACCATACTCACCCCATCCCATTCCACAATACTCTGCATCATCCCTTTGCACTATACTCTGCCCCGTCCCATTGCGCAAAACTCTGCCACACCCCTTTCCACAATACTCTGCACCACCCCATTCCACAATACTCTGCCCCGTCCCATTGCACAATACTCTGCCCCGTCCCATTCCACAATACTGTGCCCCGTCCCATTACATAATACGGTGCCCCGTCCCATTACACAATACTGTGCCCCGTCCCATTGCACAATACTCTGCCCCGTCCCTTCCACAATACTGTGCCCCGTCCCATTGCACAATACTGTGCCCCATCCCATTGCACAATACTATGCCCCGTCCCATTGCACAATAGTGTACCCCGTCCCATTGCACAATACTCTGCCCCACCCCATTCCACCATACTCTGCCCCAGCCCATTCCACCATATTCTGCCCCACCCCATTCCACCATACTCTGCCCCACACCATTCCACCATACTCTGCCCCACCCCATTCCACAGTACTCTGCACCACCCCATTGCACAATACTCTGCACCACCCCCTTGCACAATACTCTGCCCCGTCCCATTGCACAATACTCTGCCCCACCCCATTCCACCATAATCTGCGCCACCCCATTCCACCATATTCTGCCCCGTCCCATTCCACAATACTCGGCCCCGTCCCATTGCACTATACTCGGCCCCGTCCAATTGCACAAAACTCTGCCCCGTCCCATTGCACAATACTGTGCCCCGTCCCATTGCACAATACTGTGCCCCGTCCCATTGCACAATACTCTGGATCATCCCATTCCACAATACTCTGCATCATCCCATTGCACCATACTCTCCCCATCCCATTCCACAATACTCTGCCCCGTCCCATTGCACAATACTCTGCCCCGTCCCATTGCACAATACTCTGGATCATCCCATTCCACAATACTCTGCCCCACCCCAGTGCAGAGTACTCTGCACATCCCATTGCACAATACTCTGCCCCACCCCAGTGCAGAGTACTCTGCACATCCCATTGCACAGTACTCTGCCGCACCCCATTGCACAGTACTCTGCCCCGTCCCATTGCACAATACTCTGCCCCGTCCCATTGCACAATACTCTGCCCCGTCCCATCCACAATACTGTGCCCCGTCCCATTGCACAATACTCTGCCCCACCCCATTCCACCATACTCTGCCCCACCCCATTCCACCATATTCTGCCCCACCCCATTCCACCATACTCTGCCCCACCCCATTCCACAGTACTCTGCAACACCCAATTGCACAATACTCTGCCCCACCCCATTCCACCATACTCTGCGCCACCCCATTCCACCATATTCTGCCCCATCCCAATCCACAATACTCGGCCTCGTCCCATTGCACTATACTCGGCCCCGTCCAATTGCACAAAACTCTGCCCCGTCCCATTGCACAATACTGTGCCCCGTCCCATTGCACAATACTGTGCCCCGTCCCATTGCACAATACTCTGGATCATCCCATTCCACAATACTCTGCATCATCCCATTGCACAATACTCTGCCCCACCCCATTCCACCATACTCTCCCCATCCCATTCCACAATACTCTGCCCCGTCCCATTGCACAAAACTCTGCCCCGTCCCATTGCACAATACTCTGCCCCGTCCCATTGCACAATACTCTGGATCATCCCATTCCACAATACTCTGCATCATCCCATTGCACAATACTCTGCCCCACCCCATTGCACAGTACTCTGCACCATCCCATTCCACAATACTCTGCCCCACCCCATTGCACAGTACTCTGCACCATCCCATTCCACAATACTCTGCCCCACCCCATTGCACAGTACTCTGCCCCACCCCATTGCACAGTACTCTGCCCCGTCCCATTGCACAATACTCTGCCCCGTCCCATTGCACAATACTGTGCCCCATCCCATTGCACAATACTGTGCCCCATCCCATTGCAGAATACTATGCCCCGTCCCATTGCACAATACTGTGCCCCGTCCCATTGCACAATACTCTGCCCCACCCCATTGCACAATACTCTGCCCCACCCCATTCCACCATATTCTGCCCCACCCCATTCCACCATACTCTGCCCCACCCCATTCCACAGTACTCTGCCCCACCCCATTCCACAGTACTCTGCCCCACCCCATTCCACCATACTCTGCGCCACCCCATTCCACCATATTCTGCCCCGTCCCAATCCACAATACTCGGCCTCGTCCCATTGCACTATACTCGGCCCTGTCCAATTGCACAAAACTCTGCCCCGTCCCATTGCACAATACTCTGCCCCGTCCCATTGCACAATTCTGTGCCCCGTCCCATTGCACAATACTCTGGATCATCCCATTCCACAATACTCTGGATCATCCCATTCCACAATACTCTGCATCATCCCATTGCACAATACTCTGCCCCACCCCATTCCACCATACTCTCCCCGTCCCATTCCACAATACTCTGCCCCGTCCCATTGCACAAAACTCTGCCCCGTCCCATTGCACAATACTCTGCCCCGTCCCATTGCACAATACTCTGGATCATCCCATTCCACAATACTCTGCATCATCCCATTGCACAATACTCTGCCCCACCCCATTGCACAGTACTCTGCACCATCCCATTCCACAATACTCTGCCCCACCCCATTGCACAGTACTCTGCACCATTCCATTCCACAATACTCTGCCCCACCCCATTGCACAGTACTCTGCCCCACCCCATTGCACAGTACTCTGCCCCGTCCCATTGCACAATACTCTGCCCCGTCCCATTGCACAATACTCTGCCCCGTCCCATCCACAATACTGTGCCCCATCCCATTGCACAATACTGTGCCCCGTCCCATTGCAGAATACTATGCCCCGTCCCATTGCACAATACTGTGCCCCGTCCCATTGCACAATACTGTGCCCCGTCCCATTCCACAATACTCTGCATCATCCCATTGCACTATACTCTGCATCATCCCATTGCACTATACTCTGCATCATCCCATTGCACAAAACTCTGCCCCATCCCATTCCACCATACGCTGTCCCGTCCCATTCCACAATACCCTGCACCACCTCATTCCACAATACTCTGGACAACCTCATTCCACAATACTCTGCATCATCCCATTGCACAATACTCTGCCCCACCCCATTCCCCAATACACTGCCCCAACGCATTCCGCAATACTCTACCCCACCCCATTCCACAATACTTTGTCCCGTCCCATTGCGCAATACTCTGCACCACCCCATTGCACAGTAGTCTGCACCACCCCATTGCACAGTACACGGCACCACCCCATTCCACAATACACTGCTCCACCCCATTCCACAATATTCTTCCCCGTCCCATTGCACAATGCTCTGCCCCGTCCCACTCCACAATACTGTGCCCCGTCCCATTACACAATACTGTGCCCCGTCCCATTGCACAATACTGTGCCCCTTCCCATTGCACAATAATGTGCCCCGTCGCATTGCACAATACTCTGGATCATCCCATTCCACCATACTCTGCCACATCCCATTCCACCATACTCTGCCCCGTCCCATTCCACAATACACTGCTCCACCCCATTCCACAATACTCTGCACCACCCCATTCCACAATACTCTGCCCCGTCCCATTCCACAATACTGTGCCCCTTCCCATTGCACAATACTGTGCCCCGTCCCATTGCACAATACTCTGCATCATCCCATTCCACAATACTCTGCATCATCCCATTGCACAATACTCTGCCCCACCCCATTCCACCATACTCACCCCATCCCATTCCACAATACTCTGCATCATCCCTTTGCACTATACTCTGCCCCGTCCCATTGCGCAAAACTCTGCCACACCCCTTTCCACAATACTCTGCACCACCCCATTCCACAATACTCTGCCCCGTCCCATTGCACAATACTCTGCCCCGTCCCATTCCACAATACTGTGCCCCGTCCCATTACATAATACGGTGCCCCGTCCCATTACACAATACTGTGCCCCGTCCCATTGCACAATACTCTGCCCCGTCCCTTCCACAATACTGTGCCCCGTCCCATTGCACAATACTGTGCCCCATCCCATTGCACAATACTATGCCCCGTCCCATTGCACAATAGTGTGCCCCGTCCCATTGCACAATACTCTGCCCCACCCCATTCCACCATACTCTGCCCCAGCCCATTCCACCATATTCTGCCCCACCCCATTCCACCATACTCTGCCCCACACCATTCCACCATACTCTGCCCCACCCCATTCCACAGTACTCTGCACCACCCCATTGCACAATGCTCTGCACCACCCCCTTGCACAATACTCTGCCCCGTCCCATTGCACAATACTCTGCCCCACCCCATTCCACCATAATCTGCGCCACCCCATTCCACCATATTCTGCCCCGTCCCATTCCACAATACTCGGCCCCGTCCCATTGCACTATACTCGGCCCCGTCCAATTGCACAAAACTCTGCCCCGTCCCATTGCACAATACTGTGCCCCGTCCCATTGCACAATACTGTGCCCCGTCCCATTGCACAATACTCTGGATCATCCCATTCCACAATACTCTGCATCATCCCATTGCACCATACTCTCCCCATCCCATTCCACAATACTCTGCCCCGTCCCATTGCACAAAACTCTGCCCCGTCCCATTGCACAATACTCTGCCCCGTCCCATTGCACAATACTCTGGATCATCCCATTCCACAATACTCTGCCCCACCCCAGTGCAGAGTACTCTGCACATCCCATTGCACAATACTCTGCCCCACCCCCGTGCAGAGTACTCTGCACATCCCATTGCACAGTACTCTGCCGCACCCCATTGCACAGTACTCTGCCCCGTCCCATTGCACAATACTCTGCCCCGTCCCATTGCACAATACTCTGCCCCGTCCCATCCACAATACTGTGCCCCGTCCCATTGCACAATACTGTGCCCCGTCCCATTGCACAATACTCTGCCCCACCCCATTCCACCATACTCTGCCCCACCCCATTCCACCATATTCTGCCTCACCCCATTCCACCATACTCTGCCCCACCCCATTCCACCATACTCTGCCCCACCCCATTGCACAGTACTCTGCACCACCCCATTGCACAATACTCTGCACCACCCCCTTGCACAATACTCTGCCCCGTCCCATTGCACAATACTCTGCCCCACCCCATTCCACCATACTCTGCGCCACCCCATTCCACCATATTCTGCCCCGTCCCATTCCACAATACTCGGCCCCGTCCCATTGCACTATACTCGGCCCCGTCCAATTGCACAAAACTCTGCCCCGTCCCATTGCACAATACTGTGCCCCGTCCCATTGCACAATACTGTGCCCTGTCCCATTGCACAATACTCTGGATCATCCCATTCCACAATACTCTGCATCATCCCATTGCAGAATACTCTGCCCCACCCCATTCCACCATACTCTCCCCATCCCATTCCACAATACTCTGCCCCGTCCCATTGCACAAAACTCTGCCCCATCCCATTCCACAATACTCTGCCCCGTCCCATTGCACAAAACTCTGCCCCGTCCCATTACACAATACTCTGCCCCGTCCCATTCCACCATACTCTCCCCATCCCATTCCACAATACTCTGCATCATCCCATTGCACTATACTCTGCATCATCCCATTGCACAAAACTCTGCCCCATCCCATTCCACCATACGCTGTCCCGTCCCATTCCACAATACCCTGCACCACCTCATTCCACAATACTCTGGACAACCTCATTCCACAATACTCTGCATCATCCCATTGCACAATACTCTGCCCCACCCCATTCCCCAATACACTGCCCCACCCCATTCCACAATACTTTGTCCCGTCCCATTGCGCAATACTCTGCACCACCCCATTGCACAGTACTCTGCACCACCCCATTGCACAGTACACGGCACCACCCCATTCCACAATACACTGCACCACCCCATTCCACAATATTCTTCCCCGTCCCATTGCACAATGCTCTGCCCCGTCCCACTCCACAATACTGTGCCCCCTCCCATTACACAATACTGTGCCCCGTCCCATTGCACAATACTGTGCCCCTTCCCATTGCACAATTATGTGCCCCGTTGCATTGCACAATACTCTGGATCATCCCATTCCACCATACTCTGCCACATCCCATTCCACCATACTCTGCCCCGTCCCATTCCACAATACACTGCTCCACCCCATTCCACAATACTCTGCACCACCCCATTCCACAATACTCTGCCCCGTCCCATTCCACAATACTGTGCCCCTTCCCATTGCACAATACTGTGCCCCGTCCCATTGCACAATACTCTGCATCATCCCATTCCACAATACTCTGCATCATCCCATTGCACAATACTCTGCCCCACCCCATTCCAGCATACTCACCCCATCCCATTCCACAATACTCTGCATCATCCCCTTGCACTATACTCTGCCCCGTCCCATTGCACAAAACTCTGCCACACCCCTTTCCACAATACTCTGCACCACCCCATTCCACAATACTGTGCCCCGTCCCATTACATAATACTGTGCCCCGTCGCATTACACAATACTGTGCCCCGTCCCATTGCACAATAATCTGCATCATCCCATTGCACAATACTCTGCCCCACCCCATTGCACAGTACTCTGCACCATCCCATTCCACAGTACTCTGCCCCACCCCATTCCACAGTACTCTGCCCCACCCCATTCCACCATACTCTGCGCCACCCCATTCCACCATATTCTGCCCCGTCCCAATCCACAATACTCGGCCTCGTCCCATTGCACTATACTCGGCCCTGTCCAATTGCACAAAACTCTGCCCCGTCCCATTGCACAATACTGTGCCCCGTCCCATTGCACAATACTCTGGATCATCCCATTCCACAATACTCTGGATCATCCCATTCCACAATACTCTGCATCATCCCATTGCACAATACTCTGCCCCACCCCATTCCACCATACTCTCCCCGTCCCATTCCACAATACTCTGCCCCGTCCCATTGCACAAAACTCTGCCCCGTCCCATTGCACAATACTCTGCCCCGTCCCATTGCACAATACTCTGGATCATCCCATTCCACAATACTCTGCATCATCCCATTGCACAATACTCTGCCCCACCCCATTGCACAGTACTCTGCACCATCCCATTCCACAATACTCTGCCCCACCCCATTGCACAGTACTCTGCACCATCCCATTCCACAATACTCTGCCCCACCCCATTGCACAGTACTCTGCCCCACCCCATTGCACAGTACTCTGCCCCGTCCCATTGCACAATACTCTGCCCCGTCCCATTGCACAATACTCTGCCCCGTCCCATCCACAATACTGTGCCCCATCCCATTGCACAATACTGTGCCCCGTCCCATTGCAGAATACTATGCCCCGTCCCATTGCACAATACTGTGCCCCGTCCCATTGCACAATACTCTGCCCCACCCCATTCCACCATACTCTGCCCCACCCCATTCCACCATATTCTGCCTCACCCCATTCCACCATACTCTGCCCCACCCCATTCCACAGTACTCTGCACCACCCCATTGCACAATACTCTGCACCACCCCCTTGCACAATACTCTGCCCCGTCCCATTGCACAATACTCTGCCCTACCCCATTCCAAAATACTCTCCCCATCCCATTCCACAATACGCGGCCCCGTCCCATTGCACAAAACTCTGCCCCGTCCCATGCCACAATACTCTGCCCCGTCCCATTGCACAAAACTCTGCCCCGTCCCATTACACAATACTCTGCCCCGTCCCATTGCACAATACTGTGCCCCGTCCCATTCCACAATACTCTGCATCATCCCATTGCACTATACTCTGCATCATCCCATTGCACTATACTCTGCATCATCCCATTGCACAAAACTCTGCCCCATCCCATTCCACCATACGCTGTCCCGTCCCATTCCACAATACCCTGCACCACCTCATTCCACAATACTCTGGACAACCTCATTCCACAATACTCTGCATCATCCCATTGCACAATACTCTGCCCCACCCCATTCCCCAATACACTGCCCCAACCCATTCCGCAATACTCTACCCCACCCCATTCCACAATACTTTGTCCCGTCCCATTGCGCAATACTCTGCACCACCCCATTGCACAGTAGTCTGCACCACCCCATTGCACAGTACACGGCACCACCCCATTCCACAATACACTGCTCCACCCCATTCCACAATATTCTTCCCCGTCCCATTGCACAATGCTCTGCCCCGTCCCACTCCACAATACTGTGCCCCGTCCCATTACACAATACTGTGCCCCGTCCCATTGCACAATACTGTGCCCCTTCCCATTGCACAATAATGTGCCCCGTCGCATTGCACAATACTCTGGATCATCCCATTCCACCATACTCTGCCACATCCCATTCCACCATACTCTGCCCCGTCCCATTCCACAATACACTGCTCCACCCCATTCCACAATACTCTGCACCACCCCATTCCACAATACTCTGCCCCGTCCCATTCCACAATACTGTGCCCCTTCCCATTGCACAATACTGTGCCCCGTCCCATTGCACAATACTCTGCATCATCCCATTCCACAATACTCTGCATCATCCCATTGCACAATACTCTGCCCCACCCCATTCCACCATACTCACCCCATCCCATTCCACAATACTCTGCATCATCCCTTTGCACTATACTCTGCCCCGTCCCATTGCGCAAAACTCTGCCACACCCCTTTCCACAATACTCTGCACCACCCCATTCCACAATACTCTGCCCCGTCCCATTGCACAATACTCTGCCCCGTCCCATTCCACAATACTGTGCCCCGTCCCATTACATAATACGGTGCCCCGTCCCATTACACAATACTGTGCCCCGTCCCATTGGACAATACTCTGCCCCGTCCCTTCCACAATACTGTGCCCCGTCCCATTGCACAATACTGTGCCCCATCCCATTGCACAATACTATGCCCCGTCCCATTGCACAATAGTGTGCCCCGTCCCATTGCACAATACTCTGCCCCACCCCATTCCACCATACTCTGCCCCAGCCCATTCCACCATATTCTGCCCCACCCCATTCCACCATACTCTGCCCCACACCATTCCACCATACTCTGCCCCACCCCATTCCACAGTACTCTGCACCACCCCATTGCACAATACTCTGCACCACCCCCTTGCACAATACTCTGCCCCGTCCCATTGCACAATACTCTGCCCCACCCCATTCCACCATAATCTGCGCCACCCCATTCCACCATATTCTGCCCCGTCCCATTCCACAATACTCGGCCCCGTCCCATTGCACTATACTCGGCCCCGTCCAATTGCACAAAACTCTGCCCCGTCCCATTGCACAATACTGTGCCCCGTCCCATTGCACAATACTGTGCCCCGTCCCATTGCACAATACTGTGCCCCGTCCCATTGCACAATACTCTGGATCATCCCATTCCACAATACTCTGCATCATCCCATTGCACCATACTCTCCCCATCCCATTCCACAATACTCTGCCCCGTCCCATTGCACAAAACTCTGCCCCGTCCCATTGCACAATACTCTGCCCCGTCCCATTGCACAATACTCTGGATCATCCCATTGCACAATACTCTGCCCCACCCCAGTGCAGAGTACTCTGCACATCCCATTGCACAATACTCTGCCCCACCCCAGTGCAGAGTACTCTGCACATCCCATTGCACAGTACTCTGCCGCACCCCATTGCACAGTACTCTGCCCCGTCCCATTGCACAATACTCTGCCCCGTCCCATCCACAATACTGTGCCCCGTCCCATTGCACAATACTGTGCCCCGTCCCATTGCACAATACTCTGCCCCACCCCATTCCACCATACTCTGCCCCACCCCATTCCACCATATTCTGCCTCACCCCATTCCACCATACTCTGCCCCACCCCATTCCACCATACTCTGCCCCACCCCATTGCACAGTACTCTGCACCACCCCATTGCACAATACTCTGCACCACCCCCTTGCACAATACTCTGCCCCGTCCCATTGCACAATACTCTGCCCCACCCCATTCCACCATACTCTGCGCCACCCCATTCCACCATATTCTGCCCCGTCCCATTCCACAATACTCGGCCCCGTCCCATTGCACTATACTCGGCCCCGTCCAATTGCACAAAACTCTGCCCCGTCCCATTGCACAATACTGTGCCCCGTCCCATTGCACAATACTGTGCCCTGTCCCATTGCACAATACTCTGGATCATCCCATTCCACAATACTCTGCATCATCCCATTGCAGAATACTCTGCCCCACCCCATTCCACCATACTCTCCCCATCCCATTCCACAATACTCTGCCCCGTCCCATTGCACAAAACTCTGCCCCATCCCATTCCACAATACTCTGCCCCGTCCCATTGCACAAAACTCTGCCCCGTCCCATTACACAATACTCTGCCCCATCCCATTCCACCATACTCTCCCCATCCCATTCCACAATACTCTGCATCATCCCATTGCACTATACTCTGCATCATCCCATTGCACAAAACTCTGCCCCATCCCATTCCACCATACGCTGTCCCGTCCCATTCCACAATACCCTGCACCACCTCATTCCACAATACTCTGGACAACCTCATTCCACAATACTCTGCATCATCCCATTGCACAATACTCTGCCCCACCCCATTCCCCAATACACTGCCCCACCCCATTCCACAATACTTTGTCCCGTCCCATTGCGCAATACTCTGCACCACCCCATTGCACAGTACTCTGCACCACCCCATTGCACAGTACACGGCACCACCCCATTCCACAATACACTGCACCACCCCATTCCACAATATTCTTCCCCGTCCCATTGCACAATGCTCTGCCCCGTCCCACTCCACAATACTGTGCCCCCTCCCATTACACAATACTGTGCCCCGTCCCATTGCACAATACTGTGCCCCTTCCCATTGCACAATTATGTGCCCCGTTGCATTGCACAATACTCTGGATCATCCCATTCCACCATACTCTGCCACATCCCATTCCACCATACTCTGCCCCGTCCCATTCCACAATACACTGCTCCACCCCATTCCACAATACTCTGCACCACCCCATTCCACAATACTCTGCCCCGTCCCATTCCACAATACTGTGCCCCTTCCCATTGCACAATACTGTGCCCCGTCCCATTGCACAATACTCTGCATCATCCCATTCCACAATACTCTGCATCATCCCATTGCACAATACTCTGCCCCACCCCATTCCAGCATACTCACCCCATCCCATTCCACAATACTCTGCATCATCCCCTTGCACTATACTCTGCCCCGTCCCATTGCACAAAACTCTGCCACACCCCTTTCCACAATACTCTGCACCACCCCATTCCACAATACTGTGCCCCGTCCCATTACATAATACTGTGCCCCGTCGCATTACACAATACTGTGCCCCGTCCCATTGCACAATAATCTGCATCATCCCATTGCACAATACTCTGCCCCACCCCATTGCACAGTACTCTGCACCATCCCATTCCACAATACTCTGCCCCGTCCCATCCACAATACTGTGCCCCGTCCCATTTCACAATACTGTGCCCCGTCCCATTGCACAATACTGTGCCCCTTCCCATTGCACAATACTGTGCCCCGTCCCATTGCACAATACTGTGCCCCGTCCCATTCCACCATATTCTGCCCAACCCCATTCCACAATACTCTGCCCCGTCCCATTGCACAATACTGTGCCCCGTCCCATTGCACAATACTGTGCCCCTTCCCATTGCACAATACTCTGCCCCGTCCCATTGCACAATACTCTGCCCCGTCCCATCCACAATACTGTGCCCTGTCCCATTTCACAATACTGTGCCCTGTCCCATTGCACAATACTATGCCCCGTCCCTTTGCACAATACTGTGCCCCATCCCATTCCACAATACTCTGGATCATCCCATTCCACAATACTCTGCATCATCCCATTCCACAATACTCGGCCCCGTCCCATTGCACAATACTCTGCCCCGTCCCATTGCACTATACTCGGCCCCGTCCCATTGCACAATACTCTTCCCCACCCCATTCCACCGTACTCTGCCCCACCCCATTCCACCGTATTCTGCCCCACCCCATTCCACCATACTCTGCCCCACCCCATTCCACCATACTCTGCCCCACCCCATTCCACAGTACTCTGCACCACCCCATTGCACAGTACTCTGCACCATCCCATTCCACAATATTCTGCCCCACCCCATTGCACAATACTCTGCCCCGTCCCATTGCACAATACTCTGCCCCGTCCCATTGCACAATACTGTGCCCCGTCCCATTGCACAATACTGTGCCCCTTCCCATTGCACAATACTGTGCCCCGTCCCATTGCACAACACTGTGCCCCGTCCCATTCCACCATATTCTGCCCAACCCCATTCCACAATACTCTGCCCCGTCCCATTGCACAATACTGTGCCCCGTCCCATTGCACAATACTGTGCCCCTTCCCATTGCACAATACTCTGCCCCGTCCCATTGCACAATACTCTGCCCCGTCCCATCCACAATACTGTGCCCCGTCCCATTTCACAATACTGTGCCCCGTCCCATTGCACAATACTATGCCCCGTCCCTTTGCACAATACTGTGCCCCATCCCATTGCACAATACTCTGCCCGACCCCATTCCACCATACTCTGCCTCACCCCATTCCACCATACTCTGCCCCACCCCATTCCACCATACTCTGCCCCACCCCATTCCACAGTACTCTGCACCACCCCATTGCACAATACTCTGCACCACCCCCATGCATAATACTCTGCCCCGTCCCATTGCATAATACTCTGCCCCACCCCATTGCACAATACTGTGCCCCGTCCCATTGCACAATACTCTGGATCATCCCATTCCACAATACTCTGCATCACCCCATTGCACAATACTCTGCCCCACCCCATTCCACAATACTCTGCATCATCCCATTCCACAATACTCGGCCCCGTCCCATTGCACAATACTCTGCCCCGTCCCATTGCACTATACTCGGCCCCGTCCCATTGCACAATACTCTGCCCCACCCCATTCCACCATACTCTGCCCCACCCCATTCCACCATACTCTGCCCCACCCCATTCCACCATACTCTGCCCCACCCCATTCCACCATACTCTGCCCCACCCCATTCCACAGTACTCTGCACCACGCCATTGCACAGTACTCTGCACCATCCCATTCCACAATATTCTGCCCCACCCCATTGCACAATACTCTGCCCCGTCCCATTGCACAATACTCTGCCCCGTCCCATTGCACAATACTGTGCCCCGTCCCATTGCACAATACTGTGCCCCTTCCCATTGCACAATACTGTGCCCCGTCCCATTGCACAATACTGTGCCCCGTCCCATTCCACCATATTCTGCCCAACCCCATTCCACAATACTCTGCCCCGTCCCATTGCACAATACTGTGCCCCGTCCCATTGCACAATACTGTGCCCCTTCCCATTGCACAATACTCTGCCCCGTCCCATTGCACAATACTCTGCCCCGTCCCATCCACAATACTGTGCCCCGTCCCATTTCACAATACTGTGCCCCGTCCCATTGCACAATACTATGCCCCGTCCCTTTGCACAATACTGTGCCCCATCCCATTGCACAATACTCTGCCCCACCCCATTCCACCATACTCTGCCCCACCCCATTCCACCATACTCTGCCCCACCCCATTCCACAGTACTCTGCACCACCCCATTCCACCATACTCTGCCCCACCCCATTCCACAGTACTCTGCACCACCCCATTGCACAATACTCTGCACCACCCCCTTGCATAATACTCTGCCCCGTCCCATTGCATAATACTCTGCCCCACCCCATTGCACTATACTGTGCCCCGTCCCATTGCACAATACTCTGGATCATCCCATTCCACAATACTCTGCATCATCCCATTGCACAATACTCTGCCCCACCCCATTCCACAATACTCTGCATCATCCCATTCCACAATACTCGGCCTCGTCCCATTGCACAATACGCTGCCCCGTCCCATTGCACTATACTCGGCCCCGTCCCATTGCACAATACTCTTCCCCACCCCATTCCACCGTACTCTGCCCCACCCCATTCCACCGTATTCTGCCCCACCCCATTCCACCATACTCTGCCTCACCCCATTCCACCGTACTCTGCCCCACCCCATTCCACCATATTCTGCCCCATCCCATTCCACCATACTCTGCCCCACCCCATTCCACAGTACTCTGCACCACCCCATTGCACAATACTCTGCACCACCCCCTTGCATAATACTCTGCCCCGTCCCATTGCATGATACTCTGCCCCACCCCATTGCACAATACTGTGCCCCGTCCCATTGCACAATACTCTGGATCATCCCATTCCACAATACTCTGCATCATCCCATTGCACAATACTCTGCCCCACCGCATTCCACAATACTCTGCATCATCCCATTCCACAATACTCGGCCCCGTCCCATTGCACAATACTCTTCCCCACCCTATTCCACCGTACTCTGCCCCACCCCATTCCACCATATTCTGCCCCAACCCATTCCACCATACTCTGCCCCACCCCATTCCACCATACTCTGCCCCACCCCATTCCACAGTACTCTGCACCACCCCATTGCACAGTACTCTGCACCATCCCATTCCACAATATTCTGCCCCACCCCATTGCACAATACTCTGCCCCGTCCCATTGCACAATACTCTGCCCCGTCCCATTGCACAATACTGTGCCCCGTCCCATTGCACAATACTGTGCCCCTTCCCATTGCACAATACTGTGCCCCGTCCCATTGCACAATACTGTGCCCCGTCCCATTCCACCATATTCTGCCCAACCCCATTCCACAATACTCTGCCCCGTCCTATTGCACTATACTCGGCCCCGTCCCATTGCACAAAACTCGGCCCCGTCCCATTGCACAATACTGTGCCCCGTCCCATTGCACAATACTGTGCCCCGTCCCATTGCACAATACTCTGGATCATCCAATCCACAATACTCTGCATCATCCCATTGCACAATACTCTGCCCCACCCCATTCCACCATACTCTCCCCATCCCATTCCACAATACTCTGCATCATCCCATTGCACAATACTCTGCCCCACACCATTCCACCATACTCTGTCCCGTCCCATTCCACAATACCCTGCACCACCTCATTCCACAATACTCTGGACAACCTCATTCCACAATACTCTACATCATCCCATTGCACAATACTCTGCCCCACCCCATTCCCCAATACACTGCCCCAACCCATTCCGCAATACTCTACCCCACCCCATTCCACAATACTCTGTCCCGTCCCATTGCGCAATATTCTGCACCACCCCATTGCACAGTACTCTGCACAACCCCATTCCACAATACTGTGCCCCGTCCCATTACACAATACTGTGCCCCGTCCCATTGCACAATACTGTGCCCCTTCCCATTGCACAATATTCTGCATCATCCCATTCCACAATACTCTGCATCATCCCATTCCACAATACTCTGCATCATCCCATTGCACAATACTCTGCCCCACACCATTCCACCATACTCACCCCTTCCCATTCCATAATACTCTGCATCATCCCTTTGCACTATACTCTGCCCCGTCCCATTGCACAAAACTCTGCCCCACCCCTTTCCACAATGCTCTGCACCACCCCATTGCACAGTACTCTGCACCACCCCATTGCACAGTACACTGCACCACCCCTTTCCACAATACACTGCACCACCCCATTCCACAATATTCTTCCCCATCCCATTGCACAATGCTCTGCCCCGTCCCACTCCACAATACTGTGCCCCGTCCCATTACACAATACTGTGCCCCGTCCCATTGCACAATACTGTGCCCCTTCCCATTGCACAATACTGTGCCCCGTGGCATTGCACAATACTCTGGATCATCCCATTCCACCATACTCTGCCACATCCCATTCCACCATACTCTGCCCCGTCCCATTCCACAATACACTGCACCACCCCATTCCACAATACTCTGCACCACCCCATTCCACAATATTCTGCCCCGTCCCATTGCACAATACTGTGCCCCGTCCCATTGCACAATACTGTGCCCCGTCCCATTGCACAATACTGTGCCCCTTCCCATTGCACAATACTGTGCCCCTTCCCATTGCACAATACTCTGCATCATCCCATTCCACAATATTCTTCCCCATCCCATTGCACAATGCTCTGCCCCGTCCCACTCCACAATACTGTGTCCCATCCCATTACACAATACTGTGCCCCGTCCCATTGCACAATACTCTGCATCATCCCATTGCACAATACTGTGCCCCACCCCATTCCACCATACTCTGCCCATCCCATTCCACCATACTCTGCCCCATCCCATTGCACCATACTCTGCCCCGTCCCATTCCACAATACTCTGCACCACCTCATTCCACAATACTCTGCATCATCCCATTCCACAATACTCTGCATCATCCCATTCCACAATACTCTGCATCATCCCATTGCACAATACTCTGCCCCACACCATTCCACCATACTCACCCCTTCCCATTCCATAATACTCTGCATCATCCCTTTGCACTATACTCTGCCCCGTCCCATTGCACAAAACTCTGCCCCACCCCTTTCCACAATGCTCTGCACCACCCCATTGCACAGTACTCTGCACCACCCCATTGCACAGTACACTGCACCACCCCTTTCCACAATACACTGCACCACCCCATTCCACAATATTCTTCCCCATCCCATTGCACAATGCTCTGCCCCGTCCTACTCCACAATACTGTGCCCCGTCCCATTGCACAATACTGTGCCCCGTGGCATTGCACAATACTATGCCCCATCCCATTCCACCATACTCTGCCACATCCCATTCCACCATACTCTGCCCCGTCCCATTCCACAATACACTGCACCACCCCATTCCACAATACTCTGCACCACCCCATTCCACAATATTCTGCCCCGTCCCATTGCACAATACTGTGCCCCGTCCCATTGCACAATACTGTGCCCCTTCACATTGCACAATACTGTGCCCCTTCCCATTGCACAATACTCTGCATCATCCCATTCCACAATACTCTGCATCATCCCATTCCACAATACTCTGCATCATCCCATTGCACAATACTCTGCCCCAACCCATTCCATCAGACTCACCCCATCCCATTCCACAATACTCTGCATCATCCCTTTGCACTATACTCTGCCCCGTCCCATTGCACAAAACTCTGCGCCACCCCTTTCCACAATACTCTGCACCACCCCATTATACAATACTCTGCCCCGTCCCATTGCACAATACTCTGCCCCGTCCCATTCCACAATACTGTGCCCCGTCCCATTTCACAATACTGTGTCCCATCCCATTACACAATACTGTGCCCCGTCCCATTGCACAATACTCTGCATCATCCCATTGCACAATACTGTGCCCCACCCCATTCCACCATACTCTGCCCATCCCATTCCACCATACTCTGCCCCATCCCATTGCACCATACTCTGCCCCGTCCCATTCCACAATACTCTGCACCACCTCATTCCACAATACTCTGCATCATCCCATTGCACAATACTCTGCAACATCCCATTGCACAATACACTGCCCCATCCCATTCCCCAATACACTGCCCCACCCCATTTCGCAATACTCTACCCCACCCCATTCCGCAATACTCGGCCCCGTCCCATTGCACAATACTTGGCCCCGTCCCATTGCACAATACTCGGCCCCGTCCCATTGCACAAGACTCTGCACCACCCGATTCCACAATAGTCTGCACCACCCCATTGCACAGTACTCTGCCCCACCCCATTGCACAGTACTCTGCCCCGTCCCATTGCACAATACTCTGCCCCGTCCCATCCACAATACTGTGCCCCGTCCCATTGCACAATACTCTGCCCCGTCTCATCCACAATACTGTGCCCCGTCCCATTGCACAATACTGTGCCCCGTCCCATTGCACAATACTGTGCCCCGTCCCATTGCAGAATACTATGCCCCGTCCCTTTGCACAATACTCTACCCCGTCCCATTGCACAATACTCTACCCCCTCCCATTCCACAATACTCTGCATCATCCCATTCCACAATTCTCTGCATCGTCCCATTACACAATACTCTGCCCCACCCCATTGCACAGTACCCTGCCCCGTCCCATTGCACAGTACTCTGCCCCGTCCCATTGCACAATACTCTGCCCCGTCCCATTGCACAATACGCTGCCCCGTCCCATTGCCCAATACCGTGCCCCATCCCATTCCACAATACTCAGCACCACCCCATTCCACAATACTCTGCCCCACCCCATTCCACAATACTCTGCCCCATCCCATTGCACAATACTCTGCCCCATCCCATTGCACAATACTCTGCACCACCCCATTGCACAATACTCTGCACAACCCCATTGCAGAATACTCTGCCCCACCCCATTGCACAGTACCCTGCCCCGTCCCATTGCACAGTACTCTGCCCCGTCCCATTGCACAATACTCTGCCCCGTCCCATTGCACAATACGCTGCCCCGTCCCATTGCCCAATACCGTGCCCCATCCCATTCCACAATACTCTGCACCACCCCATTCCACAATACTCTGCCCCACCCCATTCCACAATACTCTGCCCCATCCCATTGCACCATACTCTGCCCCATCCCATTCCACCATTCTCTGCCCCGTCCCATTCCACCATACTCGGCCCCGTTCCATTCCACCATACTCTGCCCTGTCCCATTCCACAATACACTGCACCGTCCCATTCCAGTATACTCTGCCCCGTCCCATTCCACAATATTGTGCCCCGTCCCATTACACAATACTGTGCCCCGTCCCATTGCACAATACTGTGCCCCGTCCCATTGCACAATACTGTGCCCCGTCCCATTGCACAATACTATGCCCCGTCCCATTGCACAATACTCTGCCCCACCCCATTCCACCATACTCTGCCCGACCCCATTCCACCATATTCTGCCTCACCCCATTCCACCATACTCTGCCGCATGCCATTCCAAAATACTCGGCCCTGTCCCATTGCACTATACTCGGCCTCGTCCAATTGCACAAAACTCTGCCCCGTCCCATTGCACAATACTGTGCCCCGTCCCATTGCACAATACTCTGGATCATCCCATTCCACAATACTCTGCATCATCACATTGCACAGTACTCTGCCCCACCCCATTCCACAATACTCTGCACCACCCCATTGCACAGTACTCTGCACCACCCCATTGCACAGTACTCTGCCCCACCCCATTGCACAGTACTCTGCCCCGTCCCATTGCACAATACTCTGCCCAGTCCCATTGCACAATACTCTGCCCCGTCCCATTGCACAATACTGTGCCCCGTCCCATTGCACAATACTGTGCCCCGTCCCATTGCAGAATACTATGCCCCGTCCCTTTGCACAATACTCTACCCCGTCCTATTGCACAATACTCTACCCCCTCCCATTCCACAATACTCTGCATCATCCCATTCCACAATACTCTGCATCGTCCCATTACACAATACTCTGCCCCACCCCAGTCCACAATACACTGCCCCACCCCATTCCGCAATACACTGCCCCACCCCATTCCACAATACTCTACCCATCCCATTGCACAATACTCTGCCCCATCCCATTGCACAATACTCTGCACCACCCCATTGCACAATACTCTGCACAACCCCATTGCAGAATACTCTGCCCCACCCCATTGCACAGTACTCTGCCCCGTCCCATTGCACAGTACTCTGCCCCGTCCCATTGCACAATACTCTGCCCCGTCCCATTGCACAATACGCTGCCCCGTCCCATTGCCCAATACCGTGCCCCATCCCATTCCACAATACTCTGCACCACCCCATTCCACAATACTCTGCCCCACCCCATTCCACAATACTCTGCCCCGTCCCATTGCACCATACTCTGCCCCGTCCCATTCCACCATTCTCTGCCCCATCCCATTCCACCATACTCTGCCCCGTTCCATTCCACCATACTCTGCCCTGTCCCATTCCACAATACACTGCCCCGTCCCATTCCAGTATACTCTGCCCCGTCCCATTCCACCATTCTCTGCCCCGTCCCATTCCACCATACTCTGCCCCGTTCCATTCCACCATACTCTGCCCTGTCCCATTCCACAATACACTGCCCCGTCCCATTCCAGTATACTCTGCCCCGTCCCATTGCACAATCTCTGCCCCGTCCCATTCCACAATACTGTGCCCCGTCCCATTACACAATACTGTGCCCCGTCCCATTGCACAATACTGTGCCCCGTCCCATTGCACAATACTGTGCCCCGTCCCATTGCACAATACTATGCCCCGTCCCATTGCACAGTACTCTGCCCCACCCCATTCCACCATACTCTGCCCGACCCCATTCCACCATATTCTGCCTCACCCCATTCCACCATACTCTGCCCCACACCATTCCACCATACTCTACCCCAACCCATTCCACAGTACTCTGTACCACCCCATTGCACAATACTCTGCGTCACCCCATTCCACCATATTCTGCCGCATCCCATTCCAAAATACTCGGCCCTGTCCCATTGCATTATACTCGGCCTCGTCCAATTGCACAAAACTCTGCCCCGTCCCATTGCACAATACTGTGCCCCGTCCCATTGCACAATACTCTGGATCATCCCATTCCACAATACTCTGTATCATCACATTGCACAATACTCTGCCCCACCCCATTCCACCATACTCTCCCCATCCCATTCCACAATACTCTGTCCCGTCCCATTGCACAAAACTCTGCCCCATCCCATTCCACAATACTCTGCCCCGTCCCACTGCACAAAACTCTGCCCCGTCCCATTGCACAATACTCTGCCCCGTCCCATTCCACCATACTCTCCCCATCCCATTCCACAATACTCTGCATCATCCCATTGCACTATACTCTGCATCATCCCATTGCACAAAACTCTGCCCCATCCCATTCCACCATACGCTGTCTCGTCCCATTCCACAATACCCTGCACCACCTCATTCCACAATACTCTGGACAACCTCATTCCACAATACTCTGCATCATCCCATTGCACAATACTCTGCCCCACCCCATTCCCCAATACACTGCCCCAACCCATTCCGCAATACTCTACCCCACCCCATTCCACAATACTCTGTCCCGTCCCATTGCGCAATACTCTGCACCACCCCATTGCACAGTACTCTGCCCCGTCCCATTGCACAATACGCTGCCCCGTCCCATTGCCCAATACCATGCCCCATCCCATTCCACAATACTCTGCACCACCCCATTCCACAATACTCTACCCCACCCCATTCCACAATACTCTGCCCCGTCCTATTGCACCATACTCTGCCCCATCCCATTCCACCATTCTCTGCCCCGTCCCATTCCACCATACTCTGCCCCGTACCATTCCACCATACTCTGCCCTGTCCCATTCCACAATACACTGCACCGTCCCATTCCACCATTCTCTGCCCCGTCCCATTCCACCATTCTCTGCCCCGTCCCATTCCACCATACTCTGCCCCGTTCCATTCCACAATACACTGCACCGTCCCATTCCAGTATACTCTGCCCCGTCCCATTGCACAATCTCTGCCCTGTCCCATTCCACAATACTGTGCCCCGTCCCATTACACAATACTGTGCCCCGTCCCATTGCACAATACTGTGCCCCGTCCCATTGCACAATACTATGCCCGACCCCATTCCACCATATTCTGCCTCACCCCATTCCACCATACTCTGCCCCACACCATTCCACCATACTCTACCCCAACCCATTCCACAGTACTCTGCACCACCCCATTGCACAATACTCTGCGCCACCCCATTCCACCATATTCTGCCGCATCCCATTCCAAAATACTCGGCCCTGTCCCATTGCACTATACTCGGCCTCGTCCAATTGCACAAAACTCTGCCCCGTCCCATTGCACAATACTGTGCCCCGTCCCATTGCACAATACTCTGGATCATCCCATTCCACAATACTCTGCATCATCACATTGCACAATACTCTGCCCCACCCCATTCCACCGTACTCTCCCCATCCCATTCCACAATACTCTGTCCCGTCCCATTGCACAAAACTCTGCCCCATCCCATTCCACAATACTCTGCACCGTCCCACTGCACAAAACTCTGCCCCGTCCCATTGCACAATACTCTGCCCCGTCCCATTCCACCATACTCTCCCCATCCCATTCCACAATACTCTGCATCATCCCATTGCACTATACTCTGCATCATCCCATTGCACAAAACTCTGCCCCATCCCATTCCACCATACGCTGTCTCGTCCCATTCCACAATACCCTGCACCACCTCATTCCACAATACTCTGGACAACCTCATTCCACAATACTCTGCATCATCCCATTGCACAATACTCTGCCCCACCCCATTCCCCAATACACTGCCCCAACCCATTCCGCAATACTCTACCCCACCCCATTCCACAATACTCTGTCCCGTCCCATTGCGCAATACTCTGCACCACCCCATTGCACAGTACTCTGCCCCACCCCATTGCACAGTACTCTGCCCCACCCCATTGCACAGTACTCTGCCCCGTCCCATTGCACAATACTCTGCCCAGTCCCATTGCACAATACTCTGCCCCGTCCCATCCACAATACTGTGCCCCGTCCCATTGCACAATACTGTGCCCCGTCCCATTGCACAATACTGTGCCCCGTCCCATTGCACAATACTATGCCCCGTCCCTTTGCACAATACTCTACCCCGTCCCATTGCACAATACTCTACCCCCTCCCATTCCACAATACTCTGCATCATCCCATTCCACAATACTCTGCATCGTCCCATTCCACAATACTCTGCCCCACCCCAGTCCACAATACACTGCCCCACCCCATTCCGCAATACACTGCCCCACCCCATTCCACAATACTCTACCCATCCCATTGCATAATACTCTGCCCCATCCCATTGCACAATACTCTGCACCACCCCATTGCACAATACTCTGCACCACCCCATTGCAGAATACTCTGCCCCACCCCATTGCACAGTACTCTGCCCCGTCTCTGCACAGTACTCTGCCCCGTCCCATTGCACAATACTCTGCCCCGTCCCATTGCAGAATACACTGCCCCGTCCCATTGCACAATACCGTGCCCCATCCCATTGCACAATACCGTGCCCCGTCCCATTCCACAATACTCTGCACCTCCGCATTCCACAATACTCTGCCCCTCCCCATTCCACAATACTCTTCCCCGTCCCATTCCACAATACTCTGCCCCACCCCATTCCACAATACTCTGCCCCGTCCCATTGCACCATACTCTGCCCCGTCCCATTCCACCATTCTCTGCCCCGTCCCATTCCACCATACTCTGCCCCGTTCCATTCCACCATACTCTGCCCTGTCCCATTCCACCATACACTGCACCGTCCCATTCCAGTATACTCTGCCCCGTCCCATTGCACAATCTCTGCCCCGTCCCATTCCACAATACTGTGCCCCGTCCCATTACACAATACTGTGCCCCGTCCCATTGCACAATACTGTGCCCCGTCCCATTGCACAATACTATGCCCCGTCCCATTGCACAATACTCTGCCCCACCCCATTCCACCATACTCTGCCCGACCCCATTCCACCATACTCTGCCCGACCCCATTCCACCATATTCTGCCTCACCCCATTCCACCATACTCTGCCCCACCCCATTCCACCATACTCTACCCCACCCCATTCCACCATACTCTACCCCACCCCATTCCACAGTACTCTGCACCACCCCATTGCACAATACTCTGCACCACCCCCTTGCACAATACTCTGCCCCGTCCCATTGCACAATACACTGCCCCACACCATTCCACCATACTCTACCCCACCCCATTCCACAGTACTCTGCACCACCCCATTGCACAATACTCTGCACCACCCCCTTGCACAATACTCTGCCCCGTCCCATTGCACAATACTCTGCCCCACCCCATTCCACCATACTCTGCGCCACCCCATTCCACCATATTCTGCCCCATCCCATTCCACAATACTCGGCCCCGTCCCATTGCACTATACTCGGCCCCGTCCAATTGCACAAAACTCTGCCCCGTCCCATTGCACAATATTGTGCCCCGTCCCATTGCACAATACTCTGGATCATCCCATTCCACAATACTCTGGATCATCACATTGCACAATACTCTGCCCCACCCCATTCCACCATACTCTCCCCATCCCATTCCACAATACTCTGCCCCGTCCCATTGCACAAAACTCTGCCCCATCCCATTCCACAATAGTCTGCCCCGTCCCACTGCACAAAACTCTGCCCCGTCCCATTGCACAATACTCTGCCCCATCCCATTCCACCATACGCTGTCCCGTCCCATTCCACAATACCCTGCACCACCTCATTCCACAATACTCTGGACAACCGAATTCCACAATACTCTGCATCCTCATTCCACAATACTCTGCATCATCCCATTGCACAATACTCTGCCCCACCCCATTCCCCAATACTCTACCCCACCCCATTCCACAATACTCTGTCCCGTCCCATTGCGCAATACTCTGCACCACCCCATTGCACAGTACTCTGCACCACCCCATTGCACAGTACACTGCACCACCCCATTCCACAATACACTGCACCACCCCATTCCACAATATTCTTCCCCATCCCATTGCACAATGCTCTGCCCCGTCCCACTCCACAATACTGTGCCCCGTCCCATTACACAATACTGTGCCCCTTCCCATTGCACAATACTGTGCCCCTTCCCATTACACAATACTGTGCCCCGTCCCATTGCACAATACTGTGCCCCTTCCCATTGCACAATACTGTGCCCCGTCCCATTACACAATACTGTTCCCCGTCCCATTACACAATACTGTGCCCCGTCCCATTACACAATACTGTTCCCCGTCCCATTGCACAATACTGTGCCCCGTCCCATTGCACAATACTGTGCCCCTTCCCATTACACAATACTGTGCCCCTTCCCATTGCACAATACTGTGCCCCGTGGCATTGCACAATACTCTGGATCATCCCATTCCACCATACTCTGCCACATCCCATTCCACCATACTCTGCCCCGTCCCATTCCACAATACACTGCTCCACCCCATTCCACAATACTCTGCACCACCCCATTCCACAATACTGTGCCCCGTCCCATCCCGCAATACTCTGCACCGTCCCTTTGCACTATACTCTGCCCCGTCCCATTGCACAAAACTCTGACACACCCCTTTCCACAATACTCTGCACCACCCCATTCCACAATACTCTGCCCCGTCCCATTGCACAATACTCTGCCCCGTCCCATTCCACAATACTGTGCCCCGTCCCATTACACAATACTGTGCCCAGTCCCATTACACAATACTGTGCCCCGTCCCATTGCACAATACTCTGCATCATCCCATTCCACAATACTCTGCCCCACCCCATTGCACAATACTCTGCACCATCGCATTCCACAATACTCTGCCCCACCCCATTGCACAGTACTCTGCCCCACCCCATTGCACAGTACTCTGCCCCGTCCCATTGCACAATACTCTGCCCCGTCCCATTGCACAATACTCTGCCCCGTCCCATCCACAATACTGTGCCCCGTCCCATTGCACAATACTGTGCCCTGTCCCATTGCACAAAACTCTGCCCCGTCCCATTGCACAATACTCTGCCCCGTCCCATTCCACCATACTCTCCCCATCCCATTCCACAATACTCTGCATCATCCCATTGCACTATACTGCATCATCCCATTGCACAAATCTCTGCCCCATCCCATTCCACCATACGCTGTCCCGTCCCATTCCACAATACCCTGCACCACCTCATTCCACAATTCTCTGGACAACCTCATTCCACAATACTCTGCATCATCCCATTGCACAATACTCTGCCCCACCCCATTCCCCAATACTCTACCCCACCCCATTCCACAATACTCTGTCCCGTCCCATTGCGCAATACTCTGCACCACCCCATTGCACAGTACTCTGCACCACCCCATTGCACAGTACACTGCACCACCCCATTCCACAATACACTGCACCACCCCATTCCACAATATTCTTCCCCATCCCATTGCACAATGCTCTGCCCCGTCCCACTCCACAATACTGTGCCCCGTCCCATTACACAATACTGTGCCCCTTCCCATTGCACAATACTGTGCCCCTTCCCATTACACAATACTGTGCCCCGTCCCATTGCACAATACTGTGCCCCTTCCCTTTGCACAATACTGTGCCCCGTCCCATTACACAATACTGTTCCCCGTCCCATTACACAATACTGTGCCCCGTCCCATTACACAATACTGTGCCCCGTCCCATTGCACAATACTGTGCCCCGTCCCATTGCACAATACTGTGCCCCTTCCCATTACACAATACTGTGCCCCTTCCCATTGCACAATACTGTACCCCGTGGCATTGCACAATACTCTGGATCATCCCATTCCACCATACTCTGCCACATCCCATTCCACCATACTCTGCCCCGTCCCATTCCACAATACACTGCTCCACCCCATTCCACAATACTCTGCACCACCCCATTCCACAATACTGTGCCCCTTCCCATTGCACAATACTGTGCCCCGTCCCATTCCACAATACTCTGCCCCGTCCCATCCCGCAATACTCTGCACCGTCCCTTTGCACTATACTCTGCCCCGTCCCATTGCACAAAACTCTGCCACACCCCTTTCCACAATACTCTGCACCACCCCATTCCACAATACTCTGCCCCGTCCCATTGCACAATACTCTGCCCCGTCCCATTCCACAATACTGTGCCCCGTCCCATTACACAATACTCTGCCCCGTCCCATTGCACTATACTCGGCTCCGTCCCATTGCACAATACTCGGCCCCACCCCATTCCACCGTACTCTGCCCCACCCCATTCCACCATATTCTGCCCCACCCCATTCCACCATACTCTGCCCCACCCCATTCCACCATAATCTGCCCCACCCCATTCCACAGTACTCTGCACCACCCCATTGCACAGTACTCTGCACCATCCCATTCCACAATACTCTGCCCCACCCCATTGCACAATACTCTGCCCCGTACAATTGCACAATACTCTGCCCCGTCCCATTGCACCATACTCTGCCCCACCCCATTCCACCATATTCTGCCCAACCCCATTCCACAATACTCTGCCCCGTCCCATTGCACTATACTCGGCTCCGTCCCATTGCACAAAACTCGGCCCCGTCCCATTGCACAATAATGTGCCCCGTCCCATTGCACAATACTGTGCCCCGTCCCATTGCACAATACTGTGCCCTGTCCCATTGCACAATACTCTGGATCATCCCATTCCACAATACTCTGCATCATCCCATTGCACAATACTCTGCCCCGTCCCATTGCACAAAACTCTGCCCCATCCCATTCCACAATACTGTGCCGCGTCCCATTCCACAATACTCGGACCCGTCCCATTCCACAGTACACTGCACCACCCCATTCCACAATTCTCTGCCCCATCCCATTGCACTATACTGTGCCCCGGCCCATTGCACAATACACTGCACCACCCCATTCCACAATACTCTGCCCCGTCCCATTGCACTATACTCTGCCCCATCCCATTCCACCATTCTCTGCCCCGTCCCATTCCACCATACTCTGCCCCGTCCCATTCCACCATACTCTGCCCCGTCCCATTCCACAATACACTGCACCACCCCATTCCAGTATATTCTGCCCCGTCCCATTGCACAATCTCTGCCCCGTCCCATTCCACAATACTGTGCCCCGTCCCATTACACAATACTGTGCCCTGCCCCATTGCACAATACTGTGCCCCGTCCCATTGCACAATACTCTGCATCATCCCATTGCAAAATACTCTGCCCCACCCCATTCCAGCATACTCTGCCCCATCCCATTCCACCATACTCTGCCCCGTCCCATTCCACAATACTCTGCCGCGTCCCATTGCACAATACTCTGCCCCGTCTCATTCCACAATACTGTGCCGCGTCCCATTCCACAATACTCGGCCCCGTCCCATTCCACAATACACTGCACCACCCCATTCCACAATACTCTGCATCATCCCATTCCACAATACTCTGCATCATCCCATTGCACAATACTGTGCCCCGTCCCATTGCACAATACTATGCCCCGTCCCATTGCACAATACTCTGCCCCACCCCATTCCACCATACTCTGCCCGACCCCATTCCACCATACTCTGCCCGACCCCATTCCACCATATTCTGCCTCACCCCATTCCACCATACTCTGCCCCACCCCATTCCACCATACTCTACCCCACCCCATTCCACCATACTCTACCCCACCCCATTCCACAGTACTCTGCACCACCCCATTGCACAATACTCTGCACCACCCCCTTGCACAATACTCTGCCCCGTCCCATTGCACAATACACTGCCCCACACCATTCCACCATACTCTACCCCACCCCATTCCACAGTACTCTGCACCACCCCATTGCACAATACTCTGCACCACCCCCTTGCACAATACTCTGCCCCGTCCCATTGCACAATACTCTGCCCCACCCCATTCCACCATACTCTGCGCCACCCCATTCCACCATATTCTGCCCCATCCCATTCCACAATACTCGGCCCCGTCCCATTGCACTATACTCGGCCCCGTCCAATTGCACAAAACTCTGCCCCGTCCCATTGCACAATATTGTGCCCCGTCCCATTGCACAATACTCTGGATCATCCCATTCCACAATACTCTGGATCATCACATTGCACAATACTCTGCCCCACCCCATTCCACCATACTCTCCCCATCCCATTCCACAATACTCTGCCCCGTCCCATTGCACAAAACTCTGCCCCATCCCATTCCACAATAGTCTGCCCCGTCCCACTGCACAAAACTCTGCCCCGTCCCATTGCACAATACTCTGCCCCATCCCATTCCACCATACGCTGTCCCGTCCCATTCCACAATACCCTGCACCACCTCATTCCACAATACTCTGGACAACCGAATTCCACAATACTCTGCATCCTCATTCCACAATACTCTGCATCATCCCATTGCACAATACTCTGCCCCACCCCATTCCCCAATACTCTACCCCACCCCATTCCACAATACTCTGTCCCGTCCCATTGCGCAATACTCTGCACCACCCCATTGCACAGTACTCTGCACCACCCCATTGCACAGTACACTGCACCACCCCATTCCACAATACACTGCACCACCCCATTCCACAATATTCTTCCCCATCCCATTGCACAATGCTCTGCCCCGTCCCACTCCACAATACTGTGCCCCGTCCCATTACACAATACTGTGCCCCTTCCCATTGCACAATACTGTGCCCCTTCCCATTACACAATACTGTGCCCCGTCCCATTGCACAATACTGTGCCCCTTCCCATTGCACAATACTGTGCCCCGTCCCATTACACAATACTGTTCCCCGTCCCATTACACAATACTGTGCCCCGTCCCATTACACAATACTGTTCCCCGTCCCATTGCACAATACTGTGCCCCGTCCCATTGCACAATACTGTGCCCCTTCCCATTACACAATACTGTGCCCCTTCCCATTGCACAATACTGTGCCCCGTGGCATTGCACAATACTCTGGATCATCCCATTCCACCATACTCTGCCACATCCCATTCCACCATACTCTGCCCCGTCCCATTCCACAATACACTGCTCCACCCCATTCCACAATACTCTGCACCACCCCATTCCACAATACTGTGCCCCGTCCCATCCCGCAATACTCTGCACCGTCCCTTTGCACTATACTCTGCCCCGTCCCATTGCACAAAACTCTGACACACCCCTTTCCACAATACTCTGCACCACCCCATTCCACAATACTCTGCCCCGTCCCATTGCACAATACTCTGCCCCGTCCCATTCCACAATACTGTGCCCCGTCCCATTACACAATACTGTGCCCAGTCCCATTACACAATACTGTGCCCCGTCCCATTGCACAATACTCTGCATCATCCCATTCCACAATACTCTGCCCCACCCCATTGCACAATACTCTGCACCATCGCATTCCACAATACTCTGCCCCACCCCATTGCACAGTACTCTGCCCCACCCCATTGCACAGTACTCTGCCCCGTCCCATTGCACAATACTCTGCCCCGTCCCATTGCACAATACTCTGCCCCGTCCCATCCACAATACTGTGCCCCGTCCCATTGCACAATACTGTGCCCTGTCCCATTGCACAAAACTCTGCCCCGTCCCATTGCACAATACTCTGCCCCGTCCCATTCCACCATACTCTCCCCATCCCATTCCACAATACTCTGCATCATCCCATTGCACTATACTGCATCATCCCATTGCACAAATCTCTGCCCCATCCCATTCCACCATACGCTGTCCCGTCCCATTCCACAATACCCTGCACCACCTCATTCCACAATTCTCTGGACAACCTCATTCCACAATACTCTGCATCATCCCATTGCACAATACTCTGCCCCACCCCATTCCCCAATACTCTACCCCACCCCATTCCACAATACTCTGTCCCGTCCCATTGCGCAATACTCTGCACCACCCCATTGCACAGTACTCTGCACCACCCCATTGCACAGTACACTGCACCACCCCATTCCACAATACACTGCACCACCCCATTCCACAATATTCTTCCCCATCCCATTGCACAATGCTCTGCCCCGTCCCACTCCACAATACTGTGCCCCGTCCCATTACACAATACTGTGCCCCTTCCCATTGCACAATACTGTGCCCCTTCCCATTACACAATACTGTGCCCCGTCCCATTGCACAATACTGTGCCCCTTCCCTTTGCACAATACTGTGCCCCGTCCCATTACACAATACTGTTCCCCGTCCCATTACACAATACTGTGCCCCGTCCCATTACACAATACTGTGCCCCGTCCCATTGCACAATACTGTGCCCCGTCCCATTGCACAATACTGTGCCCCTTCCCATTACACAATACTGTGCCCCTTCCCATTGCACAATACTGTACCCCGTGGCATTGCACAATACTCTGGATCATCCCATTCCACCATACTCTGCCACATCCCATTCCACCATACTCTGCCCCGTCCCATTCCACAATACACTGCTCCACCCCATTCCACAATACTCTGCACCACCCCATTCCACAATACTGTGCCCCTTCCCATTGCACAATACTGTGCCCCGTCCCATTCCACAATACTCTGCCCCGTCCCATCCCGCAATACTCTGCACCGTCCCTTTGCACTATACTCTGCCCCGTCCCATTGCACAAAACTCTGCCACACCCCTTTCCACAATACTCTGCACCACCCCATTCCACAATACTCTGCCCCGTCCCATTGCACAATACTCTGCCCCGTCCCATTCCACAATACTGTGCCCCGTCCCATTACACAATACTCTGCCCCGTCCCATTGCACTATACTCGGCTCCGTCCCATTGCACAATACTCGGCCCCACCCCATTCCACCGTACTCTGCCCCACCCCATTCCACCATATTCTGCCCCACCCCATTCCACCATACTCTGCCCCACCCCATTCCACCATAATCTGCCCCACCCCATTCCACAGTACTCTGCACCACCCCATTGCACAGTACTCTGCACCATCCCATTCCACAATACTCTGCCCCACCCCATTGCACAATACTCTGCCCCGTACAATTGCACAATACTCTGCCCCGTCCCATTGCACCATACTCTGCCCCACCCCATTCCACCATATTCTGCCCAACCCCATTCCACAATACTCTGCCCCGTCCCATTGCACTATACTCGGCTCCGTCCCATTGCACAAAACTCGGCCCCGTCCCATTGCACAATAATGTGCCCCGTCCCATTGCACAATACTGTGCCCCGTCCCATTGCACAATACTGTGCCCTGTCCCATTGCACAATACTCTGGATCATCCCATTCCACAATACTCTGCATCATCCCATTGCACAATACTCTGCCCCGTCCCATTGCACAAAACTCTGCCCCATCCCATTCCACAATACTGTGCCGCGTCCCATTCCACAATACTCGGACCCGTCCCATTCCACAGTACACTGCACCACCCCATTCCACAATTCTCTGCCCCATCCCATTGCACTATACTGTGCCCCGGCCCATTGCACAATACACTGCACCACCCCATTCCACAATACTCTGCCCCGTCCCATTGCACTATACTCTGCCCCATCCCATTCCACCATTCTCTGCCCCGTCCCATTCCACCATACTCTGCCCCGTCCCATTCCACCATACTCTGCCCCGTCCCATTCCACAATACACTGCACCACCCCATTCCAGTATATTCTGCCCCGTCCCATTGCACAATCTCTGCCCCGTCCCATTCCACAATACTGTGCCCCGTCCCATTACACAATACTGTGCCCTGCCCCATTGCACAATACTGTGCCCCGTCCCATTGCACAATACTCTGCATCATCCCATTGCAAAATACTCTGCCCCACCCCATTCCAGCATACTCTGCCCCATCCCATTCCACCATACTCTGCCCCGTCCCATTCCACAATACTCTGCCGCGTCCCATTGCACAATACTCTGCCCCGTCTCATTCCACAATACTGTGCCGCGTCCCATTCCACAATACTCGGCCCCGTCCCATTCCACAATACACTGCACCACCCCATTCCACAATACTCTGCATCATCCCATTCCACAATACTCTGCATCATCCCATTGCACAATACTCTGCCCCACCCCAGTCCACAATACACTGACCCACCCCATTCTGCAATACACTGCCCCACCCCATTCCACAATACTCTACCCCGTCCCATTGCACAATACTCTGCCCCATCCCATTCCGCAATACACTGCATCATCCTATTGCACAATACTCTGCCCCACCCCATTCCACCATACTCTCCCCATCCCATTCCACAATACTCTGCCCCGTCCCATTGCACAAAACTCTGCCCCATCCCATTGCACAATACTCTGCCCCGTCCCATTGCACAAAACTCTGCCCCGTCCCATTGCACAATACTCTGCCACGTCCCATTGCACAATACTGTGCCCCGTCCCATTGCACAATACTCTGCATCATCCCATTCCACAATACTCTGCATCATCCCATTGCACAATACTCTGCATCATCCCATTGCAGAATACTCTGCCCCACCCATTCCACCATACTCTGCCCCGTCCCATTCCACCATATTCTGCCCCGTCCCATTCCACCATACTCTGTCCCGTCCCATTCCACAATACTCTGTCCCGTCCCATTGCGCAATACTCTGCACCACGCCATTGCACAGTACTCTGCACCACCCCATTGCACAGTACACTGCACCACCCCATTCCACAATACACTGCACCACCCCATTCCACAATATTCTTCCCCGTCCCATTGCACAATGCTCTGCCCCGTCCCACTCCACAATACTGTGCCCCGTCCCATTACACAATACTGTGCCCCGTCCCATTGCACAATACTGTGCCCCTTCCCATTGCACAATACTCTGCCCCGTCCCATTGCACAATACTCTGGATCATCCCATTCCACAATACTCTGCATTATCCCTTTGCACTATACTCTGCCCCGTCCCATTGCACAAAACTCTACCCCGTCCCATTCCACCATACTCTGTCACATCCCATTCCACAATATTCTGCACCACCCCATTCCACAATACTCTGCCCCGTCCCATTGCGCAATACTCTGCACCACCCCATTGCACAATACTCTGCACCACCCCATTGCAGAATACTCTGCCCCACCCCATTGCACAGTACTCTGCCCCGTCCCATTGCACAGTACTCTGCCCCGTCCCATTGCACAATACCGTGCCCCGTCCCATTCCACAATACTCTGCACCACCCCATTCCACAATACTCTGCCCCACCCCATTCCATAACACTCTGCCCCGTCCCATTGCACCATACTCTGCCCCATCCCATTCCACCATTCTCTGCCCCGTCCCATTCCACCATACTCTGCCCCATTCCATTCCACCATACTGTGCCCTGTCCCATTCCACAATACACTGCACCACCCCATTCCAGTAGACTCTGCCCCGTCCCATTGCACAATCTCTGCCCCGTCCCATTCCACAATACTGTGCCCCGTCCCATTACACAATACTGTGCCCCGTCCCATTGCACAATACTCTGCATCATCCCATTGCAAAATACTCTGCCCCACCCCATTCCAGCATACTCTGCCCCATCCCATTCCACCATACTCTGCCCCGTCCCATTCCACAATACTCTGCCGCGTCCCATTGCACAATACTCTGCCCCGTCTCATTCCACAATACTGTGCCGCGTCCCATTCCACAATACTCGGACCCGTCCCATTCCACAGTACACTGCAGCACCCCATTCCACAATTCTCTGCCCCATCCCATTGCACTATACTGTGCCCCGGCCCATTGCACAATACACTGCACCACCCCATTCCACAATACTCTGCCCCGTCCCATTGCACTATACTCTGCCCTATCCCATTCCACCATACTCTGCCCCGTCCCATTCCACAATACTCTGCCGCGTCCCATTGCACAATACTCTGCCCCGTCTCATTCCACAATACTGTGCCGCGTCCCATTCCACCATACTCTGCCCCGTCCCATTCCACAATACACTGCTCCACCCCATTCCACAATACTCTGCACCACCCCATTCCACAATACTGTGCCCCGTCCCATCCCGCAATACTCTGCACCGTCCCTTTGCACTATACTCTGCCCCGTCCCATTGCACAAAACTCTGACACACCCCTTTCCACAATACTCTGCACCACCCCATTCCACAATACTCTGCCCCGTCCCATTGCACAATACTCTGCCCCGTCCCATTCCACAATACTGTGCCCCGTCCCATTACACAATACTGTGCCCAGTCCCATTACACAATACTGTGCCCCGTCCCATTGCACAATACTCTGCATCATCCCATTCCACAATACTCTGCCCCACCCCATTGCACAATACTCTGCACCATCGCATTCCACAATACTCTGCCCCACCCCATTGCACAGTACTCTGCCCCACCCCATTGCACAGTACTCTGCCCCGTCCCATTGCACAATACTCTGCCCCGTCCCATTGCACAATACTCTGCCCCGTCCCATCCACAATACTGTGCCCCGTCCCATTGCACAATACTGTGCCCTGTCCCATTGCACAAAACTCTGCCCCGTCCCATTGCACAATACTCTGCCCCGTCCCATTCCACCATACTCTCCCCATCCCATTCCACAATACTCTGCATCATCCCATTGCACTATACTGCATCATCCCATTGCACAAATCTCTGCCCCATCCCATTCCACCATACGCTGTCCCGTCCCATTCCACAATACCCTGCACCACCTCATTCCACAATTCTCTGGACAACCTCATTCCACAATACTCTGCATCATCCCATTGCACAATACTCTGCCCCACCCCATTCCCCAATACTCTACCCCACCCCATTCCACAATACTCTGTCCCGTCCCATTGCGCAATACTCTGCACCACCCCATTGCACAGTACTCTGCACCACCCCATTGCACAGTACACTGCACCACCCCATTCCACAATACACTGCACCACCCCATTCCACAATATTCTTCCCCATCCCATTGCACAATGCTCTGCCCCGTCCCACTCCACAATACTGTGCCCCGTCCCATTACACAATACTGTGCCCCTTCCCATTGCACAATACTGTGCCCCTTCCCATTACACAATACTGTGCCCCGTCCCATTGCACAATACTGTGCCCCTTCCCATTGCACAATACTGTGCCCCGTCCCATTACACAATACTGTTCCCCGTCCCATTACACAATACTGTGCCCCGTCCCATTACACAATACTGTGCCCCGTCCCATTGCACAATACTGTGCCCCGTCCCATTGCACAATACTGTGCCCCTTCCCATTACACAATACTGTGCCCCTTCCCATTGCACAATACTGTACCCCGTGGCATTGCACAATACTCTGGATCATCCCATTCCACCATACTCTGCCACATCCCATTCCACCATACTCTGCCCCGTCCCATTCCACAATACACTGCTCCACCCCATTCCACAATACTCTGCACCACCCCATTCCACAATACTGTGCCCCTTCCCATTGCACAATACTGTGCCCCGTCCCATTCCACAATACTCTGCCCCGTCCCATCCCGCAATACTCTGCACCGTCCCTTTGCACTATACTCTGCCCCGTCCCATTGCACAAAACTCTGCCACACCCCTTTCCACAATACTCTGCACCACCCCATTCCACAATACTCTGCCCCGTCCCATTGCACAATACTCTGCCCCGTCCCATTCCACAATACTGTGCCCCGTCCCATTACACAATACTCTGCCCCGTCCCATTGCACTATACTCGGCTCCGTCCCATTGCACAATACTCGGCCCCACCCCATTCCACCGTACTCTGCCCCACCCCATTCCACCATATTCTGCCCCACCCCATTCCACCATACTCTGCCCCACCCCATTCCACCATAATCTGCCCCACCCCATTCCACAGTACTCTGCACCACCCCATTGCACAGTACTCTGCACCATCCCATTCCACAATACTCTGCCCCACCCCATTGCACAATACTCTGCCCCGTACAATTGCACAATACTCTGCCCCGTCCCATTGCACCATACTCTGCCCCACCCCATTCCACCATATTCTGCCCAACCCCATTCCACAATACTCTGCCCCGTCCCATTGCACTATACTCGGCTCCGTCCCATTGCACAAAACTCGGCCCCGTCCCATTGCACAATAATGTGCCCCGTCCCATTGCACAATACTGTGCCCCGTCCCATTGCACAATACTGTGCCCTGTCCCATTGCACAATACTCTGGATCATCCCATTCCACAATACTCTGCATCATCCCATTGCACAATACTCTGCCCCGTCCCATTGCACAAAACTCTGCCCCATCCCATTCCACAATACTGTGCCGCGTCCCATTCCACAATACTCGGACCCGTCCCATTCCACAGAACACTGCACCACCCCATTCCACAATTCTCTGCCCCATCCCATTGCACTATACTGTGCCCCGGCCCATTGCACAATACACTGCACCACCCCATTCCACAATACTCTGCCCCGTCCCATTGCACTATACTCTGCCCCATCCCATTCCACCATTCTCTGCCCCGTCCCATTCCACCATACTCTGCCCCGTCCCATTCCACCATACTCTGCCCCGTCCCATTCCACAATACACTGCACCACCCCATTCCAGTATATTCTGCCCCGTCCCATTGCACAATCTCTGCCCCGTCCCATTCCACAATACTGTGCCCCGTCCCATTACACAATACTGTGCCCTGCCCCATTGCACAATACTGTGCCCCGTCCCATTGCACAATACTCTGCATCATCCCATTGCAAAATACTCTGCCCCACCCCATTCCAGCATACTCTGCCCCATCCCATTCCACCATACTCTGCCCCGTCCCATTCCACAATACTCTGCCGCGTCCCATTGCACAATACTCTGCCCCGTCTCATTCCACAATACTGTGCCGCGTCCCATTCCACAATACTCGGCCCCGTCCCATTCCACAATACACTGCACCACCCCATTCCACAATACTCTGCATCATCCCATTCCACAATACTCTGCATCATCCCATTGCACAATACTCTGCCCCACCCCAGTCCACAATACACTGACCCACCCCATTCTGCAATACACTGCCCCACCCCATTCCACAATACTCTACCCCGTCCCATTGCACAATACTCTGCCCCATCCCATTCCGCAATACACTGCATCATCCTATTGCACAATACTCTGCCCCACCCCATTCCACCATACTCTCCCCATCCCATTCCACAATACTCTGCCCCGTCCCATTGCACAAAACTCTGCCCCATCCCATTGCACAATACTCTGCCCCGTCCCATTGCACAAAACTCTGCCCCGTCCCATTGCACAATACTCTGCCACGTCCCATTGCACAATACTGTGCCCCGTCCCATTGCACAATACTCTGCATCATCCCATTCCACAATACTCTGCATCATCCCATTGCACAATACTCTGCATCATCCCATTGCAGAATACTCTGCCCCACCCATTCCACCATACTCTGCCCCGTCCCATTCCACCATATTCTGCCCCGTCCCATTCCACCATACTCTGTCCCGTCCCATTCCACAATACTCTGTCCCGTCCCATTGCGCAATACTCTGCACCACGCCATTGCACAGTACTCTGCACCACCCCATTGCACAGTACACTGCACCACCCCATTCCACAATACACTGCACCACCCCATTCCACAATATTCTTCCCCGTCCCATTGCACAATGCTCTGCCCCGTCCCACTCCACAATACTGTGCCCCGTCCCATTACACAATACTGTGCCCCGTCCCATTGCACAATACTGTGCCCCTTCCCATTGCACAATACTCTGCCCCGTCCCATTGCACAATACTCTGGATCATCCCATTCCACAATACTCTGCATTATCCCTTTGCACTATACTCTGCCCCGTCCCATTGCACAAAACTCTACCCCGTCCCATTCCACCATACTCTGTCACATCCCATTCCACAATATTCTGCACCACCCCATTCCACAATACTCTGCCCCGTCCCATTGCGCAATACTCTGCACCACCCCATTGCACAATACTCTGCACCACCCCATTGCAGAATACTCTGCCCCACCCCATTGCACAGTACTCTGCCCCGTCCCATTGCACAGTACTCTGCCCCGTCCCATTGCACAATACCGTGCCCCGTCCCATTCCACAATACTCTGCACCACCCCATTCCACAATACTCTGCCCCACCCCATTCCATAACACTCTGCCCCGTCCCATTGCACCATACTCTGCCCCATCCCATTCCACCATTCTCTGCCCCGTCCCATTCCACCATACTCTGCCCCATTCCATTCCACCATACTGTGCCCTGTCCCATTCCACAATACACTGCACCACCCCATTCCAGTAGACTCTGCCCCGTCCCATTGCACAATCTCTGCCCCGTCCCATTCCACAATACTGTGCCCCGTCCCATTACACAATACTGTGCCCCGTCCCATTGCACAATACTCTGCATCATCCCATTGCAAAATACTCTGCCCCACCCCATTCCAGCATACTCTGCCCCATCCCATTCCACCATACTCTGCCCCGTCCCATTCCACAATACTCTGCCGCGTCCCATTGCACAATACTCTGCCCCGTCTCATTCCACAATACTGTGCCGCGTCCCATTCCACAATACTCGGACCCGTCCCATTCCACAGTACACTGCACCACCCCATTCCACAATTCTCTGCCCCATCCCATTGCACTATACTGTGCCCCGGCCCATTGCACAATACACTGCACCACCCCATTCCACAATACTCTGCCCCGTCCCATTGCACTATACACTGCCCCATCCCATTCCACCATTCTCTGCCCCGTCCCATTCCACCATACTCTGCCCCGTCCCATTCCACCATAGTCTGCCCCGTCCCATTCCACCATACTCTGCCCCGTCCCATTCCACAATACACTGCACCACCCCATTCCAGTATATTCTGCCCCGTCCCATTGCACAATCTCTGCCCCGTCCCATTCCACAATACTGTGCCCCGTCCCATTACATAATACTGTGCCCTGTCCCATTGCACAATACTGTGCCCCGTCCCATTGCACAATACTCTGCATCATCCCATTGCAAAATACTCTGCCCCACCCCATTCCAGCATACTCTGCCCCATCCCATTCCACCATACTCTGCCCCGTCCCATTCCACAATACTCTGCCGCATCCCATTGCACAATACTCTGCCCCACCCCATTCCACAATACTCTGCATCATCCCATTCCACAATACTCGCCCCCGTTCCATTGCACAATACTCTGCCCCGTCCCATTGCACTATACTCGGCTCCGTCCCATTGCACAATACTCGGCCCCACCCCATTCCACCGTACTCTGCCCCACCCCATTCCACCATATTCTGCCCCACCCCATTCCACCATACTCTGCCCCACCCCATTCCACCATAATCTGCCCCACCCCATTCCACAGTACTCTGCACCACCCCATTGCACAGTACTCTGCACCATCCCATTCCACAATACTCTGCCCCACCCCATTGCACAATACTCTGCCCCGTACAATTGCACAATACTCTGCCCCGTCCCATTGCACCATACTCTGCCCCACCCCATTCCACCATATTCTGCCCAACCCCATTCCACAATACTCTGCCCCGTCCCATTGCACTATACTCGGCTCCGTCCCATTGCACAAAACTCGGCCCCGTCCCATTGCACAATAATGTGCCCCGTCCCATTGCACAATACTGTGCCCCGTCCCATTGCACAATACTGTGCCCTGTCCCATTGCACAATACTCTGGATCATCCCATTCCACAATACTCTGCATCATCCCATTGCACAATACTCTGCCCCGTCCCATTGCACAAAACTCTGCCCCATCCCATTCCACAATACTGTGCCGCGTCCCATTCCACAATACTCGGACCCGTCCCATTCCACAGTACACTGCACCACCCCATTCCACAATTCTCTGCCCCATCCCATTGCACTATACTGTGCCCCGGCCCATTGCACAATACACTGCACCACCCCATTCCACAATACTCTGCCCCGTCCCATTGCACTATACTCTGCCCCATCCCATTCCACCATTCTCTGCCCCGTCCCATTCCACCATACTCTGCCCCGTCCCATTCCACCATACTCTGCCCCGTCCCATTCCACAATACACTGCACCACCCCATTCCAGTATATTCTGCCCCGTCCCATTGCACAATCTCTGCCCCGTCCCATTCCACAATACTGTGCCCCGTCCCATTACACAATACTGTGCCCTGCCCCATTGCACAATACTGTGCCCCGTCCCATTGCACAATACTCTGCATCATCCCATTGCAAAATACTCTGCCCCACCCCATTCCAGCATACTCTGCCCCATCCCATTCCACCATACTCTGCCCCGTCCCATTCCACAATACTCTGCCGCGTCCCATTGCACAATACTCTGCCCCGTCTCATTCCACAATACTGTGCCGCGTCCCATTCCACAATACTCGGCCCCGTCCCATTCCACAATACACTGCACCACCCCATTCCACAATACTCTGCATCATCCCATTCCACAATACTCTGCATCATCCCATTGCACAATACTCTGCCCCACCCCAGTCCACAATACACTGCACCACCCCATTCCAGTATATTCTGCCCCGTCCCATTGCACAATCTCTGCCCCGTCCCATTCCACAATACTGTGCCCCGTCCCATTACATAATACTGTGCCCTGTCCCATTGCACAATACTGTGCCCCGTCCCATTGCACAATACTCTGCATCATCCCATTGCAAAATACTCTGCCCCACCCCATTCCAGCATACTCTGCCCCATCCCATTCCACCATACTCTGCCCCGTCCCATTCCACAATACTCTGCCGCATCCCATTGCACAATACTCTGCCCCACCCCATTCCACAATACTCTGCATCATCCCATTCCACAATACTCGCCCCCGTTCCATTGCACAATACTCTGCCCCGTCCCATTGCACTATACTCGGCTCCGTCCCATTGCACAATACTCGGCCCCACCCCATTCCACCGTACTCTGCCCCACTCCATTCCACCATATTCTGCCCCACCCCATTCCACCATACTCTGCCCCACCCCATTCCACCATAATCTGCCCCACCCCATTCCACAGTACTCTGCACCACCCCATTGCACAGTACTCTGCACCATCCCATTCCACAATACTCTGCCCCACCCCATTGCACAATACTCTGCCCCGTACAATTGCACAATACTCTGCCCCGTCCCATTGCACCATACTCTGCCCCACCCCATTCCACCATATTCTGCCCAACCCCATTCCACAATACTCTGCCCCGTCCCATTGCACTATACTCGGCTCCGTCCCATTGCACAAAACTCGGCCCCGTCCCATTGCACAATAATGTGCCCCGTCCCATTGCACAATACTGTGCCCCGTCCCATTGCACAATACTGTGCCCTGTCCCATTGCACAATACTCTGGATCATCCCATTCCACAATACTCTGCATCATCCCATTGCACAATACTCTGCCCCGTCCCATTGCACAAAACTCTGCCCCATCCCATTCCACAATACTGTGCCGCGTCCCATTCCACAATACTCGGACCCGTCCCATTCCACAGTACACTGCACCACCCCATTCCACAATTCTCTGCCCCATCCCATTGCACTATACTGTGCCCCGGCCCATTGCACAATACACTGCACCACCCCATTCCACAATACTCTGCCCCGTCCCATTGCACTATACTCTGCCCCATCCCATTCCACCATTCTCTGCCCCGTCCCATTCCACCATACTCTGCCCCGTCCCATTCCACCATACTCTGCCCCGTCCCATTCCACAATACACTGCACCACCCCATTCCAGTATATTCTGCCCCGTCCCATTGCACAATCTCTGCCCCGTCCCATTCCACAATACTGTGCCCCGTCCCATTACACAATACTGTGCCCTGCCCCATTGCACAATACTGTGCCCCGTCCCATTGCACAATACTCTGCATCATCCCATTGCAAAATACTCTGCCCCACCCCATTCCAGCATACTCTGCCCCATCCCATTCCACCATACTCTGCCCCGTCCCATTCCACAATACTCTGCCGCGTCCCATTGCACAATACTCTGCCCCGTCTCATTCCACAATACTGTGCCGCGTCCCATTCCACAATACTCGGCCCCGTCCCATTCCACAATACACTGCACCACCCCATTCCACAATACTCTGCATCATCCCATTCCACAATACTCTGCATCATCCCATTGCACAATACTCTGCCCCACCCCAGTCCACAATACACTGACCCACCCCATTCTGCAATACACTGCCCCACCCCATTCCACAATACTCTACCCCGTCCCATTGCACAATACTCTGCCCCATCCCATTCCGCAATACACTGCATCATCCTATTGCACAATACTCTGCCCCACCCCATTCCACCATACTCTCCCCATCCCATTCCACAATACTCTGCCCCGTCCCATTGCACAAAACTCTGCCCCATCCCATTGCACAATACTCTGCCCCGTCCCATTGCACAAAACTCTGCCCCGTCCCATTGCACAATACTCTGCCACGTCCCATTGCACAATACTGTGCCCCGTCCCATTGCACAATACTCTGCATCATCCCATTCCACAATACTCTGCATCATCCCATTGCACAATAGTCTGCATCATCCCATTGCAGAATACTCTGCCCCACCCATTCCACCATACTCTGCCCCGTCCCATTCCACCATATTCTGCCCCGTCCCATTCCACCATACTCTGTCCCGTCCCATTCCACAATACTCTGTCCCGTCCCATTGCGCAATACTCTGCACCACGCCATTGCACAGTACTCTGCACCACCCCATTGCACAGTACACTGCACCACCCCATTCCACAATACACTGCACCACCCCATTCCACAATATTCTTCCCCGTCCCATTGCACAATGCTCTGCCCCGTCCCACTCCACAATACTGTGCCCCGTCCCATTACACAATACTGTGCCCCGTCCCATTGCACAATACTGTGCCCCTTCCCATTGCACAATACTCTGCCCCGTCCCATTGCACAATACTCTGGATCATCCCATTCCACAATACTCTGCATTATCCCTTTGCACTATACTCTGCCCCGTCCCATTGCACAAAACTCTACCCCGTCCCATTCCACCATACTCTGTCACATCCCATTCCACAATATTCTGCACCACCCCATTCCACAATACTCTGCCCCGTCCCATTGCGCAATAATCTGCACCACCCCATTGCACAATACTCTGCACCACCCCATTGCAGAATACTCTGCCCCACCCCATTGCACAGTACTCTGCCCCGTCCCATTGCACAGTACTCTGCCCCGTCCCATTGCACAATACCGTGCCCCGTCCCATTCCACAATACTCTGCACCACCCCATTCCACAATACTCTGCCCCACCCCATTCCATAACACTCTGCCCCGTCCCATTGCACCATACTCTGCCCCATCCCATTCCACCATTCTCTGCCCCGTCCCATTCCACCATACTCTGCCCCATTCAATTCCACCATACTGTGCCCTGTCCCATTCCACAATACACAGCACCACCCCATTCCAGTATACTCTGCCACGTCCCATTGCACAATCTCTGCCCCGTCCCATTCCACAATACTGTGCCCCGTCCCATTACACAATACTGTGCCCCGTCCCATTGCACAATACTCTGCATCATCCCATTGCAAAATACTCTGCCCCACCCCATTCCAGCATACTCTGCCCCATCCCATTCCACCATACTCTGCCCCGTCCCATTCCACAATACTCTGCCGCGTCCCATTGCACAATACTCTGCCCCGTCTCATTCCACAATACTGTGCCGCGTCCCATTCCACAATACTCGGACCCGTCCCATTCCACAGTACACTGCACCACCCCATTCCACAATTCTCTGCCCCGTCCCATTCCACCATACTCTGCCCCGTCCCATTCCACCATACTCTGCCCCGTCCCATTCCACCATACTCTGCCCCGTCCCATTCCACAATACACTGCACCACCCCATTCCAGTATATTCTGCCCCGTCCCATTGCACAATCTCTGCCCCGTCCCCTTCCACAATACTGTGCCCCGTCCCATTACATAATACTGTGCCCTGTCCCATTGCACAATACTGTGCCCCGTCCCATTGCACAATACTCGGCATCATCCCATTGCAAAATACTCTGCCCCACCCCATTCCAGCATACTCTGCCCCATCCCATTCCACCATACTCTGCCCCGTCCCATTCCACAATACTCTGCCGCATCCCATTGCACAATACTCTGCCCCGTCTCATTCCACAATACTGTGCCGCGTCCCATTCCACAATACTCGGCCCCGTCCCATTCCACAATACACTGCACCACCCCATTCCACAATACTCTGCATCATCCCATTCCACAATACTCTGCATCATCCCATTGCACAATACTCTGCCCCACCCCAGTCCAGAATACACTGACCCACCCCATTCTGCAATACACTGCCCCACCCCATTCCACAATACTCTACCCCGTCCCATTGCACAATACTCTGCCCCATCCCATTCCGCAATACACTGCATCATCCCATTGCACAATACACTGCCCCACCCCATTCCACCATACTCTGCCCCGTCCCATTCCACCATACTCTGCCCCGTCCCATTCCACAATACACTGCACCACCCCATTCCAGTATATTCTGCCCCGTCCCATTGCACAATCTCTGCCCCGTCCCATTCCACAATACTGTGCCCCGTCCCATTACATAATACTGTGCCCTGTCCCATTGCACAATACTGTGCCCCGTCCCATTGCACAATACTCTGCATCATCCCATTGCAAAATACTCTGCCCCACCCCATTCCAGCATACTCTGCCCCATCCCATTCCACCATACTCTGCCCCGTCCCATTCCACAATACTCTGCCGCATCCCATTGCACAATACTCTGCCCCACCCCATTCCACAATACTCTGCATCATCCCATTCCACAATACTCGCCCCCGTTCCATTGCACAATACTCTGCCCCGTCCCATTGCACTATACTCGGCTCCGTCCCATTGCACAATACTCGGCCCCACCCCATTCCACCGTACTCTGCCCCACCCCATTCCACCATATTCTGCCCCACACCATTCCACCATACTCTGCCCCACCCCATTCCACCATAATCTGCCCCACCCCATTCCACAGTACTCTGCACCACCCCATTGCACAGTACTCTGCACCATCCCATTCCACAATACTCTGCCCCACCCCATTGCACAATACTCTGCCCCGTACAATTGCACAATACTCTGCCCCGTCCCATTGCACCATACTCTGCCCCACCCCATTCCACCATATTCTGCCCAACCCCATTCCACAATACTCTGCCCCGTCCCATTGCACTATACTCGGCTCCGTCCCATTGCACAAAACTCGGCCCCGTCCCATTGCACAATAATGTGCCCCGTCCCATTGCACAATACTGTGCCCCGTCCCATTGCACAATACTGTGCCCTGTCCCATTGCACAATACTCTGGATCATCCCATTCCACAATACTCTGCATCATCCCATTGCACAATACTCTGCCCCGTCCCATTGCACAAAACTCTGCCCCATCCCATTCCACAATACTGTGCCGCGTCCCATTCCACAATACTCGGACCCGTCCCATTCCACAGTACACTGCACCACCCCATTCCACAATTCTCTGCCCCATCCCATTGCACTATACTGTGCCCCGGCCCATTGCACAATACACTGCACCACCCCATTCCACAATACTCTGCCCCGTCCCATTGCACTATACTCTGCCCCATCCCATTCCACCATTCTCTGCCCCGTCCCATTCCACCATACTCTGCCCCGTCCCATTCCACCATACTCTGCCCCGTCCCATTCCACAATACACTGCACCACCCCATTCCAGTATATTCTGCCCCGTCCCATTGCACAATCTCTGCCCCGTCCCATTCCACAATACTGTGCCCCGTCCCATTACACAATACTGTGCCCTGTCCCATTGCACAATACTGTGCCCCGTCCCATTGCACAATACTCTGCATCATCCCATTGCAAAATACTCTGCCCCACCCCATTCCAGCATACTCTGCCCCATCCCATTCCACCATACTCTGCCCCGTCCCATTCCACAAAACTCTGCCGCGTCCCATTGCACAATACTCTGCCCCGTCTCATTCCACAATACTGTGCCGCGTCCCATTCCACAATACTCGGCCCCGTCCCATTCCACAATACACTGCACCACCCCATTCCACAATACTCTGCATCATCCCATTCCACAATACTCTGCATCATCCCATTGCACAATACTCTGCCCCACCCCAGTCCACAATACACTGACCCACCCGATTCTGCAATACACTGCCCCACCCCATTCCACAATACTCTACCCCGTCCCATTGCACAATACTCTGCCCCATCCCATTCCGCAATACACTGCATCATCCTATTGCACAATACTCTGCCCCACCCCATTCCACCATACTCTCCCCATCCCATTCCACAATACTCTGCCCCGTCCCATTGCACAAAACTCTGCCCCATCCCATTGCACAATACTCTGCCCCGTCCCATTGCACAAAACTCTGCCCCGTCCCATTGCACAATACTCTGCCACGTCCCATTGCACAATACTGTGCCCCGTCCCATTGCACAATACTCTGCATCATCCCATTCCACAATACTCTGCATCATCCCATTGCACAATAGTCTGCATCATCCCATTGCAGAATACTCTGCCCCACCCATTCCACCATACTCTGCCCCGTCCCATTCCACCATATTCTGCCCCGTCCCATTCCACCATACTCTGTCCCGTCCCATTCCACAATACTCTGTCCCGTCCCATTGCGCAATACTCTGCACCACGCCATTGCACAGTACTCTGCACCACCCCATTGCACAGTACACTGCACCACCCCATTCCACAATACACTGCACCACCCCATTCCACAATATTCTTCCCCGTCCCATTGCACAATGCTCTGCCCCGTCCCACTCCACAATACTGTGCCCCGTCCCATTACACAATACTGTGCCCCGTCCCATTGCACAATACTGTGCCCCTTCCCATTGCACAATACTCTGCCCCGTCCCATTGCACAATACTCTGGATCATCCCATTCCACAATACTCTGCATTATCCCTTTGCACTATACTCTGCCCCGTCCCATTGCACAAAACTCTACCCCGTCCCATTCCACCATACTCTGTCACATCCCATTCCACAATATTCTGCACCACCCCATTCCACAATACTCTGCCCCGTCCCATTGCGCAATAATCTGCACCACCCCATTGCACAATACTCTGCACCACCCCATTGCAGAATACTCTGCCCCACCCCATTGCACAGTACTCTGCCCCGTCCCATTGCACAGTACTCTGCCCCGTCCCATTGCACAATACCGTGCCCCGTCCCATTCCACAATACTCTGCACCACCCCATTCCACAATACTCTGCCCCACCCCATTCCATAACACTCTGCCCCGTCCCATTGCACCATACTCTGCCCCATCCCATTCCACCATTCTCTGCCCCGTCCCATTCCACCATACTCTGCCCCATTCCATTCCACCATACTGTGCCCTGTCCCATTCCACAATACACAGCACCACCCCATTCCAGTATACTCTGCCACGTCCCATTGCACAATCTCTGCCCCGTCCCATTCCACAATACTGTGCCCCGTCCCATTACACAATACTGTGCCCCGTCCCATTGCACAATACTCTGCATCATCCCATTGCAAAATACTCTGCCCCACCCCATTCCAGCATACTCTGCCCCATCCCATTCCACCATACTCTGCCCCGTCCCATTCCACAATACTCTGCCGCGTCCCATTGCACAATACTCTGCCCCGTCTCATTCCACAATACTGTGCCGCGTCCCATTCCACAATACTCGGACCCGTCCCATTCCACAGTACACTGCACCACCCCATTCCACAATTCTCTGCCCCATCCCATTGCACTATACTGTGCCCCGGCCCATTGCACAATACACTGCACCACCCCATTCCACAATACTCTGCCCCGTCCCATTGCACTATACACTGCCCCATCCCATTCCACCATTCTCTGCCCCGTCCCATTCCACCATACTCTGCCCCGTCCCATTCCACCATACTCTGCCCCGTCCCATTCCACCATACTCTGCCCCGTCCCATTCCACAATACACTGCACCACCCCATTCCAGTATATTCTGCCCCGTCCCATTGCACAATCTCTGCCCCGTCCCCTTCCACAATACTGTGCCCCGTCCCATTACATAATACTGTGCCCTGTCCCATTGCACAATACTGTGCCCCGTCCCATTGCACAATACTCTGCATCATCCCATTGCAAAATACTCTGCCCCACCCCATTCCAGCATACTCTGCCCCATCCCATTCCACCATACTCTGCCCCGTCCCATTCCACAATACTCTGCCGCATCCCATTGCACAATACTCTGCCCCGTCTCATTCCACAATACTGTGCCGCGTCCCATTCCACAATACTCGGCCCCGTCCCATTCCACAATACACTGCACCACCCCATTCCACAATACTCTGCATCATCCCATTCCACAATACTCTGCATCATCCCATTGCACAATACTCTGCCCCACCCCAGTCCAGAATACACTGACCCACCCCATTCTGCAATACACTGCCCCACCCCATTCCACAATACTCTACCCCGTCCCATTGCACAATACTCTGCCCCATCCCATTCCGCAATACACTGCATCATCCCATTGCACAATACTCTGCCCCACCCCATTCCACCATACTCTCCACATCCCATTCCACAATACTCTGCCCCGTCCCATTGCACAAAACTCTGCCCCATCCCATTGCACAATACTCTGCCCCGTCCCATTGCACAAAACTCTGCCCCGTCCCATTGCACAATACTCTGCCCCGTCCCATTGCACAATACTGTGCCCCGTCCCATTGCACAATACTGTGCCCCGTCCCATTGCACAATACTCTGCATCATCCCATTCCACAATACTCTGCATCATCCCATTGCAGAATACTCTGCCCCACCCATACCACCATACTCTGCCCCGTCCCATTCCACCATATTCTGCCCCGTCCCATTCCACCATACTCTGTCCCGTCCCATTCCACAATACTCTGCACCACCTCATTCCACAATACTCTGGACAACCTCATTCCACAATACTCTGCAACATCCCATTGCACAATACTCTGCCCCACCCCATTCCCCAATACACTGCCCCAACCCATTCCGCAATACTCTACTCCACCCCATTCCACAATACTCTGTCCCGTCCCATTGTGCAATACTCTGCACCACCCCATTGCACAGTACTCTGCACCACCCCATTGCACAGTACACTGCACCACCCCATTCCACAATACACTGCACCACCCCATTCCACAATATTCTTCCCCGTCCCATTGCACAATGCTCTGCCCCGTCCCACTCCACAATACTGTGCCCCGTCCCATTACACAATACTGTGCCCCGTCCCATTGCACAATACTGTGCCCCTTCCCATTGCACAATACTCTGCCCCGTCCCATTGCACAATACTCTGGATCATCCCATTCCACAATACTCTGCATTATCCCATTGCACTATACTCTGCCCCGTCCCATTGCACAAAACTCTACCCCGTCCCATTCCACCATACTCTGTCACATCCCATTGCACAATACTCTGCACCACCCCATTCCACAATACTCTGCCCCGTCCCATTCCACAATACTGTGCACCTTCCCATTGCACAATACTGTGCCCCGTCCCATTGCACAATACTCTGCATCATCCCATTCCACAATACTCTGCATCATCCCATTGCACAATACTCTGCCCCACCCCATTCCACCATACTCCCCCCATCCCATTCCACAATACTCTGCATCATCCCTTTGCGCTATACTCTGCACCACCCCATTGCACAATACTCTGCACCACCCCATTGCACAGTACTCTGCCCCGTCCCATTGCACAGTACTCTGCCCCGTCCCATTCCACCATACTCTGCCCCATCCCATTGCAGAATACTCTGCACCACCGCATTGCACAATACTCTGTCCTGTCCCATTGCACAATACTCTGCACCACCCCATTGCACAATACTCTGCACCAGCCCATTGCACAGTACTCTGCCCCGTCCCATTGCACAATACTCTGCCCCGTCCCATTACACAATATTCTGCCCCGTCCCATTGCACAATACTCTGCCCCGTCCCATTGCACAATTCCGTGCCCCGTGCCATTGCACAATACCGTGCCCCATCCCATTGCACAATACTCTGCACTACCCCATTCCACAATACTCTGCCCCGTCGCATTCCACTATACTCTGCCCCACCCCAATCCGTAATACACTGCCCCACCCCATTCCACAATATTCTGCCCCACCCCATTCCACAATACTCTGCACCACCCCATTCCACAATACTCTGCCCCACTCCATTCCACAATACTCTGCCCCACCCCAATCCGAAATACACTGCCCCACCCCATTCCACAATATTCTGCCCCACCCCATTCCACAATACTCTGCACCACCCCATTCCACAATACTCTGCCCCACTCCATTCCACAATACACTGCCCCACCCCAATCTGCAATACACTGCCCCACCCCATTCCACAATACTCTGCATCATCCCATTCCACAATACTCTGCCCAATCCCATTCCGCAATACTCTGCACCACCCCATTCCGCAATAATCTGCAACATCCCATTCCGCAATACTCTGACCCAATACACTGCCCCACCCCAATCTGCAATACACTGCCCCACCCCATTCCACAAATACTCTGCCCCACCCCATTCCACAATACACTGCACCACCCCATTCCACAATACACTGCACCACCCCATTCCACAATACTCTGCATCATCCCATTCCCCAATTCTCTGCCCCGTCCCATTCCACAATTCTCTGCCCCGTCACATTCAACAGCACTCCACACCCATCCCATTCCACAGTACTCTGCACCACCCCATTCCACAATACTCTGCCCCACCCCATTCCACAGTACTCTGCATCATCCCATTCCACAATACTCTGCCCCGTCCCATTCCACAATACTCTGCACCACCCCATTCCGCAATACTCTGCAACATCCCATTCCCCAATACTCTGACCCGTCCCATTCCACAATAGTCTGCCCCGTCCCATTCCACAATACTCTGCCCCGTCCCATTCCGCAATACTCTGCACCACCCCATTCCGCAATACTCTGCCCCACCCCATTCCACAATACTCTGCAACATCCCATTCCACAATACTCTGACCCGTCCCATTCCGCAATACTCTGCACCACCCCATTCCACCATACTCTGCTCCACCCCATTCCGCAATATTCTTCCCCGTCCCATTGCACAATGCTCTGCCCCGTCCCACTCCACAATACTGTGCCCCGTCCCATTACACAATACTGTGCCCCGTCCCATTGCACAATACTGTGCCCCTTCCCATTGCACAATAATGTGCCCCGTCGCATTGCACAATACTCTGGATCATCCCATTCCACCATACTCTGCCACATCGCATCCCACCATACTCTGCCCCGTCCCATTCCACAATACACTGCTCCACCCCATTCCACAATACTCTGCACCACCCCATTCCACAATACTGTGCCCCTTCCGATTGCACAATACTGTGCCCCGTCCCATTGCACAATACTGTGCCCCTTCCCATTGCACAATACTGTGCCCCTTCCCATTACACAATACTGTGCCCCGTCCCATTGCACAAGACTCTGCACCACTCGATTCCACAATACTCTGCACCACCCCATTCCACAATACTCTGCACCATCCCATTCCACAATACTCGGCCCCGTCCCATTGCACAAAACTCGGCCCCGTCCCATTGCACAATACTCTGCCCCGTCCCATTCCACCATATTCTCCCCATCCCATTCCACAATACTCTGCATCATCCCATTGCACTATACTCTGCATCATCCCATTGCACAAAACTCTGCCCCATCCCATTCCACCATACGCTGTCCCGTCCCATTCCACAATACCCTGCACTACCTCATTCCACAATACTCTGGACAACCTCATTCCACAATACTCTGCCCCGTCCCATTGCACAATACTCTGCCCCGTCCCATTCCACAATACTGTGCCCCGTCCCATTACACAATACTGTGCCCCATCCCATTACACAATACTGTGCCCCGTCCCATTGCACAATACTCTGCATCATCCCATTGCACAATACTGTGCCCCGCCCCATTCCACCATACTCTGCCCATCCCATTCCACCATACTCTGCCCCATCCCATTGCACCATACTCTGCCCCGTCCCATTCTACATTACTCTGCCCCGTCCCATTCCACAATACTCTACCCCACCCCATTCTGCAATACTCGGCCCCGTCCCATTGCACAATACTTGGCCCCGTCCCATTGCACAATACTCGGCCCCGTCCCATTGCACAAGACTCTGCACCACCCGATTCCACAATACTCTGCACCACCCCATTCCACAATACTCTGCACCACCCCATTGCACAATACTCTGCACCACCCCATTGCACAGTACTCTGCCCCGTCCCATTGCACAGTACTCTGCCCCGTCCCATTCCACCATACTCTGCCCCATCCCATTGCAGAATACTCTGCACCACCCCATTGCATAATACTCTGTCCTGTCCCATTGCACAATACTCTGCACCACCCCATTGCACAATACTCTGCACCAGCCCATTGCACAATACTCTGGACAACCTCATTCCACAATACTGTGCATCATCCCATTGCACAATACTCTGCCCCACCCCATTCCCCAATACTCTGCCCCGTCCCATTCCACAATACTCTGTCCCGTCCCATTGCGCAATACTCTGCACCACCCCATTGCACAGTACTCTGCACCACCCCATTGCACAGTACACTGCACCACCCCATTCCACAATACACTGCACCACCCCATTCCACAATATTCTTCCCCATCCCATTGCACAATGCTCTGCCCCGTCCCACTCTACAATACTGTGCCCCGTCCCATTACACAATACTGTGCCCCTTCCCATTGCACAATACTGTGCCCCTTCCCATTACACAATACTGTGCCCCGTCCCATTGCACAATACTGTGCCCCTTCCCATTGCACAATACTGTGCGCCGTCCCATTACACAATACTGTTCCCCGTCCCATTACACAATACTGTGCCCCGTCCCATTACACAATACTGTGCCCCGTCCCATTGCACAATACTGTGCCCCGTCCCATTGCACAATACTGTGCCCCATGGCATTGCACAATACTCTGGATCATCCCATTCCACCATACTCTGCCACATCCCATTCCACCATACTCTGCCCCGTCCCATTCCACAATACACTGCTCCACCCCATTCCACAATACTCTGCCCCACCCCATTCCACAATACTGTGCCCCTTCCCATAGCACAATACTGTGCCCCGTCCCATTCCACAATACTCTGCATCATCCGATTGCACAATACTCGTACAGTCCCATTGCACAAAACTCTGCCACACCCCTTTCCACAATACTCTGCACCACCCCATTCCACAATACTCTGCCCCGTCCCATTGCACAATACTCTGCCCCGTCCCATTCCACAATACTGTGCCCCGTCCCATTACACAATACTGTGCCCCGTCCCATTCCACAATACTGTGCCCCGTCCCATCCACAATACTGTGCCCCGTCCCATTGCACAATACTGTGCCCCGTCCCATTGCACAATACTATGCCCCGTCCCATTGCACAATACTCTGCCCCACCCCTTTCCACCATACTCTGCCCCACCCCATTCCACCATATTCTGCCTCACCCCATTCCACCATACTCTGCCCCACCCCATTCCACCATACTCTGCCCCACCCCATTCCACAGTACTCTGCACCACCCCATTACACAATACTCTGCACCACCCCCTTGCACAATACTCTGCCCCGTCCCATTGCACAATACTCTGCCCCACCCCATTCCACCATACTCTGCGCCACCCCATTCCACCATATTCTGCCCCGTCCCATTCCACAATACTCGGCCCCGTCCCATTGCACTATACTTGGCCCCGTCCAATTGCACAAAACTCTGCCCCATCCCATTGCACAATACTGTGCCCCGTCCCATTGCACAATACTGTGCCCCGTCCCATTGCACAATCCTCTGCCCCACCCCATTCCACAATACTCTGCCCCACCCCATTGCACAATACTCTGCACCACCCCATTGCACAGTACTCTGCCCCGTCCCATTGCACAGTACTCTGCCCCGTCCCATTCCACCATACTCTGCCCCATCCCATTGCAGAATACTCTGCACCACCCCATTGCATAATACTCTGTCCTGTCCCATTGCACAATACTCTGCACCACCCCATTGCACAATACTCTGCACCAGCCCATTGCACAATACTCTGGACAACCTCATTCCACAATACTGTGCATCATCCCATTGCACAATACTCTGCCCCACCCCAATCCCCAATACTCTGCCCCGTCCCATTCCACAATACTCTGTCCCGTCCCATTGCGCAATACTCTGCACCACCCCATTGCACAGTACTCTGCACCACCCCATTGCACAGTACACTGCACCACCCCATTCCACAATACACTGCACCACCCCATTCCACAATATTCTTCCCCATCCCATTGCACAATGCTCTGCCCCGTCCCACTCCACAATACTGTGCCCCGTCCCATTACACAATACTGTGCCCCTTCCCATTGCACAATACTGTGCCCCTTCCCATTACACAATACTGTGCCCCGTCCCATTGCACAATACTGTGCCCCTTCCCATTGCACAATACTGTGCCCCGTCCCATTACACAATACTGTTCCCCGTCCCATTACACAATACTGTGCCCCGTCCCATTACACAATACTGTGCCCCGTCCCATTGCACAATACTGTGCCCCGTCCCATTGCACAATACTGTGCCCCGTGGCATTGCACAATACTCTGGATCATCCCATTCCACCATACTCTGCCACATCCCATTCCACCATACTCTGCCCCGTCCCATTCCACAATACACTGCTCCACCCCATTCCACAATACTCTGCCCCACCCCATTCCACAATACTGTGCCCCTTCCCATAGCACAATACTGTGCCCCGTCCCATTCCACAATACTCTGCATCATCCGATTGCAAAATACTCGTACAGTCCCATTGCACAAAACTCTGCCACACCCCTTTCCACAATACTCTGCACCACCCCATTCCACAATACTCTGCCCCGTCCCATTGCACAATACTCTGCCCCGTCCCATTCCACAATACTGTGCCCCGTCCCATTACACAATACTGTGCCCCGTCCCATTCCACAATACTGTGCCCCGTCCCATCCACAATACTGTGCCCCGTCCCATTGCACAATACTGTGCCCCGTCCCATTGCACAATACTATGCCCCGTCCCATTGCACAATACTCTGCCCCACCCCTTTCCACCATACTCTGCCCCAACCCATTCCACCATATTCTGCCTCACCCCATTCCACCATACTCTGCCCCACCCCATTCCACCATACTCTGCCCCACCCCATTCCACAGTACTCTGCACCACCCCATTACACAATACTCTGCACCACCCCCTTGCACAATACTCTGCCCCGTCCCATTGCACAATACTCTGCCCCACCCCATTCCACCATACTCTGCGCCACCCCATTCCACCATATTCTGCCCCGTCCCATTCCACAATACTCGGCATCGTCCCATTGCACTATACTTGGCCCCGTCCAATTGCACAAAACTCTGCCCCATCCCATTGCACAATACTGTGCCCCGTCCGATTGCACAATACTGTGCCCCGTCCCATTGCACAATCCTCTGCCCCACCCCATTCCACAATACTCTGCCCCACCCCATTCCACAATACTCTGCATCATCCCATTCCACAATACTCTGCCCCCGTCCCATTGCACAATACTCTGCCCCGTCCCATTGCGCTATCCTCGGCCCCGTCCCATTGCACAATACTTGGCCCCACCCCATTCCACCGTACTCTGCCCCACCCCATTCCACCATATTCTGCCCCACCCCATTCCACCATACTCTGCCCCACCCCATTCCACCATACTCTGCCCCACCCCATTCCACAGTACTCTGCACCACCCCATTGCACAGTACTCTGCACCATCCCATTCCACAATACTCTGCCCCACCCCATTGCACAATACTCTGCCCTGTACAATTGCACAATACTCTGCCCCGTCCCATTGCACCATACTCTGCCCCACCCCATTCCACCATATTCTGCCCAACCCCATTCCACAATACTCTGCCCCGTCCCATTGCACTATACTCGGCTCCGTCCCATTGCACAAAACTCGGCCCCGTCCCATTGCACAATCCTGTGCCCCGTCCCATTGCACAATACTGTGCCCCGTCCCATTGCACAATATTGTGCCCTGTCCCATTGCACAATACTCTGGATCATCCCATTGCACAATACTCTGCATCATCCCATTGCACAATACTCTGCCCCACCCCATTCCACCATACTCTCCCCATCCCATTCCACAATACTCTGCCCCTTCCCATTGCACAAAACTCTGCCCCATCCCATTCCACAATACTCTGCCCCGTCCCATTGCACAATACTCTGCCCCGTCCCATTGCACAATACTCTGGATCATCCCATTCCACAATACTCTACATCATCCCATTGCACAATACTCTGCCCCGTCCCATTACACAATACTCTGCCCCAACCCATTCCACCATACTCTCCCCATCCCATTCCACAATAATCTGCATCATCCCATTGCACTATACTCTGTATCATCCAATTGCACAAAACTCTGCCCCATCCCATTGCACAATACTGTGCCCCGTCCCATTGCACAATACTGTGCCCCGTCCCATTGCACAATCCTCTGCCCCACCCCATTCCACAATACTCTGCCCCACCCCATTGCACAATACTCTGCACCACCCCATTGCACAGTACTCTGCCCCGTCCCATTGCACAGTACTCTGCCCCGTCCCATTCCACCATACTCTGCCCCATCCCATTGCAGAATACTCTGCACCACCCCATTGCATAATACTCTGTCCTGTCCCATTGCACAATACTCTGCACCACCCCATTGCACAATACTCTGCACCAGCCCATTGCACAATACTCTGGACAACCTCATTCCACAATACTGTGCATCATCCCATTGCACAATACTCTGCCCCACCCCAATCCCCAATACTCTGCCCCGTCCCATTCCACAATACTCTGTCCCGTCCCATTGCGCAATACTCTGCACCACCCCATTGCACAGTACTCTGCACCACCCCATTGCACAGTACACTGCACCACCCCATTCCACAATACACTGCACCACCCCATTCCACAATATTCTTCCCCATCCCATTGCACAATGCTCTGCCCCGTCCCACTCCACAATACTGTGCCCCGTCCCATTACACAATACTGTGCCCCTTCCCATTGCACAATACTGTGCCCCTTCCCATTACACAATACTGTGCCCCGTCCCATTGCACAATACTGTGCCCCTTCCCATTGCACAATACTGTGCCCCGTCCCATTACACAATACTGTTCCCCGTCCCATTACACAATACTGTGCCCCGTCCCATTACACAATACTGTGCCCCGTCCCATTGCACAATACTGTGCCCCGTCCCATTGCACAATACTGTGCCCCGTGGCATTGCACAATACTCTGGATCATCCCATTCCACCATACTCTGCCACATCCCATTCCACCATACTCTGCCCCGTCCCATTCCACAATACACTGCTCCACCCCATTCCACAATACTCTGCCCCACCCCATTCCACAATACTGTGCCCCTTCCCATAGCACAATACTGTGCCCCGTCCCATTCCACAATACTCTGCATCATCCGATTGCAAAATACTCGTACAGTCCCATTGCACAAAACTCTGCCACACCCCTTTCCACAATACTCTGCACCACCCCATTCCACAATACTCTGCCCCGTCCCATTGCACAATACTCTGCCCCGTCCCATTCCACAATACTGTGCCCCGTCCCATTACACAATACTGTGCCCCGTCCCATTCCACAATACTGTGCCCCGTCCCATCCACAATACTGTGCCCCGTCCCATTGCACAATACTGTGCCCCGTCCCATTGCACAATACTATGCCCCGTCCCATTGCACAATACTCTGCCCCACCCCTTTCCACCATACTCTGCCCCACCCCATTCCACCATATTCTGCCTCACCCCATTCCACCATACTCTGCCCCACCCCATTCCACCATACTCTGCCCCACCCCATTCCACAGTACTCTGCACCACCCCATTACACAATACTCTGCACCACCCCCTTGCACAATACTCTGCCCCGTCCCATTGCACAATACTCTGCCCCACCCCATTCCACCATACTCTGCGCCACCCCATTCCACCATATTCTGCCCCGTCCCATTCCACAATACTCGGCATCGTCCCATTGCACTATACTTGGCCCCGTCCAATTGCACAAAACTCTGCCCCATCCCATTGCACAATACTGTGCCCCGTCCGATTGCACAATACTGTGCCCCGTCCCATTGCACAATCCTCTGCCCCACCCCATTCCACAATACTCTGCCCCACCCCATTCCACAATACTCTGCATCATCCCATTCCACAATACTCTGCCCCCGTCCCATTGCACAATACTCTGCCCCGTCCCATTGCGCTATCCTCGGCCCCGTCCCATTGCACAATACTTGGCCCCACCCCATTCCACCGTACTCTGCCCCACCCCATTCCACCATATTCTGCCCCACCCCATTCCACCATACTCTGCCCCACCCCATTCCACCATACTCTGCCCCACCCCATTCCACAGTACTCTGCACCACCCCATTGCACAGTACTCTGCCCCGTCCCATTGCACCATACTCTGCCCCACCCCATTCCACCATATTCTGCCCAACCCCATTCCACAATACTCTGCCCCGTCCCATTGCACTATACTCGGCTCCGTCCCATTGCACAAAACTCGGCCCCGTCCCATTGCACAATCCTGTGCCCCGTCCCATTGCACAATACTGTGCCCCGTCCCATTGCACAATATTGTGCCCTGTCCCATTGCACAATACTCTGGATCATCCCATTGCACAATACTCTGCATCATCCCATTGCACAATACTCTGCCCCACCCCATTCCACCATACTCTCCCCATCCCATTCCACAATACTCTGCCCCTTCCCATTGCACAAAACTCTGCCCCATCCCATTCCACAATACTCTGCCCCGTCCCATTGCACAATACTCTGCCCCGTCCCATTGCACAATACTCTGGATCATCCCATTCCACAATACTCTACATCATCCCATTGCACAATACTCTGCCCCGTCCCATTACACAATACTCTGCCCCAACCCATTCCACCATACTCTCCCCATCCCATTCCACAATAATCTGCATCATCCCATTGCACTATACTCTGTATCATCCCATTGCACAAAACTCTGCCCCATCCCATTCCACCATACTCTGTCCCGTCCCATTCCACAATACCCTGCACCACCTCATTCCACAATACTCTGGACAACCTCATTCCACAATACTCTGCATCATCCCATTGCACAATACTCTGCCCCACCCCATTCCCCAATACACTGCCCCAACCCATTCCGCAATACTCTACCCCACCCCATTCCACAATACTCTGTCCCGTCCCATTGCGCAATACTCTGCACCACCCCATTGCACAGTACTCTGCACCACCCCATTGCACAGTGCACTGCACCACCCCATTCCACAATACACTGCATCACCCCATTTCACAATATTCTTCCCCGTCCCATTGCACAATGCTCTGCCCCGTCCCATTCCACAATACTGTGCCCCTTCCCATTACACAATACTGTGCCCCGTCCCATTGCACAATACTCTGCCCCACCCCATTCCACCATACTCACCCCATCCCATTCCATAATACTCTGCATCATCCCTTTGCACTATACTCTGCCCCGTCCCATTGCACAAAACTCTGTCCCACCCCTTTCCACAATACTCTGCACCACCCCATTCCACAATACTCTGCCCCGTCCCATTGCACAATACTCTGCCCCGTCCCATTACACAATACTGTGCCCCATCCCATTACACAGTACTGTGCCCCGTCCCATTACACAGTACTGTGCCCCGTCCCATTGCACAATACTCTGCATCATCCCATTGCACAATACTGTGCCCCACCCCATTCCACCATACTCTGCCCATCCCATTCCACCATACTCTGCCCCATCCCATTGCACCATACTCTGCCCCGTCCCATTCCACAATACTCTGCACCACCTCATTCCACAATACTCTGCATCATCCCGTTGCACAATACTCTGCAACATCCCATTGCACAATACACTGCCCCATCCCATTCCCCAATACACGGCCCCACCCCATTTCGCAATACTCTACCCCACCCCATTCCGCAATACTCGGCCCCGTCCCATTGCACAATACTTGGCCCCGTCCCATTGCAGAATACTCGGCCCCGTCCCATTGCACAAGACTCTGCACCACCCGATTCCACAATACTCTGCACCACCCCATTCCACAATACTCTGCACCACCCCATTGCACAATACTCTGCACCACCCCATTGCACAGTACTCTGCACCACCCCATTGCACAGTACTCTGCACCATCCCATTCCACAATACTCTGCCCCACCCCATTGCACAATACTCTGCCCTGTACAATTGCACAATACTCTGCCCCGTCCCATTGCACCATACTCTGCCCCACCCCATTCCACCATATTCTGCCCCACCCCATTCCACCATACTCTGCCCCACCCCATTCCACCATACTCTGCCCCACCCCATTCCACAGTACTCTGCACCACCCCATTGCACAGTACTCTGCACCATCCCATTCCACAATACTCTGCCCCACCCCATTGCACAATACTCTGCCCTGTACAATTGCACAATACTCTGCCCCGTCCCATTGCACCATACTCTGCCCCACCCCATTCCACCATATTCTGCCCAACCCCATTCCACAATACTCTGCCCCGTCCCATTGCACTATACTCGGCTCCGTCCCATTGCACAAAACTCGGCCCCGTCCCATTGCACAATCCTGTGCCCCGTCCCATTGCACAATACTGTGCCCCGTCCCATTGCACAATATTGTGCCCTGTCCCATTGCACAATACTCTGGATCATCCCATTGCACAATACTCTGCATCATCCCATTGCACAATACTCTGCCCCACCCCATTCCACCATACTCTCCCCATCCCATTCCACAATACTCTGCCCCTTCCCATTGCACAAAACTCTGCCCCATCCCATTCCACAATACTCTGCCCCGTCCCATTGCACAATACTCTGCCCCGTCCCATTGCACAATACTCTGGATCATCCCATTCCACAATACTCTACATCATCCCATTGCACAATACTCTGCCCCGTCCCATTACACAATACTCTGCCCCAACCCATTCCACCATACTCTCCCCATCCCATTCCATAATAATCTGCATCATCCCATTGCACTATACTCTGTATCATCCCATTGCACAAAACTCTGCCCCATCCCATTCCACCATACTCTGTCCCGTCCCATTCCACAATACCCTGCACCACCTCATTCCACAATACTCTGGACAACCTCATTCCACAATACTCTGCATCATCCCATTGCACAATACTCTGCCCCACCCCATTCCCCAATACACTGCCCCAACCCATTCCGCAATACTCTACCCCACCCCATTCCACAATACTCTGTCCCGTCCCATTGCGCAATACTCTGCACCACCCCATTGCACAGTACTCTGCACCACCCCATTGCACAGTGCACTGCACCACCCCATTCCACAATACACTGCATCACCCCATTTCACAATATTCTTCCCCGTCCCATTGCACAATGCTCTGCCCCGTCCCATTCCACAATACTGTGCCCCTTCCCATTACACAATACTGTGCCCCGTCCCATTGCACAATACTCTGCATCATCCCATTCCACAATACTCTGCATCATCCCATTGCACAATACTCTGCCCCACCCCATTCCACCATACTCACCCCATCCCATTCCATAATACTCTGCATCATCCCTTTGCACTATACTCTGCCCCGTCCCATTGCACAAAACTCTGTCCCACCCCTTTCCACAATACTCTGCACCACCCCATTCCACAATACTCTGCCCCGTCCCATTGCACAATACTCTGCCCCGTCCCATTACACAATACTGTGCCCCATCCCATTACACAGTACTGTGCCCCGTCCCATTACACAGTACTGTGCCCCGTCCCATTGCACAATACTCTGCATCATCCCATTGCACAATACTGTGCCCCACCCCATTCCACCATACTCTGCCCATCCCATTCCACCATACTCTGCCCCATCCCATTGCACCATACTCTGCCCCGTCCCATTCCACAATACTCTGCACCACCTCATTCCACAATACTCTGCATCATCCCGTTGCACAATACTCTGCAACATCCCATTGCACAATACACTGCCCCATCCCATTCCCCAATACACGGCCCCACCCCATTTCGCAATACTCTACCCCACCCCATTCCGCAATACTCGGCCCCGTCCCATTGCACAATACTTGGCCCCGTCCCATTGCAGAATACTCGGCCCCGTCCCATTGCACAAGACTCTGCACCACCCGATTCCACAATACTCTGCACCACCCCATTCCACAATACTCTGCACCACCCCATTGCACAATACTCTGCACCACCCCATTGCACAGTACTCTGCCCCACCCCATTGCACAGTACTCTGCCCCGTCCCATTGCACAATACTCTACCCCGTCCCATCCACAATACTGTGCCCCGTCGCATTGCACAATACTGTGCCCCGTCCCATTGCACAATACTGTGCCCCGTCCCATTGCAGAATACTATGCCCCGTCCCTTTGCACAATACTCTACCCCGTCCCATTGCACAATACTCTACCCCTTCCCATTCCACAATACTCTGCATCATCCCATTCCACAATACTCTGCATCGTCCCATTCCACAATACTCTGCCCCACCCCAGTCCACAATACACTGCCCCACCGCATTCCGCAATACACTGCCCCACCACATTCCACAATACTCTACCCATCCCATTGCACAATATTCTGCCCCATCCCATTGCACAATATTCTGCCCCATCCCATTCCACAATACACTGCACCACCCCATTCCACAATACTCTGCATCGTCCCATTCCACAATACTCTGCCCCACCCCAGTCCACAATACACTGCCCCACCCCATTCCGCAATACACTGCCCCACCACATTCCACAATACTCTTCCCATCCCATTGCACAATATTCTGCCCCATCCCATTGCACAATATTCTGCCCCATCCCATTCCACAATACACTGCACCACCCCATTCCAGTATACTCTGCCCCGTCCCATTGCACAATCTCTGCCCCGTCCCATTCCACAATACTGTGCCCCATCCCATTACACAATACTGTGCCCCGTCCCATTGCACAATACTCTGCATCATCCCATTGCAAAATACTCTGCCCCACCCCATTCCACCATACTCTGCGCCACCCCATTCCACCATATTCTGCCCCGTCCCATTCCACAATACTCGGCCCCGTCCCATTGCACTATACTTGGCCCCGTCCAATTGCACAAAACTCTGCCCCATCCCATTGCACAATACTGTGCCCCGTCCCATTGCACAATACTGTGCCCCGTCCCATTGCACAATCCTCTGCCCCACCCCATTCCACAATACTCTGCCCCACCCCATTGCACAATACTCTGCACCACCCCATTGCACAGTACTCTGCCCCGTCCCATTGCACAGTACTCTGCCCCGTCCCATTCCACCATACTCTGCCCCATCCCATTGCAGAATACTCTGCACCACCCCATTGCATAATACTCTGTCCTGTCCCATTGCACAATACTCTGCACCACCCCATTGCACAATACTCTGCACCAGCCCATTGCACAATACTCTGGACAACCTCATTCCACAATACTGTGCATCATCCCATTGCACAATACTCTGCCCCACCCCATTCCCCAATACTCTGCCCCGTCCCATTCCACAATACTCTGTCCCGTCCCATTGCGCAATACTCTGCACCACCCCATTGCACAGTACTCTGCACCACCCCATTGCACAGTACACTGCACCACCCCATTCCACAATACACTGCACCACCCCATTCCACAATATTCTTCCCCATCCCATTGCACAATGCTCTGCCCCGTCCCACTCCACAATACTGTGCCCCGTCCCATTACACAATACTGTGCCCCTTCCCATTGCACAATACTGTGCCCCTTCCCATTACACAATACTGTGCCCCGTCCCATTGCACAATACTCTGCCCCGTCCCATTGCACAATACTCTGGATCATCCCATTCCACAATACTCTACATCATCCCATTGCACAATACTCTGCCCCGTCCCATTACACAATACTCTGCCCCAACCCATTCCACCATACTCTCCCCATCCCATTCCACAATAATCTGCATCATCCCATTGCACTATACTCTGTATCATCCCATTGCACAAAACTCTGCCCCATCCCATTCCACCATACTCTGTCCCGTCCCATTCCACAATACCCTGCACCACCTCATTCCACAATACTCTGGACAACCTCATTCCACAATACTCTGCATCATCCCATTGCACAATACTCTGCCCCACCCCATTCCCCAATACACTGCCCCAACCCATTCCGCAATACTCTACCCCACCCCATTCCACAATACTCTGTCCCGTCCCATTGCGCAATACTCTGCACCACCCCATTGCACAGTACTCTGCACCACCCCATTGCACAGTGCACTGCACCACCCCATTCCACAATACACTGCATCACCCCATTTCACAATATTCTTCCCCGTCCCATTGCACAATGCTCTGCCCCGTCCCATTCCACAATACTGTGCCCCTTCCCATTACACAATACTGTGCCCCGTCCCATTGCACAATACTCTGCATCATCCCATTCCACAATACTCTGCATCATCCCATTGCACAATACTCTGCCCCACCCCATTCCACCATACTCACCCCATCCCATTCCATAATACTCTGCATCATCCCTTTGCACTATACTCTGCCCCGTCCCATTGCACAAAACTCTGTCCCACCCCTTTCCACAATACTCTGCACCACCCCATTCCGCAATACTCTGCCCCGTCCCATTGCACAATACTCTGCCCCGTCCCATTACACAATACTGTGCCCCATCCCATTACACAGTACTGTGCCCCGTCCCATTACACAGTACTGTGCCCCGTCCCATTGCACAATACTCTGCATCATCCCATTGCACAATACTGTGCCCCACCCCATTCCACCATACTCTGCCCATCCCATTCCACCATACTCTGCCCCATCCCATTGCACCATACTCTGCCCCGTCCCATTCCACAATACTCTGCACCACCTCATTCCACAATACTCTGCATCATCCCGTTGCACAATACTCTGCAACATCCCATTGCACAATACACTGCCCCATCCCATTCCCCAATACACGGCCCCACCCCATTTCGCAATACTCTACCCCACCCCATTCCGCAATACTCGGCCCCGTCCCATTGCACAATACTTGGCCCCGTCCCATTGCAGAATACTCGGCCCCGTCCCATTGCACAAGACTCTGCACCACCCGATTCCACAATACTCTGCACCACCCCATTCCACAATACTCTGCACCACCCCATTGCACAATACTCTGCACCACCCCATTGCACAGTACTCTGCCCCACCCCATTGCACAGTACTCTGCCCCGTCCCATTGCACAATACTCTACCCCGTCCCATCCACAATACTGTGCCCTGTCGCATTGCACAATACTGTGCCCCGTCCCATTGCACAATACTGTGCCCCGTCCCATTGCAGAATACTATGCCCCGTCCCTTTGCACAATACTCTACCCCGTCCCATTGCACAATACTCTACCCCTTCCCATTCCACAATACTCTGCATCATCCCATTCCACAATACTCTGCATCGTCCCATTCCACAATACTCTGCCCCACCCCAGTCCACAATACACTGCCCCACCGCATTCCGCAATACACTGCCCCACCACATTCCACAATACTCTACCCATCCCATTGCACAATATTCTGCCCCATCCCATTGCACAATATTCTGCCCCATCCCATTCCACAATACACTGCACCACCCCATTCCACAATACTCTGCATCGTCCCATTCCACAATACTCTGCCCCACCCCAGTCCACAATACACTGCCCCACCCCATTCCGCAATACACTGCCCCACCACATTCCACAATACTCTTCCCATCCCATTGCACAATATTCTGCCCCATCCCATTGCACAATATTCTGCCCCATCCCATTCCACAATACACTGCACCACCCCATTCCAGTATACTCTGCCCCGTCCCATTGCACAATCTCTGCCCCGTCCCATTCCACAATACTGTGCCCCATCCCATTACACAATACTGTGCCCCGTCCCATTGCACAATACTCTGCATCATCCCATTGCAAAATACTCTGCCCCACCCCATTCCACCATACTCTGCGCCACCCCATTCCACCATATTCTGCCCCGTCCCATTCCACAATACTCGGCCCCGTCCCATTGCACTATACTTGGCCCCGTCCAATTGCACAAAACTCTGCCCCATCCCATTGCACAATACTGTGCCCCGTCCCATTGCACAATACTGTGCCCCGTCCCATTGCACAATCCTCTGCCCCACCCCATTCCACAATACTCTGCCCCACCCCATTGCACAATACTCTGCACCACCCCATTGCACAGTACTCTGCCCCGTCCCATTGCACAGTACTCTGCCCCGTCCCATTCCACCATACTCTGCCCCATCCCATTGCAGAATACTCTGCACCACCCCATTGCATAATACTCTGTCCTGTCCCATTGCACAATACTCTGCACCACCCCATTGCACAATACTCTGCACCAGCCCATTGCACAATACTCTGGACAACCTCATTCCACAATACTGTGCATCATCCCATTGCACAATACTCTGCCGCACCCCATTCCCCAATACTCTGCCCCGTCCCATTCCACAATACTCTGTCCCGTCCCATTGCGCAATACTCTGCACCACCCCATTGCACAGTACTCTGCACCACCCCATTGCACAGTACACTGCACCACCCCATTCCACAATACACTGCACCACCCCATTCCACAATATTCTTCCCCATCCCATTGCACAATGCTCTGCCCCGTCCCACTCCACAATACTGTGCCCCGTCCCATTACACAATACTGTGCCCCTTCCCATTGCACAATACTGTGCCCCTTCCCATTACACAATACTGTGCCCCGTCCCATTGCACAATACTGTGCCCCTTCCCATTGCACAATACTGTGCCCCGTCCCATTACACAATACTGTTCCCCGTCCCATTACACAATACTGTGCCCCGTCCCATTACACAATACTGTGCCCCGTCCCATTGCACAATACTGTGCCCCGTCCCATTGCACAATACTGTGCCCCGTGGCATTGCACAATACTCTGGATCATCCCATTCCACCATACTCTGCCACATCCCATTCCACCATACTCTGCCCCGTCCCATTCCACAATACACTGCTCCACCCCATTCCACAATACTCTGCCCCACCCCATTCCACAATACTGTGCCCCTTCCCATAGCACAATACTGTGCCCCGTCCCATTCCACAATACTCTGCATCATCCGATTGCAAAATACTCGTACAGTCCCATTGCACAAAACTCTGCCACACCCCTTTCCACAATACTCTGCACCACCCCATTCCACAATACTCTGCCCCGTCCCATTGCACAATACTCTGCCCCGTCCCATTCCACAATACTGTGCCCCGTCCCATTACACAATACTGTGCCCCGTCCCATTCCACAATACTGTGCCCCGTCCCATCCACAATACTGTGCCCCGTCCCATTGCACAATACTGTGCCCCGTCCCATTGCACAATACTATGCCCCGTCCCATTGCACAATACTCTGCCCCACCCCTTTCCACCATACTCTGCCCCACCCCATTCCACCATATTCTGCCTCACCCCATTCCACCATACTCTGCCCCACCCCATTCCACCATACTCTGCCCCACCCCATTCCACAGTACTCTGCACCACCCCATTACACAATACTCTGCACCACCCCCTTGCACAATACTCTGCCCCGTCCCATTGCACAATACTCTGCCCCACCCCATTCCACCATACTCTGCGCCACCCCATTCCACCATATTCTGCCCCGTCCCATTCCACAATACTCGGCATCGTCCCATTGCACTATACTTGGCCCCGTCCAATTGCACAAAACTCTGCCCCATCCCATTGCACAATACTGTGCCCCGTCCGATTGCACAATACTGTGCCCCGTCCCATTGCACAATCCTCTGCCCCACCCCATTCCACAATACTCTGCCCCACCCCATTCCACAATACTCTGCATCATCCCATTCCACAATACTCTGCCCCCGTCCCATTGCACAATACTCTGCCCCGTCCCATTGCGCTATCCTCGGCCCCGTCCCATTGCACAATACTTGGCCCCACCCCATTCCACCGTACTCTGCCCCACCCCATTCCACCATATTCTGCCCCACCCCATTCCACCATACTCTGCCCCACCCCATTCCACCATACTCTGCCCCACCCCATTCCACAGTACTCTGCACCACCCCATTGCACAGTACTCTGCACCATCCCATTCCACAATACTCTGCCCCACCCCATTGCACAATACTCTGCCCTGTACAATTGCACAATACTCTGCCCCACCCCTTTCCACCATACTCTGCCCCACCCCATTCCACCATATTCTGCCTCACCCCATTCCACCATACTCTGCCCCACCCCATTCCACCATACTCTGCCCCACCCCATTCCACAGTACTCTGCACCACCCCATTACACAATACTCTGCACCACCCCCTTGCACAATACTCTGCCCCGTCCCATTGCACAATACTCTGCTCCACCCCATTCCACCATACTCTGCGCCACCCCATTCCACCATATTCTGCCCCGTCCCATTCCACAATACTCGGCATCGTCCCATTGCACTATACTTGGCCCCGTCCAATTGCACAAAACTCTGCCCCATCCCATTGCACAATACTGTGCCCCGTCCGATTGCACAATACTGTGCCCCGTCCCATTGCACAATCCTCTGCCCCACCCCATTTCACAATACTCTGCCCCACCCCATTCCACAATACTCTGCATCATCCCATTCCACAATACTCTGCCCCCGTCCCATTGCACAATACTCTGCCCCGTCCCATTGCGCTATCCTCGGCCCCGTCCCATTGCACAATACTTGGCCCCACCCCATTCCACCGTACTCTGCCCCACCCCATTCCACCATATTCTGCCCCACCCCATTCCACCATACTCTGCCCCACCCCATTCCACCATACTCTGCCCCACCCCATTCCACAGTACTCTGCACCACCCCATTGCACAGTACTCTGCACCATCCCATTCCACAATACTCTGCCCCACCCCATTGCACAATACTCTGCCCTGTACAATTGCACAATACTCTGCCCCGTCCCATTGCACCATACTCTGCCCCACCCCATTCCACCATATTCTGCCCAACCCCATTCCACAATACTCTGCCCCGTCCCATTGCACTATACTCGGCTCCGTCCCATTGCACAAAACTCGGCCCCGTCCCATTGCACAATCCTGTGCCCCGTCCCATTGCACAATACTGTGCCCCGTCCCATTGCACAATATTGTGCCCTGTCCCATTGCACAATACTCTGGATCATCCCATTGCACAATACTCTGCATCATCCCATTGCACAATACTCTGCCCCACCCCATTCCACCATACTCTCCCCATCCCATTCCACAATACTCTGCCCCTTCCCATTGCACAAAACTCTGCCCCATCCCATTCCACAATACTCTGCCCCGTCCCATTGCACAATACTCTGCCCCGTCCCATTGCACAATACTCTGGATCATCCCATTCCACAATACTCTACATCATCCCATTGCACAATACTCTGCCCCGTCCCATTACACAATACTCTGCCCCAACCCATTCCACCATACTCTCCCCATCCCATTCCATAATAATCTGCATCATCCCATTGCACTATACTCTGTATCATCCCATTGCACAAAACTCTGCCCCATCCCATTCCACCATACTCTGTCCCGTCCCATTCCACAATACCCTGCACCACCTCATTCCACAATACTCTGGACAACCTCATTCCACAATACTCTGCATCATCCCATTGCACAATACTCTGCCCCACCCCATTCCCCAATACACTGCCCCAACCCATTCCGCAATACTCTACCCCACCCCATTCCACAATACTCTGTCCCGTCCCATTGCGCAATACTCTGCACCACCCCATTGCACAGTACTCTGCACCACCCCATTGCACAGTGCACTGCACCACCCCATTCCACAATACACTGCATCACCCCATTTCACAATATTCTTCCCCGTCCCATTGCACAATGCTCTGCCCCGTCCCATTCCACAATACTGTGCCCCTTCCCATTACACAATACTGTGCCCCGTCCCATTGCACAATACTCTGCATCATCCCATTCCACAATACTCTGCATCATCCCATTGCACAATACTCTGCCCCACCCCATTCCACCATACTCACCCCATCCCATTCCATAATACTCTGCATCATCCCTTTGCACTATACTCTGCCCCGTCCCATTGCACAAAACTCTGTCCCACCCCTTTCCACAATACTCTGCACCACCCCATTCCACAATACTCTGCCCCGTCCCATTGCACAATACTCTGCCCCGTCCCATTACACAATACTGTGCCCCATCCCATTACACAGTACTGTGCCCCGTCCCATTACACAGTACTGTGCCCCGTCCCATTGCACAATACTCTGCATCATCCCATTGCACAATACTGTGCCCCACCCCATTCCACCATACTCTGCCCATCCCATTCCACCATACTCTGCCCCATCCCATTGCACCATACTCTGCCCCGTCCCATTCCACAATACTCTGCACCACCTCATTCCACAATACTCTGCATCATCCCGTTGCACAATACTCTGCAACATCCCATTGCACAATACACTGCCCCATCCCATTCCCCAATACACGGCCCCACCCCATTTCGCAATACTCTACCCCACCCCATTCCGCAATACTCGGCCCCGTCCCATTGCACAATACTTGGCCCCGTCCCATTGCAGAATACTCGGCCCCGTCCCATTGCACAAGACTCTGCACCACCCGATTCCACAATACTCTGCACCACCCCATTCCACAATACTCTGCACCACCCCATTGCACAATACTCTGCACCACCCCATTGCACAGTACTCTGCCCCACCCCATTGCACAGTACTCTGCCCCGTCCCATTGCACAATACTCTACCCCGTCCCATCCACAATACTGTGCCCCGTCGCATTGCACAATACTGTGCCCCGTCCCATTGCACAATACTGTGCCCCGTCCCATTGCAGAATACTATGCCCCGTCCCTTTGCACAATACTCTACCCCGTCCCATTGCACAATACTCTACCCCTTCCCATTCCACAATACTCTGCATCATCCCATTCCACAATACTCTGCATCGTCCCATTCCACAATACTCTGCCCCACCCCAGTCCACAATACACTGCCCCACCGCATTCCGCAATACACTGCCCCACCACATTCCACAATACTCTACCCATCCCATTGCACAATATTCTGCCCCATCCCATTGCACAATATTCTGCCCCATCCCATTCCACAATACACTGCACCACCCCATTCCACAATACTCTGCATCGTCCCATTCCACAATACTCTGCCCCACCCCAGTCCACAATACACTGCCCCACCCCATTCCGCAATACACTGCCCCACCACATTCCACAATACTCTTCCCATCCCATTGCACAATATTCTGCCCCATCCCATTGCACAATATTCTGCCCCATCCCATTCCACAATACACTGCACCACCCCATTCCAGTATACTCTGCCCCGTCCCATTGCACAATCTCTGCCCCGTCCCATTCCACAATACTGTGCCCCATCCCATTACACAATACTGTGCCCCGTCCCATTGCACAATACTCTGCATCATCCCATTGCAAAATACTCTGCCCCACCCCATTCCAGCATACTCTGCCCTATCCCATTCCACCATACTCTGCCCCGTCCCATTCCACAATACTCTGCCGCGTCCCATTGCACAATACTCTGCCCCGTCTCATTCCACAATACTGTGCCGCGTCCCATTCCACAATACTCGGACCCGTCCCATTCCACAGTACACTGCACCACCCCATTCCACAATTCTCTGCCCCATCCCATTGCACTATACTGTGCCCCGGCCCATTGCACAATACACTGCACCACCCCATTCCACAATACTCTGCCCCGTCCCATTGCACTATACTCTGCCCCATCCCATTCCACCATTCTCTGCCCCGTCCCATTCCACCATACTCTGCCCCGTCCCATTCCACCATACTCTGCCCCGTCCCATTCCACAATACTGTGCCCTGTCCCATTGCACAATACTGTGCCCCGTCCCATTGCACAATACTCTGCACCACCCCATTGCACAGTACTCTGCCCCACCCCATTGCACAGTACTCTGCCCCGTCCCATTGCACAATACTCTACCCCGTCCCATCCACAATACTGTGCCCCGTCGCATTGCACAATACTGTGCCCCGTCCCATTGCACAATACTGTGCCCCGTCCCATTGCAGAATACTATGCCCCGTCCCTTTGCACAATACTCTACCCCGTCCCATTGCACAATACTCTACCCCTTCCCATTCCACAATACTCTGCATCATCCCATTCCACAATACTCTGCATCGTCCCATTCCACAATACTCTGCCCCACCCCAGTCCACAATACACTGCCCCACCGCATTCCGCAATACACTGCCCCACCACATTCCACAATACTCTACCCATCCCATTGCACAATATTCTGCCCCATCCCATTGCACAATATTCTGCCCCATCCCATTCCACAATACACTGCACCACCCCATTCCACAATACTCTGCATCGTCCCATTCCACAATACTGTGCCCCTTCCCATTACACAATACTGTGCCCCGTCCCATTGCACAATACTCTGCATCATCCCATTCCACAATACTCTGCATCATCCCATTGCACAATACTCTGCCCCACCCCATTCCACCATACTCACCCCATCCCATTCCATAATACTCTGCATCATCCCTTTGCACTATACTCTGCCCCGTCCCATTGCACAAAACTCTGTCCCACCCCTTTCCACAATACTCTGCACCACCCCATTCCACAATACTCTGCCCCGTCCCATTGCACAATACTCTGCCCCGTCCCATTACACAATACTGTGCCCCATCCCATTACACAGTACTGTGCCCCGTCCCATTACACAGTACTGTGCCCCGTCCCATTGCACAATACTCTGCATCATCCCATTGCACAATACTGTGCCCCACCCCATTCCACCATACTCTGCCCATCCCATTCCACCATACTCTGCCCCATCCCATTGCACCATACTCTGCCCCGTCCCATTCCACAATACTCTGCACCACCTCATTCCACAATACTCTGCATCATCCCGTTGCACAATACTCTGCAACATCCCATTGCACAATACACTGCCCCATCCCATTCCCCAATACACGGCCCCACCCCATTTCGCAATACTCTACCCCACCCCATTCCGCAATACTCGGCCCCGTCCCATTGCACAATACTTGGCCCCGTCCCATTGCAGAATACTCGGCCCCGTCCCATTGCACAAGACTCTGCACCACCCGATTCCACAATACTCTGCACCACCCCATTCCACAATACTCTGCACCACCCCATTGCACAATACTCTGCACCACCCCATTGCACAGTACTCTGCCCCACCCCATTGCACAGTACTCTGCCCCGTCCCATTGCACAATACTCTACCCCGTCCCATCCACAATACTGTGCCCCGTCGCATTGCACAATACTGTGCCCCGTCCCATTGCACAATACTGTGCCCCGTCCCATTGCAGAATACTATGCCCCGTCCCTTTGCACAATACTCTACCCCGTCCCATTGCACAATACTCTACCCGTTCCCATTCCACAATACTCTGCATCATCCCATTCCACAATACTCTGCATCGTCCCATTCCACAATACTCTGCCCCACCCCAGTCCACAATACACTGCCCCACCGCATTCCGCAATACACTGCCCCACCACATTCCACAATACTCTACCCATCCCATTGCACAATATTCTGCCCCATCCCATTGCACAATATTCTGCCCCATCCCATTCCACAATACACTGCACCACCCCATTCCACAATACTCTGCATCGTCCCATTCCACAATACTCTGCCCCACCCCAGTCCACAATACACTGCCCCACCCCATTCCGCAATACACTGCCCCACCGCATTCCGCAATACACTGCCCCACCACATTCCACAATACTCTTCCCATCCCATTGCACAATATTCTGCCCCATCCCATTGCACAATATTCTGCCCCATCCCATTCCACAATACACTGCACCACCCCATTCCAGTATACTCTGCCCCGTCCCATTGCACAATCTCTGCCCCGTCCCATTCCACAATACTGTGCCCCATCCCATTACACAATACTGTGCCCCGTCCCATTGCACAATACTCTGCATCATCCCATTGCAAAATACTCTGCCCCACCCCATTCCACCATACTCTGCGCCACCCCATTCCACCATATTCTGCCCCGTCCCATTCCACAATACTCGGCCCCGTCCCATTGCACTATACTTGGCCCCGTCCAATTGCACAAAACTCTGCCCCATCCCATTGCACAATACTGTGCCCCGTCCCATTGCACAATACTGTGCCCCGTCCCATTGCACAATCCTCTGCCCCACCCCATTCCACAATACTCTGCCCCACCCCATTGCACAATACTCTGCACCACCCCATTGCACAGTACTCTGCCCCGTCCCATTGCACAGTACTCTGCCCCGTCCCATTCCACCATACTCTGCCCCATCCCATTGCAGAATACTCTGCACCACCCCATTGCATAATACTCTGTCCTGTCCCATTGCACAATACTCTGCACCACCCCATTGCACAATACTCTGCACCAGCCCATTGCACAATACTCTGGACAACCTCATTCCACAATACTGTGCATCATCCCATTGCACAATACTCTGCCGCACCCCATTCCCCAATACTCTGCCCCGTCCCATTCCACAATACTCTGTCCCGTCCCATTGCGCAATACTCTGCACCACCCCATTGCACAGTACTCTGCACCACCCCATTGCACAGTACACTGCACCACCCCATTCCACAATACACTGCACCACCCCATTCCACAATATTCTTCCCCATCCCATTGCACAATGCTCTGCCCCGTCCCACTCCACAATACTGTGCCCCGTCCCATTACACAATACTGTGCCCCTTCCCATTGCACAATACTGTGCCCCTTCCCATTACACAATACTGTGCCCCGTCCCATTGCACAATACTGTGCCCCTTCCCATTGCACAATACTGTGCCCCGTCCCATTACACAATACTGTTCCCCGTCCCATTGCACAATACTGTGCCCCGTCCCATTGCACAATACTGTGCCCCGTGGCATTGCACAATACTCTGGATCATCCCATTCCACCATACTCTGCCACATCCCATTCCACCATACTCTGCCCCGTCCCATTCCACAATACACTGCTCCACCCCATTCCACAATACTCTGCCCCACCCCATTCCACAATACTGTGCCCCTTCCCATAGCACAATACTGTGCCCCGTCCCATTCCACAATACTCTGCATCATCCGATTGCAAAATACTCGTACAGTCCCATTGCACAAAACTCTGCCACACCCCTTTCCACAATACTCTGCACCACCCCATTCCACAATACTCTGCCCCGTCCCATTGCACAATACTCTGCCCCGTCCCATTCCACAATACTGTGCCCCGTCCCATTACACAATACTGTGCCCCGTCCCATTCCACAATACTGTGCCCCGTCCCATCCACAATACTGTGCCCCGTCCCATTGCACAATACTGTGCCCCGTCCCATTGCACAATACTATGCCCCGTCCCATTGCACAATACTCTGCCCCACCCCTTTCCACCATACTCTGCCCCACCCCATTCCACCATATTCTGCCTCACCCCATTCCACCATACTCTGCCCCACCCCATTCCACCATACTCTGCCCCACCCCATTCCACAGTACTCTGCACCACCCCATTACACAATACTCTGCACCACCCCCTTGCACAATACTCTGCCCCGTCCCATTGCACAATACTCTGCCCCACCCCATTCCACCATACTCTGCGCCACCCCATTCCACCATATTCTGCCCCGTCCCATTCCACAATACTCGGCATCGTCCCATTGCACTATACTTGGCCCCGTCCAATTGCACAAAACTCTGCCCCATCCCATTGCACAATACTGTGCCCCGTCCGATTGCACAATACTGTGCCCCGTCCCATTGCACAATCCTCTGCCCCACCCCATTCCACAATACTCTGCCCCACCCCATTCCACAATACTCTGCATCATCCCATTCCACAATACTCTGCCCCCGTCCCATTGCACAATACTCTGCACCAGCCCATTGCACAATACTCTGGACAACCTCATTCCACAATACTGTGCATCATCCCATTGCACAATACTCTGCCGCACCCCATTCCCCAATACTCTGCCCCGTCCCATTCCACAATACTCTGTCCCGTCCCATTGCGCAATACTCTGCACCACCCCATTGCACAGTACTCTGCACCACCCCATTGCACAGTACACTGCACCACCCCATTCCACAATACACTGCACCACCCCATTCCACAATATTCTTCCCCATCCCATTGCACAATGCTCTGCCCCGTCCCACTCCACAATACTGTGCCCCGTCCCATTACACAATACTGTGCCCCTTCCCATTGCACAATACTGTGCCCCTTCCCATTACACAATACTGTGCCCCGTCCCATTGCACAATACTGTGCCCCTTCCCATTGCACAATACTGTGCCCCGTCCCATTACACAATACTGTTCCCCGTCCCATTGCACAATACTGTGCCCCGTCCCATTGCACAATACTGTGCCCCGTGGCATTGCACAATACTCTGGATCATCCCATTCCACCATACTCTGCCACATCCCATTCCACCATACTCTGCCCCGTCCCATTCCACAATACACTGCTCCACCCCATTCCACAATACTCTGCCCCACCCCATTCCACAATACTGTGCCCCTTCCCATAGCACAATACTGTGCCCCGTCCCATTCCACAATACTCTGCATCATCCGATTGCAAAATACTCGTACAGTCCCATTGCACAAAACTCTGCCACACCCCTTTCCACAATACTCTGCACCACCCCATTCCACAATACTCTGCCCCGTCCCATTGCACAATACTCTGCCCCGTCCCATTCCACAATACTGTGCCCCGTCCCATTACACAATACTGTGCCCCGTCCCATTCCACAATACTGTGCCCCGTCCCATCCACAATACTGTGCCCCGTCCCATTGCACAATACTGTGCCCCGTCCCATTGCACAATACTATGCCCCGTCCCATTGCACAATACTCTGCCCCACCCCTTTCCACCATACTCTGCCCCACCCCATTCCACCATATTCTGCCTCACCCCATTCCACCATACTCTGCCCCACCCCATTCCACCATACTCTGCCCCACCCCATTCCACAGTACTCTGCACCACCCCATTACACAATACTCTGCACCACCCCCTTGCACAATACTCTGCCCCGTCCCATTGCACAATACTCTGCCCCACCCCATTCCACCATACTCTGCGCCACCCCATTCCACCATATTCTGCCCCGTCCCATTCCACAATACTCGGCATCGTCCCATTGCACTATACTTGGCCCCGTCCAATTGCACAAAACTCTGCCCCATCCCATTGCACAATACTGTGCCCCGTCCGATTGCACAATACTGTGCCCCGTCCCATTGCACAATCCTCTGCCCCACCCCATTCCACAATACTCTGCCCCACCCCATTCCACAATACTCTGCATCATCCCATTCCACAATACTCTGCCCCCGTCCCATTGCACAATACTCTGCCCCGTCCCATTGCGCTATCCTCGGCCCCGTCCCATTGCACAATACTTGGCCCCACCCCATTCCACCGTACTCTGCCCCACCCCATTCCACCATATTCTGCCCCACCCCATTCCACCATACTCTGCCCCACCCCATTCCACCATACTCTGCCCCACCCCATTCCACAGTACTCTGCACCACCCCATTGCACAGTACTCTGCACCATCCCATTCCACAATACTCTGCCCCACCCCATTGCACAATACTCTGCCCTGTACAATTGCACAATACTCTGCCCCGTCCCATTGCACCATACTCTGCCCCACCCCATTCCACCATATTCTGCCCAACCCCATTCCACAATACTCTGCCCCGTCCCATTGCACTATACTCGGCTCCGTCCCATTGCACAAAACTCGGCCCCGTCCCATTGCACAATCCTGTGCCCCGTCCCATTGCACAATACTGTGCCCCGTCCCATTGCACAATATTGTGCCCTGTCCCATTGCACAATACTCTGGATCATCCCATTGCACAATACTCTGCATCATCCCATTGCACAATACTCTGCCCCACCCCATTCCACCATACTCTCCCCATCCCATTCCACAATACTCTGCCCCTTCCCATTGCACAAAACTCTGCCCCATCCCATTCCACAATACTCTGCCCCGTCCCATTGCACAATACTCTGCCCCGTCCCATTGCACAATACTCTGGATCATCCCATTCCACAATACTCTACATCATCCCATTGCACAATACTCTGCCCCGTCCCATTACACAATACTCTGCCCCAACCCATTCCACCATACTCTCCCCATCCCATTCCATAATAATCTGCATCATCCCATTGCACTATACTCTGTATCATCCCATTGCACAAAACTCTGCCCCATCCCATTCCACCATACTCTGTCCCGTCCCATTCCACAATACCCTGCACCACCTCATTCCACAATACTCTGGACAACCTCATTCCACAATACTCTGCATCATCCCATTGCACAATACTCTGCCCCACCCCATTCCCCAATACACTGCCCCAACCCATTCCGCAATACTCTACCCCACCCCATTCCACAATACTCTGTCCCGTCCCATTGCGCAATACTCTGCACCACCCCATTGCACAGTACTCTGCACCACCCCATTGCACAGTGCACTGCACCACCCCATTCCACAATACACTGCATCACCCCATTTCACAATATTCTTCCCCGTCCCATTGCACAATGCTCTGCCCCGTCCCATTCCACAATACTGTGCCCCTTCCCATTACACAATACTGTGCCCCGTCCCATTGCACAATACTCTGCATCATCCCATTCCACAATACTCTGCATCATCCCATTGCACAATACTCTGCCCCACCCCATTCCACCATACTCACCCCATCCCATTCCATAATACTCTGCATCATCCCTTTGCACTATACTCTGCCCCGTCCCATTGCACAAAACTCTGTCCCACCCCTTTCCACAATACTCTGCACCACCCCATTCCACAATACTCTGCCCCGTCCCATTGCACAATACTCTGCCCCGTCCCATTACACAATACTGTGCCCCATCCCATTACACAGTACTGTGCCCCGTCCCATTACACAGTACTGTGCCCCGTCCCATTGCACAATACTCTGCATCATCCCATTGCACAATACTGTGCCCCACCCCATTCCACCATACTCTGCCCATCCCATTCCACCATACTCTGCCCCATCCCATTGCACCATACTCTGCCCCGTCCCATTCCACAATACTCTGCACCACCTCATTCCACAATACTCTGCATCATCCCGTTGCACAATACTCTGCAACATCCCATTGCACAATACACTGCCCCATCCCATTCCCCAATACACGGCCCCACCCCATTTCGCAATACTCTACCCCACCCCATTCCGCAATACTCGGCCCCGTCCCATTGCACAATACTTGGCCCCGTCCCATTGCAGAATACTCGGCCCCGTCCCATTGCACAAGACTCTGCACCACCCGATTCCACAATACTCTGCACCACCCCATTCCACAATACTCTGCACCACCCCATTGCACAATACTCTGCACCACCCCATTGCACAGTACTCTGCCCCACCCCATTGCACAGTACTCTGCCCCGTCCCATTGCACAATACTCTACCCCGTCCCATCCACAATACTGTGCCCCGTCGCATTGCACAATACTGTGCCCCGTCCCATTGCACAATACTGTGCCCCGTCCCATTGCAGAATACTATGCCCCGTCCCTTTGCACAATACTCTACCCCGTCCCATTGCACAATACTCTACCCCTTCCCATTCCACAATACTCTGCATCATCCCATTCCACAATACTCTGCATCGTCCCATTCCACAATACTCTGCCCCACCCCAGTCCACAATACACTGCCCCACCGCATTCCGCAATACACTGCCCCACCACATTCCACAATACTCTACCCATCCCATTGCACAATATTCTGCCCCATCCCATTGCACAATATTCTGCCCCATCCCATTCCACAATACACTGCACCACCCCATTCCACAATACTCTGCATCGTCCCATTCCACAATACTCTGCCCCACCCCAGTCCACAATACACTGCCCCACCCCATTCCGCAATACACTGCCCCACCACATTCCACAATACTCTTCCCATCCCATTGCACAATATTCTGCCCCATCCCATTGCACAATATTCTGCCCCATCCCATTCCACAATACACTGCACCACCCCATTCCAGTATACTCTGCCCCGTCCCATTGCACAATCTCTGCCCCGTCCCATTCCACAATACTGTGCCCCATCCCATTACACAATACTGTGCCCCGTCCCATTGCACAATACTCTGCATCATCCCATTGCAAAATACTCTGCCCCACCCCATTCCAGCATACTCTGCCCTATCCCATTCCACCATACTCTGCCCCGTCCCATTCCACAATACTCTGCCGCGTCCCATTGCACAATACTCTGCCCCGTCTCATTCCACAATACTGTGCCGCGTCCCATTCCACAATACTCGGACCCGTCCCATTCCACAGTACACTGCACCACCCCATTCCACAATTCTCTGCCCCATCCCATTGCACTATACTGTGCCCCGGCCCATTGCACAATACACTGCACCACCCCATTCCACAATACTCTGCCCCGTCCCATTGCACTATACTCTGCCCCATCCCATTCCACCATTCTCTGCCCCGTCCCATTCCACCATACTCTGCCCCGTCCCATTCCACCATACTCTGCCCCGTCCCATTCCACAATACTGTGCCCTGTCCCATTGCACAATACTGTGCCCCGTCCCATTGCACAATACTCTGCACCACCCCATTGCACAGTACTCTGCCCCACCCCATTGCACAGTACTCTGCCCCGTCCCATTGCACAATACTCTACCCCGTCCCATCCACAATACTGTGCCCCGTCGCATTGCACAATACTGTGCCCCGTCCCATTGCACAATACTGTGCCCCGTCCCATTGCAGAATACTATGCCCCGTCCCTTTGCACAATACTCTACCCCGTCCCATTGCACAATACTCTACCCCTTCCCATTCCACAATACTCTGCATCATCCCATTCCACAATACTCTGCATCGTCCCATTCCACAATACTCTGCCCCACCCCAGTCCACAATACACTGCCCCACCGCATTCCGCAATACACTGCCCCACCACATTCCACAATACTCTACCCATCCCATTGCACAATATTCTGCCCCATCCCATTGCACAATATTCTGCCCCATCCCATTCCACAATACACTGCACCACCCCATTCCACAATACTCTGCATCGTCCCATTCCACAATACTCTGCCCCACCCCAGTCCACAATACACTGCCCCACCCCATTCCGCAATACACTGCCCCACCACATTCCACAATACTCTTCCCATCCCATTGCACAATATTCTGCCCCATCCCATTGCACAATATTCTGCCCCATCCCATTCCACAATACACTGCACCACCCCATTCCAGTATACTCTGCCCCGTCCCATTGCACAATCTCTGCCCCGTCCCATTCCACAATACTGTGCCCCATCCCATTACACAATACTGTGCCCCGTCCCATTGCACAATACTCTGCATCATCCCATTGCAAAATACTCTGCCCCACCCCATTCCAGCATACTCTGCCCTATCCCATTCCACCATACTCTGCCCCGTCCCATTCCACAATACTCTGCCGCGTCCCATTGCACAATACTCTGCCCCGTCTCATTCCACAATACTGTGCCGCGTCCCATTCCACAATACTCGGACCCGTCCCATTCCACAGTACACTGCACCACCCCATTCCACAATTCTCTGCCCCATCCCATTGCACTATACTGTGCCCCGGCCCATTGCACAATACACTGCACCACCCCATTCCACAATACTCTGCCCCGTCCCATTGCACTATACTCTGCCCCATCCCATTCCACCATTCTCTGCCCCGTCCCATTCCACCATACTCTGCCCCGTCCCATTCCACCATACTCTGCCCCGTCCCATTCCACAATACTGTGCCCTGTCCCATTGCACAATACTGTGCCCCGTCCCATTGCACAATACTCTGCATCATCCCATTGCAAAATACTCTGCCCCACCTCATTCCAGCATACTCTGCCCCATCCCATTCCACCATACTCTGCCCCGTCCCATTCCACAATACTCTGCCGCGTCCCATTGCACAATACTCTGCCCCGTCTCATTCCACAATACTGTGCCGCGTCCCATTCCACAATACTCGGCCCCGTCCCATTCCACAATACACTGCACCACCCCATTCCACAATACTCTGCATCATCCCATTCCACAATACTCTGCATCATCCCATTGCACAATACTCTGCCCCACCCCAGTCCACAATACACTGACCCACCCCATTCTGCAATACACTGCCCCACCCCATTCCACAATACTCTACCCCGTCCCATTGCACAATACTCTGCCCCATCCCATTCCGCAATACACTGCATCATCCCATTGCACAATACTCTGCCCCACCCCATTCCACCATACTCTCCCCATCCCATTCCACAATACTCTGCCCCGTCCCATTGCACAAAACTCTGCCCCGTCCCATTGCACAATACTCTGCCCCGTCCCATTGCACAAAACTCTGCCCCGTCCCATTGCAGAATACTCTGCCCCGTCCCATTGCACAATACTGTGCCCCGTCCCATTGCACAATACTGTGCCCCGTCCCATTGCACAATACTCTGCATCCTCCCATTCCACAATACTCTGCATCATCCCATTGCACAATACTCTGCATCATCCCATTGCAGAATACTCTGCCCCACCCATTCCACCATACTCTGCCCCGTCCCATTCCACCATATTCTGCCCCGTCCCATTCCACCATACTCTGTCCCGTCCCATTCCACAATACTCTGCACCACCTCATTCCACAATACTCTGGACAACCTCATTCCACAATACTCTGCAACATCCCATTGCACAATACTCTGCCCCACCCCATTCCCCAATACACTGCCCCAACCCATTCCGCAATACTCTACCCCACCCCATTCCACAATACTCTGTCCCGTCCCATTGCGCAATACTCTGCACCACCCCATTGCACAGTACTCTGCACCACCCCATTGCACAGTACACTGCACCACCCCATTCCACAATACACTGCACCACCCCATTCCACAATATTCTTCCCCGTCCCATTGCACAATGCTCTGCCCCGTCCCACTCCACAATACTGTGCCCCGTCCCATTACACAATACTGTGCCCCTTCCCATTGCACAATACTGTGCCCCGTCCCATTGCACAATACTCTGCATCATCCCATTCCACAATACTCTGCATCATCCCATTGCACAATACTCTGCCCCACCCCATTCCACCATACTCCCCCCATCCCATTCCACAATACTCTGCATCATCCCTTTGCGCTATACTCTGCCTCGTCCCATTGCACAATACTCTGCCCCGTCCCATTCCACAATACTGTGCCCCGTCCCATTACTCAATACTGTGCCCCGTCCCATTGCACAATACTGTGCCCCGTCCCATTGCACAATACTCTGCATCATCCCATTGCACAATACTGTGCCCCACCCCATTCCACCATACTCTGCCCATCCCATTCCACCATACTCTGCCCATCCCATTCCACCATACTCTGCCCCATCCCATTGCACCATACTCTGCCCCGTCCCATTCTACATTACTCTGCCCCGTCCCATTCTACAATACTCTACCCCACCCCATTCCGCAATACTCGGCCCCGTCCCATTGCACAATACTTGGCCCCGTCCCATTGCAGAATACTCGGCCCCGTCCCATTGCACAAGACTCTGCACCACCCGATTCCACAATACTCTGCACCACCCCATTCCACAATACTCTGCACCACCCCATTGCACAATACTCTGCACCACCCCATTGCACAGTACTCTGCCCCGTCCCATTGCACAGTACTCTGCCCCGTCCCATTCCACCATACTCTGCCCCATCCCATTGCAGAATACTCTGCACCACCCCATTGCACAATACTCTGTCCTGTCCCATTGCACAATACTCTGCACCACCCCATTGCACAATACTCTGCACCAGCCCATTGCACAGTACTCTGCCCCGTCCCATTGCACAATACTCTGCCCCGTCCCATTACACAATACTCTGCCCCGTCCCATTGCACAATACCGTGCCCCGTCCCATTGCACAATACTCTGCACTACCCCATTCCACAATACTCTGCCCCGTCCCATTCCACTATACTCTGCCCCACCCCAATCCATAATACACTGCCCCACCCCATTCCACAATATTCTGCCCCACCCCATTCCACAATACTCTGCACCACCCCATTCCACAAAACTCTGCCCCACTCCATTCCACAATACTCTGCCCCACCCCAATCCGTAATACACTGCCCCACCCCATTCCACAATATTCTGCCCCACCCCATTCCACAATACTCTGCACCACCCCATTCCACAATACTCTGCCCCACTCCATTCCACAATACACTGCCCCACCCCAATCTGCAATACACTGCCCCACCCCATTCCACAATACTCTGCATCATCCCATTCCACAATACTCTGCCCCGTCCCATTCCACAATAATCTGCACCACCCCATTCCGCAATAATCTGCACCACCCCATTCCGCAATAATCTGCATCATCCCATTCCACAATACTCTGCCCCGTCCCATTCCACAATACTCTGCATCATCCCATTCCACAATACTCTGCCCCGTCCCATTCCGCAATACTCTGCACCACCCCATTCCGCAATAATCTGCAACATCCCATTCCGCAATACTCTGACCCAATACACTGCCCCACCCCAATCTGCAATACACTGCCCCACCCCATTCCACAATACACTGCACCACCCCATTCCACAATACACTGCACCACCCCATTCCACAATACTCTGCATCATCCCATTCCCCAATTCTCTGCCCCGTCCCATTCCACAATTCTCTGCCCCGTCCCATTCAACAGCACTCCACACCCATCCCATTCCACAGTACTCTGCACCACCCCATTCCACAATACTCTGCCCCACCCCATTCCACAGTACTCTGCATCATCCCATTCCACAATACTCTGAGCCGTCCCATTCCACAATACTCTGACCCGTCCCATTCCACAATACTCTGCCCCACCCCATTCCACAATACTCTGCCCCACCCCATTCCACAATACTCTGCCCCACCCCATTCCACAATACTCTGCCCCACCCCAATCTGTAATACTCTGCCCCGTCCCATTCCACAATACTCTGCTCCACCCTATTCCACAATACTCTGCTCCACCCCATTCCACAATACTCTGCCACGTCCCATTCCACAATACTCTGCCTCGTCCCATTCCACAGTACTCTGCTCCACCCCATTCCACAATACTCTGCTCCACCCCATTCCACAATACTCTGCCCCACCCCATTCCACAATACACTGCCCCGTCCCATTCCACAATACTCTGCTCCACCCCATTCCACAATACTCTGCATCATCCCATTCCACAATACACTGCCCCGTCCCATTCCACAATACTCTGCTCCACCCCATTCCACAATACTCTGCCCCGTCCCATTCCACAATACTCTGCCCCGTCCCATTCCACAATACTCTGCTCCACCCCATTCCACAATACTCTGCTCCACCCCATTCCACAATACTCTGCCCCACCCCATTCCACAATACTCTGCCCCGTCCCATTCCACAATACTCTGCCCCGTCCCATTCCACAATACTCTGCCCCGTCCCATTCCACAATACTCTGCTCCGTCCCATTCCACAATACTCTGCCCCGTCCCATTCCACAATACTCTGCCCCGTCCCATTCCACAATACTCTGCCCCGTCCCATTCCACAATACTCTGCTCCGTCCCATTCCACAATACTCTGCCCCGTCCCATTCCACAATAGTCTGTCCCATCCCATTCCACAATACTCTGTCCCGTCCCATTCCACAATACTCTGCCCCGTCCCTTTCCACAATACTCTGCCCCGTCCCTTTCCACAATACTCTGCCCCGTCCCTTTCCACAATACTCTGCCCCGTCCCTTTCCACAATACTCTGCCCCGTCCCTTTCCACAATACTCTGCTCCACCCCATTCCACAATACTCTGCTCCACCCCATTCCACAATACTCTGCTCCACCCCATTCCACAATACTCTGCCCCACCCCATTCCGCAATACACTGCCCCACCCCATTCCACAATACTCTACCCATCCCATTGCACAATACTCTGCCCCGTCCCATTCCACAATACTCTGCCCCGTCCCATTCCACAATACTCTGCCCCGTCCCATTCTACAATACTCTGCCCCGTCCCATTCCACAATACTCTGCCCCGTCCCATTCCACAATACTCTGCCCCACCCCATTCCACAATACTCTGCCCCACCCCATTCCACAATACTCTGCACCACCCCATTCCACAATACTCTGCACCGTCCCATTCCACAATACTCTGCACCGTCCCATTCCACAATACTCTGCACCACCCCATTGCACAATATTCTGCCCCGTCCCATTCCACAATACTCTGCATCGTCCCATTCCACAATACTCTGCCCCGTCCCATTCCACAATACTCTGCGCCACCCCATTCCACAATACTCTGCACCGTCCCATTCCACAATACTCTGCACCACCCCATTGCACAATACTCTGCCCCGTCCCATTCTACAATACTCTGCCCCGTCCCATTCCACAATACCCTGCCCCGTCCCATTGCACAGTTTGGTTTGTTGCATCTTTGCCATTCTTTTCTTTGTGTGCTTATTCCCAACATAAGGAAAAAAATAGTTGCATTTGAACCAGCTCTTCCCAGGATAAGAATATTAATCTCGGAAAATATGTTAGAAACTGTATGATATTTGAAGAGGAAGTAGGTGAAGTTTGGAAGGAGATCCTACGTTGTAGAGAGTTGGATGTTGTAACCTGTGAACTCAGTGCTGAAAAAGGAATGGAATTGATTTGATATCCTGTTATTGAAACTCATGCAGGTGTTGTGTGAAGCTCTGATCCTTGCTCTCATTACCAAGCCAGTTGACCCTGATGAGGATGATAAACTGGTTGAAGAACCCTTGATTAAGAAAACTTCCGAAAGAATCAGTAAAGTTCGCGCTCCATATGGTTACAGTCTCCTTCAAGCCAAAGAAGAGGCGCGAAAAGTGAGAGTATTGTACACACTGATGAAGGTACAAGATTTGCAGTTCATTCTTAATAGTATAACCTCAACTGATTGAGATGTTTAATAGTTCAGTAGTTTTAAAAATATCAAAGAAATGTATGCAATATACATCCTGATATTCTTGTTCTTTACAGACATCCACAAAAACAGAGGAGTGCCCCAAAGTGTGAGTGACAGTTAAAACGTTAGAACCCTAAAGCCCCCCTCCCCCCGGGCCCTCTTCCATGCACAAGCAATAGCAAAACAATGACCCTCTCCCACCCCCACCCACTTCCGCAAAAAAGCCTCAGCACTCTCCACCCACCAAGTATGTAATAGTAAGGCCCCCCCAAGAACGACCAAGATCTGCAGTACAACAAAAACTAATCATTCACCCGACAGTTCTGCATACCACAGGCGAGCTAGTGCTCTCTCTCTCTCTCTTTCTCCCTCTCCCTCTCTTTCTCCCTCTCCCTCTCTCTCTCTCTCTCTAACTCACACTCATTCACTCACTAATCATTCACCCGAGTTCTGCATACCACAGGCGAGCTAGCGCTCTCTCTCTCTCTCTCTCTCTCCCTCTCCCTCTCTCTCTGACACACTCACTCACTCACTCATAAAGGGAAAAAGAGATGTCCCCTTTCACAATAGGATAACATTGGTACAAAATCTACTGGATGTATTCCAGATAACAATAGTATTTGGGATGCTAAATGTATAAGTTTATAAAGATAGGAAAAAGAGTAACATTGAGGTAGAAGATCAACTCTGATATTGAAGGGCTTTTTACCCCTGCTTGTCCCTGCTGCTCTTTCTTACCAAACTAATTCCTCCTGTGTGGGCAAATCAGAAAGTGCCTAAATGAAGAGATGAAAACGCAGCAGATTGTGTGGAAAACTGAGGCAATTTTATTCAAGAGGTAGATTGTTTTAAATGGTGAAACGTCAAAAGGGCTTGACAGGCAGTGTATAAAAATCACCTGAAGCTGGTGTGCAGGTACAATAAGTGATTAGGATTCAATGCAACAGGGTTTCAATAATACGATAAATATTATATAGGGCTCCCACCTAGAATATTGTTTATAGGTCTGAGTTCCTCCGTGGAGGAAGGACATTCTTATAGGAGGAATCTAAGAGAGATTCACCACATTGACGAATGGAATGGCTTATTGTTGCAAGAGAAGAGATGAAACCTAAATTCTAGAGTGTAGAAGAAGGAAAGGTGATCATAGTCTTACAAGGCAGGTTAAATGAAGAGATGATAACTGGGGTGTCCAGAAGCAAATGTCACATTCTGAAAATTAAAGAGTTGGCCATTCAAGACAGAGATGAAAAGAAATTTCTTCTCGCAGAGGATAGTAAATCTTTGGAATTATCTATCAAAGAACTGTGGAGGCTCAGTCACTGAGCATTTTGAAGATCAAGATTGATAGAATTTTTGATATTAAAGAAATGTAGAGATAAGGAGTTGCTGCAGAAGGTGGTGCTGAAGCAAAAGGTCACTCATTACAATTCATTGACAGAGGAGACGCGGTGAGCTGAATGGCCGACATTCTGCTCCTCTTTCTTACGTTCTTATTTTCTCTTGTAGGGGTAGCCTTAAGAGAAAATTGCAAGCAGTCTTGCCCAAAGAAAATATTATGAGTCAATTAAGAACTTGAAAACTGAAATTGATGTTTTGTTTTATTAGGCATTTTGGGATACAGAGCCAAGCTGATATTTGAGGTTAGGGTCCAAGATGTTTACATTAAGAACTGAAGGGCTGCATCCTCTTCCTTTATTCTTGAGTCAGATACAACAATTCTGCTCATACCCCAGATAAGTCTAGGAACTTTATATCCCAACCTGCTACCGCTGATCTTATTTAATCATTGGCGGTATCTATTAACCATATCCAAGACCTAGCTAAAGTCCAGGAGTAACTGAGAATTACATGGCATTTGCAAAGCAGTGAGGCAGAAAAAAATTCAGACAGTTATAAAGAGGACGGGCTGTAGAAGGAGTCTTCCAGGTGAATTTTGAAGGCAGGAGGAATGAAGCACAGCTCCGGAATATAGGGGCAAGCTGAATGGAAGGAAGGCATGGAGTTAGGGCAGATGCAGTAGCATGGATATGATCTGGAGAAAGAGAGGCAAGGCCTTGGACGGATTAATAGGGAAGGGCCAGGAATGTTTTTACTTGATGTGATCAGACTGGGATTCCTTTCTCTCTAGAACTGTATTGTGCACATGCTCTTCCTGCTGGTAGTGCTCATCATCAACTATCAGGGATGCTCTGAAAACACCAATGCACGGCTTCTGCGAGCTGCTATTCAGCAGTCAATAGTTGGCAAGAATCCACATGCAACCAACACTGGTGTTACTCCGAGGTCAGTGATTTACATCATTCCAAGAACTGGATTACATGTTTGACTCTAAATAACTTGTGCTATCTTGTTCTTTGCACTAGTTGGCTCCTCAGCTTTGATCAGAACAAAAGCAGAGGCAGGATGGGTCCTGTTGTCCCTTGTGTCTGATCCACCATTCAATAAGGTCATGGCCAATCTTCTTCCTCAGTCCCAGATTTCTCAATCCCATACATTCTTCTCTGAGCAAAATTAATCCCAATCAAGTACATGCCATGTATCGTGGTACATTTTAAATAACTGAACTCATTCTATATACAGACAGTAGCATGAGAACTCTTCCACTCATCAGAGTGGGCTCAATTTGAACAGAGTTAGAGGGTCATTTGGTTGTATTCACTTGTATGATGTTTAGTGGTAGGCCAGAGGGTTGGGAGATGTTTTGGAACCAGCAAAAGAATGGTTAAAAGATTAAATGGTTAAATGGTTAAAGTGGTTATAAAAAGAAAAAAAACTGTATAGTATGAGAGTAAGCCAAATGAAGTGCTTAGAGAATTGGTTTTGCCGTTACTTATTTCCTGCCTCAGAAGACCTGGATCCACCTCAGTTTGTCGAGCACCACAACAGGACAACACCATGTATTGACGTAGAGTGAAAAGCTTGTTGTCCATGCAGATTTCATTACAACAGTGCATTGAGGGTAGACAGTAACAGAATGCAGAGATTTAAAAGTGTAGAATGATTATAATGAGTAAATCTTCAGAGAGCAGGTTGCACTATGGCTCCTCAGTCTACTCTGGACCACCTACATAACAGGAGCACGTGCATCAAGCTGCTGTTCATTGACGTTTAACACGATCCCTTCCAAACCTACCATCATCCTCCAAGACCTTGGCCTCTGTACCTGTCTCTGCAACTGAAACCTTGACTTCCTCGTTAGTAAACCTCAGTCAGTGAGGCTTGGTAACAATATCTTCTCCTAGTAGCCCCCGATCTACTGATTGCATAGCTAAGCACAGCTCCAGTGCCATATGCGCTTTTGTCGATAAAACCATGGCTGTAGGATGAATGTGAAGTGTTAATGCACAGGATATACAAAACCATACTTACAGGAAGTAGGTGAGTGCTTCTCCTCCCTTTCCATCAACCCTCGCAGACACAGCTACTCAAGCTGACCTAGTTGTGTGCCAGCACTGCACGTGCTTCTCCTCCAGCTGGTCAGATACGGCTTCTCAGGGCATTGCTGGTAGCACGGTCACTGCAGTCGTAACACAGGAAAGGAAACGGCTGTGGGTTTGGGCACCATCACTTCGGATGTGGGTTGACAGCCACTATATCTCCTGTGGGGAGTCAGGCCAGTGGTTCTGGAGAGCTCCTAGGGCACTGAAAAACAGCAGATGTAACACCACCAAAGAAGAACGGAGAGACACAGAATCAGGAAACTTCAGGCCATTTTCATTGGGAAAATGCTGGATTTCATTATTAAAGAGACAGGACATTTAGAAAGTCACAAGACAATCAAGCAAAATTATCATAGTTTGATTAGAACAAGCTGCATTTTAGAGACATTCCAGACATTCCATTTCAGCTGTAACCTTTTATATGGTAAGAGTATCTGGGGCTGGCGGTGTAAAATGGATAGGGGCTAGATTCATGTGATTAATGGATTATTTTCAGACTGACAATGTGTAACCAGTGGAGATCCGTAGGGGTCAATGCTGGGGTGTCAACTACATACAATCTATGTTCGTAATGTTGAAGAGACAGAATGAACTGTGGTGAAATTTACCAAAGGGTGGGTTTCAACGGTCTTTTAAATCAAAGCAAGAGGCGGAGAGGGAAGAAGTAAAGGCATCTCGGAGAAAAGCCGTTTTTTCTAACTGATTGGGGAAAAGAGGCTAGACTGCACAGACGCGTGACGTAGCACACCAAAGTTTTAAAAAAAAGACTGCCATGTACAGTGGCCATCGTCGTAGCGGACATTGTAGGAGTGGACTGAGGCAGAGTGGGACGCACTTGGCTCAATCAGGCTTCGGAGAGAACAGGCAGAGGCGAGGTTGAACGGGGAACGACTGCGCAAGCACGTGAATGTCGGCCTCTGAGATCAGCGGGATAATTTAAAAAGCGAGCAGAGGCTGAGTACGAGCTTCACTCCAGGTGAGGTAAGGCCGGGTAAGCTCCTTTAATTAATCTAATTAGCTTAGGAGTAGGTAATGGAGGCAGCAGTTAGGGCAGTTGAGTGCTCTGTTTGCAGTATGTGGGAAGTCAGGGCGAGCACAGCTGTCCCTGATGACTACACCTGCAAAAGGAACATCCAGCTGCAGCTCCTGACAAACCGTGTTAGGGAACTGGAGCTGAAGCTGGATGAACTTCGGATCATTCCGGAGGCAGAGGCAGAAATAGACAGGAGTTTCAGGGAGATAGTCACCCCTAGGAGTCAGGAGACAGGTAGTTGGGTGACTGTCAGGAGAGGGAAGGGGAGTAGACAGGAAGAGCAGAGCACCCCTGTGGCCGTTCCCATCAACAATAAGTATACCGTTTTGGATACAGTTGGTGGGGACAACCTACCAGGGACAAGTTGCAGTGGTTCAATCTCTGGCACCGAAACTGGACCCTCAGCTCAGAAGGGAAGGAGGGAAAAGAGGAGAGCAGTAGTGATAGGGGATTCGATAGTTAGGGGGACAGATAGGAGGTTCTGGGGAAGAGATCGAGAATCCCGGATGGTCTGTTGCCTCCCTGGTGTAAGGGTCTGCGATATCTTGGATAGAGTTCTCAGTATTCTCAAGAGGGAGGGTGAGCAGCCGGATGTCGTAGTCCACGTAGGGACCAATGACGTGGGTAGGAAGAGTGAGGAGGTCCTGAAAGGTGAGTTTAGGGAGCTAGGTGCCAAGTTAAAGGACAGGACCTCCAGGATAGCAATCTCAGGATTGCTACCAGTGCCACGTGCAGGTGGGTTTGGAAATAGTAAGATAGTGCAGATCAACATGTGGCTGAAGACATGGTGCAAGAGGGAGGGCTTCAGATTTAAGATAATTGGACATTTTTCCAGGGAATGTGGGACCTGTTCCAGTGGGACAGTTTATATCTGAACTGGAGGGGGACAAATATTCTTGCAGGTAGGTTTGCTAGAGAGGCTCCAGTGGATTAAAACTAGGTACAAGGGGGGAGGGGAACCAGAGTGCAGGAACAGATGTATGGAAGAAGGAAGAAAAAGAAGACAGTAAAGTTGTTTGCACCGTTAGAGATAAACAAAAGGAGAGGTGGAGAATTTCTTAAATGCGTTTATTTTAATGCTAGGAGCATTGTAAGAAAGGTGGATGAGCTTAGATCATGGATTGATACCTGGAAATATGATGTTGTAGCTATTAGTGAAACATGGTTGCAGGAGGGGTGTGATTGGCAACTAAATATTCCTGGATTTCGTTGCTTCAGGTGTGATAGAATTGGAGGGGCCAGAGGGGGAGGTGCAGCATTGCTTGTCAGAGAAAATATAACAGCGATGCTCTGGCAGGATAGATTAGAGGGCTTGTTTAGGGAGGCTATTTGGGTGGAATTGAGGAATGGGAAAGGTGTAGTAACACTTATAGGAGTTTATTATTGACCAACTAATGGGGAGCGAGAATTGGAGGAGCAAATTTGCAAGGAGATAGCAGATATTTGCAGTAAGCACAGGGTTGTGATTGTGGGAGATTTTAATTTTCCACACATAGACTGGGAAGCCCATGCTGTAAAAGGGCTGGATGGTTTGGAGTTTGTAAAATGTTTGCAGGATAGGTTTTTACAGCAATACATAGAGGTACCAACTAGAGAAGGGGCAGTGTTGGATCTCTGGTTAGGGAATCAGATAAGTCAGGTGATGGAGGTATGTGTTGGGGAGCACTTCGGGTCCAGTGATCACAATGCCATTAGCTTCAATATAATTATGGAGAAGGATAGGACTGGACCCAGAGTTGAGATTTTTGATTGGAAAAAGACTAACTTTGAGGAGATGCAAAAGGATTTAGAAGGAGTGGATTGGGACAGTTTGTTTTATTGGAAGGATGTAATAGAGAAATGGAGGTCATTAAAAGGAGAAATTTTGAGGGTAGAGAATCTTTATGTTTCTGTTAGGTTGAAAGGAAAGGTTAAAAGTTTGAGAGAGCCATGGTTTTCCAGGGATACTGGAAACGGTTCGGAAAAAGAGAGAGATCTACAATAAATATAGGCAGCATGGAGTAAATGAGGTGTTCGAGGAATATAAAGAATGTAAAAAGAATCTTAAGAAAGAAATTAGAAAAGCTAAAAGAAGATAAAAGGTTGCTTTGGCAAGTAAGATGAAAGTAAATCCAAAGGGTTTCTACAGCTATGCTAATAGCAAAAGGATAGTGAAGGATAAAATTGGACCCTTAGAGAATCAGAGTGGACAGCTATGTGTGGAGCCAAAAGAGATGGGGGAGATTTTCAACAATTTCTTTTTGGTATTCACTAAGGAGAAGGATATTGAATTGTGTAAGGTAAGGGAAACAAGTAGAGAAGTTATGGAAACTATGACAATTAAAGAGGAGGAAGTACTGGCGCTTTTAAGGAATACAGAAGTGGATAATTCTCCGGGTCCTGACAGGATATTCCTTAGGACCTAGAGGGAAGTTAGTGTAGAAATAGCAGGGGATCTGACAGAAATATTTCAAATGTCATCAGAAACGGGGATGGATTGGCATATTGCTCATGTTGTTCCATTGTTTAAAAAGGGTTCTTAGAGTAAACCTAGCAATTATAGGCCTGTAAGTTTGACGTCAGTGGTGGGTAAATTAATGGAAAGTATTCTTAGAGATGATATATATAATTATCTGGATAGACAGGATCTGATTAGGAACAGTCAGCATGGATTTGTGTGTGGAAGGTCATGTTTGACAAATCTTATTGAATTTTTTGAAGAGGTTACTAGGAAAGTTGACAAGGGTAAAGCAGTGGATGTTGTCTAAATGAACTTCAGTAAGGCCTTTGACAAGGTTCCACACGGAAGGTTAGTTAGGAAGGTTCAATCTTTAGGTGTTAATATTGAAGTATTAAAATGGATTCAACAGTGGCTGTATGGGAGATGCCAGAGAGTAGTGGTGGATAACTGTCTGTCAGGTTGGAGGCCAGTGACTAGTGGTGTGGCTCAGGGATCTGTACTGGGTCCAATGTTGTTTGTCATATACATTAATGATCTGGATGATAGTGTGGTAAATTGGATTAGTAAGTATGCAGATGATACTAAGATAGGTGGCGTTGTGGATAATGAAGTAGGTTTTCAAAGCTTGCAGAGAGATTTAGGCCAGTTAGAACAGTGGGCTCAAAGATGGCAGATGGAGTTTAATACTGTTAAGTGTGAGGTACTACATTTTGGTAGGAATAATCAAAGTAGGACATACATGGTAAATGGTAGGGCATGGCAGTAGTACAGAGTGATCTAGGAATAATGGTGCATCGTTCCCTGAAGGTGGAATCTCATGTGGATAGGGTGGTGAAGAAAGCTTTTGGTATGCTGGCCTTTATAAATCAGAGAATTGAGTATAGGAGTTGGGATGTAATGATAAAATTGTATAAGGCATTGGTAAGGCCAAATTTGGAGTATTGTGTACAGTTCTGGTCACCAAATTATAGGAAAAATGTCAATAAAATACAGAGAGTACAGAGGAGATTTACTAGAATGTTACCTGGGTTTCAGCACCTAAGTTACAGAGAAAGGTTGAACAAGTTAGGTCTTTATTCTTTGGAGCTTAGAAGGTTGAGGTGGTACGATATAGGTATTTAAAATTATGAGGGGGATAGATAGAGTTGACGTTGATAGGCTTTTTCCATTGAGAGCAGGAGAGATTCAAACAAGAGGACATGAGTTGAGAATTAAGGGGCACTAGTTTAGGGGTAACACAAGGGGGAACTTCTTTACTCAGAGAGTGGTAGCTGTGTGGAACTAGCTTCCAGTGGAAGTGGTAGAGGCAGGTTCGATATTGCCATTTAAAGTAAAATTGTATAGGTATATGGGCAGGAAAGGAATGGAGGGTTATGGGCTGAGTACAGGTTGGTGGGACTAGTGAGAGTAAGTGTTCGGCATGGACTAGAAGGGCCGAGATGTCCTGTTTCCATGCTGTAATTGTTATATGGTTATATGGTAACAGGATGTGAGAAGTCCACAAAGGATTATTGTTAGGCATGTGTGTGGGCAGGAGTTGTCAGATGGAGTACTATGAGGAATAATTAGGTTATCTTCTTTTGAAAAAGTAATGAAATCCCATATTATTATTTAAGTGGCATGATGTCACAAAATGTTGTACAAAGTGAACTCGGTGTTCTGCTACTTAAAACAAAAACGTCAGTTGAGTAACTATAAAGACCAATGCATACATGGAGTGTAAAAAGTTTTGCTATAACTTTACACATTGCCACTCAAACTGAACCTGGAGTATTGCTGAAAGCTCTGGTCTTAATTAGGATGATATTCCTTGCATTAGAGGCAATGCTGAATATGTTCAAGAGGCTGACTCCTGGGACAAAGTGGTAATATGGGATAGAAGATTGAGTACTCATTGGTTTGAGAAGCATGGGAGGTGACTGACTGTTTCTGATGTCTGAATGTTTGATGATAATAGATTTAATGTGTTCACAGGCCAACTGAAACCTGGCAATGGATAGGGACCAGACTACTCCCTCACTTGTATAATAACTCTCGGCTGACACTACTCGGAGTACCACAGCTACAGCAAGTCCGGTCGAAAAAAGGTAGGAACATCTACAGCTTAAACCAGCAGAGGTTGTTGCTGAGTATTCTGTTCCAGTCAAACATGTCCTACAGAGACTGGGATGTTGCTGCAACTGTAATGTCTGCAGGTGGGAGCCTTTCAGGAAGGTAACTACCAGTGAAGTTGGGAGGCCCTGTTTGCCTCTGACACAAGGGTATCGTCACAGTGGATACTATTCACACAGTAGGGTTACATAATGAGGAGTTGGAAGCAGGATTACTGACTGGTATTTATTGCATAACTGCGTAGGGTAATAAAGACAGGATGTTTAAGACTTGGGAGGCAACTGTAACCATGTACATTGAAACTGTGGTGGGTTGTTCTGTTGTTGACCAGGACATGTAACCTGATTCAACCGTGCTTCACTGAGGTGGAGCAAAGCCGTGTTAAACTGATACAGCATTTAGACGGGGTGTGGAGGGAGCTCTACGAAGGAGGCAGGCAGAGACAGCCGAGTCAGGTGTTTCACACACATTGAGAGAAAGAGGAGTCAGGCGTCTCCGACATATTGAGAGACAGACGAGTCAGGCATCTCACATACATTGTGAGCGGTCGTAGAGGTCATGGACATATACAGTATATTGGATAAAGTAATCCAATTGAAGGAGTTTTGTTTTTGAAGGATCATTACTCTAAATGGTGAGAATTTCCAGGAGACACTCACACTTCAGGGGTGCCCTGGTCCCAACACTGGTTAGGTGGCCTTGGAAGGTTCAGTAAATGCTCAGTTAATGGAAACTGGCAGACCAGGGTTCCAGGCGGCAGTCTAGTTACCATCAGTGACTTGTGACAGTGAGAGAAAGCTCCAATAACAGGAGGTTTTCTCTCTGAGTGCAGGTCTGACGATGGAGGTCCAGGCAGTGATGCACCAGCAGCACTGCAGATGGAGTTTGACAATATTCCATTGGATGAGGAATGTAAAGTTTAAGCTAAAAAAAAAACCCAGACAGGGTGTTAAGCGTGAGACCTTAGTGGTTGAGGGACGCCTATGGTCTGGCTAAAGCAGCAGGTGTTGCAGAGAAGATCAAATGAAGGTTCAGGTCAGAGGCTAGTATGGTTACAGTGATTAATTGGGCCCCTAACCTCCCATAGCCTGTCCACCATTTACTAGGTTCAAGTCGGGAGAGTGAAGGAATACTCTCCATTTGCCTGGATGGATGCAGTTCAACAATGCTCAGGAGGTTTAACTCCACATGGGACATAACAGCCCACGGGATAGGCATCCCATCCATAACCATTTGTCACTCCACTATTGATGGATAGTCATAGCAGTTCGTACCACCTGCAGCAACTCAGCAAGACTCCTAGACAGTGCCTTTCAAACTTACAACCAGCTAGAAGGGCAGGGTAGCAAAAGCATGGGAACACCACCCCCTGGAAGTTACCCTCAGTATAACTGCCAAACACAGTGCTGACCTGGAAATATGTTGCCATTCCTGTGTTGAGTCAGAATCTTGGCACTTTCTGCCTAACAACATTTGGGTATACCCACACCTCACGGGATGTAGTGGTTCAAGAACACAGATCAACACCACCTTCTTAAGGCAACTGGGGATAGGCAGTTAGGTGGTGGTTGGGCCCGTGAAGCCAACAGCCTTGAAGGAATATTAAAAAAAGATATGGAGCCACAGCTGTTATGGAGCTGTTGACAGTAAACAGTGTTACGTACCCTGTAACGGGTTAAAAAGAACCAGCAGAAATGGACACACCTGGGGTCTGAGTCTTCTGTTATAAATTTTATTAGTAACTACGTGATAAAGTAATATAAAACAAGATAAGGTAAACAGGTTAGCAGAGTATATGCATATACAAGTGAGCAAATAAAGTTCCCAAACTTCCCAGCTCAGGTGGTTGGTTAGGTGATACAGTCTTAACGGTGGTATGGTAAGTAATCAGTTCAGTTCTGGAATTTGATTTGAGTAGAGTTGGAGAGAGAGAGAGAGAGTTGGTTTGTCTTCCCAATGCCGATCCTCCAAGTTGTCCTCCTGCTCCTGAAACTTATTTAAGGTCACCAGCTTGTGACCACAAAAAGGGGACTGTTTCCACGGTAACGCTATCAACCCAGGCCAGGGTTAAACACACTGATAGCGTTCCACCGGGTCACTCCTTTGTCCACTCTGTGAGCAAAATCCCCACCCTTGTCGTGGGCACACAGAGCTCACCTGGGTCTTCCTTGCCTCTGGCGTCATGTGTCTCTTGTGTGTCTGATTAAAAAGTCAATCAACCTTGTATATATCTCACAAGTGCGGAACACAAACTGTCCATCATTTAGCTCCATCACTCAGTTTCCAAGGCAACTCACAGACTTTCTCTCTCACTCTCTGCTGCTGAATTAGCACACAGGCTGTTCGCTTCCTCTCTCTCTTGTTAAAGGAAGAGTCCACTTTAGAATAATCCTTCAGATCGCATCACAATGGAACATGATATCTCTAGTGACAGTTCTTCAATGAGTAGAAAAATATACAAAGAATAATTCTTCACAAATGGGGAGAGGGACATTGAGGGCATTCTTCAAGGGTCATTGGACTTACAGTACCCTTGTCTGGATGTCCACGTGGGCTGACTATGTTTATATTTCACTGTGGGTCAAAGCGAAACATTGTGGCTTCACGATGGCAGTGATATTTTGGTGGATGAGAAAAAGACCACTGTTGAGAAAGAAACCCGCAAAGCAAAGTAACAAGCTAGTTCCAGAACCAGTGCAGGGTGAGATGTCTCAGAGGAAGAGATATTCTAAACCCATCAGCAGTGAAGGGTAATCTTTTCTGTGGCCTGAGTCAAAATCGTTATCTGAGCAATATTAAAGCAATATTTAGCAACATCAAAGGCCCCATTATTGTTTGATTGGTGGAAAAAGAACAATTCATTAAAGTTTCAGGACAATAGCTATATGAGCCATTGTAGTGATGCAAGACTGTACTGAGTGAAAAACGATTGGCAATAGCTTTGAGGAATATCTCAGTGTCTTCAAAGTGTCAACAGAGCTCTACCAAGAGGGATTACATGCAGGTCAACGGTTGTTATTTACAAAGGGAGCTTTGAGAGCGTTTGTCCATTGTACGTGTCCTATCAGTGGCAACAACCAAGCTCTACAAACTAAATAATAGTACAGAAGGGATAAGCGGAGTAGGCTTTGGCTCGGAAGAGGTGTCGGCTCTATGTAAAGGGTCTGTTATGGTTTCCTTTTTGTGTTTTTTTCCTCTCTTACTGTATGGTCGTGTTGTGCTCTTCATGCCAGATGTTGGAGAACTGGGAGACCCAGACTCTCCTGGGGAACTACATCTGTGTGAAATGCATCCAGCTGCAGCTCCTTTAAGACCGTGTTAGGGATCTGGAGCAGAAACTTTATGACCTTTGGTTTGTATGGGACAGTGAGGAGATAATTGATCAAAGTTACAGGGAAGTAGTCACCTCGAGGTTGTAGGAGGTGAGGGTGACTGTCAGAAGAAATGGAAACAAGCACTTAGAGCAGAGCACTCCTGTGGCCATTCCCCTTGGAAACAAGTATACTGCTTTGGATACTTTTATGGGAGATGACCTCCTGGGAGAACGCCATGACAGCCCTGAGCATGGGTCCGTGGTGCAGAAGGGAAAGAGAGAGGAGAAGGGAATGGGAGTGATAAGGGACTCGATAATGAGGGGAACAGACAGGAGATTCTGTGAATGTGAACGAGACACCTGGATGGTATGTTGCCTCCCAGGTGTCAGGGTCAAGAATGTCCACAACATTTTGGAGAGGGAGGGGGAGCAGCCAGATGTCTTGGTACATATTGGTACCAGTGACATAGGAAGGAAAAGCAATGAGGTCCTGAAAAGAGAATTTAGGTAAAAGAACCCTTAGGAACCAGTGATCATAATATGATTGAGTTCAACATAAAATTTGAGAGGGAGAAAGTAAAGTCCGATGTAGCAGTATTTCAGTGGAATAAGGATAATTACAGTGGTATTACAGTTGGCCAAAGTAAATTGGAAAGAGCTGCTGGCAGGGATGAGAGCAGAGTAGCAATGGCGTGTGTTTCTGGGGAAAATGAAGAAGGTACAGGACAGGTGTATTCCAAAAATGGTTAAATAGTACAACCATGGCTGACAAGGGAAGTCAAAGTAATTATAAAAGCAAAAGAAAAGGCATAAAACAAAGTAAAAATTGGTGGGAAGATAGAGGCTTTTAAAAACCTATAAAGAACAACTAAAAAAAAATCACTAGAAGGGAAAAGGTGAAAAATGAAAGCAAGCTAGGAAATAATATCAAATGGATAGTATAAGTTTTTTGAAGTATGTTAAAAATAAAAGTGAAATGACTGTGGATATAGGACTGCTAGAAAATGAGGCAGGAGAAATAATGAGGGACAAGGAGATGGTTGATGAACTAAATGAGTATTTTGCATCAGTCTTCAATGTGGAAGATGCTAGCAGTGTGCCTGATGTGTGTGAAGGAAGAGAAATAGGTGCAGTTACTATTACAAGGGAGAAGGTGTTCAAAAAGCTGAAAGACCTAAAGGTACATAAGTCGCCCAGACCAGATGAACTGCACCCTAGAATGCAGAGGCATTAGATATTATCTTTCAATAATCATTGGACTCTGGCATGGTGGCAGAGGACTGGAAAATTGCAAATGTCACTCCACTCTTTAAGAAAGGAGGAAGGCAGCAGAAAGGAAATTATAGACCAGTTAGTCTGACCCCAGTGGTTGGGAAGATGTTGGAGTCAATTGTTAAGGATGAGGTGATGGAGTACTTGGTGACACAGGACAAGATAATACAAGGTTAGCATGGTTTTCTTCAGGGAAAATCCTGCCTGAAGAACCTGTTGAAGTTCTTTGAAGAGACTACAAGTAGGATAGATAAAGGGGATGCAGTGGATGTTGTATATTTGAACTTTCAGAAGGCCCTTGACAAGGTGCCATGCATGAGGCTGCTTACCAAGTTAAGAGCCATGGTATTACAGGAAAGTTACTAACATGGTTAGAGCATTGGCTGATTGGTTGGAGGCACCATGCTGGAGTCCCATGATTTTTGAAAGATAATTTCTAATGCCTCCACAATCTCTACTGCTACCTCTTTCAGAACCCTAGGGTACAGTTCATCTGGTCTGGGTCACTAATGTACCTTTACCAGCTTTTTTACCACCTTCTCCCCTATAACAGGAACTGCATCCGCTTCTCTTCCTTCAAACACATCAGGTACACTGCTAGTGTCTTCCACAGTGAAGACGAATGCAAAATACTCATTTAGCTCATCTACCATCTCCTTGTCCCCTGTTGTTATTTCTCCTGCCTCATTTTCTGGTTGGCTGCCAGTGACTAGTGGTGTTCCACAGGGGTTGGTGTTGGGATCATTTCTTTTTATGCTGTATATCAGTGATTTAGATGATGGGATAGCTGGCTTTGTTGCCAGGTTTGCAGATGATTAAAAGTTGGGTGGAGGGCCAGGTAGTATTGAAGAAACGGGAAGGATGCAGAAGGACTTGGTCAGAATAGGGGAATGGGCAAGAAAGTGGCAAATAAAATACGATGTTGGAAAATGCTTGGTCATGCGCTTTTGGTAGTAAAAATAAATGTGCAGACTATTTACTAAATGGGAGAAAATCCAGGAATCTGAGATGCCGAGGGTCTTGGGAGTCCTTGTGCAGAACACCCTGAAGGCTGCAAGTTTAGTCGGTGGTGAGGAAGGCAAATGCCATGTTAGCATTCATTTTAAGAGGTCTAAAATACAAAAGTAAAGATGTGATGCTGAGGTTTTATAAAGCACTGGTGAGGCCTCACCTTGAATATTGTGAACAGTTTTGGGCCTCTCATCTTAGAAAAGATGTGCTGGTGTCGGAGAGGGTCCAGAGGAGGTTCACAAAAATGATTCCAGGAATGAAAGGGTTGTCATACGAGGAACATTTGATGGCTCTGGGTCTGTACTCATTGGAATTTGGAAGAATGAGGGGGGATCTTATTGAAACTTTTCGAATGTTGAAAGGATGTTTCCCATGGTGGGAGAGTCCAGGACAAGGGGGCATAGCCTCAGGATAGAAGGGTGCCCTTTCAAAACAGAAATGCAGAGAAATTTCTTTAGCCAAAGGGTGGTGAATTTGTGGAATTTGTTGCCATGTGCAACTGTGGAGGCCAGGTTGTTGGGTGTACTTAAGGCAGAGATTAATAGGTTCTTCATTGGACATGGCATCAAAGGTTACGGGGAGAAGGTCGGAAACTAGGGTTGAGGAGGAGATACTAAGAAAGAATCAATCATGATTGATTAGTGGAGCAGACTCGATTGGCCGGATGGCCTAATTCTGCTCCTACGTTTTATGGTCTTATGACATTTTATGTCATACAATATGTAATGCAGTGTATTCATAGACATAAAATTATTATAATGCTGAACTGAGCTGAAACTAAACATTCCTGGACTAATTTGATGAGTTTGTGATTTGATGTTTTATATTCTGTGTTTCTCACTCACTTCTTATCATTGGCACAATTTGTTCTTTTTGTTTCTCGTGTTCGAGGTTTGATGTTTTTCATTGAACAGGTTCCATGGTTTTCTTTGGTTCATGGGAGGATGAATCTCAGGGTTGTATATTGCATACATACTTTGATAATAAATGTACTTTGAATCTTTAATTGTAGAACAGGATGTGAGAACATGTGTATGAAGTCAGTGAGTAAAAGTGATTGACAAGGAGTTATCAGGGTCGTTAAATTTAACTTGCACTTAAAGGACCAGTAAACAAAAAAGGTAGTTATATCAGAAAATGTATGTAGATGAATTTGCATATGTATAAACATGAATAATTGGCTTTGCAAAAAGTTAATGGTTTTATGGGTTTATTACATCTCTACTAAGAAGTGCAATATAACCTGTATGTCCAAGCCTGAAGGAACTGATTTTACCTTGTAGTCTAACCTTTGAGCCTGGAGTTCTGCTGGAGCAACAGAATGAAGAGTTTTTAAAGGCTCTGTGAATGTGAATCAGAGCCTCCAAAAACAAGCAATACCTTGAGTAGTTTTAACCAATTAAGCAATTATACCTGATACCCCTTTCCTACTACCATACTTCCTGTTAACATAAATTTTAGACTCAGCAATTTTCCTTCCATTTTACAAAGATATACTGTCACTGTCATATAAACACTCAGCAGTCACAAAAGGTGAAAATGTCTTAACTCTCTGTATGTACCTATTTCAGGATATTGGTGCTCATGGGTTTACAGGCCAATGTCTGGCATTTGTCCTGGAGTTATCTACAGCCATTATAACCTGAGAGACAAAGCAATGGCCAAGAGTACCAATCACAGTGGGGTTTATGCATCAGATGACTCTGCTGGGTAAGAGTAGATATTACTATTGATGGTACTGCTGATTTTTGTATGCCCTATCTGTATTTTTCCAGTCACATAATCTTAAAATTCTCTCGGTGTACACTGGAGATGACTCTGCACAGGATGCTGAGCGAGGAACGAGAACACGGAACAAATTGGCACCAAATGGGATTGTTATAACATTGTATTTAGGGAGATGCATTACTGACATTACTGCTCCTATGCTGGGATCCTGGTGCCAACCCTACTCCAGATACGCCCTCTCCCATCATTAATCATGGGGTGCTAAGACTACAGTGAGTGTAGATTGGTAATAACTGACCGCCTAATCACCGACAATCCAGGCAGGCACACCTAAAGAGATGCATACTTAACCCACCATTCTACTTCCTCGCTCATGACTGTGTGGCTAAGCACAGCTCAGATACCATCTATAATTTCACCTATGTCACTGCAGTTGTTGGTGGAATCAAAGATTACCCTTATCTAAGAAAAAATGTACTGGCATTGGAGCAGGTTCAGAAGAGGTTCACGAGAATTATTCCCGGAATGAATGGGGTAACGTGTGAGGAGCATTTGAAGGCTCTGGGCCTGTACTTACTGGAGTTCAGAGAAATGACAGGTGTGTCTTTGAAACCTATCAAATATTGAAAGACCTAGATAGAGTATCATTGAGATGTTTTCAGTAGTGGGGGAGTCTAGGACCAGGATACACAGCCTCAAAATAGCTAGGTGTCAGTTTGGAACAAAGATGGAGAACTTCTTTAGCTAGAGGGAGTTGAAGCTATGGAATTCATTGCCACAGATGGCTGTGTAGGCCGTCATTGGGTACATCAAAGGTTATCAGGAGAAGGCAAGAAAATGGGGTTGAGAGGATAATAAATCAGTCGTAATGGAACAGTGGAACAGACTTGATGAGCTGACTGGTGTAATTATGCTCCTACATCTCATTGTCCCATGACAACAAGGAAGCTTACAGGAGTGAGATAAATTAACTGGTTGAGTAGTGTCACAACAAGCTCATACCCATCATCACTAAAACCAAGGAACTGATTGTGGATTTCAGGAGGTGGAAATCAGGAGAACACACACCAGTGCTCATTGAGGAGTCAAGGGTGAGGTCCTCACCACATCTACATCTCACCATCAGTAGTAGCAGGGAGCAATGCAGGCTTAGTCTTCCTAAAGTCCATCACCATCTCCTATGTCTTACTGATGTTGAGCTGCAGATGATCCAACTTGTACCATTTGACAAAGTCCTCCGCCAGGGTCCAGGAACCATTTCCGTGTTTATGCCTTTTTTGCATTGTTAATTTATTTTGAAACTTTGTCTTTGCACTGTACTCCTGCCACAACATAACAAATTTAATGGCAGTAATTATACATGTGATTCTTACTCTGATGTTGGGGCGCTGAATCAGCTGAGGGGCTGGCTCTGTGAGGTCACTCTGTCTGGCAGGGCAGTATCTGCTCCGTCTGCAGGCAGACCACTGCAATCCTATAGTCTCTTTTCATCAAGCTCAATTGGGCCTATTGCAGAGAGAAATGTCCGAGCTAGGAAGAGCTGGAGAGACAGCAACTTCCAACACAACCAACAGGAATACCAATTTATACCAGCTACCTGGATGTCACCCTGCATGGCAGCCTCTCCAAAATAAGCCTTTGTTCAGCACATGCCAGCTAAATTCCCAGCTTGAGAAGTGCACGGCTTGAATAGACATCTGTTTTAAAGTACAAATCCATGAGTGTTGGGAATGGAGGTTGGCTGCTGAATCAAATTAGCCCTCTGTGAGGCAGTGCAAAGCGGGGTATCAGTGTACCCAGAGCTCTGCCACTCCTGACCTTGCTAAGTTTAGGCTGAAATGAAGTAGGTTGAAGGTTTAAAGTAAATGAAACCAGGAGCCTCATGCACTGAACAGCATCCTACTTCGAGGGGCCAGTGGAGGTGTAACAAAAATCAGTGTCATGAGTCATCTTTCTCTTGCAAGGAAGAATTGCTGAAATGTTATCCCATGTGCAGCTGACAGTGTTGGAAATCTGAACAGGGGCCCAAACTCTGAGTGCACCCAACCTTCCAGGACTCGTAATCCAGTTTATTTAATGCCCTCTTGGTTAAGGATTCATTCCTTTTTCTTTTTCCTCGCCTCAGTGAGTTGGCTCTGGAATGCAGATCTCATCATCAGCTTCTTGTTGAATTTTGGGAAGCAGTATTGCTTGACTCCAGGGAGGATGGAGTAAACATTTTGAATAATTCTGAGTGACCAGTGGGCAAGGAGCACTGTATCTCTCAAAGCCTTCCTAGAAAACATTTTATGAAGTAATATTCCTTAAATAGAAAAAGTTGGCTGAAACTGCACTATGGGATTTTAGATACAGATCTTTTCTCTGCGTGACCAAGTGGCCAAATGGTTAAGGCATTGGTCTAGTGATCTGAAGGTCGTTAGTTCGAGCCTCAGCTAAGGCTCAGCTAAGTCCTTGAGCAAGGCACTTAAACACACATTGCTCTGCAACGACACTGGGGCCAAACTATCAGACCTTGGCCTTCCCTTGGACAACATCGGTGGCGTGGAGAGAGAAGTCTTGCACGGTCTCTCAAGACTAACGGATGCCTATAAACTCTCCTCTGCATGGAGAATGATGTGCTATTTGTTATAGTGAAAAGTATACCCCAAAAAGTCATTACCAGATAGTGACTGTTGTTACGTATCCCGTAACTGGATAACTTACCAGCAAAGATAGAGAGGTCAGTTGGGGTCTGATGGCACTATTTTCGAACATTTTTATTCATAAAGGGGGGCACAAAAGTAAGGTTAATACAAGCATTCAGAACATATACATCGGCAAAACTCAATCTAAAGCGCGGGTATAGCAATAATCATCATTAAGAAATACTCCCGACTGTTGTCTAGGGGATAATATATTGACCGTTGGAAATATAAAAGTCACTCAGAAGTCTGCAGGCTTCAGTCTTTTTGGGGAATCGCTGGGTTTCACGTGTTTTAGAGAGAGTGAGGAGGAACGGAAAAACTTGCCCGGGTCTTTGACGAAGCAACTCCGTTGAATCAGGGGGGCGTTGTTTCCCTGTTATTAGTTCGAAGTCCTTCTCGGTATTATCAGCCACCTGCTCCCCAGGCAGAGAAGTTACGGAGCGCACGTGGCTTTTGACTGGCTTCCAGCTATCACGGGAGCGTTGAGCAATCGAGTCCTTCTGGTGTGTCTCTCTGGGGTACCGCCTTCTGCAGTCCCCTTTTATCTTGACTTGCAGAGTTGTAGATGTCCATCAAAGTAGGGTGATGCAGTCCCCACCCAGTTGTTACATAGCAGGGTCATGCCCTCAGCACAGGTGTCTCTAAGAGCCATGGCCAAAACCGTTACGTTGTCTCTCATTTGCCTGGGTCCGAGACCCGAATTAATAGTGCTCTTACGATTCTCCGGAAGGAGGGGGCTATTCCCGCCCCTTCGGCCCCTCAGTGCTGTGGTACATTCATAACAGGTTGATAAAGGAAAACTCAGTGATGTTACACTGGGCAGTTTGTGATATTATAGCCTCTGATGAACAATAAGCCAGAAAACATTAACTGGAAACCAGCAGTGAATGAAATGTCTGCTCCTATGCTCTACAGTCGATGGTCCACTCAAGAGATGGCAACCCACGACAGCGATGGATATACGCTGGAGCTTGGCAATAATTCCGAAGTAAGCAGAGCAATTTTGGAGGACTTGAACCAGAATGGCTGGATTGATGCAAAGTAAGTAACTTCTTTTTAATGAAAGGAATAGTTATTATTTAGTTAGCTAGAGTAAATTAATAAGTCCTAAGAGCAGAGACGTGTGGGGCTCTGATAAGGTGTGGGGTTCCAGGAGACACAATAGGGAGTTCTCTCAGTATTAGGAAGCAACAGGTCAGTGGGCTGCCTGGAGTGAGGTTCCAGTCTGTGACTCAGCTGTGCCAAGGTTAAGGACGCCTAGTTTGAGAATTGGTTATGTGAGGGAGTGGCTTGCAGACTTTATCCCTGAAGATGTGTGGAGGAGTTGGTCCCAGACCTGCCGATGTGCTGTCCACTGCAGGGTCCTGCTGAGATATGAGAAATGAGAGTCTTAATGAATGCTCTGATTATACAGAGGAAGGGATCCATGAAGCTTTGGTCTTATGGCAGAAGAGGCAACCACATCTGAAAGCTGCTGGTGGGGATAGAATTCTGTTTGGAGCCTTGGGGAGGTACAGTCGGCCCTCCTTTTCCATGTGGGATTGGTTCTGGGACCCCTCGCAGATACCAAAAAACGCAGATGCACAAGCCACTTATTCAACCTGTCTCAATGCAGCAGAGCTTTGAATCTGCAGTGTTTCTGTTCACGAAAATAATCACGATCATGATTGAAAATAAAATGGAAATAATAAAGTGATCAGAAAGGGGTGAAACGCCATCGGTCATTGGAAAAGCATTAGGCTACAGCTGGTCAATGATCGGAACAATTTTAAAGGATAAAGTGAGAAAGGCCCTGCCCTGATGAAAGCTACAATTATTACTAAGCAACGCAGTGGTTTAATTATTGAGTTTTGGGGTTTCGAGTTTTTGGTCCTCCACATCAACCAGGTACAGTGGAGAGTGCACTCGATTGCGGTCTGTCACTGGATCAAACTTGGGAAATTCTGTTCCAGAGCCCAGTGCTGAAACATACATTCTTAAGTGTTTTATGTGCATAGAAAGGTAAAATATATACTATATACTAAGACAACCATTTGACTAACTGAAGCTAAATAATACTGGATGTACCTGTTACGACTTAGTAAGAGAACTTCGGATTTTTTAAATCCCGATCCATGATAACCCACGCACATCCTCCCGTACACTTTAAATCATCTCTAGATTACTTATAATACCTAATACAATCTAAATGCTATGTAAAATAGGGAATAATGACAAGAAAAAAAAGTCTGTACATGCTCGAACAACAAGTGCTGGAAGAGCACTTCCAGGTTTTCTCGATTCACGGTTGGTTGAATTCGCGGATGTGGAACTCGTGGATAAGGAGGGCCGACTGTACTTGTTAATCCTATTAGTTCACTGTTTTCTACATGTGCTTCATCAGAAACACTTACCCTACTGAGAAAGTTCAGTAATTGTGATTTAGTTGCACTATTGCGACCCATCTACACTTTTCTAAGTTCATGATATCACCTGTACTTACAACTTACTGTAGGTAGGATCACTATAATGTTTCAACATATTCCAAAATAAAGACAAGCACAGAGGCAGAAAACCTTTAGCAAGTTGGCAGCATCTGTGGAGTGAGCTATAGTCTCACTTCATATCAGCGAGGTTCCTGTTTTCTAATGAAAAGGTTGTTGACCTGAAATTTGCTGTTAAATTTACTAATTTCTCATATACTCTAGCGATCTCAGTCTCAGGGAACTTTGGAAGTTCATCACTAATGTATCTGCTGATTTACACCACTTCATTTAGAATTCTGGATTGTATGCAGTCAGGCCCAAGGGATTTATTAGTTGTTACTCCTATTGATTTATTCAGGATTTTTCTGAAGGTAGATACATAATACTTGTTTATCTTCTAAACCATGTCTGAAACTTCCTCTATTTGTTTCTCAGGAATTTATGAACTTTCATTCTTTAGTTCCTTAGTCTTAAATAGACTTAACAACATTGTTTCAAAGATTTTTTGTTAATTTACTCATTTTCTTATTTTCCTTCCTTCACAATTTTGGTTATCCATCTTCAGATTTGTTTTAAAAGTTTAAAGTATTTTCTAATCCCTTTAACTGCCCAGAGAAGGAACATTTTTCTATAGATAGTCTTTTTCCTGCATCTGTTTTCAGTGTACACTATAATGTGTTTAAATGTTTGCTAAAGCTTATTTATTGCTCTATTATTTAAGCCAAATTCCCAGACTAAACCAAAAGACCAGTCATAACTATATATTTGCATTTATTTAAGTTTCTAGTTTTGTACCTGTTAAGTTTTAATATAATGTGATTGTTTTACCCAGCATATCCTTTGGTATGAAATTGATAACTAGCTAATTAAACGCACCATCTAAAATAAAGCTGTTCCTTGTGTTACGTCTGTGGCCCCCTCCTTTTTGAGAATCGCAAGATCACTATTAAGTCAGGTCAGGAAGACCCAGGAAATGAGAGAAAGACATGCAGAATCCACAAAGAGTTTGAAATTTGTCTTGGCCTCCGAAAGGCGGAACCATTGATAACAGCTATTGTCTCTTGGAGACAGAATTGTGTATTGAATACTGTAGGATTCATCGAAGCCCCCAGGCAATGAACCGAGGGGGGGGGGGGTTGGTGGAGGGATTGCATCATCCCAAACTGATTGACATCTGAGACCCTGTGAGTCAGGATACAAGAGGCCCCTTCAGACGCACCAGAAGAAACGCTAGAACTCCTGTAACAGCGTAATAGCGAAAGCCGGTGGAAAAGTCCACGTGCGTCCTTTTCCATTTGCCTCAGAATTGGTGGGGCCTTTACCACGGAAGCACGGCTTTAGCTAACCACAAAGGGGAAATCAGTCCCCAACGACTCTCGAAGGATTGACATCATAAGAGGAATGGGCAAGTTAAACCTCCGTCTTTCTCTCCAACCAAAAAAGCTGCTGCCTGAATGAACTGAGTGATTTTTATCTTTCCATCGGACAATACATTATCCCCTAGACAATGATAGAGCTATTTCTTATTGATTATTATTATACTCGCGCTTTTTAGATTTAGTATTGACGTATATTATCTGTATGTTTGCATTGATATTATTTTTGTGTATTTTTATCAATAAATACTGTTAAAAATAGTACCATCAGACTATTTTCAACAGACCTCTCTATCTTTGCTGGTAAGTGACCCAGTTACGGGGTACGTAACACTTGGTTACTCAGATGTGTTCTTTGAAGCTGTGCTCCAAACCATGTTGGCCTGCCTAAGACATAATTAAAGTTCCCATGATTATTGTAGAACAAGCTCTTATTTCTTGACTAATGCTGTGGTCTAACAATACCACTTCCACTTATGTTCCTTATCTTTGATTATGAACTGATTTCACTTGTTAATTTTATCAGGTAATTCCATTCCTCACTACTATCTTTGCTTCTAATTTCATGCTAATTTTACACTGATACCCTGCTTTGCACTGCCTTACAGAGTGCTAATTTGATTCAGCAGCCAATCTCCTTCCCAACACACAGATTTTACAACTGACATCAACAGACATCAATTCAGGCTGTGTGCTTCTCGAGCTGGGAACTCAGCTGGCATTTGCCAAACAAAGGCTTATTTTGGAGAGGCTGCCTTGCAGGGTGACATCCAGTTGGTTGGTATAAGTGGTGTTAACTCCCTGCTGGTTGTGTTGGAAGTTGCTGTCTCTCCAGCTCTTCCTAGCTCAGACATTTCTCTCTGCAATAGGCCTAATAGAATTTGATGGTCTTTGAGCTTGATGAATCTAAACCCATCTATCTAGATTCTCCCTATTTTGTCTGTCTACATGTCAACTAGCCTGGAATTTATGTCTGTCTATTTGTCTACATGTCAACTAGCCTGGACTTTATAGTCTTCATTCCTGGTCACCCACCATGTAAACATTTCTCTGAATACATTCATTAATGCAGAAGACTTCAACCTGAATGCTTTAATGTTATCTTTCTAATGTTTCTCCTGACGTCATTTGTTAATGCACTTTTACTGTTGGGCTCATTGCAGAGGTGTGAGCATTGCAGGCTGAGGCAGCACTTAACTGTCCACCCCCAGCTGCCCTTGAGAAGTTGACAGTGATCAGTCTTCTTGAACGCTGCCATCCTTGAGGTGTGGGTATACCCACCGTGCTGTTAGGGAAGAGAATTCCATAATTTTGGTCCAGCAACAATAAGAGAACAGCAATATATTTTCACATCAGGATGGTGTGTGACTGGACTGAAACTTCCAGGTGGTTATGCCCCCGTATTTGATTCCCTTGTCCCAACTAGTAGAAGCTGTAGGTTTGAAAAGTGCTGTCTAAGGAGTCTTGGTGAATGCTGTTGCTAGACTCACTCTGCCCAGATTGTTACTTTCAATAGTTACATTTAATATCAGTGATTGTATAAATATACATCCTGAAATTCTTCTTCTTTACAGACATCCATGAAAACCTCAAAGAATGAGTGACAGTAAAAACATTAGAAACCCAAAGCTTCAACTCCACCCCTAACTTTTCTCAATTGAAACCTTTTGTATGGCCCTAATTATAAGGCTTGTCAGGACTTTGGACCCATCCAGGCTTAAGTAGATCTGCTCCCAAAGAACAAACTTCCACTAATCCAGTACTGGAATCAGTGCCCTCTGAATCAGTACCTTTGTCTTCCATACCACCCTTTGAGCAATACGTTTCCTGTAAATCCATTTATTCAAGCTCTTACCAGTTTGTCTCCTTATCCATGGCACGTCTGCCAGAAGAAAATGATCTTCCTTTTAAAAACACCTCAGTGTTTGGACAATGTTATTTGGCCCTGCACATGTTGTGTAGCAAAGGGCATAGCTTCAGTTCAGGGTGACTTGGTGATGCTGTCATTTCAACCTGAAGGACCTGGGATTGACCTCTCTAGTGCTTCAGCTTCTTTCACTGTCCCAAAGATGTGTTGGTACGTCAATTAGCTGTTGGCTTTTACCCTTTGGTGCAGGTTAGTGGCAAAAGGAAGCAGAGGGAAGTTCGTGGGCATGTGAGAGAATAAGTTGCAGAGCTTCAAGGAAAAAAGGGGAGAGGGAATGGGACTAGTTGAATTCTTGCTGGCATTGGCTAGTGGTCTCTTTCTCTGCAGTTATTTGTATAGAATAAGTTCCTGTTCTCGCAATGCCACATCTCCCTGAGTTGAAGTATTGAAGCTTCAGTCAGCTCATCTGTGGTGGTGTTGATATACCCCAAAAGTATCTGCCCATCTCTTTTCCTCTAATCCTAGATTATTCTTCCTTTCTATGTATATCCAGTTTTCCCATAAATGGATCTATCCTGTGGTAATAATTTCCACATACTTGTACTCGGTAGATACTTTCTGCTGATATTGGATTTTAATGTGACTGTCTTCTGTTCTACTTCCTTCCCCATCACAGGACACAAGCCCTATTTGTTGAGTTCACCCAGTATAGCCGGGATGTGAATTTGTATGCAGTGGTGAAATTAGTTGTGGAATTCCAGCCAACGAAACCTACAAGACCAACCATAGACATTAGACCTTTCTCTCTGTTGCATTCAGACCAAGGCTTGAACCTGTTGCTCATGTCTATGGTAAGCATCACGCTGTAAACTTAACAAAGTTATTGGATAAACTGTACATTTTCAGCCTACAGTAAGTTAAGACCAGTATTGGGTTACATCAATTAGAACATAGAACATAGAACAATACAGCACAGTACAGGCCCTTCAGCCCACAATGTTGTGCCGACCCTTAAACCCTGCCTCCCATATAACCCTCCACCTTAAATTCCTCCATATACCTGTCTGGTAGTCTCTTAAACTTCACTAGTGTGTCTGCCTCCACCACTGACTCAGGCAGTGCATTCCACGTACCAACCACTCTCTGAGTAAAAAACCTTCCTCTAATATCCCCCTTGAACTTCCCTCCCCTTACCTTAAAGCCATGTCCTCTTGTACTGAGCAGTGGTGCCCTGGGGAAGAGGTGCTGGCTGTCCACTCTGTCTATTCCTCTTAATATCTTGTATACCTCTATCATGTCTCCTCTCATCCTCCTTCTCTCCAGAGAGTAAAGTCCTAGCTCCCTTAATCTCTGATCATAATGCATACTCTCTAAACCAGGCAGCATCCTGGTAAATCTCCTCTGTACCCTTTCCAATGCTTCCACATCCTTCCTATAGTGAGGCGACCAGAACTGGACACAGTAAAGTGTGGACTAACCGGAGTTTTATAGAACTGCATCATTACATCGCGTCTCTTAAACTCAATCCCTCGTCTTATGAAAGCTAACACTCCATAAGATTTCTTAATTACCCTATCTACCAGTGAGGCAACTTTCAGGGATCTGTGGACATGTACCCCCAGATCCCTCTGCTCCTCCACACTCCCAAGTATCCTGCCATTTACTTTGTACTCTGCCTTAAAGTTTGCCCTTCCAAAGTGTACCACCTCACACTTCTCCAGGTTGAACTCCATCTGCCACTTCTGCAACCTATCAATGTCTCTCTGCAATCTTCGACAATCCTCTACACTATCTACAACACCACCAACCTTTGTGTCATCTGCAAACTTGCCAACCCGCCCTTCTACCCCCACATCCAGGTCGTTAATAAAAATCACAAAAAGTAGAAGTCCCAGAACAGATCCCTGTGGGACACCACAATTGATGTCATGTTAGTTCAAACACCCCCTCTCTCATTATGTATTTGATGTTGCTGGCAGCTGCTTGTTCTGTCAAAGGTAGTTCTATGGTGGCACCGTTTTGTCAGGGTCAGAGACGATGTACTCATGCCCTACTGCATGGTATTGAGTGAGTACCTCGATGACTCTCCTCTGCTGTCTGAGGAAGGCAGTGTCTCCGATGACACCATTTTCTGTCTTGGATGTCTGAAAAAAACCTTTTAGCATTATCGAATGATCAGTGCCCTGGTATCAGTCTTACTGTTCACAAATTCACAGGTCCTACAGTGCACACATCCAGTGGAAACAGGTGCTTTTGGATGCAACCTACTACCTCTGCTGTTCATTCAGACCAAACATAGGGCATACCATGCACGGATCAGCAATGTGCCATCAGTTAAAGGGCCTGTCCTGTGACATAGAAACAGAGAAACACAGAAAAACCTGCAACACAATACAGGCTCTTTGGCTCACAAAGTTGTGCCGAACATGTCCCAACCTCAGAAGTTACTAGGCTTACCCATAGCCCTCTATTTTTCTAAGCTCCATGTACCTATCCAAAAGTCTCTTAAAAGACCCTATCATATCTGCCTCCACCACTGTTGCTGGCAGCCCATTCCACGCACTCACCATTCTCTGTGAGCAAAAAACTTACCCCTGACATCTCCTCTGTACCTACTCCCCAACACTTTAAACCTGACTCTTCTTGTGGCAACCATTTCAGCCCTGGGAAAAAGCCTCTGACTATCCACAGATCAATGCCTCTCATCATCTTGTACACCTCTATCAGGTCACCTCTCATTCTACTTGTAGAATGTCTTGGGGTTTTCATTAATCTTGCCCGCCGAGGCCTTCCCATGGCCCCTTCTGCTCTCCTAATTTCCTTCTTAAGCTCCTTCCTGTTAGCCTTATTAACTTCTAGATCTCTAACATTACCTTGCTCTCTGAACCTTTTGTAAGCTTTTCTTTTCTTCTTGACCAGATTTATTACAGCCTTTGTACAGCACAGTTCCTGTACCCTACAATAACTTCCCTGTCTCATTAGAACGTACCTATGCAGAACTCCACACAAATATTCCCTGAACATTTACCACATTTCTTCCGTACTGTTCTCTGAGAACATCTGTTTCCAATTTAAGTTTCCAATTTCCTGCCTGATAGCCTCAAAATTCCCTTACTCCAATTAAATGCATTTCTAATTTGACTGTTTCCTATCTCTCTCCAATACTATTGTAAAGGAGATAGAATTATGACGTTAAATCTTTGCCCATAGCACCTACCAGTCACACATACTCCCTCCTCCTCCTAGTGTAGTGTTCTGCTACAAATCATGTCCTTGCGGAAGTCAAAGCCCTTTGATCAACCCAGGCACAGTAATAGGCTGTCACTCGGCATCGAATTTCATCAGAACAGACAGATGGAAACGAGAGCCACTCAACACATGGGATTGCCGTCTCCCTTTCCCCATATTTCCACTCCCTTCCTTGGCATCTCTAGTCCAGGCAACTGTTCTGTGCCTCCCAGGGATAAAGGTCCTACAGATTCTGACCTTTCTCCAAGGGAGCAGCACAACAATGACCTGTTTTAGCACATAACCCTGGACAAACAGTATATTGCTGCTTTTAATGGAATTCCACAAATTTCTTTTGGGAGATTCAAGTGTGTGCTCATGTGAGATGACGTGTGCACCAAAAAGAGGGAGGAACCCAGTTTCTTGTGTTAATTTCCAGTTGCCTTGCATTTCCTAATCGTTAGACACGAACTTTAGTTATTTCACGTTCCTCGGCTGAGCCCTCTTTACGCTTCAGTCAGTCTGAACACGCTGCCGCTTCCTACTCAGAATCAGGTTTAATTTCAATGACATATGTCATGAAATTTGTTTTTAGTGGCGGCAGTAAAATGTAGCACATGATAATACAGAAAAAATTGTAAATAAATGAATTACACTAAGTATATAAATGTATATTAAATAATTACATTTAAAAATAGTAGTGCAAAGAACAGACATAATTTAAAAATTGCATTCACTTAGTTCTTGGTTGACTGCTCCAGTTTTTTTTTGGTTCCATCTCGCCAAGGGCCCAAGGAGAGATGATGTGGTCTGGTAAGCTTGTTGGAGTTCTGGAATAAAAGGTACAGTGTTCTGAGAATGAAGAAAGAAGCTGTTCAGAAAACTGTGCTCTATGTTTTCATCCACACTAGAATTACAGGTTCTAATCAGGTCCTTCTGAACTTGTTTACACAAGAGTCTGCAGATGCTGAAAATCTTGAGTAATATGCGGAAAATGCTGGAGGAACTCAGCAAGTTCTATGGTGGGAAATAAGTAGTCCTTCCAAAGGTGTTTATTGCCAAAATAGGTGATTCCTGACCTGCTGAGATCCTCCAGCATGCCGAGTTCAAATCTGTATTGCCATCGAGTCTCTTTGCACACGGATCTGAGCTCAGCTCTGACGTAGGTTGAGCTCCTGATGACAGTTCATGTTGTTAGCAATGACTTTTGTCTTTCCCGTCCAGGTGCTGCTTCTCCTCTTCAGCTTTGTCTTCCTCTGCACTGAAGCTGTTGCCATGCGTAGAGCGGGTTTCTCTTATTTCAAAGAGAGACAGAAGTACCTCCAGCTGCTCATCATCCTCCTCTCCATCCTCATTCCCATCTTCCACTTCAGCCGCCTCAGACTGGCTGACATGCAGCTCGACCGTCACAAGAGGAACCGCTGGGCATTTGTCAGCTTCTCCCGCATTGCCCTGCTGTCTGAAACAGCCACTGGCTTTGCAGCTTTGCTGCTCACTGTTCTCACCCTGAAGGTAGGTCAGCAACTGAATGAATCTGTCAGAGCAAGACATAACTAGGACTAGAAAATTACTGCCCAAGGCTATTTGGCCCTTTGGACCGTGTTAGATCGTTGAACGATTTATCCAATCCTCTGCTCATTTTCTAAAGTTATAGAGTTATACAGCAAGGAAACACGTTGCTCAACCCATTGAGTCTGTGCTCTCTCTACAATAGTTCTACACAAACCACCTTTACTCTCCCCATATTCCCACCAGCCTTCCTCCACATCTTTTCACCTACACACCGGGAAGCTAACAATGGCCAGTTAACTCACCACCCTGCACGTCTTTGGGATTGACTTATTGAGATACAGTGTAAAATAGGTCCATCCGGCCCATCGAGGCATGCTGTCCAGCAAACCCCAGATCACCCTAGTCTGATCACGAAACAATTTACAATGACCAATTAATGTACTAACCAAACAACACACACAAGATGCTGGAAAAACTCAGCAGGCCAGGCAGCATCTATGGAAGGGAGTTAACAGCCATAGTTTCAGGTGGAGACCCTTCATCTGGACTGGAAGGAGAGAGGAGAAATTTGAGTAAGAAGGTGGGGGGAGGGGAGGAAATGTACAAGGTGGTAGGTGAGAGATGAAACTGGGAGAGGGGGAGGAGGTGCAGTAAAGATCTGGGAAGTTGATCGGTGAAAGACATAAAGGGCTGGAGATGAATTGAATCGGATAGGAGAGGACAGAAGACCATGGAAGAAAGGGAAGGAGGATGAGCACCAGAGGCAGGTAGGGAGATGTGAAAGAGGAAAGCTGGACTGGGGAATAGTGAAGGGGGGTATTACCAGAAGTTTGAGAAATGGACATTCAGGCCATCAGGTTGAAGGCTACCCAAATGGAATGAGGGTTGTTGCTCCGCCAACCTGAGTGTGGTCTCATTTCGGCTGTAGAGGAGGCCATGGAATGACATGTTGGAATGGGAATAGGAAGTAGAATTGAAGTGGGTGACCACCCAGCGATCCTGCTTTCTCCGGACAGATCTCTGGCTTCTTTGGCGAAACAGTCTCACCAATATACAGGAGTTCGCTCCGGGAGCACTGGATACAATAGATGACCGCAACAGACTCACATGTGAACTGTTGCCTCACATAGAAGGACTGTTTGGGGCCCTGAATAGTAGGGAAGGAGGAGGTGTAGGGGCAGGTGTAGCAATTGTTCCACTTGCAAGGATGAGAACCTACTAACCAGTGCGTCTTTGGACTGTGAGAAGAAACTGGAGCACCTGGAGGAAACCCATGCATTCCAGAGTCTCCTTACAGATGACATCAGAACTAAACTCCAAAATCTGATGCCCCAAGCTGTAATAGTGTCACACTAACGTGATGCCCAGTGGATGAGGGAAGAAACTGGAGCACCAGGTGTAAACCCACATTATCACAGAGGGAACATTCAGACTCCACACAAACAGCACACAAGGTCAGGATATTCAGCACCATGTGGCAGAGGCTCTACCAGCTGCACCAAATAGAAAGCTGAAATTTGTAGTGTGAAAATTTTACTGAAGTCTTTATTTATACACTCCTTGAAAAGAACTGTGTGAATGAAGGTGAAATTGGCAGTTCTGTTGTATCGGACAAAACTGCTCTAGTGTAGCAAGTCTTTCCCCCATGGGATCTCAGTCTCAGTCTGACCAGCAAGAGGTAAGTGCAGCCAATCTATGCAACAGAGCTACAAGGGGCTGCTGAGCTGCTCATCACCTCCATGATGCACAGAACAGAGCTAAAAGATGCAAGAAGTGCAATCCTGATCCTACCTTAGCAATGAAACTCTACAAGCCATCTCTTAAACTACCATAGACTTATTAATTTATTTAAATACAGCCCAGAACAGGCCCTTAGAACCATAGAACATTACAGCACAGAAACAGGCCTTCTTGGCTGTGCCGAACCATTTTTCTGTCTAGTCCCACTGACCTGCACCTGGACCATATCCCTCCACACACCTCTCATCCATGTACCTGTCCAAGTTTTTCTTAAATGTTAAAAGTGAGCCCGCATTTACCATTTCATCTGACAGCTCATTCCACACTCCCACCACTTTCTGCATGAAGAAGCCCCCCCAATGTTCCCTTTAAACTTTTCCCCCTTGACCCTTAACCCATGTCCTCTGGTATTTGTTTTCTCCCCTGGCCTCAGTGGAAAAAGCCTGCTTGCATCATCATTTTATATACCTCTATCAAATCTCCCCTCATTCTTCTACGCTCCAGGGAATAAAGTCCTAACCTATTCAACCTTTCTCTGTAATTCAGTTTCTCAAGTCCCAGCAACATCCTTGTAAACCTTCTCTGCACTCTTTCAACCTTATTAATATCCTTCCTATAATTTGGTGACCAAAACTGCACACAATACTCCAAATTTGGCCTCACCAACGTCTTATACAACCTCACCATAACATTCCAACTCTTATACTCAATACTCTGATTTATAAAGGCCAATGTACCAAAAGCTCTCTTTATGACCCTATCTACCTGTGATGCCACTTTTAGGGAATTATGTATCTGTATTCCCAGATCCCTCTGTTCTGTTGCACTCCTCAGTGTCCTACCATTTACCTTGTATGTTCTACCTTGGTTTGTCCTTCCAAAGTGCAATATCTCACACTTGTCTGCTTTAAGCTCCATCTGCCATTTTTCAGCCCATTTTTCCAGCTGATCCAAATCCCTCTGCAAGCTTTGAAAACCTTCCTCACTGTCCACTACACCTCCAATCTTTGTATCATCAGCAAATTTGCTGATCCAATTTACCACATTATCATCCAGATCATTGATATAGATGACAACTAACAATGGACCCAGCACTGATCCCTGTGACACACCACTAGTCACAGGCCTCCACTCAGAGTAGCAATCCTCCAATACCACTCTCTGACTTCTCCCATTGAGCCAATGTCTAATCCAATTTACTACCTCACAATGTATACCTAGGGACTGAATCTTCCTAACTAACCTCCCATGCAAGATCTTGTCAAAGGCCTTACTGAAGTCCATGTATACAGCATCCACTGCCTTCCTTTCATCCAGTTTCCTGGTAACTTCCTCGAAAAACTCTAATAGATTGGTTAAACATGACCTACCATGCACAAAGCCATGTTGACTCTCCCTAATAAGTCCCTGCCTATCCAAATAATTGGAGATCCTATCTCTTAGTACTCCTTCCAAGGGAATACCCTGTCAGGTCCTGGGGATTTATCTACTCTGATTTGCCTCAAGACAGCAAGAACCTGCTCCTCTTCAATCTGTATAAGTTCCATGACCTCACCAGCTACTTGCCTTGTTTCCATAGACTCCGTGCCAGTTTCCTTAGTAAATGCAGATGCAACAAAAACCATTTAAGATCTCCCCCATTTCTTTTGTTTCCTTACATAGCTGACCACTGTGATCTTCAAGAGGACCAATTTTATCCCTTTTGCTCTTAATATACCTGTAGAAGCTCTTAGGATTATCCTTCACCTTGACTGCCAAACCCACCTCATGTCTTCTTTTAGCCTGCCTGATTTATTTCTTAAGTATCTTTTTGCAATTTTTATACTCCTCAAGTACCTTATTTGCTCCCTGTCTCCTATACATGTTATACATCTCTCTCTTCTTCTTTATTAGAGTTCCAATATCCCTTGAAGACCAAGGTTCCTTATTCTTATTCACTTTGCCTTTAATCCTGACAGGAACATACAAACTCTGCACTCCCAGAATTTCTCCTTTGAAGGCCTCCCACTTAACAACGACATCCTTGCCAGAGAACAACCTGTCTCAATCCACGCTTTTTAGATCCTTTCTCATTTCTTCAAATTTGGCCTTTTTCCTGTTTAGAACCTCAACCCGAGGACCAGATCTATCTTTATCCATGATCAAGTTGAAACTAATGGTGTTGTGATCACTGGAACCAAAGTGTTCCCCTACACACACTTCCGTCACCTGTCCTAACTCGTTTCCTAATAGGAGATCTAATATTGCATCCTCCCTAGTTGGTACCTCTATATATTGATTTAGAAAACTTTCCTGAACAGATTTTACAAACTCTAACCCGTCTAGACATTTCACAGTATGGGAGTCCCAATCAATATGTAGAAAATTAAAATCCCTTACTATCATAACTTTATGTTTCCTGCAGTTGTCTGCTATCTCTGCAAATTTGCTCCTCCAATGCTCACTGACTATTGGATGGTCTATAATACAACCCCATTAATGTGGTCATACCTTTCCTGTTTCTCAGCTCCACCCATATGGCCTCGGTAGACAAGCCCTCTAATCTTTCCTGCCTGAGCACTACTGTAACAATTTCACTGACTAGCAATGCCACCCCCCCCCCCCCCACCCTTCATCCCTCTGCCTCTATTATGCCTGGAACATTAAGCTGCCAGTCCTGCCCCTCCTGTAGCTAAGTTACACTAATGGCTATAATGTCATAATTCCATGTGTCAATCCAGGCCCTCAGCTCGTCAGCCTTCCCCACAATACTCCTTGCATTGAAATATACACACCTCAGAAGACTATTACCACAACACACAAACCTTCCATTTGTGACTTTGCAGGAACTTTTAACATCATTTATTTTCACCCCTGCTCCACTATCTGCTCTCTGGTTCCCATCTCCTGCAAATCTAGTTTAAACCCTCCCCAGTAGCTCTAACAAACCTCCCTGCAAGGATATTGGTCCCCTTGTAGTTCAGATGTAACCTGTCTCTCTTGTACAGGTCCTACCTGCCCTAGAAGAGGTCCCAATGATCTAGAAATCTGAAACCCTGCCCCCTACACCAGTTTCTCAGCCATGTGTTCATCCTCCAGAGCATCCTACTCTTACCCTCACTGACACGTGGCACAGGTAGCAATCCTGAGATTACCACCTTCAAGGTTCTGCTTTTTAACTTCCTACCAAGCTCTCTATTCTCACTCTTCAGGACCTCCTCACTCTTTCTTCCTACGTCATTGGTACCGATGTGTACCATGACATCTGGCTGCTCACCCTCCCACTTCAGATTGCTGTGCATGTGATCAGAGACATCCCTGACCCTGGCACCCGGGAGTCTCTGTCACGAGCACAGAACCTCCTGTCTGTATCTCTAACTATCGAGTCCCCTATATCGAGCCCTTCCTGCCCTTCGAGCTGCACTGCCCAACAACCCCCAAGTTAACCCTAGCCTAATTTACAATGACCAATTAATTACTTCTTGCACTAATATCATCACAGTATTCTTCACTATCTTTTATAATTTACAAATAACTTATATTCTGTGTGCTCTGTGCATCTCTGTGCCTGTCAGCTACTGCAAGCAAGTTTTCGGGAACCTGTACCTTGCTGTGCTTGTGTACATGACAGTAAACTCAACTTGACTGAGAATCCTTTGTTCAAGTCAAGTGCAGTAGTATACCGATGTGGAGGCTAGAGTCCAACTCCAACAGCAGCTGGAATTCAGAACGTAGAAGAGTACAGCCAGGAACTGGTCCTTTGGCCCACAATGCTGAAAAATATATTTAAAAAACATAAACTAAGCCCTCTTACCTACCTAATGACCATATCCCTCCATTTTCCTCATATTCGTGCCTATCTAAACCTCTCAAAAGCCTCCGAACACACAATGACGTGGCTGGGCTAGGGCAACAGAAGACCATGGACGTACACTCAGTGACCTCTAAAGCCTCTACTGTCGTACCAGGCATCCACCGCTCTCTGAGTAACAAACTCAGCAATCTAGGCTTGATAGTAGCTACAAAGCTGTTGTAGAACTGCACAATCCACTCATGTTCTTCAGGCTGTGCACCCCAGTCCAGTCTTTATGTGATTCCTCAAATGCCCCATTGCTTGAGGAGCAAATGAAGGTGGACAATAAATGCTGGCATTGCCACATCTTGTGAAGGAATAAAGTGGGCCAAGAAGAAGGAGATCACGCAAGAGATTCAAACACTTCATGCAAAGCTAGTCAATACAGGGACAACATTTCCCTGAGGAGGCAGGAAGAGGAAGTAAAGGAATAAATGCTGACAGTGAACAGTTCTGACACCTACACTACAAAGGGGCTGGTAGCAATGGGGAGAGTGCAGAAGAAATTCACTAGCCTGTTGCCAGGTGCTGTGGCAATAAGCAGAGATTGGAAAGACTGTGCTTATTATTGCTGACACACAGGAGGTTGAGGGGTATTCACTCAGTGGCCACTTTATATAGTTATACCTCCTGAAGTGGCCACTGCGTGTATGTTCATGGTCTTCTGTTACTGTAGCCCATCCACATCAAGATTCAACATGTTGTGCATTGAGAGATGCTATTCTGCACACCTCTGCAGTAACAGGTGGTTATTTGAGTTACGGTCTTCTTCCTGTCAGCTTGCACCATTCCCCTCTGACTCCTCTCATTCGCAAGACATTTTTGCCCACAGTACTGCTGCTCACTGGATGTCTTTGCTTTTTGCACCTTTCCCTGTAAACTCTAGAGACTGTTGTGCATGAAAACCCCAGGAGATCAGCAGTTTTGAATATACTTAAAACCTCCCTGTCTGGCATCAACGATCATTCCATAGTCAAAATCATTTAGACTGTGTTTCTTACCTATTCTGTTGTTTCATCCGAACAACAACTGAACCTCTTGACTATGTCTCCCTCTTGGGTTGCTGCCTCATGATTAGCTGATTAGATATTTCATTATCAAGCAGGAACACAGGTGTACCTCATAAAGTTGCCACTGAGTGTGGATGGGCCAGAGAGCAGAGGAGTAAAAATCAAATTAGTTTTAATTGGCATTCAAACTGTACATAAGTATAGATGAACGAAACAGTGTTCCTCTGGGACCAAAGTGCAAAAACTTTGCTCTCAAAATAGAGAGAGGGGAGAACAAAAAGTCACACAAAAAAGCACATTTTTAGTCCCAAGACCCTGAACAACAAGTCTTGCAGGTTGATGGTTCCCTGCAGCCCAGCCTGTAATTCCACTGGACTAACACTAGAGGACAGCACCAGCAGGAGTGGCCAGAGGGCACGAATTTAAGTGAGAGGGAAGAAATTAAAAGGATTTCTGAGGGGTATTTTGTCACACAGAGGGTGGTGAATATTTGGGAATGTGCTTCCAGAGGAGGAGGTGGAAATAGATAAAGTTTAATTTCAAAGGTGTTTGGACAGGTACTTGCATAGGTAAAATGTAGAGACATACAGACCTAACGTGGGTGAGTGGGATTAATGTAGATAGGCATCACGGTCAGTAAGGATGAGATTGGCTGAAGGACTATTCTGTTTTATATATAAAAATGGCTGCTTGTGCATCTTTGCTGCAGTAAATTCTAGGATGGTGACTGGTCTTCAAAGCATTTATAATTTGGATAATATGATTTGGAAGACGAATGTAAAATATGGAAGCTTCCTCCACTATTCTGTATGATGGTAACTGATCCTTTATCTCAGTGCCACCTTCCTGTATGGACATAATTTTCCTTGGTTTCATTATATATTTAAAATGCTATTCCACTCCCTCCAGAGTATATTTAGTGACACCCTCCCCACACTGCCTGGGCAGAGAATTCCAAAGATTACCCAGTGAAGAAGCTTCTCATTTCAGTTCTGAAAGGCCTTTTGCAACCTTTGATCTTAAAGCCAAGGAAAGTTTTAGCCTTACTTTGTCAAGAGCTGGAAGAAGGTGCTAAATATATTCTTCCTTTCTTTAGATAGTAGGACAGCTTCGTTTTTTCCGAAGGTGGTGTGTGTTCGGGAAAACCTTCCAGTATACGTTCCAAGAGCTGACAGTGGCCACCTTAGTCTTCTTCCTGCTTGTTCTGGCCTATGCACAGTGTGGTTACATGGTGGGTATTGGAACCTTGTGCAGTACAATAAACGAGTAGTAGCAGCCAGTTATGGTTGGATGCTCTTTGGTATTTGGGTTTCCTTCGGAATTTTATCCAAGTGATGATTTGAGCTGAATTTCAGAGTTCAAACCACAGAAGCCAGTGAGAGAAGGAAACCTGTCACTCTGACCTTTCACTTCTTCTTACCTGCCGATCACTTCCCCCCCACCCCCCCCCCCGAGTCCCCTTCTCCTTCCCTTCCTCCAATTGTCCACTCTCCTCTCCAATTCTTTCTTCTTCTGCCCTTGACCTTTCTCACCCACCTGGATTCACCTATCACCTTCCAGCTAGCCTCTTTCCCCTCCACCTATCTTTTTATTCAGGCATCTTTCCCCTTCCTTTCCATTCCTGAAGAAGGGTCTTGAACTGAAATGTCTTTTCCATAAATGCCGTCTGACCTTTTGAGTTCCTCCAGCATTGGACCTCCAGCGTCTACAGACTTTCTCAAAATCTGTCATCCTTGTCAAGCCTGGCTTGTAGTGAGTTCAGACCTATCAGAGAGGTTAGTTATTAACTGCATTCACAGTTTAGAGCTAATTAGGAATGGGCAATAATTGCTGTTAATTACAGTGACTTCCACCATCTGTGAATGAATGAGAAAATGTGATGCTGAAAACTAGCAAGATGCACAACACAGGGCAAGTGTGGCAGAGGGTCAGGGCTTCCAGTACACAGCACTAGAGTCAGGACACACAGTACGAGAACCTCAAGTGAGGGTTGAATCCATGCTGCAAGACCAGAGGACAAAGGTCAGGATGCCAGAGAGCTGACAGGTGAGAGCCACAGTTAGGACAGGAGTCACAAAGGGACCACAGTTTGGGCCACTAGTGCTCGAAATAGGATTGTACTTATTTTGGGTACACTGAAATGCGGCCACATTTAAGCTAATGGCTAGTTAGACCTCTTGAAAAACATCTATGCAACTGATCAAATTCCGTTTTGAGTGTTTTACAGCCTGAAATAAATGTTAAAAGAGATAAGCGAGTTTCCTGACTTCTGTACATCTCCTAACGTTGTCACTCAACATTCAAAGAGTATCAGCTTTTAAGGACATACTGCCCAGAGCAGTTATACACACTTTGGCGGAAGGGAGCCCCATAACTTACTCAGAAACATGGTTAGGAAGATGCAGTGAGAGTTAAGGTGGCAGGAAACAGGCCCACCATAGGAGCATGCCTACAGTTGTCTCCTCAGAAACACAATGGAAAATTGCAGAAAGTATTGACAGGTTGGGTTGAGTCCTGGTGTAATCTCTTATGTAATTCTGCTAGAAGGAATGACTCCAACTCTCATTCACTGGTGTTTCCTGCAGATATTCTCTCCAACTCTGGAAGACTTTAGAACTTTCAAACACACCGTGCTATCTTTGGTTGCCTTCTCCCGAGGAGCAGTGGCATTGCAGCATGCACTTCACAAATTTCCCTTCACCGCCTCGGTCTACTTCGCCAGCTATCTGCTGTGTCTGGTGTGGATTACAAGGAACCTCTTCAGCGCCATCATCATCCAGAATTACAGGCATGTCCGAGCAGAAATGTATCGTCCTGCCATTGAGCCACAAGATTATGAGATGATTGAGTTCTTCATTAAAAGATTTAAACTCTGGATTGGACTAACTAAAGCGAAGGAGGTAAATGTAGAATTTAGTCAGGGCCACCGTGTCAGTTGCTCTGGAGTTTTAAAAGTGACTGACAATGTCAGTCTGTCCATTTGGTTCAGTGAATGGCTGACGGCATATGCAATGAAATATAAAGTGAAAAAATGTTCAGCCATCCACTTTAGTGGGAATGCAAAGTATTTGTTTAAAGGATGAAAGATTGAAAATCGTTGCTGTTCAATAGAGCACAAGTATCATTGTACATGTTCAAGCCAGCAAGCAGTTAAGCTGACATACGGTAATTTGACCTTAAATGCACGCGGGTTTGAATACAAGACTAAAGACTGAAAAGAGATGGACCCCTGGTGAGACTGCATCTGAAATATTTTTTAGGAAGGTAGTGCATTGTAGGTTCACTAGGCTGAACTGAATTGACTTTATTTCTTACATCCTTCACATACATAAGGAGTAAAAATTTTTACATTGCGTCTCCATCTAAATGTGCAATGTGTAATCATAGTAATTTATAATAAATAGAACAGTCAATGTATTATAGAGTATACTCAAATCAGTCTGATGGCCTGGTGGAAGTAGGTGTCCCGGAGCCTGTTGGTCCTGGCTTTTATGCTGCGGTACAATTTCCTGGATGGCAGCAGCTGGAATAGACCGTGGTTGAGATGGTTTGGGTCCCCAATGATCCTACACACCTATCCATGTAAATATCCTGAATCACAACTACAGATATGCTGGGCTGTCCGCACAACTCTCTGCTGAGTCTCGTGATTAAGGGAGATACAGTTCCCATACCAGGCAGTGATGCAGCCAGTCAGGATGCTCTCAATTGAGCCCCTATAGGAAGTTCTTGGGATTTGTGGGTCCATACCAAACTTCCTTAATCTCAACTGTCTGAGGTAAAAGAGGCGCTGTTGTGCCTTTCTCACCACGCAGCTGGTGTGTACAGACCATGTGAGGTCCTCGGTGATGTGGATGCTGAGGAACTTGAAGCTATTTACCCTCTCAACCCCAGATCCATTGATGGCAATAGAGGTTAGCCCCTCTTCATTCCTCCTGTAATCCACAACCAGCTGCTTTGTTTTTGCGACAGTGAGATGAGGTTGTTTACTTAATAGCACTGTGTCAGATTGATGACTGCTTCCTTGTAGGCCACCTCGTTATTGTTTAAGATAAGGCCAATGTAGTGTTATCGGCAAATTTAATTCCTACATTAGGAGCTTTCCCTATCACAAAGATTAATCTGACAAGATCTACACCCTTTGGAATTTAGACAAATTATCTCTTTGAAATATACAACATTCTTGAGAGGGTAGATGTTGGGATGAGGTTTTCCCTGGCTGGGATGTGTAGAACCAGGATCACAATTTCAAAATGAAGGATTCGCTATGAAGTAGCAAAGATGGGGCTCCAAATTAAATTTTAATACTGTTCCATTTTCCAGAGGTACTGGCATTTTCTGGTTTTATTTCCAACTTTTAGTATCGACAGTTATTTTGCTTTTCATAACATCAACCATGATTCTCTTGAATTGCTGAACTGGCACATGGCACTGAATGGCCTGACCTGCTCTTGCTTCCATTTCTCACATTCTTAATGTGTGTATGCCTGGGAAATTTGTCTTTGGAACTATTTTGGGCAAGGATGAGTTATAGGTGGTCAACAGAAATGTTCTGGGTGCTGTAGATGATTCATTCATTCATTCTGGGAGCTCAGCACCGTCCGCTACCATCTGCTGCTCCACACTTGTCCCTCACTAGCTAGTCTCCCCCATCACCTTTCACCTTCCAGCCCCGCCTCCTTCCCTCCCCCCTACCCCCCACTGTATAATTCAGGCATTTCCATTTTTCCCTCTCAGTCCTGAAGATGGATCTTGACCCAAAACGTTGACTGCACTCGTTTCCATAGATGCTGCCTGGCCTGCTGAGTTCCTCCAGCATTTTGTGTTAGTTGCTTTGGATTTCCAGCAGTATGCAGACTTTCTCATGTTTGTGGTTTACAGTCTCCCCTTCATTTTCTTCAAATCTCACCTCACACTGTCCACATCAGAGATCAGGTCTCCTTCTCCTGTCTGATTTTCATCACTACACCCTCCTCCAACTGCTGGCATCTCTCCCTGTCCTCAGTCCTTCTTGGCTCACGTTGTTCTCTGTATCTCAGCTTCCTGCTTCTCCTTCTTGCTCCAATCTTGCTAGTCTCTGACCTGAAGTTCTATTATTTCCCATTTGTCATCCATCCTTCTCTCCAACCCTCCTGCTCAAATTAGCACAAAATATAAAAATAGATAGCAAAAGTTTTTATAAATATATAAAGTGGATGAGGGTGGCTAAAGTCAACGTAGGTCCCTTGGAAAAGGAGAAGGGGAAATTGATATTGGGTGATAAGGAAATGGCTGAGGCATTGAAGGACTATTTTGTGCTGGTCTTCACGGTGGAGGACATGTCTAATATGCCAAAGAAGGATGTTATGGATGAAATGGAAGGTGAGGACCTCGATAAAATCACTGTCACTAAAGAGATAGTAATGAGCAAACTAGAGAGCCTGAAGGTAGATAAGTACCCTGGTCCTGATGGGATGCATTGCAGGCTGCTGAATAAATTGGCAGAGGTTATAGTAGATGTGTTGGTAATCATTTACTAAAACTCTCTAGACTCTGGGCAGGTCCCGGCGGATTGGAAGACAGCAAATGTCACACCACTTTTTAAAAAAGGATGTAGGCAAAAGACAGGCAACTATAGGCCAGTTAGTTTAACATCTGTAGTTGGGAAAATGCTTGAAGCTTGTCATTAAGGGAGAAATAGAGAAACATTTAGAAAGGAGTGGCTCCATTAGACAGACACAGCATGATTTCAGAAAGGGCAGATCCTGTTTGACAAACTTAGGTGGAGTTCTTTGAGGACATAATGAGTGCAGTGGATAGAGGGGAACAGGTGGATGTCGTATACTTGGATTTCCAGAAAGCGTTCGATAAGGTGCTGTGCAAGAGACTTATAAATAAGATACGGTTGCATAGAATCAGGAAGTGTATTGGTATGGATTAACCGATAGAAGGTAGAGAGTTGGTATAAATGGGTGTTTCTCCGGTTGGCAGTCAGTGGTGAGTGGGGTGCCACAGGGGTCGGTGCTGGGCCCGCAGCTGTTTACCATTTACATTGATGATTTGGAAGAGGGGACTGAGTGTAGCATAGCAAAATTTGCTGATGACGCTAAACTGAGTGGAAAAGCAAATTGTACAGAGCATGTGGAGAGTCTGCAGAGGGATAGAGATAAGTGAGTGGGCCAAGGTCTGGTAGATGGAATACAATGTTGGTAAATGCAAGATCATCCACTTTGGAAGGAATAATAGAGAACAGATTATTATTTAAATTGTGAAAGACTTCGGCATGCTGTTGTGCAGAGGGGCTTGGGAGTGCTTGTGCATGAATCCCTAAAGGTTAGCTTGTAGGTACAACAGGTTATAAGAAGGCAAATGGAATGTTGGCCTTCATTGCTAGAGAGATTCAATTCAAGAGCAGGGAGGTCATGCTGCAACTATACAGGGTACTGGTGAGGCCGCACCTGGAGTACTGCGTGCAGTTCTGGTCTCCATACTTGAGGAAGGATATAGTGGCTTTGGAGGCAATGCAGAGGAGGTTCACCAGGTTGATTCCAGGAATGAAGGGGTTAACTTATGAGGAGAGATTGAGTTGCCTGGGACTAAGCTCTCTGGAGTTTAGAAGAATGAGAGAGGATCTTATAGAAACATACAAAATTTTGAAAGGGATAGATAGACAAGATAGAAGTAGGAAAGTTGTTTCCATTGGTAGGTGAGATGAGAACTATGGGACATTGCCTCAAGATTCAGGGGAGAAGATTTAGAATGGAGATGAGGAGAAACTTTTTCCCAGAGAGTGGTGAATCTGTGGAATTCTCTGCCCAGGGAAGCAGTTGAGGTTTCCTCACTAAATATACTTAAGATACAGTTAGATAGGTTTTAACATAGTAAGGGAATTGAGGGTTATGGGGAAAAGGCAGGTAGGTGGAGCCGAGCTTACAGACAGGTCAGCCATGATCTTATTGAATGGTGGGGCAGGCTCAATTGGCCGGATGGCCTACGCCTATTTCTTATGTTCTTATGCTCCCTTTCATCCTAACTCCCACATTCTCCCAATCTATATGCTTGTCAATAGTAAAATTCCCTGATCTCGCAGGAGCTGTAGTGATCTTGTAGTCTAAAACCCTGTGAATGTACTTGTGTCAGACACCTTCAGCTTAATTATAAAGCAGAATCAACCTGTGCTTCTGGTCAGAAAACTGCTAAACTAAACTCATTCCTTAGGCATGCGGACACATTTAGTTATGAAGGATAAAGCAAAGAAATTAAGAAATCAAAATCAAGGTTGACATTTCCAACACTGGGTTTTATTTATTCCAGCTCTCTGGAATAGGACCCAAAAGAAGAAGGTGGTACTTATTCAATCAGCATCAGAAACAAAGATATGTTGATCTCTCACCTGATTGGTGCCGGACCACAGAACATCCAAACCACAAAAATTGCCCCTGAACACCTGCTGAGCAGGTGAATTGGTCTTTTTGAGTATAGACACCCTGGGTCATATAAGGGTTCTGAGAACTGTTGGTAAACTGAATTTCTGTAAAAAGGAAACACTGTAAACTGATATTGCAAAAGTTGCACTGGTAGGTTAATTAGCTATTGATCAGTACAAATGTTAATTCATGTTAGAGCTCAGTTTCAATTAGTTAATTAGTACAGATTCAAAACCTATCAGTGCACAGAATGCTGGACCAGTGGTTCGACTTGTATGGGAATTAATCGCTCCAACAAACCTTTTAGCTCCTTGAACTAGCCACATTCTGCACAGCAGTTAAACATCAAAATGGAAATGTTGTCTCATTTAATCATTGCTCTCAGTGACATTTCCTTCATTTTATTGTAGTTCCGTCACAAAGTGAAGTTTGAAGGGATGGAGTCCCTGCCAACAGGCAATACCCAAACTTCCAGATTTTCCCGGCTCCCATCTGCTGGTACCGAGTCCCACTGTTCCGAATGCACCATTTCATCTGGCTCGGTGCAATCTGAGGAGATGAACCTTGCTGAGAGTCCGAGCACAGAGGCACATGGTGTTCAGACCTATCTGGATCGACTGCTGCCGAGCATCAATAGTCTCCTTGATCAGTTTGACCGTGTCAATAAAATCACCAACGACTTGTATCGTATTGAAACCGATCTGGAGAAATTACAGGACAGAATGAATAAGAAGAAGAGGGGACAGTGCATGAGAGGGAAAAACAATGCTGAGGAGAGAATTATTCCTCTACCAAGCACGCAGTTCCTTCAGCCCAGAACATATAGTGCAACCTCCAAATCAGCAATCTCCAGCCACCAGCCAAGCAAAGGTCCAGCTTGTGCAGAAGTAGTAGCATCAGATCATAGGGACCTACAAGGTGAATGTAAGCCTGCTGATGGTTCTAGGCGAAAAGTCTGGCAGTTTGGACTACCACTATCAGCGGGCGTCAACCAGAGGTCACTGGCATGCTCAGGGCTGGTTTCAAAGGCCCGGCCCAGAAGTGAGGAAGGCCAGGATCGAGGACTTGATAGGCAGCTGGCCCCAGTAATGAGGAGAGCATGGCACACTGAAAGCACAGAGGGAAACCATCCATGATTACATATGGAAGCCATAAGGATGCTCTACTGAATGTTTAAAGACATTCAATGACACTGTTTATGACCAATGCTTCATTGATTAAAGCAAAGCTCAATTAGTAGTTTATTCTGCATAGAAGAGAGAATGCTTCATTATGTTTAGTGATCCAGGGGTAGTCAACTTATATGAAGTTGACAATGGCAATAATGAAATGGTAGGATTGCAGTTTTAAGTTGTTGATTTAAAGATGATTATATCATGATTTGAAAGTATGTTTGAGTAGGTGTCTGAGCAAAGCAGCATTTTTACATGTTTCTTGCAGGACCTTTCTATTAGTAAGATGCATAACAAAATAGGGGTCCATAATGGATTAACCGGTCTTCACCTTGTTAGAAAATCAGTAGAAAGTAGAATATATATATATATATATATATATATATATTCTACTTTCTAACGACCTAAAGTGGGCAATATTCAGACTCTGAAAGTCTACATGATGGGATTCAGTACAAGGGTCAAATTGTGTCAAAAGAACTGAATAAGAATTCCACTGGGGTAGTGTTCTGGTCCTGGTACCAGAGGTAGAACCAGTTTATTGAAATCACCACAGGAATGACTTTTTAAATCAATTTTAAACTGAGTCTTTAGAAAAGTGGCAGGCAGAGTGGATGTGAAAGGGGCTCAAGTCCATTTTTGTCCCATAAGATGTTGGTTTCCAGGCCTGTCCATTGCTATTGCCTTACTTCCAACATGCATAAAATACCTAGGCTTTGGCCACTTGCTACCTTGCAGGTAAGTGAAATGGATGTGCGCAAAGGATGTCTCAAGCTGGAGGGACACCAGGCAGAGGACAATAGACAATAGGTGCAGGCATAGGCCATTCGGCCCTTCTAGCCAGCACCACCATTCACTGTGATCATGGCTGATCATACAAAATCAGTACCCCGTTCCTGCCCTCTCCCCATATCCCTTGACCCCGCTATCTATAAGAGCTCTATCTAACTCTCTCTTGAAAGCATCCAGAGACTTGGCCTCCACTGCCTTCTGGGGCACAGCATTCCACATATCCACCACTCTCTGGGTGAAAAAGTTTTTCCGCATCTCAGTTCTAAATGGCCTACCCCTTATTCTTAAACTGTAGCCTTTAGTTCTGGACTCACCCATCAGCTGGAACATGCTTCCTGCCTCCAGCATGTCCAATCCCTTAATAATCTTATATGTCTCAATCAGATCCCCTCTCATCCTTCTAAATTCCAGTGTATACAAGCCCAGTTGCTCCAATCTTTCAACATATGACAGTCCCGCCATTCCGGGAATTAACCTTGTGAACCTACGCTGCACTCTCTCAATAGCAAGAATGTCCTTCCTCAAATTTGGAGACCAAAACTGCACACAATACTCCAGGTGGGGTCTCACCAGGGCCCTGTACAGCTGCAGAAGGACCTCTTTACTCCTATACTCAATTCCTCTTGTTATAAAGGCCAGCATGCCATTAGCTTTCTTCACTGCCTGCTGTACCTGCATGCTTGCTTTCATTGACTGATGTACAAGAACACCTAGATCTCGTTGTACTTCCCCTTTTCCTAACTTGACTCCATTTAGATAGTAATCTGCCTTCCTGTTCTTGCCACCAAAGTGGATAACCTCACATTTATCCACATTAAACTGCATCTGCCAGACATTTACCCACTCACCCAACCTGTCCAAGTCACCCTGCATCTTCCTGACATTTCACACTGCCACCCAGCTTTGTGTCATCAGCAAATTTGCTAATGTTACTTTTAATCCCTTCATCTAAATCGTTAATGTATATTGTAAACAGCTGAGGTCCCAGCACTGAACCTTGCGGTACCCCACTGGTCACAGCCTGCCATTCCGAAAGGGGCCCGTTAATCGCTACTCTGAGCACAGCTAACCTTCTAGGCCCATCCATCCTTTACATCAGCTGCTGTTCTGCTTCTGCCTGGTGGGAAATCACTGTTGACAGATCCTGTTGAAGAACCTGTTCCATTGTAGGCCCCTCGCATTGTAAACCTTCAGCCTCTACAAAAGCAATGATAAAATGGGAATGGCAGTGGGAGACGCTGTAGAATATTTGCTCACCAACCCCTTCTAGAAACAAGATAAAATTTTGCTCTTAGTTAAATAAACCAATGGAAGCAATACAGTTTGCTTTACAGTGCTCAGTTAAATTGTTTGAAGATGTCAGTGAAAAGATTGGAATATTAGTTTAATGAGCCAATATTTCATGTATTCATTAGGAGTTAATATTAAAAATCAGAAAGGATAGTCTGCTGAGCTTGAAGCTGTTTGTACAAAAGCTGCAATACTTATAAACAGGATATAATGTTTATTAGAGATTCCCAACATAGTTTAGTCAACATAGCTTGTATCTGATTAATATTACCAATTTATAACAGCAGCATAGTGGTTAGTGCATCACTTTACCGCACCAGCCAGTGACTACCGATTGGGATTCAATTCCTGCTGTTGCCTGTAAGGAGTCCGTACATTCTCCCCGTGACCTCGTGAGTTTCCTCCTACATTCCAAAGATGGACGGTTAAGGGTGAGTGAGTTTTGGGCAGGTTATGTTGGCACTGGAGGCTGTTCAACACAATTATCACTGATTTGATTTAACACAAACAATGAATTTCACTGCATGTGTACATGTATATGTGACAAATAAAGATAATTTTTAATCTTTGAACATATCACCTGAACAGGAGATAATTAGTCTTAAACTGATAGAGGCAACAGCCTAGGCTTATAAAACAACAGAGTCTGAAGGCTTTTGCACAGGCAAGATACAAATGGGATTAAGTTATTGGGACCATTGGAGGAGTGTTAATTTTGTTTCTGCAAAATCTCCCTATGTTGCTTTGAAATAAACCCATGATGCAGGTTTTAGAATGGTCAGCAGGAAGCAGGAGATAGTGGAAATTCCTTTTGGAAGATTTTTGCATTATATGATGTTTCCTATTGAACATGACTACAAGAACTGAGCAGCAAACTACTTTGTGTCAAACACCATCAAATAAACACTTATTATACAAGCTTATAAATCTGATCCATTTGCGCCTTTTTTTCCGAGTGATTTTCCCACGGTAGATTGTGTTAGTAACCATGTTCAGGTGAAATCACATCCATAGGAAAATTAACCCAGCCATCGCAATGTTCACCTTAGCATGGCAGAAGTACTAGTCACAGAACAAGCCATGAAACACATTGCATCTTTCCTTCATGGTTGCTGCAATTTATGAGCTTAATTGAATACTCACAGGAAACCTCATCACACATTGTTTAAGGATCAGCATTTAGGTCATCTACACTATCCTATCAATACCTTGCTTGGGCCATTCACCGGTTTCAGATTTCAATGGTTGGGGTTATGGAATCTACATTGGTGGTGCTCTCTACACTGATTGCAGCTGCTTTGTATAAATATTATATAAATAAACATCTGAGCTACAGACTTTATTTATCTTGAATTTCACTGGGGTATAGGATGCGAATCAATCAAAGCATGTGTGTCCAGAAACAGAACGTCTCCCCCATGTTTTCACACTTCCAGAGCAGCTAACCTGAGGAGAGTTCCTCAAACTTTGCCACTCTTCCTAGCTGTCAGCAGAGAAATAACAGAGCATCTGTAAAGTGGTCTTAGTTTCCAGTCAACTATTCCACAAAACACTCTACATCTGTTAGTAGCTCCTTGTTATTACAATACAGAGAAGTATTCGTTAACATTGCTTCTGTCTTTAATATGTTCCTGTTTGGGCTGTTGGCTGTTTTCAAACAGTAATGACATACCACATACAATGGGATTGTTTTTGTTCCAAGGAAATTATGTACAATTCTAATGGTCTCTGTCGAGGTCGTGGCTCAGATTTAGTTGTGTCTCTAAGTTCATAGGGATGATATCGGAGACAGGGAAGGACATTAGGAATCATGTTAAGGTTTGGGGATAGGGATGTGGTGGAGTTAGAGGTCAGGCCTCTGCTCCATGTTCAAAGTCCAGTGATGTGGATAGGTGACAAAGGGCATCTGGAGTTCAGGCCTCTACTCAGGCCAGCAATATGGGTGGGGTGACAGACATGTGAGGATGCCATAACAACATAAGAAATAGGAGCAAGAGTAGGCCACCTGACCCATCGAGCCTGTTCCACCATTCAGTAAGATCATGCCCGATCTGGCCATGGACTCATATTCACCACCTGCCTTTTCCCCATGACCCATAATTTCCCTACTATGTGACAATCTATCCAACCGTGTCTTAAATATAGTTACTGAGGTGGCCTCCACTGCTTCATGGGGCAGAGAATTCTACAGATTCATCACTCTCTGGGAAAAGCAGTTCCTCCTCATCTCCATCCTAAACTTACTCCCCCAAATTGGAGTTTAATGGGAGTAAAGGGAATTATGAGGCTATCAGTCTGGAACTTGGAAGCTTAAATTGGGAACAGATTTCAGGGAAAGGTACGGAAGAAATGTGGCAAATGTTCAGGGGATATTTGTGTGCAGTTTTGCACAGGTACATTGCAATGAGACAGGGAAGTTATGGTAGGGTACAGGAACCGTAGTGTACAAAGGCTGTAGTAAATCTAGTCAAGAAGAAAAGAAAAGCTTACGAAAGGTTCAGAGAGCTATGTAATGTTAGAAATCTAGAAGATTATAAGGCTACTAGGAAGGAGCTTAAGAAGGAAATTAGGAGAGCCAGAAGGGGCCATGAGAAAGCTTTGGCAGGCAGGATTAAGGAAAACCCCAAGGAATTTTACAAGTATGTGAAGAGCAGGAGGATAAGACATGAAAAAATAAGACCTATCAAGTGTGACAGTGGGAAAGTGTGGTACTTAATGAGTACTTAAGTATTCAATATGGAAAAGGATCTTGGTGATTGTTGTGATGACTTGCAGCAGACTGAAAAGCTTGAGTATGTAGATATTAAGAAAGAGGATGTGCTGGAGCTTTTGGAAAGCATCAAGTTAGATAAGTCGCCAGGACCAGATGAAATGTACCCCATCCTAGTGTGGGAGGCATAGCCCCTGGTGATGATCTTTGCATCATCAATAGAGATGGGAGAGGTTCCAGAGGATTGGAGGGTTACGGATGTTGTTCCTTTATTCAAGAAAGGGAGTAGAGATAGCCCAGGAAATTATAGACCAGTGAGTCTTATTTCAGTGGTGGGTAAGTAGATGGAGAAGGTCCTGAGAGGCAGAATTTATGATTTTGAAGAGATATAATATGAATAGGAATAGTCAGCATGGCTTTGTCAAGGGCAGGTCATATCTTACGAGCCTGATTGAACTTTTTGAGGATGTGACTAAACACATTGATGAAGGAAGAGCAGTAGATGTAGTGCATATGGATTTCAGCAAGGCATTTGATAAGATAACCCATGGAAGCTTTACTGAGAAAGTAAGGAGGCATAGGATCCAAGGGAATATTGCTTTGTGGATCCAGAACTGTTAGCCCACAGAAGGCAAAGAGTGGTTGTAGACGGGTCATATTCTGCCTGGAGGTCAGTGACCAGTGTTGTGCCTCAGGGATCTGTTCTGGGACCCTTACTCTTTGTGATTTTTATAAATGACCTGGCTGAGGAAGTGGAGGGATGGGATAGTAAGTTTGCTGATGACACAGTTGAGGGTGTTGTGGATAGTGTGGAGGGCTGTCTGAGGTTACAGCGGGACAGTGATAGGATGCAAAACTGGGCTGAGAAGTGGTCAAATATGATGGCAGATTATAGTATTAATGGTAAGTCTCTTGGCAGAGTGGAGGATCAGAGGGATCTTGGGGTCTGAGTCCATAGGATGTTCAAAGCAGCTGCGCAGGTTGACTGTGGTTAAGAAAGCTTACGGTGTATTGGCTTTCATCAATCATAGAATTGAATTTAGGAACCGAGAGGTAATGGTGCAGCTATATAGGACCCTGGTCAGACCCCAATTGGAGGACTGTGCTCAGTTCTGGTCGCCTCACTACAGGAAGGATGTGGAAGTCATAGAAAGGGTGCAGAGGAGATTTACAAGGATGTTGCCTGGATTGGGGAGCATGCCTTATGAGAATAGGCTGAGTGAACTTGGCTTTTTTTTCTTGGAGTGATGGAGGATGAGTGGTGACCTGATAGAGGTGTATAAGATGATGAGAGGCATTGATTGTGTGGATAGTCAGAGGCTTTTTCCCAGGGCTGAAATGGTTGCCACAAGAGGGCACAGGAGAAGGTACAGAGGAGATGTCAGGGGTAAGTTTTTTACTGTGTGATGTGCAAACCAGGCAAAGATGGAGTCCAGAGTTGACCCCCCTGTGAACTATGCTGCTAATGAGAGAGAGAGAAGAAGAGGGGTGAGGAATCCTGCTGCAGATGAGAGAGAGAGAGAGAGAGAGACATGATTTAATATTATGGATTCTTCGCTAATTGTTTACCTTTGCTCCAAGGACACTTTCTTTGTCTGCTTGTAAGATTATTGCAGAGACAGCAAGGCTGGGCCGGCTTGATGGACAGTCTGATGGACAGCCGGTACCCCGCAAGGGGAGATAAAAAGCAGTCTGCGAAGACACAAGGAGACACACCAGGGAGACACCCCATGGGATACTGAAAGAGCGTTGTGCACCCATGTGAAGATGGGGGTTTGGAGGATTCAGGGGAATCGATCAGAGGCTCACAGTATGTGAAGGTTCAACCAGTGGGTGCTTGTTTGGGTGTCCACCCTTGCCTGGGTGACAGGCCTACCACTGAAGAATGGTTGTATGGGGTTAGTCAGTGATTATAACAGAACAGGAAGACAACGGGAAGATCAACAGCAATGGCATCATCTCTCTCTCTCTCTCTCTCTCTCTCTCTCTCTCTCTCTCTCTCTCTCTCTCGCTCGCTCTCTCTCTCTGCAACATTACAACAGCAACTACCTCAACCCAAACTGAACTGAACTGAACTCTGCATTATCGTAAGACTATTCATTTACCCCTAGACTTTGAAAGAACTTGGATTTGATTCCTATTTCCACACTTCTGTATATATCATTGCTAACCTGTTCCATATATTTGCATTTTATTGTACTTTATTACTTAGTTTACTAATAAACACTATTAGTTAGAGTAATACCAGACTCCAACGTGTATTCCATTTCTGCTGGTTCAGTAACCCAGTCACTGGGTACGTGACAAATTGGGGGCTCGTCCGGGATTTGATATGTTAAATTGTGGGGCTGTTGAATTGATTGGGGTAAATTCCCTTGACTGATTTGGTTGTGTGGAAAACCAGAAGGAAAACAGCAGAAATTGATGTTGCAGATTTTATGTTAAGACCAGACCCTGAGGGCTTAAAGAGGGCTAAGAAGAATGTGTTGTGGGAAGTAGTGGAGACCTTGAAACTCATGGAGGTTAAGAAAGGGATGACAAAGGTAGAGATACAACGAAAGATAACTGAACATTATGTCATGACGAAGGCATTCAAGGCAGAGTAGTTAGGGCACTTTCTTGTAGGGAAAGGGGAGGGCAAGGTGCGTTTGGAATAGCTGAGGCTAGAGAGACTCAAGTTAGAGGCGAAGGAAGCAGAAAGACAGAGACAGCTCAAGAGGGAGAAATGGCAACGTGAGGATAGTGTGGCAGGCTGTGGGGATAAGTTTAATGTTAGTCAGGAGATTAGGTTGGCACCTCCATTTGAGGAGACGGACATTGATCACTACTTCCTACATTTTGAAAAAGTGGCTGTGAATCAAAAGTGGCCAAGAAGTAGGCTGTGTTGTTACAGAGTGTTCTTAAGGGAAAGTCTCAGCAAGCCTATTCGGCATTGTCTGTGGATGAGGCAAAGAATTATGATGAAGCAAAAGGGGCAATACTGAGGATTTACGAGTTGGTTTCAGAGGCATACTGGCAAAGGTTCTGGAATTTGAGGAAGCCGTGGCACTGCACATATTTAGAGTTTGCCTGTGAGATGCAAATGTACTTTGAACATTGGTGTGCCTCGAAAGGGGCCATTGAGGATCTTGACAAACTAAAGCAGTTGATGTTGATTGAGCAGTTTAAAAGCTGTGTCCCTGAGGGCATGAGAATGTACTTGGATGAGAAGGAGGCAGAAACTCTGACCGTGACTGCAAGTTAGCAGAAGAGTATGCCTTAACCCACAAGGTAAAGTTTTCTCCAAGTAAAAGCTACCAGAGGGGTAGTAGGGGTGGTAGAGAGAGCCCACCCACTAAGTCAGAGAGTAAGCCGGGGACCAGCAGAAAGGGTAAGGAGGATGAGAAGCAGTCTGGAGGGAAGCTCCCCAGTTTTACGTGTTATAATTGTGGGAAAGCTGGTCACATTGCGTCTAAGTGTCTTGCTCCTAAAAGAGAGAAAGGAAAGGGAAAGGCACCAACCTCGACTGCCTGTATTAAGCCAGCTGAAATGCCACTAAAGGAGGAGGAATCAAGCCAAGTTCAGGAAAGATGTGAGAAATTTCTTTCGACTGGGTTGGTATCTGTGAAGGAGGGGTCAACCCCAGTGCCAGTGAGAATCGGGAGAGACACTGGGGCTTTTCAGTCCTTAATCCTAAGCAGTGTGTTGGACTTCAGTGCTGAGACAGAGACTAGTGATGAGGCTGCAGGGGCAGTTGCTGCAGAAAGATGAGGACAAAATTGAACACCCAGTGGCATTTCTCTAGCAAGTTTAATGTGCACCAGAGAAATTATTCCACTGTAGAAAAAGAATTGCTGTCACTTATTCTGGCATTACAGCATTTTGAGGTTTACATTTGTCTGGCACAGAAGACATTGATAGTTTATACTGATCACAACCCATTGGTATTTTTGACTTACATGAAGGATAAGAATAGACGGTTGCTGAGTTCAAGCTTGATGTCACAAGAATATGATGTAAAGATATAACATGTAAAGGGGACTGACAATGTAATTGCTGATTGTTTATCTAGATGTTAGATTTGAAATTATATCTGTGTTACTCTGTTGGTTAATGACAACTTATGTATTATATTAGACTCTGTAATGTGCATTAATGTTTGAATTTTTACCCCCCCCCCCCATAAAAATTCTTAAAAGGGTGGGGGTGTGATGTGCAAACCAGGCTGAGATGGGTTCTGGAGTTGACCCCCCTGTGAACTATGCTGCTAATGAGAGAGAGAGAGAAGAAGAGGGGGAGGAATCCTTTTGCAGATGAGAGAGAGAGAGAGAGAGAGAGAGAGAGAGAGAGAGAGAGAGAGAGAGAGAGAGAGAGAGAGAGAGAGAGATGATTTAATATTATGGCTTCTTCACTAATTGTTTACCTTTGCTCCAAGGACACTTTCTTTGCCTGCTTGTAAGATTCTTGCAGAGACAGCAAGGTGGGGCCAGCCTGATGGACAGTCTGATGGACAGCTGATACCCCACAAGGGGAGATACAAAGCAGGTCTGCAAAGACACAAGGAGACACAACAGGGAGATACACCACAGGACATTGAAAGGGCGTTGTGCACCCACGTGAAGATGGGGGTTTGGAGGATCAATTTGGAGGAATTGATCAGAGGCTCACAGTGTGTGAAGGTGCGACGGGTGGGAGCTTGTTTTTGTGTCCACCCTTGCCTGCGTGACAGGCCTTACCACTGAAGAATGGTCAACCTTCCATATTGACCAATATCCTTGGATATTTAGTTCCCAATCCTCTCCACCATGTAACCTCATCTCTGCTTTGGCACTAAATCATAACTCTTTGTACTGATTTGAGCCACAAGTTCACTGACCTTGTTCTGAATAAAGCATTCAGATAAAATGCCCTTGCACTCATTGTGTTTTTAAAATCTTGTGATCTTTTTCTCTTTTGGACTTGATTTTTCTTCACTACACTCTTACTTATCTCTTTTTCGTCTTTTGTTTTTCCTTTATCTTTAACACACTTTTCTTCTTTGCTTTATCCATACTTCTCCAATCTGTTGAGCCCACCTCCCTACTATTTTGTTTAAAGCCCGATCCACAGCCCTAGTTATGCGATTCCCTAGGATCCAGGTCTCATGTTGATTCAGATGGAGCCCATCCTATCGGCACAGCTCCCTCCTTCCCCAATACTGGTGCCAGTTTCCCGTAAATTCAAACCCACTTCTCCCACACCAATCCTTGAGTCATGCATTTAACTCTCTAATCTTCTTGACCCCGTGCCAATTTGCACGTGGCTCAGATAGTGATTCAGAGATTACCACCTTTTTGGTTCTGCTCTTTAATTTAGTCCCTAGCTGTTTAAATTCCCTCAACAGAACCTCTTTCCTCATTCTATCTATGTCATTGGTACCCACATGGACCGCAACAACTGGATCTTTCCCCTCCCACTGCAAGTTCCTCTGCAGGTCAGATAAGATGTCCCAAACTCGGGCACCAGGCAGGGACGCTCTATCCTCGTGACAGAGAACTCTGTCTACTCCCCTGACTATACTATCCCCAATTACCATTACATTGCTCTTCCCCCCGCACCCCCGAATGGCTCCCTGAACTATGGTGCCACAGTTAGGTTGCTCATCCTTCCTACAGCTAATCTAATGGGTGTGATTACCTCCTGAAACAAAGAATCCAGGTAACTCTCCCCCCTGTTTGAATCTCAGACTCGGGCTGCTCCAGGTGGATAGGTCCCAGGATCAGATGTCTATGCGAGCAGGAGGTAAGAGGGTCAGTCTGGTGGCAAGCCCATTGTTCAAGCCTAGAGTTCAGGTAGTCCAAGGGCCAATGGCTGAATGTTGATTGGAAGTCCAGAAATCGAAGCCTGGACACTGGAGACTCATTGTTCTGCCCTGGGGACTGTCCATGTTTGTGGGAGGAAAGGGGTTTGTTTTGTTGCTTGGTGTGTTTTGTGTTGTCCAGCTGAGTATTGTGGGCAATTGTGTTGGCATCAGACGTGACACGTGTAAGCTGCCCCCAGCATATATTAGGTGTGTTGGTTGTTAACACAAATGACACATTTCACTGTATGTTTCCACGTACTGTACATATGATAAATCAAATCTGATAAAGCCATTCCTCTTTGATTTCCTGGAGCGAATATTCTGTCCAGTTCCTATTCAACTGAAAAGTATTGCAGGTGTGTTTCCATCTAGCATAGACTCAGTGGCACTTCAATGAGGTGTACAGGTGTACCTAATAATGGCAGATCTTGTGGCAACTACTCAATGCATGAAAGCATGTCGACATTGTCAAGAGGTTCAGTTGTTCAGTCCAAACATAACAATGGGGGAGAAATGTGATCTATGTGACTGTGGCCATGGACCAGATGGGGTGATATGAATATTTCAGAAAATGCTGATCTCCTGGGATTTTTACACATAACATTCTCTAGAGTTTGCTGAGAATGGTTCTAGAAACAAGAACATTCAGTGAGTAGCGGTTCTGTGGGTGAAATGTCTTGCTAATGAGAGAGGTCAGAGGAGAATGACCAGACTGATTCAAGCTGACAGGAAGGTGACAGTAATTCAAATAACCACATGAGTGCACAGCAGTGGAGTGCAGATGAGTATCTGAACGCACAGCACATTAAACCTTGAAGCAGATGGGCTGCAGTAGTAAAGCGTCCTGAGCATACACTCAGTGGCTACTTTGTTAGACAAAACAGGAATCACATAAATAATTTGCACGAGGTTAACTACTAAACATAAGACTTTCATTGACTTCTCAACTAATAATACAGTCACGGAATCAGACACTCCAGCTCTATGGCAAACCAATTTCACTGCATGAACACTTCTTGAAATATTTCTGGATGTTTAACCATAACCAAGTAAATCCGTGCTTTTAAAAGGGTATCAAACAAAGTTCAATGGGTCAGGCAGCATCTGTGGAGGGAAATGGATAATCAACCTTCCTGGTCAAGATCTTCACTAGGACTGAAAGATAGAGGAGAGATGGCCAGTATAAATAGCTGAGGGTAAGGGGTGGCCAAGACCCATCGGGTGATAGGTGGATTCAGGAGAGGAGGGGTGATTGGTAGATAGTGTTGGGGAGAGTGGAAATGGCGACAGAGGCTTGAAAGCAGTAAGTGGAGACAACAGATAGTAGTATCTGGTAGGAAAGGAAGGTGGGGCATGGAAGCAAATAAGAAAAGTGGGTGGGTAGATGGGAACAGTAAGGGGAGGGGGCCTAGGCAGGTGGAGGAAAAGAGACCAATGGTGTGACCGGGAGTTTGGGGTGTACAAGGAACTGGGTAGGCCAGAGGGAGAGAGAAAGGAACAGGAGCTGTTTAACTGGAAAAATAGAATTCAATGTTACTCAATCCCCACCAGTAGTGCACGTTACATACTGAGACTTTGTCCACCCATACCAGATAGATTCTATAACATTGAACCATGTCCACCAGGGATATGGATCTGGGCTTGGACCCTGAAAATTGGATCAAGTGGATAGTGGAAGAGTCTTCAGTAGAAGTCTCCACAACCTCCACTCTTGCTCTTTCTGTATTTTAGTGATATCACAGGCTGCTTTGAGGAGTAGAGAACTAAATCCTTTGTGTCCTGGGAATTCCTTGGAAGTTAAGGGAACACTATCAAGGGGATGAGAAGGCTACAAGGACAGAGAACCTGTCCAGCAGAACATCCTCCCACCTAGATCTAGCCCATGTGGTTACAATCTTCATCAATGTTACCTTTTACCAAAGAGCAGCCCTCATAAATCAATGAGGAAGCTAGTGAATATATAAGTGACCAAGCAGAATGCTTTAATACATGTACTGTTCCAAATTTTCTGTGTGATGTATTCATCTTTTCACTGTGAAGGCATAAAGGTCATTACATTTTGATCCTGTATCTGGGAATCTGAATCACACACAAAGTACTACAGGAAAATAACACCTGTGTCAGAGAGAGTTGTGACAGGAAGTGCCTGGTTTAATTACCAAGTATGTGCTGGGTGCCACTTGAAAATATGTCAAAAATGTTGTTTTAATATAGAATGCATACATAAGATGACACAAATAGTATTTTCTTTACCAAATTTAATTCATGGCTTGGTGGTTCCACTGAAAAGGTTAAAAGTGCTACCAGTTGAGAAATGGGCTGTCTTTCAGGAAAGATGGGACCTGTATAGATGGTACAGTTTGAACTTGAACTGCAGGGAGACCGGTATCCTTGAGGGTTGAAGGTTGAAAGTTCAAAGTAAATTTTATTATCAGGGTCTATATATGTCACTGCAGACAACCCTGAGATTCATTTTCCTATGGGCCTTCTCAGCTGATCTATACAATAGTAACTATAAAAAGATCAGTGAAAGATCACTAGAGTGTAGAAGACAGCAAACTGTGCAAATACAAATACAGTATGAATAAATAGTGACAAATAATGAGAACATGAAATAACAAGATAAATAGTCCTTAAAGTGAGAGCATCATTTGTGGGAACATTGCAACAGATGAGGAAGTGAGTGTAGCTATCCCCTTTTGTTCAAGAGCCTGATGGTTGAGAGGTAGTAACTGATCTTGAACCTGATGGTGTGAATCCTTTTTAAATCTTTTTATTAATTTTAAACAAAGATAAATGAAACATGAATACAGAGAGTTTGAACATACATAATTAATAGGTGAAGCATACATTCATATAGACGATAATCCATATATAATAACCTCCCAAACTCATAGTAATTACGAAAAAGGGAGTAAATAAGAAGAAAAAAAATCCCCCAAAAAGAAAAGAAAACCAACAGGGGCCATTGCATTATGTCAAATATACACAGTAGCGTCAATAACTCCGCACCTCCATCCAAATAATTAAGGATAATAAAAGCAGGGTTTAGGAAAAGTCAGTTTAACTGATATGAAAATGTTGGATAAATGGTCTCCAAATTTTTTCAAATTTAACTGAAGAATCATTTCATTTCATTTCATTTCTCAATCTTTTTTATTGGTTTTCAAATAAAGAATATACAAGTACAAATCGAAAGAGGAGTTTAACAAGTAGATAATATAAGACATATAAACAGTAATATTAAAGACAAAAAGCATATAATATTAAACTCAAATAGGTAATATATTATGCTGTTATATATACAATAATCAGAGAGAAATTACAACTCCTCTTAGCAATCGTAAAAAAAATTGGAAATTTTATTAATAGAGAAAGAAATACCCCACTAACTAAACTAAAAGAAAAAAGAGAGAAAGAAAAAAAAAGAAAGAAAAAGAAAGATTGGGCAGTCCAAATGAGGATAAACTTAAAAAAGAAAGAGAGATGAAAAAACACATCCTTCCAGTCATCTCTGAACCTTCATGGACAAGTAGTAGTTTATTTAGTAGTTTATTCTCCAAAGAGAATAAGGAAAAATAAATAAATAAAGATAAATTAAATCATGTGAAAATATTGAATAAAGGGTTGCCAGACTTGTTCAAAATCAAAAGATGTATCAAATGTCCAGCTTCTAATTTTCTCCAAGCTTAAACATGACATGTTGGAGGAGAGCCAATAGAGAATAGAGGGTGAGTTAGATTCTTTCCAGTGTAGCAAAATAGCTCTCCCAGCCAGTAAAGTTGAAAAATGTTGGGCGGAGACACTTTGCTTGCTTTCTCTGGGAAAATCCCAAAAATTGCTGTAAGTGGATTAGGTTGAACATCCATATCTATAACTTTAGATAATATTCCAAACACACCCCTCCAAAAATTATTTAAACTTACACATGACCAAAACATATGGGTTAGAGTAGCCACTTCTGCAATACATCTATCACAAATAGGGCATATATTAGGAAAAATATGTGCCAATTTATCTTTGGACATATGGGCCCTATGTACTATCTTAAACAGAATTAAAATATGGCGTGCACAGATAGATGAATTATTGACTAAGTAATAAATTTTACTCCATTGATTATCTGAGAGTGAATGTTGAAGTTCTACTTCCCAGGAGCGCTGAACCCTATCGTTAGGCGATGTGCGAACATTCATTAACTGTTTATAAATGATAGCTATTAATCGTTTTTGAAAAGGTTTAAACTGAAAAATAACATAAGCCAAATTTGAAGAACAGATCAAGGGGTAATTTGGTAAAAAGATCACGTAAGAAATTCCTAACCTGTAAATACCTGAAAAAATGTGTATTGGAGATATCATATTTATCCATTAACTGTGAAAAAGACATTAAACAGTTGTAAAAACAAATCTAAAAAAGTCTTTATTCCCTTAATTTTCCATGTTAGAAAAGCCTTATCCAAAGTTGATGGTTTAAAAAAGAAATCAGAATAAATATTACTAGAAAGTAAAAAATAATTTAATTCAAAAAATCTACGAAATTGAAACCAAATTTTTAAAGTATGTTTAATAATAGGGTTAACAGCTTGTTTACCTATTCTGGAGAACGAAAAGGGAAGAGGAGCTCCTAATAAAGAAGCTAACGAAAACCCCACTACTGAATTTTCCTCCAGCTGTAACCATGAAGGATGATCTTGATCATCTATATCATAAATCCAAAAAGTATTATAGCGAATATTAATTGCCCAATAATAAAATCTAAAGTTTGGTAAAGCCAGTCCTCCATCTTTTTTTGATTTTTGCAATAAAAGTTTATTCACTCTAGAGCTTTTATTATTCCAAACATAAGATAAAATCAGAGAGTCTATTTTATCAAAAAATGTTTTTGGAACAAAAGAGGGAACTGCTTGAAATATATATAAACATTTCAGTAGAATAACCATTTTTATAGCGTTTATTTGACCTATCAATGACATCGACAATTGGAAAGCGCCTGTTGAGTATATTCAACTAAAGAGAAGAAATTATACTGATATAGCTCTTTAAAATTTTTTGTAATTTTGATACCAAGGTAAGTAAAATGGTTTTTGGCAATATTAAAAGGTATTTGATCATAATAATCAAAATAATTATTAATAGGAAATAATTCACTTCTATGTAAATTAAGTTCATATCCAGAAAAAGTATCAAATTCCATAAATATAGATAACATAGAAGGAATAGATTTCTTAGGATTTGAAATGTAAACTAATAAATCATCTGCGTATAATGAAACTTTATGTAATTTATCCCCTCTCCTAATACCCTGCACAGAATTAGAATCCCTAAGAGCAATAGCAAATGTTTCTAAAGCCAAATTAAATAATAAAGGACTAAGGGGACAGCCCTGACGGGTACCTCCATATAATCTAAAGTAAGGAGACTTTTGGTTATTAGTTAGAACCGCAGCTACCGGGGCATGATAAATCAATTTAATCCAGGAGATAAATCCTGGACCAAAATTGAACCTCTTCAAAACCTGAAATAGATAAGGCCACTCCACCCTATCAAAGGCTTTCTCTGCATCCAAAGATACAATACATTCAGATTCTTTGGTTGAGGGGGAATAAATGATATTTAATCACCTTTGAATATTAAAATGTGAGTACCTATTTTTAATAAATCCTGTTTGATCATTTGAGCTAACATTAAGCAAGATACTCTCAAGCCTATTTGCTAGAATCTTAGAGAGAATTTTAAAATCTACATTCAGTAAAGAAATAGGTCTATAGGATACACATTCCAGTGGGTCTTTCCCTTTTTTTGGAATCAATGAAATTAGTGCTTCATAAAAAGTTTTAGGAAGGTTCCCAGAAGATGTAGAATCAGTGAACGTTTGATGAAGATGTGGTTGAAAGGTTTTATAAAATTCTACCGTATAACCATCAGGTCCCGGAGCTTTATCTAATTGCATAGAGGATATAGCCTTGGCTATCTCCTCTTGTTTAATAGGTGCATCTAACATCAGCATCTTGAATCGAAATCTGAGGTATGTTTAACCTTTGCAAAAATCTATTCATAGTGATATTACTAACAGAGAATTCAGATTTATAAAGATTAGAATAAAAGTCCATAAATATCTTATTAATTTCATAAGAATCTAAAGTTTCTGTTCTTTCTGGTCGGTGGATTTTTAAAATCTGTCTTCTGACTATCCCAGCCTTTAACTGACCCACTAAAAGTTTAGCAGATTTTTCCCCATGTATATAAAATAAACTTTTAGATTTAAAAATTTGCTGTTCAATGGGAAAGGTCAGAAGTAAATCATACTGTGATTGAAGTTCGACCCTTTCTTTATATAGGTCTTCAGTAGGTTTAACTGAATATGCTTTGTCTATCTGTTTAATTTTATTAATAAGCACTGACAATTCCACTTTAGTTTTCTTTCTCAAGGCTGCTGAATATGAGATCATCTGTCCCCTAAGAAAAGATTTCAAGGTGTCCCATATAACCAGATTTGACATTCCTTCGGTTGTATTAAATTCAAAAAATATAGAAATTTGTTCCTTAATAAAATTAACAAAAGCTGGATCCTGTAACAAAACGGGGTTCAATCTCCACTGAGATTTCCAAAAAATCTATCCGGGAGCTTAAGGGTTAACTTTAATGGCGCGTGATCTGAATGCACAATGATGTCATAAGCACATTCAATAATGGAGTTTAACAGACGTGTATCTAAAAAAAAGTAATCAATTCGAGAATATTTGTGATGGACGTGTGAAAAAAAAGGAGAAATCATTGGGGCGTTTATATCTCCAAATATCGACAAGGCCATATTTTAATTAAAAAAAAAGAGTCAATACAAGCTGCTGCTTTATTAGGAAGCGACGAATTGGTTGATGACCTGTTAATCGCCGGATTAAAGTCACCACCCATGATCAGTATATATTCATTGAGATTCGGTAACTCTGAAAAAAAAGTTTCTTAAAAAAATCAGAATTATCTACATTAGTTGCGTATATACACACCAGAGCTACCTTTTGCTCGCATAATAAACCAGTAACAATTAAATATCTTCCAATTAAATCAGTAGTAGTATTAAGGTGTACAAAAGGGGTTTTGGGACTAAGAAATATAGAAACGCCTCTTGTTTTACCATCGGACAGTGCGTAAAACTGAGGTCCTTTCCAAAAGCGAAAAACTCTATCCCCATCCTGTTTTCGTATATGATTTCTTGTGCAAAAATAATATCAGCATTGTGTTTTAAATTTCTTAAAAATCTTTTTACACTTAATGGGATGATTGACACCGTTCCAATTCCAAGATATTATATTAATTTTATTAACATCCATGTTTAACATTGTTTAATATTATATAAAAGAATTGTTACGCAAGTACAGATTAAATCAAAAGGCGCAGGTACAGCCAGAAGGAGAGACACATTTACGAAAGAGAAATCCATCAAAAGAACTGCCCAATCAAGAAAAAAACCTGCTCCAATGGACCCCTCCCCCCGCCCAATAGATAGAAAGGAAGGAACCGATAGGCTGGTCCCATGCTAACTAATCACCTTTGACCGTTCTCCAACTTGCAGCTCCATATATATATATATAAACAAAAATCCCACGGAAAATAGCCATAATAAAAGGCACAAACAGAATTCAACTACTATAATGTTGTGTCTAACATTAATAAAAACATAATCAACAACGGCCATCTTAGAATCAGCTATAGTAGCTGAAACACATTCAGAAGAAAGAATAAATCCGAGCAAATGTTACAAATAATATTCTTTCTCTCGAAAAATAAAAATAAATGAATATAACAGACCTAGAACTATAAGTATTGAAACAAATAAAAAAAAGATTAAGTGAAAAGGTATAACATGTACTTAACTCAAAAGCTCCATAAACGACTCATACAGCAGATACTTCAAAATTGCCTATTGAATAATCGATGTAACTTTAATTTTTTTATTCAGTAGGCTTAACTTTAAAGTTTTTAATATACTCCCATCCCTCGTGAGGAGAGTAGATTCTCAATGGTTGAGATTTTTCAGGAAAAATCAGCTTTGCTGGAAAGCGAAGGGAGGGATTTAAATCTAATTTATACTTTTCACTCATAACTTCTCGATATTTCTTTCGGCAAAGACTTCGGGGGGATAATCTTCAGCTATACGAATGTGTGTTGAATTAAAGATTAATTTCCGTTTCTTTCTGTCTTCTCGGAGAATAGCTTCTTTGGTCGTGTAATAATGCAAAGGAAGTACAACTGGTCGAGGACGTAATCCGGCTGAACGGAGAGAGAGTGGAATTCTGAGGGCTCTGTCGGTTAAGGGGCTAGTTTCGAGGGTCTCATTGAAAAGTGAGTACAGCATATCTGAGAAGAATTTTAACAGATCGCCAGCTTCAGTATTTTCAGGCAGTCCCAGAATACGCAGATTCCTCCGACGCCCTCTAAATCAACCATTCTTTTCTTCGCTTTAGATAGTTCCGAGGTAATTTCATTGATTTTCTTTTCCATCAAAGATATCTTCATTCCTTGATCTTTAATAGTTTGCTTGAATAAATCATGCTTGCTCTCGATTCGGGTTGTAGTCTGCTGAAGTGCTTGAAGTTGAGAGTCCAAGTTTTCGTAGAAATAGCTTTTTCGAGCTTCCCGTTTGAACCGGCCAGCTTATCAATTTTAATATTAAGCGATCCGAATTCCGACGTCATCTCTTGTATTGAAGAAAATATTCCCGCTAGTGTAACAGGTTCCTCCGTTTTCTTGGTTTGTTCCGTTTGCTCCATTTCAGGGAAAGTCTTGCCGCTTCTTAATTCAATACCAGAATGACTTTTTTCGGCCATTGTAAAAATAATAAATCCTATTAATCCTGTTAATCCCAGTAGAAATAATAAATCCTTCAGGAGAAGTAGTAAGTCATCAGAACTAAAAGGGGTGTATTAGTGGGACATAAAATGTATTAAAAGAGAGAGAGAGAGAGAGCGAGAGAGCCGCTAGAAACGCGACCTGCTCCATATGCTGCAAAGATGGAGCCCCTGAAGAATCAAAGACAACACTTCTAATTTTTTCTAAGCTCAAACAAGAGATAGTTTGAGAAAACCACTAAAATATAGTTGGAGGATTAATTTCTTTCCAGTTCAATAGGATAGATCTTCTACCCATTAATGTAACAAATGCAATCATCCGCCGGGCTGAGGGGGATAAGCAACTATTATCCACCATTGGTAAACCGAAAATTGCAGTAATAGGATGCGGTTGCAATTTGATGTTCAGAACTGTTGAAATAATACCGAAAATATCTTCCCAATAATTTTGCAAACAAGGGCAAGACCAAAACATGTGGGTCAATGAAGCAACTTCAGAATGACATCTGTCATAGATGTTAACATAAGAGTAAAACAGAGCAAGTTTATCCTTGGACATGAGAGCTCTATGTACAACCTTAAATTGTATTAGGGCATGTTTAGCACAAATAGAAGAGGAATTGACTAATTGTAAAATTTTCTCCCACTGCTCAGTGGGTATAAGACAATGAAGTTCTTTTTCCCATTCCTTCTTAATTTTTTCTGATACTTCTGGCTGTATTTTCACACTCATATTATAAATGATGGCTACTAAACCCTTCTGGCAAGATTCAGAACTAAAAATTTTTCCGTAATGTCCTTTGGACATAATTTCGGAAAAGAATAATATTTCGGAATATTATTCAAGAAATTTCTAACTTGCAATGATCTAAAAATGAGTTTTAGGTAAATTATATTTATTAGATAGCGGTTCAAAGGACATAAAACTATTATCTAAAAATAGATCACGAAAACATGTTATACCTTTTGTTTTCCATAATACAAAGGCTTGATCCATAAAAGAGGGTCGAAAAAAAAGTTAGATATAATAGGGCTGATGGTGTGAATCCTGAGGCTCTTGTACCTTCTACCTCATGGCAGCAGTGAGAAAAGAGCATGGCCTGGGTAGTGGGGGATCTCTGATGATGGATACTGCCTTCCTACAACAGCAATTCATGAGCTTAATGGTTGGGAGGGCTTTACCCATATTGGGCCAAATCCACTACCTTTTGTGGGATTTTCATTTCAAAGGCATTTGTGTTTCCATATCAGATAAAGATGCAGCCAGTCAATAAACTCTCAACTACACACCTATTCAAGTTTGTCAAAGGTTTTGATGTGTAAAATGTGTGCAGGATAGTTTTTTGCAGCAATATATAGAGGAACCAACTAGAGAAGGGGCAATGTTGGATCTGCTGTTAGTTAATGAGATAGGTCAGGTGACAGAGGTATGTGTTGGGGAGCACTTCAGGTCCAGTGATCACAATGCCATTAGTTTCAATATAATTTTGGAAAAGGATAGGACTGGACCCAGGGTTGAGATTTTAGATGGGAGAAAGGCTAACTTTGAGGAGATGCGAAAGGATTTAGAAGGAGTGGATTGGGACAATTTGTTTTATGGGAAGGATGAAATAGAGACATTGAGGTCATTTGAAGGTGAAATTTTGAAGGTACAGAAACTTTATGTTCCTGTTAGGTTGAAAGGAAAGGTTAAAAGTTTGAGAAAGTCATGGTTTTCAAGGGATATTGGAAACTTGGTTTGGAAAAAGAGAGAGATCTACAATAAATACAGACAGCATGTAAATGAGGTGCTCGAAAAATATACAGAATGTAAGAAGAATCTTCAGAAAGAAATTAGAAAAGCTAAAAGATACAAGTTTGCTTTGGCAAGTAAGGTGAAAATAAATCCACAGGGTTTCTACAGCTATATTAATAGCAAAAGGATAGTGAGGGATAAAATTAGTCCCCTAGAGAATCGGAGTGGACAGCTATGTGTGGAGCCAAAAGAGATGGGGGAGATTTTGAACAATTTCTTTTCATCGGTATTCACTAAGGAGAAAGATATTGAATTGTGTAAGGTAAGGGAAACAAGTAGGGAAATTATGGAAACGATGATGATTAAAGAAGAGGATGTACTGGCGTTTTTAAGGAATATAAAAGTGGATAAGTCTCCGGGTCCTGACAGGATTATCCCTAGGACCTAGAGGGAAGTTAGTGTAGAAATAGAAGGGGATCTGACAGAAATATTTCAAACGTCATTAGTAACGGGGATGGTGCCGGAGGATTGGAATATTTCTCATATTGTTCCATTGTTTAAAAAGGGTTCTAAGAGTAAACCTAGCAATCAGGCCTGTAAGTTTGATGTTACTGGTGGGTAAATTAATGGAAAGTATTCTTAGAGATGGTATATATAATTATCTGGATAGACAGGGTCTGATTAGGAACAGTCAACATGGATTTGTGCGAGGAAGGTCATGTTTGACAAATCTTATTGAATTTTTTGAAGAGGTTACTAGGAAAGTTGACGAGAGTAAAGCAGTGGATGTTGTCTATATGGATTTCAGTAAGGCCTTTGACAAGGTTCCACATGGAAGGTTAGTTAGGAAGGTTCAATCGTTAGGTATTAATATTGAAGTAGTAAAATGGATTCAACAGTGGCTGGATGGGAGAATGTATGGCCAGAGAGTAGTGGTGGATAACCGTTTGTCAGGTTGGAGGCTGGTGACTAGTGGTGTGCCTCAGGGATCTGTACTGTGTCCACTGTTGTTTGTCATATACATTAATGATCTGGATGATGGGGTGGTAAATTGGATTAGTAAGTATGTAGATGATACTAAGATAGGTGGTGTTGTGGATAATGAAGTAGGTTTTCAAAGCTTGCAGAGGGATTTAGGCCAGTTAGAAGAGTGGGCTGAAAGATGGCAGATGGAGTTTAATGCTGATAAGGGTGAGGTGCTACATTTTGGTAGGACTATTCAAAATAGGACATACATTGTAAATGGTAGAGCACTGAAGAATGCAGTAGAACAGAGTGATCTGTTTGTGCATAGTTCCCTGAAGGTGGAATCTCATGTGGATAGGGGGGGTGAAGAAAGCTTTTGGTATGCTGGCCTTTATGAATCAGAGCATTGAGTATAGGAATTGGGGTGTAATGTTAAAATTGTACAAGGCATTGGTAATGCCAAATTTGGAGTATTGTGTACAGTTCTAGTCGTGGAATTATAGGAAAGATGTCAAAAAAAAATAGAGAGAGTACAGAGAAGATTTACTAGAATGTTACCTGGGTTTCAGCACCTAAGTTACAGAGAAAGGTTGAACAAGTTAGGTCTTTATTCTTTGGAGTGTGGAAGGTTGAGGGGGGGAAATTAATAGAGGTATTTAAAATTATGATGGGGATAGATAGAGTTGACGTGGATAGGATTTTTCCATTGAGAGTAGGGGAGATTCAAACAAGAGGACATGAGTTGAGAGGGGGGAAAACTTTAGGGGTAATGGGGTGGAGTTCTTTTACTCAAAGAGTGGTAGCTGTGTGGAACGAGCTTCCAGTAGAAATGGTAGAGGCAGGTTTGATATTGTCATTTAAAGTAAAAATGGATAGGTATATGGACAGGAAAGGAATGGAGGGTTATGGACTGAGTGTGGGTCAGTGGGATTAGGTGAGAGTAAGTGTTCGGCATGGACTAGAAAGGCAGAGATAGCCTGATTCTGTTCTGTAATTGTTGTATGGTTATTCCCCATTTATTTCTCTCAGCCTTTTTCCTTAACCACCCATCACATCACTCTGGTGCACCTCTCCCTTTCCTTATTTCCATGACCTCCTGTCCTCGCCTATCAAATTCCCCCTTCTCCAGTCCTGTATCTCTTTCACCAATCAGCTTCCCCGTTCTTTACTTCAGCCCCTCCCCATCCCAGTTTCACCTACCACCTAGAAACTTGTGCTTCTTCCCCTCCTCCCTCCAGCTTCTTACTCTGACCTCATCCTTTTTTCTCCAGTCCTGATGAAGGGCCTCGACCTGAAACATCGATTTTTTTGTACTCTTTTCCACAGCTGCTGCCTGGCCTGCAAAGCTCTTCCAACATTTTGTGTGTGTTGCTTAGATTTCCAGCATCTGCAGATTTTCTCTTTTGTTTGTGGCAGCAATATTGTAAATGCTTGAAATGTTTGTGAATCAATCAAAATAGATGTGGATTCTGAACTTAGTGCATTAAAAGGAACAAGAGATCAGTTAGACAGGCAGCAGAAGAACAAACAAATCTGGAAGCTGCCACTGAGGTCATCAGAAAAAGAGAATCATGTGGACTAGAACTTCAGCAAGTATGGACAGGATATGGATGTGTTGAGATAAACAGTTCTTTGTGTTATAGTTCAACCTATGTAAAAGTTGGGGGATTCACTTCCGAGTAGTTAATGACTTTTTGGCGACTTCAATGCCAGAGTACGCCAACATTCAGAAGCCTGGAAAGGAGTACTAGGCAAACATGGTGCTGGAAACTGCAACAACAACGGGCACCCTCTGTTAGAGTTTCACGCGGAGCAGCAACTCACCACCACCACCACCATTTTCCAGCAGAAAGACAGTCTAAAGACAACTTGGATGCATCCTCGGTCCAAGCATTGGCACCTCATAGACTACATCTTGGTGTGCCAAAGAGACCTTCGAGATGTCTTACTCACCCGAGTGATGCCCAGCGCAGTGTCATATGGACCATTGTCTTGTCCGTTGCAAACTCAGTCTCCATTTCCAACCCAAGCCAAAGAGAGGAGGCACTCCAAGGAAGAAGTTTCAGGTTGGCAACCTGAAGTGAAAGCTGACTTCCAGGCGAATCTTCAGTTGAGACTTGAGGATCCCAGTTTCCCCACAGATGCCTCTCCAGAAGTGCTTAGGGAACACCTAAAAACCACCATCCTGCAGACCTCTGAAGAAGTCCTAGGGTTTTCCACAAAGAAGAACAAGGACTGGTTCAACGAGAACAACCAGGAGATCCAAGAACTGCTGGCAAAGAAGAGATCCACCCACCCACCTCGCTCAGCTGTCTTGTCCTGATAAGAAAGCAGCCTTCCGCCTTGTATGCAGCAACCTCCAGCACAAGTTTTGAGAGATTCAGAACATGTGGTGGACCAACCTTGCAAAGAGAACTCAGCTTTGTGGAGACACCGGGGACTACAGAGGGTTTTATGAAGCCCTAAAAGCGGTGTACGGCCCTTCGCATCAGGTCCAGAGTCCCTGGCGCAGTGCAGATGGCCAGGCGCTCTTTGCAGACAAGGCGCCCATCCTGAACCAGTGGTCAGAGCATTTCCAGACTCTTTGCGGCGCCAATCACATGGTCCAAGACTCCAGCAATTCATCATATCCCACAATAGCCAGAGAAAACAGAACTGGACAAGATTCCAGCCCTAGAAGAGACTGTCAAGGCCATAGAGCAGCTGAAAAGTGGCAAGGCAGCAGGAGTTGATGGAATCCCACCAGAGATTTGGAAGCATGGGGGCCCAGCGTTACACACCAAACTCCATGAGTTCTTTGACTGCTGCTGGGAACAAGGCAAACTATCACAGGACCTCCGTGATGCAGTCATCATTGCCCTGTATAAGAACAAGGGGGAAAAGTCCAACTGCTCCAACTATCAGGGGATAACTCTGCTCTCCATTGCAGGAAAAATCCTCGCAAGAGTACTCCTGAACAGATTGGTGCCCATCATTGCAGAAGAACACCTTCCAGAGAGCCAGTGTGGCTTCAGAGCCAACAGGAGCACCACCAACATGGTATTTGTTCTCAGGCAGCTCCAAGAGAAATGTAAGGAACAGAACAAGGGATTGTATGTGATGTTTGTCGACCTTACCAGAGCGTTCGACACTGTGAGCAGGGAAGGTGTGTGCCAAATCATGGAACAACTGGGATGCCCCCCAGTGTTCCTCAGCATGGTCATCTAGTTACATGAAGATCAGCATGGCCAAGTCAGACACGACGACGACCTCTCAGAGCCCTTCCCAATAGGCAACAGTGTAAAGCAAGGCTGCATGCTCGCGCCAACTCGCTTCACCATCTACTTCAGCATGATGCTCAAAAGAGCCACAGAAGACCTTGATGACGAGGACGGTGTCTACATCCGATACCGCACCGATGGCAGCCTGTTCAACCTGAGGGGACTACAGTCCTGCACCAAGACAGTGGAGCAACTCATCCGAGAGCTCTTCTTCGCCAACAACGCTGCCCTTGTTGCCCACACAGTGACAGCCCTGCAACATATAACACCCTGCTTTGCAGAGGCTCTTCAGACTGGAAGTCAGCTTGAAGAAGACAGAAGTTCTCCATCAGCCCGTACCTCGGGAAGATTACAACCCTCCCCACATTACCATCATCAAGTCAGAGCTGAAGACAGCTACCTGGGGTGCACCATCTCATCAGATGCCAAGATTGACAATAGACTGGCAAAGGCAAACAGCGCATTTGGCAGGTTGTACAAAAGAGTCTGGAACAACAAGCATCTGAAAAAAGGCACAGAGATCAGTTTGTACAGCCACCCTCCTGTATGGCTCCGAGTCGCGGATCACCTACCGTCACCACCTACGACTCAAGTGTTTTCACCAGCGCTGCCTCCGCACCATCCTTAACATCCACTGGAGTAACTTCATCACCAACATTGAAGTTCTTGAACAGGCGGAGGTCACCAGCATCGAGGCCATGCTGTTGAAGATGCAGCTGCGCTGAGCAGGGCACGTTTCCAGGATGGAGGATTATCGCCTGCCCAAGATTGTGCTGTATGGCGAACTCTCCACTGGCCTCTATGACAAGGGGCCACTGAAGAAGGGGTACAAGGATTCTCTGAAGAAGTCCCTTGGTGCCTGTCACATCAACCATCCCCAGTGGTCTACTCTAGCCTCTGACCGCGAGGTCTGGCGACACACCATTCACCAGTCTGTCTCCTCCTTCGAGAACGCACTCAGGACTGGCCTTGAGGACAAAAGGAGAAGGAGGAAGAACCGTGACACAGCAGTACCAAACCCAGAACAGATCTTCCCTTGCAGCCACTGTGGCTGGGCCTGCCTGTCCCATATCGGCCTCAGCAGCCACCAGCGAGCCTGCAGCAGACGTGGGCAACCCCCTTCCTAAATCTTCGTTTGCGAAGCCAAGCCATGAGTTAATGAATGGGGCAGACACAATGATAGACAAAATACACAGGTACAATGTATACTTATTTTTTATTTTGTTTTATTTTATTTGGAGATACAGTGTGCAACAGCCCCATCTGATCCAGCGTTATATATGCCACCCAGCAACCCACCTTTTTAACACTGACCTAATCACAGGAAAAATTAAAATGACCAATTAGCCTACTAACCTCTATGCCTTTGGACTGTGGGAGGAAACCAGAACACCCACATGGTCACAGGGAGAATGCAGAGTACAAATTCCTGACAGACGGCGCCAGAATAGAACTCTCAACTCTGATGCTCCAAGATGTATTAGTGTCGCACTAACTGCTGTGCTACTTTGGCGCCCTGGAAGAAACACCTTACACATGTTTATATTCTAATCTCCTATTAACCCATATGCTGCTCATCATGCTGTTAGCTGATTCACTGACTGATTTCTGAAACTTTCACTGAATTAGAAAATAGATCTATTTATTATCCAGGAATACAAATCCAATACGACATGGGGTGGAATGTGGGGTGCTTACAACCATTAAACAGTCTGGCATTGCATTATCCACTCCTGCAGGCACGCTGTAGGAGCTCATGGATTACACAGGCTCACACCGACTGCTAAAGCCTTCACAAAGCAGGTAGAATGTCCATTCTGTGGTGCTATCACTTGATGCTCTACTACTGATTTAACCAAGACAGTACATCACCGGGATGTAGGTGCTGATTTGCCAGTAGATTCACGGGCACTGGCAGTCTTCTGATACCACAGCCAGCAGGTCATATGATAATTTAACCAGGATTCCATCAGGGGTAGAGCACGAACAGAGATTAGGGGAGGTGGAAACCTTATAAATTTTCCTCTTACTGCTCCTGCATCATTTTGCAACCTGGACATCAAAGCTACGACTTCCTGAGCCATGCACTTTGATGCCCTGGAGACTCTTGCTTGGGAAGGAGACCGTGATAGTTACTGTAGTAAAAGATGCTCTTTCTTATAGCCCTATTGACATCACTTGACTTTCCTCATCTACAGCAGTGTGCAGGGCCTTGTGATGAATAGATATTAAAATACAGGGCACGCAGAACCTAATTTGCACCCCTGCATTTCCTCCAGCCATATTTAAACCTTTTGGTTTAGAAGGAATATTCCCTTGAAAAAGCATCGCTGAACTTTTAAAATGATCGGTTCTCAATGGTAAGTCTTCAGTCCTCGTTACTCAACAAGGACTACTGGATTTCCTCTTGCACTCCTTCCAGCCGCTGTTTTGTTTCACTATACCTCTCCTCCTTCACCTGATTCATTTGTTCAAGAAGCCACTTTTTCCTGCAGTCATCCACTACCAACCAAAGTGTCACTTCCTGGAAGACTTCACTGACTGAAACCTATAAATAAAAAAGAAAGATACTTGTTGGAACCCACACAACACAGTGTAAGTGGCACAGAAAAGTGTCACTCAGTGCCAGTCATTCAAAACAGCTTCATTAATTGCTGTATTAATGGAGGATTTCCTGTCAAACAACAAGTAGATACTGTCAGACTTTAATAACAAAGTTTCACTAAATAGTTCTCTATAATTCTATGCAGTTCTGAAAGGAAACATTGAATTTCTGGACTTTAAAGCGTGGGTTAGATATAGTGTAATGTACTGCTACATGATCAGTGGGATTCGTTACAGGCTGAATTAGAGGATCCACCATATCGCTAAGTCCAAACCAAATTAGGTGGTGGTGGAGTTGATGTATAATGCCTGATGCCTTGATCTAATTAGGCACTGTTTCTGGTCTTGATCTCTACCCTGTGGGTAGAGAATGCCTTCTAGAGGCCTTCTGGCTCAACCCATTTTTCAAACTTTCGCTCAACGACAGCTCACTGTTACGAAGACCTACATTAGTACCTGTTTTCGCTTGTTACGTACTCGTGACACATGACAGTGGAGCCCTTGTCATGTGACTGGGGTTGAAGCTGTACTGGACTTGAGGTGATGGTCTTGTGATGGTGGAATGATGTCATTTTCCCGCCAGTAGAGATCATGTGACAGGTTTTTTTTACAGGTTATAAAAGGTAGACCCCACCCGGTGAGGAGGGGCAGTTCGTGGCTGGATTTGCCAAGTTGACTTCATGCCACTGCGTGTTTGAAGTGATGACGCAGTTTAGTTGAAGGATGAAGTTTTTATTTAATGTCTAAAGTTTAAAAGGTCATTGCCAGCAGGTTCTTTATGATTCTGTTATTTCGCAATTAGAGGAGAGTGAAGATTCAAAGTTGGAAGTTAAAGATCGAGGAGAATCGCTTTCTACGGTGAAACGGGGGCGACCTTTGTTTGATCCTTATTTGGAAGGATTTCGTTGACTATCTTCGTGTTAATCCCTAGGTTTAACTAGAAAGGATTGAAGGTAGTGGAGAAGGAAAGGTCAGTGCCTTTAAGCCGTTCTGTTTCGTGAATTCTTCGTGGGAAGTTCGATGTCGGGGATCGAAGCAAGCGACATGAAAGAGAATTTAAATCGTCCTGTAAAGTCTCTCCTTTTAAATGGACTGTGAGCATATTGAACTTTTGGCAATACCACTTTAAAGAACTGTTTTGGAATACCACTTTACGAACTGTTTGAACAGCCGCTCAGCAGCTGTTTCCGGTTACGGTAGTGTTTGTTTACTTTTGGGGGGTTTGTTTTCGGTGTTTAATAAACGTGTTGTTTGTTATAAGAAACCCTTGCCGATCTCATATATTTATTGTTGCCTGAATACGTAACATGCTAAACAAAGAGGATTTTCGCTTTTACAAAAAAGACGCCCGCTTTATATGTGCGTTTACCCCGTGAAAGGCTACCATGACCGTGAAGCCTTGTGCAGGTACTTGTGTGCGCATGCGTGTACGTGCTGATTTTTTTTCTCCAGATTGATTTTGGCTTGCTATCTTCCCCTGAAACTACACTGTACATACAATATTTCTACTTTATATAGGCTGTATATTTATCATAGGTGCTACACGCAGCGCTAAAATTACAACACGGAGTCGGTAACTGCAGTCGAAGGAAAAAACTTTATTCGAAAACTTCAGCCTCACTTTTAAGCCTCTGTCAACCGGCCCCCCATGGCGAAGAGGCTCCAAAGCTCTGTGCTCGCAAACCCCCGTAGGCTATCTAATTGTGAGTCGGTTCGGATACGCTAGGAAATGAGTCGCCACATAACCCCCCCCCCCCCCAGAACCGGCGATACACCCCCCAATGTCCACAGTCTGGGCCAGAACCTGCTTGGGAGGTCGGCCTCTGCACCGAGGCGCCGGAAACTCGGCCGGTTGCGCCAGGTCCACATGGGCCAGCTTGAGGCGGTCCACCGTGAAAACCTCCTCCTTCCCCCCAACGTCCAGCACGAACGTGGACCCGTTGTTCCGGAGCACCATAAACGGCCCCTCGTATGGCCGCTGCAGCGGTGGCCGATGCCCACCCCTTCGTACAAACACAAACTTACAGTTCTGTAGGTCTTTGGGTACGCAGGTCGGGTGCCGCCCATGCTGTGAAGTGGGTATGGGGGCCAGGTTACCGAGCTTCTCGCGAAGTCTGCCCAGGACTGCAGCGGGTTCTTCCTCTTGCCCCCTTGGGGCTGGTAGGAACTCCCCGGGGACGGCCAGGGGCGCGCCGTATACCAACTCGGCCGACGAGGCGTGCAGGTCGTCCTTGGGCACTGTGCGGATGCCGAGTAGGACCCAGGGAAGCTCGTCCGCCCAGTTGGCTCCTCGCAGGCGGGCCATGAGGGCCGACTTCAGGTGACGGTGGAAACGCTCCACTAGCCCGTTCAACTGTGGGTGGTAGGCAGTTGTGTGGTGCAGCTGAGTCCCCAAAAGGCTGGCCATAGCTGACCACAGGCTGGAGGTGAACTGGGCGCCTCTGACGGAGGTAATGTGGGCTGGTACACCAAAGCGAGATATCCAGGTGGCGATCAGGGCTCGGGCGCAAGATTCGGAGGTGGTGTCGGTGAGCGGGACCGCCTCTGGCCATCTTGTGAACCGGTCCACGATAGTCAGGAGGTAACGCGCTCCGCGCGACACTGGCAGGGGACCCACGATATCCACATGAATGTGGTCGAAACGCCGGTGGGCGGGATGGAACTGCTGCGGTGGGGCTTTGGTGTGCCGCTGCACCTTGGCCGTCTGGCAGTGCATGCACGTTCTGGCCCATTCACTGACCTGTTTGCGGAGTCCGTGCCAAACGAACCTGCTGGAAACCATCCGGACAGTTGTCCGGATGGAGGGATGCGCCAAGTTATGAATGGAGTCGAAAACACGTCGCCGCCAAGCTGTCGGGACGACGGGACGGGGCTGGCCGGTGGCGACGTCACAGAGTAGGGTCCTCTCACCTGGGCCCACGGGGAGATCCTGGAGCTGCAGACCGGAGACTGCGGTCCTGTAACTCGGAATCTCCTCATCCGCCTGCTGTGCCTCTGCCAGCGCCTCAAAGTCTACCCCTGGGGAAAGGGCATGAACGGTAGGGCGAGAGAGCGCATCCGCCACGACATTGTCCTTACCCGAGACGTGCCGGACATCCGTTGTGTATTCAGAGATGTAGGACAGGTGGCGTTGCTGGCGGGATGACCAGGGGTCGGATGCTTTCGTAAACACAAAGGTAAGCGGTTTGTGGTCCGTGAACGCGGTGAAGGGCCGACCTTCTAGGAAGTACCTGAAATGCCGGATTGTCAGGTAGAGCGCCAATAGTTCCCGGTCGAAAGCACTGTACTTGAGCTCGGGTGGCCGCAGGTGTTTGCTGAAAAACGCCAGGGGTTGCCAGCGACCTGCGATGAGTTGCTCCAGCACCCCACCGACTGCCGTGTTGGATGCGTCCACTGTGAGGGCGGTAGGGGTGTCCATTCTGGGATGTACTAGCATTGCGGCGTCAGCCAAAGCTTCCTTCGTTTGAACGAAAGCGGCGGCGGACTCCTCGTCCCAGGTAATGTCCTTGCTCGGACCTGACATCAGGGCGAACAGGGGGCGCATGATCCGGGCAGCTGAAGGGAGGAAGCGGCGGTAGAAATTGACCATACCTACGAATTCCTGAAGGCCTTTGATCGTGGTGGGTCGGGGGAAGTGGCGGACCGCATCTACCTTAGCGGGCAGAGGGGTTGCCCCGTCTTTAGTAATTCTGTGGCCCAGGAAGTCAATGGTATCGAGTCCGAACTGGCATTTGGCAGGGTTGATTGTAAGACCGTACTCACTCAGTCGGGCGCAGAGTTGACGGAGGTGGGACAGATGCTCCTGACGACTGCCGCTGGCTATGAGGATGTCATCCAAATAGATGAACGCGAAGTCCAGGTCCCGTCCCACCGCGTCCATTAACCGCTGGAACGTCTGTGCGGCATTCTTCAGGCCGAACGGCATGCGGAGGAACTCGAAAAGGCCGAATGGGGTGATGAGAGCCGTTTTGGGGACGTCGTCAGGATGCATCGGGATTTGATGGTACCCTCGGACGAGGTCGACCTTGGAGAAGATCTGTGCGCCGTGCAGGTTTGCCGCAAAGTCTTGAATGTGCGGCACAGGGTAGCGGTCCGGTGTGGTAGCCTCGTTCAGCCTGCGGTAGTCGCTGCACGGTCTCCAGCCCCCCGTCGCTTTGGGCACCATGTGCAGGGGGGATGCCCAGGGGCTGTCGGACCGCCGGATGATCCCCAATTCCTCCATTCTCTGGAACTCCTCCTTCGCCAGTCGGAGCTTGTCCGGGGGAAGCCGCCGAGCACGGGCATGGAGGGGTGGTCCCTGGGTCGGGATGTGGTGCTGTACGCCGTGCCTGGGCATGGCTGCTGTGAACTGCGGTGCCAGAACCGATGGGAACTCCGCCAGGACCCTGGTGAAGTCGTTGTCGGACAGCGTGATGGAGTCGAGGTGAGGGGCTGGCTACTGGGCTGCACCCAGGGAGAACGTCTGAAAGGTCTCGGCGTGTACCAGTCTCTTCCTGGGCAGGTCGACCAGCAGGCTGTGAGCCCGCAAAAAATCCGCACCCAGAAGCGGTTGGGCTACGGCGGCCAGTGTGAAGTCCCACGTGAACTGGCTGGAGCCGAACAGTAGCTGCACCTGGCGGGTGCCATAGGTCCTTACGGTGTTGCCATTCACGGCCCTCAGGGGGGGACCCGGTGCCCTGCTGCGGGTGTCGTAACCCGTCGGAGGTAAAACGCTGATCTCAGCCCCAGTATCGACCAAAAACCGGCGTCCCGACCTTCTATCCCACACATACAGGAGGCTATCCCGATGGCCAGCCGCCGTAGCCATCAGCGGCGGCTGGCCCTGGCGTTTCCCGGGAACTTGCATGGCGGGCGACAACGGCGGGCTTCTGCGCCCCACCGCTGGTGGTAGAAGCACCAGTGTTTATTGGGCCGGGGGTTGGCCGGCTCTGCGGCCGGGCCTGGACTGGTTTGCTGCTGGGAGCGTGGCTGGGAGATCTGTGCGATGGACGCCCTGCTCACCTTTTTGGCGTTCCACAGCAAGTCCGCCCGGGCTGCCACCTTCCGGGGGTCACCGAAATCCGCGTCGGACAGCAGCAGGCGTATGTCCTCGGGCAGCTGCTCCAGGAATGCCTGCTCAAACATGAGGCAGGGTGTGTGTCTGTCGGCTAGAGACAACATCTCATTCATTAAAGCCGATGGAGGTCTGTCGCCCAAGCCATCCAGGTGCAGTAAACGGGCAGCCCGCTCGCGCTGTGAGAGTCCGAAAGTCCTGAGGAGCAGGGCTTTGAATTCCGTGTACTTGCCGTCTGCCGGGGGCGACTGTACGAACTCCGCGACCTGGGCTGCTGCGTCCTGGTCGAGGGAGCTCACCACGTAGTAGTAGCGGGTGTCTTCTGAGGTGATCCGGCGAACGTGGAATTGGGCTTCGGCTTGCTGGAACCATAGGTCCGGGCGCCGTGTCCAGAAACCTGGCAGTTTCAACGAAACCGCATGAACAGAGGCGGCGTCGGTCATTTCTGGTCCAAAAATCGTTTGGACTGTCGGGGTCACCAATTGTAGCAGTGTGCTACACGCAGCGCTAAAATTACGACACGGAGTCGGTAACTGCAGTCGAAGGAAAAAACTTTATTCGAAAACTTCAGCCTCACTTTTAAGCCTCTGTCAACCGGCCCCCCATGGCGAAGAGGCTCCAAAGCTCTGTGCTCGCAAACCCCCGTAGACTATCTAATTGTGAGTCGGTTCGGATACGCTAGGAAATGAGTCGCCACAATATCATTCCAGCTTTTGCTATATGTTCGTGTTATTTGATATGATTTGGTAGGTTATTTTTTGGGTCTGGGAACGCTCAAAATTTTTTCCCATATAAATTAATGGTAATTGCTTCTTTGCTTTACGACATTTTGGCTTACAAACTGTTTCATAGGAACGCTCTACCTTCGGATAGCGGAGGAAACCTGTAATGACAATTTCATCTGCCTTCATATGTTCCTGTCCCTCCATCCACAGCCTGTCTTAATCCCTCAATGTTGTTATTGTATCTGCTTCCACCACCTTCCTTGGCAGCACATTACATGCAGTTACCAATCCATGTAAAACTAGACAATCACATTACAGCACAATAGAGGCCATTAAATAGAATAGTACAGGCCCTTCGGCTTACGATGTTATGTCAACCTTTTAACCTATTCTAAGATCAATCTAACCCTTCTGTGCTACATAAACCTCTATTTTTCTATCATCCATATGCCCATCTAAGAATTTCTTAAATGCACCTATAATATCTAACTCTACCACCACCCTGGCAGGGTGTTCCACATACCCACCACTCTCTGTGTAAAGAACAACTCTGACATGCCTTGTATACTTTCCTCTAATCACCTTAATAATATGTCCCCTTGTATTAATCATTTCTGCCCTGCAAAAACTGTCTCTGGCTATCCACTCAATCTATGCCTCCTACCATCTTGTACACCTTTATCAAGTCACCTCTCTTTTCCTCCAAAGAGAAGAGCCCTACCTTCAAAAGGAAAACCTTCTGGTCAGCTAAATCTCCTCTATACACCCTCTCTAAGGCTTCAACATCCTTCCTATAATGAGGTAGACACATAGAAAACCTACAGCACAATACAGCCCCGTCAGTCCACAATGCTGTGCCGAACATGTACTTACTTAGAGATTACCTAGCCACTCTGTTTTTCTAAACTCCAGCTAGCCATCCAGGAGTGTCTTAAAAGACCCTATTGTATCCCCCTCTACATCCACCGTCGCCAGCAGCCCATTCCACGCACCCACCATTCTCTGTGTAAAAAACTTACCTCTGACATCTCCTCTGTACCAACACGTACAAACAAGCTGGAGGAACTCAGGGTTTCCGCATCAGTGGAAACAAGCAGTCAACGTTTCAGGCTGAGACCCTTCGTCAGGACTGCTTGTTTCCATGGATGCTGCCCGACCTGCTGAGTTCCTCCAGCTTGTTTGTACATGTTGATTTAACCACAGCATCTGCAGTGTACTTTGTGTTATCTCCTCTGTACCTACTTCCAAGCATCTTAAAACTGTGCCCTCTTGTGCTAGCCATTTCAGCCCTGGGAAACAGCCTCTGACTATCCACATGCTCAATGCTTCTCATCATCTTATACACCCCTATCAGGTCACCTCTCATCCTCCACTGCTCCAAGGAGAAAAGGTTGAATTCACTCAACCTATTCTCATAAGGCATGCTCCCCAATCCAGGCAACATCCTTGTAAATCTCCTCTGCACCCTTTCTATAGTTTCCACATCCTTCCTGCAGCGAGGTGACCAGAACTGAGCACAATATTCCAAGTGGGGCCTAACCAGGGTCCTATATAGCTGTAACATTACCTCTTGGCTCTTGAACTCATTCCCATAGTTGATGAAGGACAATGCACCGTATGCTTTCTTAATCACAGAGTCAACCAGTGCAGCAGCTTTTGTGTCTTCTATGGACTCAGACTCCAAGATCCCTCTGATTCTCCACACTGCCAAGAGTCTTACCATTTAGCCATCATATTTGAACTACCAAAATGACCCACCTCACACTTATCTGGGTTGAACTCTATCTGCCACTTCTCAGCCAGTTTTGTATCCTATCAATGTCCTGCTGTAACCTCTGACAGCCTTTCACACTATCCACAACACTTCCAACCTTTGTGTCATCAGCAAATTTACTAACCCATCCTTCCACTTCCTCATCCAGGTCATTTATAAAGATCACAAAGAGAAGGGGTCCCAGAACAGATCCCTAAGGCGCACCACTGGTCACTGACCTCCATGCAGAATATGACTCATCTACAACCACTCTTTGCCTTCTGTGAGCAAGCCAATTCTGGGTCCACAAAGCAATGTCCCCTTGGATCCCATGCCTCCTTACTTTCTCAATAAGCCTCGCATGGGGTACCTATCAAATGCCTTACTGAAATCCATATACACTACATCTCCTGCTCTACCTTCATCAATATGTTTAGTCACATCCTCAAATATTCAATCAGGCTCATAAGGCACGACCTTACATTTACAAAGCAATGCTGACTATTCCTAATCATTTTATGCCTCTCCAGATGTTCATAAGTCCTGCCTCTCAGGTTTTTTTCCATCAACATCAACACCTGAAGTAAGATTCGCTGGTCTATAATTTCCTGGGCTATCTTTACTCCCTTTCTTGAATAAGGGAACAACATTCACAACCCTCCAATCCCCTGGAACCTGTCCCGTCCCCATTGATGATGCAAAGATCATTACCAGAGACTCAACAATCTCATCCCTCACCTCCCACAGTAGCCTGGGGTACATCTCATCCAGTCCCAGTGATTTATCCAACTTGATGCTTTCTAAAAGTTCCAACACATCCTCTTTCTTAATTTCAATCTTTTCATTCAGCTGTAAGTCATCCCTACAATTGCCAAGATCCTTTTCCATAGTGAATAGTGAAGCAAAGTATTCATTATGTATCTGTGCTGTCTCCTCCGGTTCCATACACACTTTTCCACTGTCACACTTGATTGGTCCTATTCTCTCATGTCCTATCCTTTTGCCCTTCACATACTTGTAGAATGCCTTGGGGTTTTCCTTAATCCTGCAAGCCAAGGCCTTCGCATGGCCCCTTCTGGCTCTCCTAATTTCATTCTTAAACCCCTTCCTGTTAGTCTCATAATCTCCTAGTCAAGAAGAAAAGAAGAGCTTATGAAAGGTTAAAAAAACTAGGTAATGATAGAGATCTAGAAGATTGTCAGGCTAGCAGGAAGCAGCTTAAGAAAGAAATTAGGAGAGCCAGAAGGAGCCATGAGAAGGCCTTGGATTAAGGAAGGACAGGATTAAGGAAAACTCCGAGGCATTCTACAAGTATGTGAAGAGCAATAGGATAAGACGTGGTAGAACGGGACCAATCAAGTGTGACAGTGGAAAAGTGCGTATGGAACCAGAGGAGATAGCAGAGGTGCTTAACAAGTACTTTGCTTCAGTATTCACTACGGGAAAGGATCTTGGCGATAGTAGGGATGACTTACAGCAGATTGAAAACTATAGAAAGGGTGAAGAGGAGATTTACAAGGATGTTGCCTGGACTGGGGAGCATGCCTTATGAGAGTAGGTTGAATGAACTCGGTCTTTTTTCCTTGGAGCGATGGAGGATGAGAGAAGACCTGATAGAGGTGTATAAGATAATGACAGGTATTGATCGTGTGGATAGTCAGAGGCTTTTTCCCAGGGCTGAAATGGCTAGCGTGAGAGGGCACAGTTTTAAGGTGCTTGGAAGTAGGTATAAGGAGATGTCAAGGGTAGGTGTTTTACGCAGAGAGTGGTGACTGCGTGCAAAGGGCTGCCAGTGACAGTGGATGAGGTGGACACGATGGGGTCTTTTAAGCGCGTGGACGTCAGTGAGTTAAACCGGCACGAAGTTTAAAAGGAGATAGCTTTACAGGTTGGGTGCCAGAGCAGAGGGAGACGGAGTAGGTGGGCTTTGGTTCAACAGGGATTCGGCGATAACGGGTCGAAGCAAGGCAGGTTACCCTTGAAGAATAGAAGTCGGAAGTATGTCCAGGTTGAACTTCATCTGCCACTTTTCACCCAGCTCTGCATCCTGTCAATGCCCTGTTGCAACCTACACCAACCCTCTACAGTATCTGCTCACCTTGCAAATCTCCTTTAAGTTCTCCTTCTCTCACCTTAAATCTATGTCTGCTAGCATTTGACATTGACACTCTGAGAATAAGACACTCTAACTATGTCTCTTATAATTTTATAAACTCAATCAGGTGACTCCTCAGCCTCTGATGCTTCAGAGAAAATGATCCAAATTTATCTAACTTCTCCTAAAAAGCTGGTTCTCTCCAATTCAGGCAACACCCTGGTAAATTTAGTAAGTATTTAAAGATACAGCACAGTAACAGGTCACTGGCACTGTAATAGCATTATGGACAGTACAGAAACAAACTGGGTCACTGGCACTGTAACAGCAGTATAGACAGTACGGAAACGAGCTGGGTCACTGGCACTGTAATAGGATTACAGACAGTATGGAAACGAACCGGGTCACTAGCATTATAATAGCATTACAGACAGTATGGAAATGAACCGAGTCACTGGCACTGTAATAGTATTATGGACAGTATAGAAGCAAACCGGGTCGCTGGCACTGTAATAGCATTATAGACAGTACGGAAATGAACCCGGTCACTGGCACTATAATAGCATTATAGACAGTATGGAAACGAACCGGGTCACTGGCAATGTAATAGTATTATAGACAGTATAGAAATGAACCAGGTTGCTGGCACTATAATAGCATTATAGACAGTATGGAAACGAACTGGGTCGCTGGCAATGTAATAGTATTATAGACAATATAGAAATGAACCGGGTCGCTGGCACTATAATAGCATTATAGACAGTATGGAAACGAACCGGGTCGCTGGCAATGTAATAGCAGAATGCCACCACACTACCATGCCCACTTTCCAAAGTCACAATATCCCTTCTGTAATCAAGTAACTAGAACTGCACACAATACTCCAAATGTGGCCTATCAAAAATTTAAACAGTTGCAATGATTTCCCAAATTTTATACTCAGTGAGTGCCCTGACCAATGAAAAAAATATTCCATATGCCTTCTTTACCACCCTATCCATTTGTTTTTTAATGCATAAATTAACCCTATTTGCCAAGGACATTTCATGGACTCTTTGACCCTCCTCTTTCTTTTCATGTTTCTTCCTGCTTTCTTTATATTCAACACCCTGTCCAATTTCAGCTTTCAAAACCTTATGTGTTTCCTTTATCTTTCTGACTAAATTTATAACATCTCTCACCATCTCAGGTTTCCTCATCTTGCCATCCGTCTCTTTCTTCCACAAGGGAATATGATGGTCTTGAGCTTTGACCAACTGGCCTTTAAATAACCCCCATATTAGATGTAGACTTCCTCAATATAGCTGTTCCTACCCAAATTCCCCAGCTCCTGCATAATACTGTTGTAATTCATTTTCCCTTAACTTAGCTTTTTCCGCTTAGCTCAGACTTACCCTTTCCCTTAGCTATCTCAAAACTTGTGGGTGTTATGATCTAAAAACCTGTCAATGCTCATTGACAAGACTCACTATATAAAATGGTCTATTGCCAAGATAAATGTGCTGAGCCAGGGCAAGTGTAGGGTTCTTGTCTCTATTTCAGGAAAGGTTTATGCTTTGCCAGGAAACATAATGAGTTGGAAAACTCCATGTTATAGTGATTTATGCAACTGAACTGAAATGTTAGAGAGCTATTTGGCATTGAATATTTTTATACAGATCCTACTGGAGAAAAGAGAATGTGTACCCCATCACATGGACTTTTGGTGTGCTGTGATACCACAGGAAATGTCTAGTACCTTTTCAAAGTGCATGTTCTGAAACATGGCAATGCTGATTATATTTTCCAGATTGATTTTGGCTTGGAATTTTCTTATCCCCAGTTTGGTCACACCTGGAAAGGAAGTAAAAGTAATTCTACATCAAATTCAAGTTCAATTATTGTGAATTTAGCCAAACAGAAACAGCTTTCCTCCAGGGCCAAGGTACAACAGCAAAGGTACACAGCACTTAACATAAAAAGCACACATGGGTGCAATTTCAGAAAAAAAACAGTCACAAAGAAAAATATATAGCCCAAGTTTGTGAGTCATTGGTGCAGAGAATTAGATGGTTGCAAAGGGTTCATAAAGGGTTGCCTGGATTGTGGAGCATGCCTTATGAGAATAGGTTGAGTGAACTCGGCCTTTTCTCCTTGGAGTGGCTGAGGATGAGAGGTGACCTGATGGAGCTGAATAAGACAATGAGAGGCATTGATCATGTGGATAGTCAGAGGCTTTTTCCCAGGACTGAAATGGCTAGCATAAGAAGGCACAGCTTTAAGGTGCTTGGAAGTAGGTACAGAGGAGATGTTGGGGCAAGTTTTTACGCAGAGGGTGGTGAGTGCATGGAATGGGCTGCTGGTGACGGTGGTGGAGGCGGATACGATAGGGTGTTTTAAGAGACTCCTGGATAGGTGGAGCTGAAAGGATTGAAAGGATACCTGTTGGCTTATTACAATAGTTGACTTAAAGTGTGCTGCAGTGAAACACAGGGCATGCAGGGTTACCATTAATAGCTACTAAAGAAAAGAAAAAGCTTTGCAATGAATGCATTTTCCAGCTTATCAGAAGATAATTCCTCTTGCCATCTATTGTTCTGAGGATACAGATTTCTTGCTAAGAACATCTCAGAGTTTACCAACCTCTTCACTATTTCACCAATTTATCAGTCTTATCTTCCAACATTTATATTTACTTTCACTGAAAAATAGTTCATTTATTTTTAAAGTAGTAGCAGGATCAGCTATTTTGTCTGGGCACAAAACTGTTGAGTTCAATTTCTTACCATAATACATCATCATCAGTGTCACTTCTTTGCCAAAGCCTTTTCCTCTGAAATTAGGTTCTAAAATAGAAAAACATAGTACAGTGTATTCTGGTTCTCTGGGTCATCAGTTAATCAGCACAGCTGCTTGTTTGGAACGCTCCTACAGAACAAAAACGAATCAAGAAAACAGTCAGGATTCCCTACATTTATTTGGGTCACTGCCATTTAATTGGAACAGACTTGCCGAACAGTTTCTAACTAGCGTCAATTGCGTACAATTTTGAGGCTGTTAGATATTACACTATGCTTAGAGTGAACAGTTTTTAAATAGTGTCGGTTGTGTGTGTTTTCTGTTCAAAAAGCAGTGATTTTTGTCACATGGTTGGTGAGAAATAGGACAATTCAGAGCTGTTTTGCTTGCTGTGGTTTCAAGCATTCAGGCTCAGAGATGCCAGAAATGGCTGGGAATGAAAACGAAGTAATTATGCTACCGTGAAGAATTTGAAGTTATCGACAATCTTTTTGAATGTTCAATGAAAATAAAGATTTGGAGGATGCAATCATGAAAAGCATTGTATGAAGGCAGTCCATTATCTGGTGACTTTGTTCATTTGCAGTCAATCAAAAGAACATGCCAGTGTATTCTGGATTAATTCCTCCATCAATAACTATTAGGAAATAATACAGTTTTATAGCACTGTATCAGTATTGGTAGTGTTCTAATTTATTCTGTATTTTATTTGTTACTCAGTAAAACAGTACTTTGTCTTTTTTATACCCTTTTAACTATTTCCATGAAACTTCGACTAGTAGGGACAGCTGCTTAATTGGAACAAAATGTATTGGTCCTGATGTGTCCCAAATAACCAGAATCACAATGTGTCACACAAAGAATATAGTACACTGTTTCAAATGCCGTGTCTAAAACACAGTATACGAAGAAAATATGTATGTGACACAGACTGTAAAGCACAAACTTCAAACTGCCACATTTCTCTCAGGGCAACCAAAGTGCAAATGAACATGACAAGAACTGTACCCAGGAAATTTTCAAATACTTTATCCTTTTGTCACTTAGTCCACTAGCTGCTCTCTTTGATACAGCCCTCTGCACTCTCCTCCCACCCCAAGCCTAGCCTCACCCCAAGGAAGAGACCACCCAGAATCGTTTGCTGCAGATCATGTGGACACTATTAAGGCTGAATTCAGAAAGAGATGTTTGAACATGATGTAAGCTAGTTTGTTACTGTTTGAGAATGATTCAGCACGATTTAGTTTGTTACTCTGTACTTTATAAAGCTAGTCTGCACTCCCTAAAAAAGATGCTTGATGGCTGAAGGTAGATGTTCCTTTGACCATTGTTCTGCAACTGGATTTGACCATGGAAACAAGAAGAACATTGACTCCATTTCTCAAACTGCTTTTTAAAGAACTTCAAAAGGGGAGTAGGAAGAAATATGCAGCATCTTGAGATGTCATGATTACTGGATACAATTTCAAATCTTATAGACTGTCATATCAGATATGCATACATCTGCCAACAATCTCTGCCAATTAAGACTTATCCAGCATTTATAAACTCCCGAGTGAGGATTCATCTTATCCTCACACAACAGCTTCTTTTCTTCTAAGAAAACACTTCTAACTATTCAACCTTATTAATCACATCATCAAAAGTTATTGGCAGATTCACTGACACCCTTTTCACTTGCAGTAAAGATGGAACCCTCATGGACGACAATGCTAGCCATTATTAAATTAATTGAAATGGATTAGCTGTCAGAGGTTCTACTCACTATTGGCTAATTGTTAATTATTGTGAATGAAACTGCAGTGTTGAAAAGTAATAACAGTAACTGCTGTCTCATTTTCTCATGGTCAATGCCTGAAGTAAAATTAATTTAATCTTCTCTCACTCTCTCAAGTGTAAACTTTGTTTTATTCTCTTTCCTTTTGAGTACCTTATTTTGGCATGCAAATCACCTTCTCTAATTTATATTTCCTCAGCCCATCCATCTGATTGGTTAAAGAAAATAACTCAAAGAATTGCCAGCTCAGCTCAGACTTTCAGCAACTTTCAGTACATAATGGAGACAACTTGAAGTGGAAATATCAGTAAAATCAATAGTCACAGTAGATTATGTACAAATTTTATTATTCCCTATTTTACTGAAACCTTAGTGGCATTGCTTTAACTGATAGCCAACCTGCAATCATGATTTCAATTTCTGCCATGGCGGCATCCTCAGGATCCGTTAAGAACAGATTCACATCTCCCACCATACAGTCTTCTTCTGTGTATAAACCACTCATCCACCTCAACTTGTCTAATACTATGAAGGTACATTCTGTTAGAAACAAATGAAAAACGTTAGTTCAGATACCTCAGATATAGCCGTAACCATATTACATTGTTCATTCACGCTTATAAAATTAGTTTACTGTACCAGATTGGAGATAATTTTATATTAAAGTGAAGCAATAAGTGCTTGAAGAGCATACTTAAAATCAGTAAGTACTGAATTGCACAAAATAGGCAGCAGGTATTAACCCATGTGCAACCCTTTCACCATAAGCTTGTAATGAGTTAGCTATTACTGTGAGTACAAACTAACAGCAACATAACTACAATGCATGTGGATTAACAATGAAAGGGCCATTTCCAATAAATAAACCGGCCTAGAATGGATATAATTTGGGTAACCACAAAACATAAAAGTTAGAATTTTTCTTCTAAGGGAAACTAAGACAATTACCTGGTGGGAAAGCTGTTGGAAAAGATTCTTAGAGATAGGATCTATGGGCGTTTAGAGAATCATGGTCTGATCAGGGACAGTCAGCATGGCTTTGTGAAGGGTAGATTGTGTCTAACAAGCTTGACAGAGTTCTTTGAGGAGGTGACCAGGCATATAGATGAGGGTAGTGCAGTGGATGTGATCTACATGGATTTTAGTAAGGCTTTTGACAAGGTTCCACTTGGCAGGCTAATTCAGAAAGTCAGAAGGCATGGGATCCAGGAAGTTTGGTCAGGTGGATTCAGAATTGGCTTGCCTGCAGAAAGCAGAGGGTCGTGGTGGAGGGAGTACATTTGGATTGGAGGGTTGTGACTAGTGGTGTCCCACAAGGATTGGTTCTGGGACTTCTACTTTTTGTGATTTTTATTAACAACCTGGATGTGGGGATAGAAGTTGACAAGTTTGCAGACGACACAAAGGTTGGTGGTGTTGTGGATAGTGCAGAGGATTGTTGAAGATTGCAGAAAGACATTGATAGGATGCAGACGTGGGCTGAGAAGTGGCAGATGGAGTTCAACCCAGAGAAGTGTGAGGTGGTACACTTTGAAAGGACAAACTCCAAGGCAAAGTACAAAGTAAATGGCAGGATACTTGGTAGTGTGGAGGAGCAGAGGGATCTGGGTGTACATGTCCACAGATCCCTGAAAGTTGCCTCATAGTTAAGAAAGCTTATGGGGTGTTAGCTTTCGAGGGATAGAGTTTAAGAGTCACGAGGTAATGATGCAGCTCTATAAAACTCTGCTTAGGTCACACTTGGAGTACTATGTCCAGTTCTGGTCGCCTCACTATAGGAAAGATGTGGAAGCATTGGAAAGGGTACAGAGGAGATTTACCAGGATGCTGCCTGGTTTAGAGAGTATGCACTATGATCAGAGATTAAGGGAGCTAGGGCTTTACTCTCTGGAGAGAAGGAGGATGAGAGGAGACATGATAGAGGTGTACAAGATATTAAGAGGAATAGATAGAGTGGACAGCCAGCGCAGCGCCTCTTCCCCAGGGTACCACTGCTCAATGAAAGCCGACATGGCTTTAAGGTAAGGGGAGGGAAGTTCAAGGGGGATATTAGAGGAAGGTTTTTCACTCAGAGAGTGGTTGGTGCGTGGAATGCACTGCCTGAGTCAGTGGTGGAGGCAGATACACTAGTGAAATTTAAGAGACTACTAGACAGGTATATGGAGGAATTTAAGGTGGGGGGCTATATGGGAGGCAGGGTTTAAGGGTCAGCACAACATTGTGGACCAAAGGGCATGTACTGTGCTGTATTATTCTATGTTCTATGTACCTGTATGAATCCTAATAGACACTGATGCAAATTCACTGAAAAACACAGGCCAGGCAGTATCTACGGAAAAAAAAGTCGACATTTTGGGCTAAAACCCTTCTGCAGGACAGGAGGAAGAAAGCTGAGGAGTAGATTTGAAAAGTGGGGGAAGGAAGATAGAAACACCAGGTGACTGGTGAAACTTAGGGGGTGGGGAGGGATGAAGGAAAGAGCTGGGAAGTTGATTGGTGAAAGGGACAGAAGGCAATGGAAGAAAGAAAGAGGCAGGGGGAGGAGCGCCAGAGGGAGGCGATGGGCGGGCAAGGAGATAACATGAGAGAGTGAAAAGGTGTAGGATATGATGAAGGTGAAGGATATATAGGAAATGGTGAAGAGGGAGCAGGCATTACTGGAAGTTTGAGAAATCAATGTTCATGCCATCAGGTTGGAGACTACCCAAACGGAACATAAGGTGTTGTTTCTCCAACCTAAGTGTGGCCTAATCACAACAGAGGAGGAGGCCGTGGATGGACATATCGGAATGGGAGTGGGAAGTGGAATTAAAATAGGTGGCCACTGGGAATCCCGCTTGCTCTGGCAGACGCAGTGTAGATGCCTGACGAAGTGATTTCCCTATCAACGTTGAGTCTCACTGATATACAAGAGGTCACACCTGGAGCACCGAACACAGTATATGACCCAACAGATTTACAGGGGATCTGAACTGGAAGGACTGTTTGGGGCCCTGAGGAATGAGGTGTAGGGGCAGGTGCTTGCAAGGATAAGTGCCAGGAAGGAGATCAGTGAGGAAGGATGAATAGACAAGGGAGTCTCGTAGGGAGCGTTCCCTGCAGAAAGCAGGAAGTGGGGGGGAGGGAGGGGAAGATGTGTCTGGTGGTGGGATCCAGTTAGAGGTGGTAGAAGTTTTGGAGAATTACATGCCAGATGCGGAAGCTAGTGGGGTGAGCACAAAGAGGAACCCTATCCTAGTAGGGTGGTGGGAGGATGGGGATAAGAGCAGATGTGCGTGAAATGGAAGAGTTGCAGTTGAGGGCAGCATTGATGGTGAAGGAAAGGAAGTCTCTCTGAAAAAGGAGGACATCTCCTTCGATCTAGAATGAAAGGCCTCATCCTCAGAGCAGATGTGGTGGAGACAGAGGAATTGAGAGAAGGCGATGGCGTTTTTACAAGTAGCAGGGTGGAACAAGGCATAGTCCAGGTAGCTGTGAGAGTCTTTTTTTATATATAGACGTCAGTGGATAAGCTGTCTCCGGAGATTGAGATAGTAAGATTGAGAAAGGAAAGTGGACCAGGTGAATGGACCAGGCAGGGTGGAAGTTGGAGGCAAAATAGATGAAATTGATGAGTTCAGCACGGATACAGGAAACAGCACCAATGCAATTGTTGATGTAGCATAGGAAACGTGCGAGAGGGTCACCAGTGCAGGCTTGGAACATAAGACTGTTCCACGTAGCCAACAAACGCACAGGCACAGCTGGGACCTATGGCTACCCTTTTTGTTTGAAGGAAGTGGGAGGGGCCAAAGGAGAAATTATTTAGAGTGAGGACAAGTTCTGCTAGGTGGAGGACCTGATTGGGTCTGGTGTCCAGAAAGAAGCGGAGAGCTTTGAGGCCTTCCCCGTGCGGGATGGATGTGGAAAGGGACTGGACATCCATAGTGAAAATAAGATGATACAGGCCAGGTAACTTGAAATCATTGAAAAAAATCAAGAGTGTGTGAGGTGTCACAGATGTAGGTGGGAAGGGACTGAACCAGGAGGGATAAAACAGAGTTGAGGTATGCAGATATGAGTTCAGTGGGGCAGGAACAAGCTGAAATGGGTAGGAGATAGAAACGGAGGTGTGGGGTGCGGGAACTATAAGGTTGGTGGCGGTGGATGAGAGATCCCCAGATTCAAACCTCCCAGTTCTTTGCTTCATCCCTCCCCTGCCAAGATTCACCTATCACCAGGTGTTTCTCAATCCCTTCCCCCCACCTTTCAAATCTACTTTTTTTTCTCTCCAGTCCCACTGAAGGGTTTTGGCCCAAAACGTTGACTGTGTTTTTTTTCCATTAATGCTGCCTGGCCTGTTGAGTTCTTCCAGCATTTTGTGTGTGTTGCTCTGATTTCCAGCATCTGCAGATTTTCTCTTGTTCATGCAGACTTACTGTTTGTCAGGCAGCAATAATTTAGCTCAGACCTGTATAAACTTAAGATTGAAATTGTATTGACTAAATATTTCAAAAGGACCCATCACTTATATATCAGTCTATATCATGTACATAACCATTGGAGCTCATTGTTGCATAATCCGGTTTCCAGTTTCCTTCACTTTGTTTTTGCAGTACCAAATCAATTCTGTGCTGAAAAAAATACACCCAGTCCAAATAAGAAACAAAGTACCCATGCAACAAGGAAAAAGGCATGGGACTTTCTCCAGTGTCGTGTGCTAGTTGGCTAACTGAAAGGCCTGCACATTCTCTATGAGACCATAGTCTGCACTTGAGGATTTCATCACTTTGGTATTTGTCTATTCAAGTTTGGCTCTGTAAGCATTCTACCATGTTCCTTCACTATGTTCATTCTCCATGCCTTTCCTCTGTCTTTCTCCTGCACTTTCTCTCAAAAAAAATGGCTACCTATTCTTTTCCTGGGCATCAAATTGGCCAAATTGTTAACAAGACAAATCCTCTTGGCTAATTACAAGAAGACTAACCTGAATTTTTAATTTAACAGCAGAAATGAAATTCTCAATTGTATAATGTAATTTGAAAACACAGAAAAAACTACAGCACAATACAGGCTGCAAAGCTGTGCCGAACATGATGTTACCTGAGAAATTACCTAGGGTTACCCATAGCCTTCTGTTTTTCTGAGCTCCAGGTACTTATCCAGGAGTCTCTTAAAACACCCTATCGTATCCGCCTCCACCACCGTCACTGGCAGCCCGTTCCACGCACTCACCACTCTCTACGTAAAAAAAAACGTACCCCGACATCTCCTCTGTACCTACTCCCCAGCACCTTAAACCTGTGCCCTTTCATGCTAGCCATTTCAGCCCTGGGAAAAAGCTCTGTCTATCCACACGATCAATGCCTCTCATCATCTTATACGCCTCTATCAGGTCACCTCTCATCCTCCATTGCTCCAAGGAGAAAAGGCCAAGTTCCCTCAACCTATTCTCAAAAGGCATGCTCCCCAATCCAGGCAACATCCCTGTATATCTCCTCTGCACCCTTTCTATGGCTTCCAGATCCTCTCTGTAGTGAGGTGACCAGAACCAAGCACAGTATTCCAAGTGGGGTCTGACCAGGGTCCTATATAGCTGCAACATTACCTCTCCGCTCCTAATCTCAATCCCAATGCACCATATGCTTTCTTAACCTGCGCAGCAGCCTTGAGTGTCCTATGGACTCAGACCCTAAGATCCCTCTGGTCCTCCACACTGCCAAGAGTCTTACCATTAATACTATATTCTGTCATCATATTTGACCTACTAAAATGAACCACCTCACACTTATCTGAGGTGAACTCCATCTGCCACTTCTCAGCCCATTTTTGCATACTATCACTGTCCTGCTGTAACCTCTGACAGCACTCCACACTACCCACAACACCTCCAACCTTTGTGTCATCAGAAAATTTATGAACCCATTGCTCTACTTCTTCATCCAGGTCTTTTATAAAAATCACTAAGAGTAAGGGTCCCAGAACAGATCCCTGAGGTACACCACTGGAGACTGACCTCCATGCAGAACATGACCCATCTACAACCACTCTTTGCCTTCTGTGGGAAAGCCAGTTCTAGATCCACAAAGCAATGTCCCCTTGGATCCCATGCCTCCTTACTTTCTCAATAAGCCTTGCATGGGTACTTAATCAAATTCCTTGCTGAAATCCATATAAGCTACATCTACTGCTCTACCATCATCAATGTGTTTAGTCACATCCTCAAAAAATTCAATCAGGCCCCTAAGGTATAACCTGCCTTTCACAAAGCCATGCTGACTATTCCTAATCATATTATGCCTCTCGAGATGTTTATAAAACCTGCCTCTCAGGGTCTTTTCCATCAACTTACCAACCACTGAAGTAAGACTCACTGGTCTATAATTTCCTGGGCTATCTCTACTCCCTTTCTCAAACAATGGAAAAACATCTGCAACTCTGCAATCCTCCGGAACCTCTCCCATCCCCATTGATGATCCAAAGATCATCGTCAGAGGCTCTGCAATTTCCTCCATCGCCTCTCACAGTAGCCTGGGGTACATCTCGTCTGGTCCCAATGACTCATCCAACTTGACGTTTTCCTAAAGCTCCTGCACATTCTCTTTCTTAACGTCTACATGCTCAAGCTTTTCAGTCCGCTGCAAGTCATCCCTACAATTGCCAAGATCTTTTTCCATTGTGAATACCGAAGCAAAGTACTCATTAAGTACATCTGCTATCTCCTCTAGTCCCATACACACTTTTCCACTGTCACACTTGATTGGTCCTATTCTCTTACATCTTATCCTCTTGCTCTTCACATTCTTGTAGAATTCCTTTGGGTTTTCCTTAATCCTGTCGGCCAAGGCCTTCTCATGGCCCTTTCTGGCTCTCCAAATTTCTTTTTTGAGCTCCTTCCTGCTAGCCATAATTGCTAGCTCTCTATCATTACCTAGATTTTTGTGTCTTTTGTGTCTTTCGTAAGCTCTTCTTTTCTTGACTAGATTTACAAGAGCCACAGTTCTTGTACCCTACCATCCTTTCCGTCTCATTGGCATGTACCTTTGCAGAACTCCACACAAATATTCCCTGAACATTTGCCACATTTCTTCCGTACTTTTCTTTGAGAACATCTGTTTCCAATTTATGCTTCCAAGTTCCTGCCTGATAGCCTCATATTTCCCCTTACTCCAATTAAACACTAGCCCGTCAGACTAGCCTGTTTCTATCCCTCTCCAATGCTATAGTAAAGGAGATAGAGTCGTGATCACTATCTCCAAAATGCTCTCCCACTGAGAGATCTGACACCTGAGCAAGTTCATTTCCCAATACCAGATCAAGTATAGCCTCTTCTCTTGTCAGCTTATCTACATATTGTGTCAAGAAACCTTCTTGAACACACTTAACAAACTCCACCCCATCTAAATCCCTCACTTTAGGGAAATGACAATCAATATTTGGGAAATTAAAATCTCACACCACAACAATTCTTACACCTTTCTAGAATCTGTCTCCCTATCTGCTCTTCAATGTCCCTGTTACTATTGGGTGGTCTACAAAAAACACCCAGTAGAGTTATTGACCCCTTTCTGTTCCTAACCTCCACTCACAGAGACTACATAGCCAATACCTCTATGTCTTCCTCCTTTTCTATGGCCATGACCCTATCTCTGATTAACAGTGCCAAGCCCCCATATCTTTTGCCTCCCTCCCTGAGCTTTTTATATAGATTTGCATTTTGAAGAAATCTGCAGAAAATAAAATGCCCAGGAGCATAACTGTAGTAATAAAATAAAGCGTGCTCTTAAACTGGGGTTGGTCAGTCAGTGATACAGTGGCATCTGCACTGGACTTCGAGGTGAGTGGTCCCGGTTTTTGAATCCAGCCAGCTCCTTGCATGCTTTCCATTCATGCTGGGTTGGGCATCCAGCTAGCAACTTGGCTTTGTAAAAACAGACAAAAATGCTAAAGGAATGGCAAAGCTGCCACCTGAGGCACTACATGCGCGGAAAAGAAAAACCCAAGCAACAATTAAACCAGAGTCTTACATATGCATTTACACTTCACTCTATGAAAACTGCAAATTTCTAGGTAGGACCTAATACAGGTGGTAGCCCACGGTTAACATGATGAAAGTAGGTGGAAACAATATTTGACACAAATTATTGATATATTTCTTAAAATACATATTTTACCCTGGGTCATTTCATCTGCACTGACCAATTAAGGACGGCGTGTGCATTGAATTATAGACCTGGCTCTCATCTCTGCCCCCAAAATTCTAATCAACCCCAAAATGATGGATGGGACTTCCTTAGGGTATCTATCAAACTTTTCACTTAAAAACTGATCCAAGTTGGGACATGTAACAATCAGGAAAACGTCGCAATGAGAAAATACTGAATCTTCCTGGTTTGGGACAAGAAGAGCGTATTGTTTGAAACTAACCTGACGTGCCCAATATTTACCCTGGGCCAAACCATGTATAGCTGCTTTATTAATTCCACTTATGTAAAGTGCCACGCAAAAATCTAATTACTTCCCTTTGACATTCAAGGGACAAGCATTGAATGCATCACCATCTTGGAGGTCATCACTGACCAGATACGTTACCTGGTAAGGCAGGTGAATAACTTCTACAGCAGGCAAATCAATGACAGGGTATCCTGAGGAAAGGGACCATCTGATTCCCCACAGCATTTTTATAACTTCAAGCTGCAAGTCTGGAGCACAATGGAATATTCTCCACTTGACTGGATGAGTGCAGTTCCAATGATTCTCCAAAAGCTCCACATTAACCATGACAAAGCAGCTTGCATGACTGACATCCCAAGCACCACATTCTTAGACTCAGCCTGGTGGATTAGGCCTTTAGATCCTTCATAGGATATTGACAGTACTTCCCAATCCCATGACATCTACTGCCTAGAAAGCTAGCTGCAGTGCATGTACAGTAACACCACTCCTTTCAACTTCCATTAAAAGACTTATATTCCTTTATCATTGTTGGGTTAGAATGCTGCATCTACCAAAACTAGGAATATAGGAAGTAAGAGCAGGAGTAAGCCATTCAGCCCTTCAAGCCTGTTCAAATCATGGTTGATCATCTAACTCATCTTATTCTCATGACCCTCAATTCCCTTAACATCCAGAGAAATAAGAGTAACCACACAAGGATTGTAATGACTCAAAGAAGTGGCTCATAGAAATGTGGGCTTTGGCAGCAGCTATCATGTCCCAGTATGGAGAAGTTTATGAAAGAGAAACATACCAGTTCTTCAGCATCATTACTTCTCAGACTGATGAACCAGAACAAATTTGGTAGTGTTCTGTACAAATATCTTTAAAATAAAAATCAAATGACTGAATGAAGCCAATCCAAGAAACCAACAAATTAGCAAATCCTTACTATCATCATCCTCCTGCCAGCTTCTCTGCATCTGATACTCCTGTTCCAGGGTAAGAGACTCTGAAGCTGTGAGTTTCAGTAACTCTTCTGATTTCATCCACTGGTGATATCTGCAACCAATTAAATGTACTGTAAATCATAAATAGAAAGCCATGTGTGTAATCAATTACAAATAACAGTGAAAAAATATTTGGTGCACTTGAATAAAACTCTCTCCTCCCAATCTACTATGTGCAATAATGCAATATGCAACAGGGAATCAGCAGCTTATTTAACAACTCTCCCCCAAAGTCATGGAAATACACGAGGAAAGTAAGACCAGACGAATTTGCCAGCATGCAATTTATACAATTAAAGTCAAGGTTATTGTCCAATTACAACTCTAACCAAGATTTAGCCAAATTCTCTGATACGAAGAGCTATTTTCCAAAGTCATGGTCACCAAGCATCTCTGCAGAAATTCTGAGTACTTGGTTCTAGCTGAAAAATTACCCCAGTTTTTATTGCAGAGTTTGAAAATGAGAATAGACAACACAAAAACCTGCACCAAAACCAACACAAAATGCAGCACCTGATACTATTGCTGCTATTCCAAATTTGGGAAGAGTGGAAGGTGGAAGAGAGAGACAGTTGGACAAAGGGTCTTGCATCTCATTAAGTTTTGTGGTCTCTGCAAGCAAATAAAGAGCCACATAACAGTCACTGAATGGAAAGAGTCTGTTTGGCTCGACAAGTCCATAATGGCCAAATTTAAGCAACCCAGCTCATCCCACAATCTAAATGTCTGTGTGGCATGAATATTGATCATCTTTCATATGGCACAAAAAGCCTCACACTTGAAGGTCCATCTCTCATTTGAGTCCACAGCTTCCTATGATGTCAAAGTGGCATGCCATGCTAAAGATCTATTGGAGCAGATTAATGTGATGGGTCCTTCCATTGTACTTTGGGTTATCTATCATCTTCCATTTGAGGAGAAGGTGGCCACAATATCCACCATCTCCAAAAGGGGCCGAAGCCAGAAATCTCTGTTGCAAGATCAGTGATGAGTTATTTTACAGTTAATAGCACAGAGAATGTAACAAACCCTTGGTTCACTACATCCATGACAACTATCAGCCACCCATTTCTACACATATCCTACATTAAGCTACTTTTCGTTTATCTCCCATTCTCATCAACAACTTCCCCAAATCTACCAGACCTCTATACATTAGGGGCAATTTACAATGGCCAAGTGACTTACCACGCTGCATGTTTTTGGGATGTGTGAAGGAACTGGGGCACCTACAGTACCTTTGTTTTCAGCATTGGGCCTGATTCACAGTCCCTTCCAAATGGATGATGTCCAGGTGCTCAAACCAGACACTGGGTGCTTTTGCCAGTATGGTTTTAAAAAGCCGTTGTAGTGGATTTGACAAGATGTGTCTTCATTTGTGCTATATCTCCAAGCTTACAATGAACAAATTGAATGTCTACCTTACACTCCAATATTCAAGTCATTCAAAAATTCTTGAAAAAAAAAATTCCCACAGAACAGTAATTCTAACAAACAACATGACTGAAATAGAAAACCATTTTAAATAATTAAATGGAATAAACTTGTACTTGCCTTGTGTGATAACTATACATCACTCTGGTACTCACTGTGAATGGGCAGCTGACATCATAGCAGTTGCCACCTTAACTGTCATATCCAATTAACAATATTTCAAATACAGGTACATGGATAGTAAAGATTTAGAGTGATAAGGCTCAAATGCAGTCAAATGGGATTAGTCTGAATAGGCATCTTGGCTGGCATTGACTAATTAGGCCAAAGGATCTGTTTCCGTGGTGTACAACTTCATGAATTTCTTAATCTAGTCTGTCAAACTCTAGTTTTTTGATAAAATTTCTCCTCATCCTCCAAAACTCTTCAGAATACAGTCCCAAAGTCTATATGGAAAAGTCTCATATGGACAACTCATTGTTCTTGTAACCAGTCTAGTGAGTCTCTGCAAGTTCCTTTGTTGAGGTGCACCTAAATGTCCTTGTCTAAATTAAACTGAACATTGATGTATTTCTTATGGTGGCTGCAGAACATGAGATAAACACTAATCTGCAGCTGAATAAACAGGGACCAATGTTACAATACAGTGTATTCTGTCAGTGCTCCTTCGGTATGTTCTGACACTTTCTTCATCAAGTTCACCCTTATTTTAAGTTATACTAGTATGCAATAGGCCCAAGTAGAGGGTACCTAGTTATTTTAATCTTATGGGCAAGTAGCACTTCTGTGGAAGGAAACCTTAGGATTGTTCAAATCATCCTTGTTGTTTAGGTGAAATAATCACAGGAAATCAGAATCAGGAGATCACCCAATAATTGTAAAAGCTGTCAGGTGCGAGTGAGGTGTCATGGCAAAGAACAACACCAATCTGAGTCAAGTCGAGTTCATGGTCGTGTGCATAAGTAGTGAGGTACAGGTACAATGAAAAATTTGTTTACACCAGTATTACAAGCACGTTGAGTCAGACAACAGGCAGAACATAAATTGTTCAAGATAGTAAAAGAAGAATGTACAAAACACAATTAGGAACAATATAGCACAAGAAGTGGTTGTTGTGCTCCATGCTGAGGTAGGGTTAAGGCTGTGCAGGTTGGTTTAGGAGTGACAACCATCAAACTTCTCGATGATTAACACAGTATGAAATACCCTGGGATATTTGAACTCTAGGTAAGAACTGGAAAGAAGCAATTAGTGGAGTGCCTCAAGGATCATTCTTTGGGCTTCAGTCATGAAGCATCACAGGAAAGCAATACCTATCATCAGGGATCCCCACCCCACCCCACCACCCAGGACAGAATTAGAATCAGGTTTAGTATCACTAGCGAATGTCATGTACTTTGTTAACTTGGCAACAGCCGTATAAAAATAGAAAAAACTGTGAATTATAGTAAGTATATATTTATATTAAATAGTTAAATTAAATAAGTTGTGCAAAAATAGAAATTTTAAAAATGTCAGTAGTGTTTAAAATGAGGTAGTGTTCACGGCTGCCACGAGAAAGAAGATACTCTTTCTCAGAACTCACGCCACGAGGTTCAGGAACAGTTATTATCATCAGCTAACCAGCAGGTTCACTTGCCCATCATTAAAATGGTCCCACTACTTTCAAGGACTCTTCATCTCATGTTCTTGACATTTATTGCTTGCTTATTTATTATTATGTCTTTCTTTTAAAGAGGTCGAAGGTGATTAGGAAACTGAGGAAGAGGAATCGCAGCTCGGGGTATATCAGACGTGATTCCTGCTCCTGCTTTCTTGGGCTCTAACATAAGCCATGAGTGTGCACCGCCCTCACGACCCCGAGGGTCACAGTGACAGATCACGACCCCCTAACCCGACCAGGCCACGAGCACGCACTGACACCGAAGCGCGCGTTAATGGTCCCTTTCCCACCTGGGGACGTGCCGCGCGCTGTAGGGGACGAGCACGGCCAGCTGACCCCGCAGCACAACATCCTCGTTCAGCCGCATCCCGACGTCGGACGCCTCGGAGTCGGCGCCCGGCCCGGCCCGGCCCGGCACTGCGCACGCGCAACACTCCGCGCGCTCCGCCGGCACGCACGCGCGCCACGCCGAGTAAAGCCCTGGGGTACGCATGCGCTGTCCTCATGACAGAGGCTGCGGTGTGGTTTTATATGATGTGCTTTTCTTTGGCTTCTCAATTTGGAAATGAAACTGTGAGCAATACCAAGTGTTTTACGTATCTCTTCAGGAATGATACATATTAACCCTTGCAAATACACTTATCTCTCGCAAGGTAGCGGAAATAAAAGAACTAAGTATCAAGGAATTGGTGAGTTTAGTTGAATCCCAGGGCACGACCTATATCCTCAAGCTTTAGGAGATGTTTTCGGACAACTTACAGATTCTTAGAGTCATACAAGACGGAAACAGGCCCTTCAGAGGCTGAGGAAAGTCCATCTCCCACCTCCTCATCACATTCTACAGGGGTTGTATTGAGATCATCCTGAGCAGCTGCATCACTGCCTGGTTCAGAAATTGCACCATCTCGGATCGTAAGGCCCTGCAGCAGATAGTGAGCTGAGAAGATCATCAGGGTTTCTCTTCCCGCTATTACGGACATTTACACTACATGCTGTATCTGCAAAGCAAACAGCATAATGAAGGACCCCATGCACCCCTCATACAAACTCTTCTCCCTCCTACCATCTGGGAAAAGACTCAGAAGCATTCAGGCTCTCATGACCAGACTATGTAACAGTTTCTTCCCATAAGCCATCAGACTCCTCAATACCCAGAGCCTGGACTGACACCAACTTACTGCGCTCTACCGCGCCTATTGTTTATTATTTATTGTAATGCCTGCACTGTTTGTGCACTTTATGCAGTCCTGGGTAGGTCTGTAGTCTAGTGTTTTTTTGGTCTATTTTTACGTAGTTCAGTGTAGTTTTTGTACTGTTTCATGTAGCACATTGTCTGGTTTTTAGTGTGTACTGTACCAACAATAAAAATGACAATAAAAAGTGACTTGATTTGACTTCAGCCCTACTCGTACATGCTAGCCAAGATGCCTTGCACTCTTAACTCAGACATCCCACCCTGCAAAAACTTATTCCCTCTCCCTCTCCTGCTATATTACATATAATTTGTGGGTGTCAGGGAGCTGCTATCAATATGCAGACTTCCAGGAGAGTTGGGATGTCTGCTTAACTCCTGGTGGAGTTGTCTGGGTGCCATCATGACAAGTGGGCATCTTGTGTGAATAGAATTGACTTTATTTCTTACATTCTTCACATACACGAGGAGTAAAAATCTTTGCGTTACGTCTTCATTTAAATGTGCAATGTGCAATCATAGTAATTTATAGTAAATGGAACAGTCAATGTAATATAAAGTACACTCAAATCAGTGTGAGTTCATCAGTCTGATGGCCTGGTGGGAGAAGCTGTCCTGGAGACTGTTGGTCCTGGCTTTTATACTATGGTACCGTTTCCTAGATGGTAGCAGCTATAATACATTATGGTTGGGATGGCTTAGGTTTCCAATGATCCTGCAAGCCCTTGTTACACACCTGTCCTTGTAAGTGTCCTGAATCAGGAGAAGTTTGCAACTACAGATGCCCTGGGCTGTCCGCACCACTGTCTGCAGAGTCCTACGTTTGAAGTTTGGATGCTCTCAATTATGTCCCTGTAGAAAGTTATTAGCATTTGGGGGCCATTACCAATTTTCCTCAACCATCTGAGGTGAAAGAGGTGCTGTTGTGCCTTTTCACCACACAGCTGTACAGACCACGTGAGGTCCTCAGTCATGTGAATGCCGAGGAACTTAAAGCTCAATCCCAGATTCATTGATGTCAATAGGGGTTAGCCCTGTAATCCACAACCAGCTCCTTTGTTTTTGCAACTTTGAGGGAGCGATTGTTTTCCTGACACCACTGTGTCAGAGAGATGACTTCTTCCCTGTAGGCCACCTCATTGTTGTTTGAGATAAGGCCAATCAATGTATTGTTGTTGGCAAATTTAAATAGCAGATTGAAGCTGTGGGTGGCGACACAGTCATAGGTAAACAGGTAGTAAAGGAGGGGACTCAGTACGCAGCCCTGAGGGGCTCCTGTATTGAGAGAGAGCACCAGAAGTAATGCCTGGTTTTAAGACCATAAGACATGGGAGCAGAATTAGGCCATTTGGCCCATCGAGTCTGCTCTGCCATTCAGTCATGGCTGATCCTTATTTCCCTTCCTTAGCCTCTCTCCTGGCCTAATCTGTACAGATTATTTCATTATGTAAGTGCATTGAGGTAGGACAAAGGAAAAAGACTGTATCCATCATTAAGGACCCTCAACATTAGCATCATGCCTTCTCTTCATTAGGAAGGAGTTACAGGAGCCTGAAGGTACATACCCAATGATTTTGGAACACCACCTTCCCATCCACCATCAGATATCTGAACAGTCCATGAACACTACTTCACTGTTCTTCTTTTGCACAATTTATTTTGTGTTGTAACTTATAGTAATTTTTGTTTTGACCTTAAGAACATAAGACACAGGAGCAGAATCAGGCCATCTGTGCCCATCGAATCTGCTCTGCCATTCAGTCATGCTGATCCTTTTTTTATCACCTCCTCAACCCCAGTTCCCACGCTTCTCCCCGTAACCTTTGACGCCATGTCCAATTAAGAAGCTATCAATCTCTGACTTAAATAAACTCAGTGACCTGGCCTCCACAGCTACATGTGGCAACAAATTCCACAAATTTACCACCCTTTGGCTAAAGAAATTTCTTCGCATCTCGGTTTTGATAGGGGGCCCCTCTATACTGAGGCTGTGCCCTCATGTCCTAGACGCTCCCACCATGGGAAACATACTTTCCACATCTACTCTGTCTCGGCCTTTCAGCATTTGAAAGGTTTCAGTGAGATATGCCTCATCGTTCTGAATTCCAGCGAGTACAGACCCAGAGCCATCAAATGTTCCTTGTATGATAACCTTTTCATCCTTGGAATCATCCTTGTGAATCTCCTCTGGACCCTCTCCAACTCCAGCACATCGTTTCTAAGAAGAGGTGCCCAAAGCTGCTCACGATACTCAAGGTGAGGCCTCACCAGTGCCTTATAAAGACTCGGCATCACATCCTTGCTCTTGTATTCTAGATCTCTTGAAATGAATGCTAACATGGCAATTGCCTTCCTCACCAACAACTCAACCTGTAAGTTAATCTTTAGGGTGTTCTGCAAAAGGACTCACAATTCCCTCTGCATCTCAGATTCCTGGATTTTCTTTATTTTTAATTTTAAAAAAAATAATTGAATTTTCAAATGGTTACAGAAGGAAAAAAAATTATCAACCCCTCCCCCCAACATATCCCTGTAGAAAGAGAAATAAAGAAAGAAAGAAAGAATGCCTAGATATCGGAAGATCCCCACATGCTCCAAAGAGTTCATAATAGCTTTAGTATATATATTTATTTCTTTCCCCAAATAACCAATAATTTTCTCTTTGGAGCACCTATATATTTAATCCTATCTTTTGTAAATAAGGGTGCCAAATTTTCAAAAACATTTCATATTTATCTCTTAAGTTATAATTAATTTTTTCAAGTGGAATGCAGCTAAAAGCTATATCTATTTTCATTTTCTTAATGTATGTTAAAATTCTTTTTCTTTTCACCAGTCCATTAAGCCCATTAACATTAAAACTTTAAAAATTCAGTAAATTAGTCATTATTTTTAACAGGATTACTCCAGTCTATAGTAATACCTAACTTTTCAACTTTCATAGTACCTTGGGGAATCTTTTTAAAATTCTCCATGTTGCTATGTGTCTCCCCCCGCCCCCCCCCCCCCCGATTGTCCAGGCAAAGAAAGAAAGATTAAGGAAAAATAGATTGTAAAGAAAAAAGTAACAAAATTCTCCCCTACTAATGTTGTGAATAAAAAAAACACAACATTACCCCCCCTCCGTTGTATGGGTCATGGCAATCACCATGATTACGCACGTGAATCCCGTAGCAATCGATCCGAAGTTCCCCCAGCTCCCCCGTAACATAAAAAAGTATATAAGAGAAGAAAAAATAATATCACTACTCTCGATTAATTTTTACCTTTCTCCCCCTATATCATATAATTAAGAATATTTTTTTAAATATTCTTCTGTTCTTAAACATCTATCAACTCCATTCACTGTCCCTGTCTTCATCTTTAATTCATTTCACTTTTAAATCTTTGGCTGTGGTTAGCAAGTATTTGGGAGTTCTTGTGCAAATTCTTCCGCATCCTGATAATCAGTAAAAGATCTTCTTTTTCCGTCATCCAAAAAAATTATCAGGGTTGCCAGATGGGGCAATATAAATTTATAACCCTTTTCCCATAAAACTTTTTTCGCTGGGTTAAATTCCTTCTTTCTCTTCAAAAGGTCATAACTTATATCAGGATAGAAAAGAACTGTTTCCCCTTCTGTCATCAATGGCCCGTTTCTCTTTCTGGCATGTTGGGCAGCCGCCTTCAGGATCTTTTCTTTATCTCGATATCTTAAGCATTTTATCAAGATTGATCGGGGGTTTTGATCAACTTGAGGTCTTGATCTTAAGGCTCCGTGAGCCCTTTCAATTTCAATTAACTGGGTTCCTTCTTCCATTTACAAAATTTCAGGAATCCATTTTTGAAAAAAATTTATTTGATCCTCTCCCTCTATACCTTCTTTAAGTCCAACAATCTTAATATTATTTCGTCTGCTAAAATTTTCAAGTACATCCGCTTTTTCCGACCGTTTTCTTTCTGATGTCCAGGCAGAAATATTATCTTCCATTTTATTCACTCTATCAATGGTGTCTCCTGTTGTTTCTTCCAAGTTTTTAACTTTCTTGTCCATTTTGTCCTGTCTTTTCATCATTTTATCAAACATAATCTTCATATTATTAATATCTTTTTTATTACGTTTAATGCTTTTAATTCATGCATTATTTGCACCAAAGATTTTTTTATGTCTCCAATATCACCTCCAACCTCTTCCTGTTGCTCTTCTTTGTTTGTCTCTTCATCTTCGTTTGATTTATCCAGAGAATCTGATTCCACCTCGTATTCACTTTCACTTTCAGTTCCGATCGTAGCTGGGATTTGTAGTTTGGGTTGCTCGTGTTTGCGCATTCCCCTTCCTTCACGCATGCGCAATTCCTGTTCCTCTTTTTTTTTGGAAATGGTTGATGTTGCCGCAGATTCCTGTTCTTTATCACTGGAGGTAAAATGCACTTGAGCCTGAGGCTCTTTCATGGCTGCCGGCCTTGATTCTTTTCCAACTTGTGTTGTCTTCAAGCTAGTAGTTTTCTTCTGCTTCTGTTTAGGTGGCATATCTTAAGACAATCCTCAGTAGTTTATAAGTAATTTTTAAAAAGTATTTACTAACTTTTCTTCACAAATATTATTTTACTGTTTTTTTACGGGAGAGCTGGAGTTCCACGTCCCGATCCTATGTCATCACGTGACATCCCCCCAGATTCCTGGATATTCTCCCCATTTAGAAAACAGTCCGCACATTTATTCCTACTACCAAAAATGCAGGACCATGCATTTACCAACATTGTATTTCATTTGCCACTTTCTTGCCCATTCTCCTAAGCTGCCTAAGTCCTTCTGCATCCTACTTGTTTCCTCAGCATTGCCTGCCCCTCCACCAATCTGTATCACCTGCAAACCTGGCAATAAAACCTTTTATTCCATCATCTAAATCATTAATATACAGCATAAAAAGAAGCGGTCCCAAAACCGACCTCTGTGAAACACCACTAGTCACTGGCAGCCAACCAGGATCCTTTTATTCCTACTCACTGCCTCCTACCAATCAACCAATGCTCTACCAATGTCAGTAATTTCCCTGTAATACCATAGGCTCTTAACTTGGTAAGCACACTCATGTGTGGCACCTTTTCAAAGGTCTTCTGAAAGTCCAAATATACATCCACTGCATTGCCTTAATCTATCCTACTTGTAATCTCCTCAAAGAATTCCAACAGGTTTGTTAGGCAGGATTTTCCCTGAAGAACAAGATCTTGTGACCTTGCCCTGTGTCACCAAGTACTCCATCACCTCATCCTTAACAAGCCACTGAGGTCAGGCTAACTGGTCTATAATTTTCTTTCTGCTGCCTTCCTCCTTTCTTAAAGAGTGGAGCAACATTGGCAATTTTTCAGTCCTCTGGCATCATGCCAGAGTCCAATGATTTTTGAAAGGTCTTTTCTAATGCCACCACAATCTCTAACGCTACCTCATTCAGAACCCTTAGGGGCGGTTCCTCTGGTCTAGGTGACTTGTGTACCTTTAGGTCTTTCAGCATCCACTTCTTTCACACAGTACAACATCAGGCATACCATTAGTGTCTTCTGCAGTGAAGATTGATGCAAAATACACATTTAGTTCATTTCCACAGTGAAGATTGACGTGAAATACTCATTTTTGTATTTTTCCCACAAAACTAATTTCACAACATGTGTAAGTGATAATAAAGCTGATTCTTATTCTGATTGCTACCCTATCCTTTCTTCACTTAATACTCTCCTAATGTGGTCTGACCAATGTTTTCTACAATTGCAACATGATCTTAATTCATCACCTTGGCCTCCGAAGACAACCATACCAAATGCCTTTTTCATTATTCCATCCATCTATGGACTTCACTATCAGGATTCACTATCAGGATTTATGGACTTGCACCCAGTGATCCTGCTGTACGTCAACCCCATTGAGGTCCCTGCTTTTAACTGTATACGTCTTATCAGAATTTGACCTCTCAAAGTGCATTGCCTCACACTCTGAATTAAATCCCATTTGCTCAGCTTTCCACCTGATCTGTGTTCACTATATTTTGGATTTGGTTCATCATAAATTCCAAGTGCCCTAACCTTCTGGACCAGTCTACCATGGGAACCATTGTTTAATGTTGTACTAAAGTTCACATAGAAAACGTATTTAATCGTGTATTCATTAATTCTGTTTGTTGCTTCCTTAAAAAAACATAATTCTATTAGTGAAAAAGGATTTCCACCTCTAAAAGCAATGTCAATGATTCCTAATCAATCCATGCTTTCTTAAAGTTCATAGCTCATGTCCCTTTTGATGTTCCCAAACATTTCACTACCACAGACATAAGGCTTGTCATTCTGTAGTTATCTGGTTTATCCCTGTTGCTCTTCATATATAAAGGAACAACAACTATTTTAAAGTCTTCTGGTAATTCAGCTGTGGCTAATGAGGATGTGAAAATCTGCATCAGGCCCAGGCTATCTTCTTCCTTGTTTTCTACAGCATTCTGGGATAGATCTCATACAATCCTGGGGATTTACCTACCCTTGTACTTTACAAGATGTACAACACCTCCAATTTCTTATTGCCTGCATGTTCCAACAAACATATCCCTCTTTGAATCCACTGGCTTCCATATCCTTCTCGTGTTGAGTACAGATGAGAAATGTTTAAGACTTCATCCATGGCCCATGGCTCTGCACGAGGATTACCCCTTTGGTCGCGAGGGGGTTATACTATTTCCCTTGCTGGCCTGTTGCTAATCTATTTATATAAAGACTTGAGATTCTCTGTAACCTTAACTGCCATGGATATTTCAAAGTTCAAAGTAAATTTATTATCAAAGTACATATATGTTAAAATATAGAAACGTAAGACTATTCATGTTCTCAATAAATCCATAATAAAATAATAACCGTGATAGAATCATTGAAAGACCACACCAACTCAGGTGTTCACCCAGTCTGCAAAACGTCAACAAGCTGTGCAAATACAAAAGGAAAGAAATAATAATAAAATATAAGCAATAAATATCAAGAATGTGAGATGAAGAGTCCTTGAAAGTGAGTCCATTGGTTGTGGGAACACTTCAATGATGGAACATGTGAGGTTGAGTGAAGTTTATTCTATTTGGTTCAAGACCCTGATGATTTAGGTGTAATAACTGTTTCTGAACCTTATGGTGTGAGTCCTGATGGCAGCAGTAAAAAGAGATCGTAACCTGTGTGGTGATGTTCCTGATGATGGATGCTGCTTTCCTGTGATACCTCGTGTAGATGTGCCCAGTGGTGGGGAGGGCTTTACCCATGATGGATTGGGTCATGTCCACTACCTTTTGTAGGATTTTCTGTTTAAGGGCTTTGGTGTCTCCATACCAGGCTGTGACGCAGCCAGTAACTATACTATCGACCACACATCTATAGACATTTGTCAGAGTTTTAGATGCCATGCTGAGTCTTCACAAACTCCTAAGGAAGTAGAGGCATGCTGTGCTTTCTTCAGAATTACCCTTACATTTTAGGTCCAGGATAGGTTCTCCGAAATAACACATTTAAACACAAATCTGGTGGATGGACCTCTACCTCACTGAGGCCCAATGGCAGCTCTCTGACACCTCCTCTCACTTACCCCTGGAACAGGACCTCACCAAAAAACATCAAACCATTCTCTCCCGTACCATCACTGCCCTTATCAACTCCGGAGACCTTCCATCCTCAGCCAAAAAACTCATAATTCCCACACCACGCACTGCTCGCTTTTACCTCCTCCCCAAGATCCATAAGCCTGACTGTCCTGGTAGGCCTATAGTTTTGGCCTGCTCCTGTCCCACCAAACTTGTATCTGTCTACCTGATGCACCATCAAGAACTCACTCTGAGACTAGTAAGGCGAGATATCAGCTTTTATTGACTGAAGAAGGAACCAGCAGTGAGTGACCATCATTCTACATCCTGGAGAATGAGGCAGAGAATCAGACCTCGATCGCCTTTATACAGGGGCCTGTGGGAGGAGCCACAGGAGCAGTCAGAAGGGGGCATGTCCAGACAGGCACATAGTTCACCACATTCACCCCCCCTTTGTTTAAAAGAGTCCCCATGTGGCGAAGTTTCGTACAGGTCAAGTCTATCAGGTGGTTGAATCTGTCGCTGCGATCTACGTAGCACCGGCTGTGATTGCACCGATGCCGGCGACATTGGTGATTGCACAGGAGACGGAGGTTGTGCTGGTTCCAGCTCATGCATGTGCGAGGCACCTGGTATAGAAGTGTCATGAGGAGTCCATGTAGGGCCTGGTGAGCGCGGTGTCACCTCGGGTACAGGGTTCATAGTTACCGGGGAGTGTTCAGGGTAGTGGTCTGCTGCTCCTGCAAGCGCCAGGTCGCGGATGGAGACCGTGTCCTCCCGCCCATCAGGTAAGACCACGTAGGCATACTGGGGTTTCGCATGCAGAAGGTGAACCCTCTCGACCAGCAGGGAGTATTTATTGCTCCTCACATGTTTCCGGAGCAGCACTGGCCCCGGGGACGTCAGCCAAACTGGTAGAGTGACAGACTTCCTGGGAAAAGAGAATAGGAGTTCATGGGGGGGGGGGGGGTGGGGCCACCATCCAACCACCTGGGCCCTCCAAGGGCTTGTGCTTGGCTCAATAATCTCCTCCCTGAGCAGCCGCTGCACCTCTGTCTGAATGAAGGCCCTGTTCCCCCGCGCTGTACCTCCTGCTTTTAGTCGCCACCGGTTTACAGTCGGGGTCAGGTTGGTGAACCGCGGCGGGGGAGGGACCTTGAGAGTGGAGAGACTGCAAGTGGTGTCGGTAGCGCAGCTGTCGTGCTGGATGGGATGTGTGTGCCGTTGTGTGTCTGTGGTCAGTAGTGATGAAGTCCCATAGAACTGAGGATTCCGGACAGTGAGTGGTGGGAGGGGCCCGTCATATACAATAGTCACACTTTCGAGATGGCTCTGGAAGTCCAGCCCCAATAGCACAGGTGCGCACAGTTGAGGCATGACCAGTAGCGCAAAGTTCCGATATTCTGTGCCTTGCACCACCAATGTCGCTACACAACCCGCCCGGATGTCTGCGGAATGTGACCCAGAAGCCAAATGGATCTTCTGACTTACTGGCCGTGTTGCGAGTCCGCAGCGTTGCACTGTGTCCGGGTGAAGAAAACTCTCAGTGCTGCCCGTATCAAACAGGCATCTAGTACTGTGCCCCTCCACCGGGATGTCCAACATGGACCTTGCAAGCTGGTGTGGGGCGCTTTGGTCGAGGGTCACAGTGGCCAGAGTTGAGCTGTCGGGGTACCCGGTAAGCATTGGTGGGTTGGGGGCGGGGCATGCTGACGCCAACAAAGATGGCCGCCCACATCCGGGGTACCCGGTAAACATCGGAGGGTTGAGGGCGGGATGTGCTGACGCCGACAAAGATGGTCGCCCACATCCGGGCATGCAAGATGGCGGCCCCCACGTCTCACCCGAGGCGCTGCACTCCGCTCGTAGTTTAGACTTACAGACCTTGGCGAAATGGCCCCGCTTTCTGCAGCTAGAGCAGGTCGCTTCTCGTGCTGGACAGTGTTTTCAGGGGTGCTTTTTGAGGCTGCAGAAATAACAAAGCACAGGCTTCTGACGGGCCACCGCCATGGTTGGGTTCGGGGAGCTCGTGGAATCGCGACTGGCAGCGGCGATTCCGCTCGCGGGAGCCGACGGTGGCGGGGTCTGAGGCGTCCACGGAACCGGCGGGGAATCGCGCGACTGGACAGCGTCGGCGTAGTGCAATGCAGCTTCCAGAGCGTTGGCTGTCTCGATCGCCGAGCGTAAGGTAAGATCAGAGTGTTCCAGCAGCTGCTGGCGCATGTACACTGACCTCAGTCCCATCACAAAGGCGTCTCGTACCAGCAGCTCCGCATGTTGTTCTGCCGTGAGCGTCTTGCAGTCACAAGCTCGGACGAGTGTCTGTAGTGCTCGGAGAAACTCGGCGCTCGATTCTCCAGGCCGCTGTCGCCGGTTAGCTAAACGATGTCTTGCATAGACGGTGTTCACCGGCTGCAGGTACTGTCTTTTGAGGGCGTCCAGTGCCCCATCGTAGGTCGGCAGGTCCCGGATAATGGAATAAACTTTTGGGGTGACCCTCGAGAGGAGAATTCTGTACATAACGGCAGGGTCAGTCGCACGAAGCTCCGCCAAGTATGATTGGAAGAATGCAAGCCAGTGTTCAAAAGCGAGAGCTGCTTCAGGGTCTTGAGGGTCCAAATCCAACCTTTCCAGACGTAAAACGGTTTCCATGTTTTAAAACTTTCAGTCAATAAAATTGATGCACCATCAATAACTCACTCTGAGACGTAAGGCGAGATATCGGCTTTTATTGACTGAAGAAGGAACCAGCAGTGAGTGACCATCATACTATGAATGAGGCAGAGAATCAGACCTCCAATCGCCTTTATACAGGGGCCTGTGGGAGGAGCCACAGGAGCAGTCAGAAGGGGGCGTGTCCAGACAGGCACATAGTTCACCACACTACCTGGACTCCAGTTTGTCACCCATAGTTCAGTCCCTCCCTACCTACATCTGGGATACATCCCATGCCCTCCACCTCTTCAATCACTTCCAGTTCCCCGGTCCCGACCGCTTCATTTTCACAATGGATGTCCAATCCTTATACACTTCAATTCTCCATCCAGAAGGCTTCAAAGCCCTCCGCTACTTTCTGGACAATAGGCCTTACCAGTTCCCCAACACCACCACACTCCTCAGGTTGGCAGAACTGGTACTCACACTTAATAATTTCTCTTTTGGCTCTTCCCACTTTCTTCAACCAAGGGTGTAGCTATGGGCACTCGCATGGGCCCCAGCTATGCCTGCCTCATCGTTGGTTATGTGGAACAGTCAATGCTCCAAATCTATACTGGTACTGCTCCTCAACTTTTCCTTCGCTACATTGACGACTACATTGGTGCTGCTTCCTGCACCCATGCTGAGCTCGTCAATTTCATCGACCGCCTCTAACTTTCACCCAGCCCTCAAATTCACTTGGTCCATCTTGGACACTTCTCTCCACTTTCTTGATCTCTCAGTCTCCATGTCTGGAGATAGACTGTCCACTGACATCTTCTGTAAACCCACTGACTCCCATAACTACCTTGACTATACCTCTTCCCACCCTGCCCAATGCAAAAATGCTATTCCCTATTCCCAGTTCCTCCGTCTCCGCCGCATCTGCTCCCAGGATGAGGCTTTCCGTTCCAGGACATCCCAAATGTCCTCTTTCTTTAAGAATCATGGTTTCCCTTCTGCCGTCATCAATGCATCTCCTCCATTTCCTGCACTTCGGCCCTTACCCGATCCTCCTATCACCACAACAGGGACCATGTTCCCCTTGTCCTCACCTATCACCCCACCTGCCTCCGGATCCAGCATATTATCCTCAGCAACTTCCGCCACCTTCAACAGGACCCCACCACTAAGGACATCTTTCCCTCTCTACCCCTCTCTGCTTTTCACAGGGATCATTCCCTCTGTGACTGCCTGGTCCACACAGCCCTCCCCACAGATCTCCCACCTGGCACTTATCCCTGTAAGCGTAAGTGCTACACCTGTCCCTACACCTCCTCTCTTACCACCATTCAGGGCCCCAAACAGTCCTTCCAGGCGAGGCAACACTTCACTTGTGAGTCTGTTGGGGTCATCTATTGCATCCAGTGCTCCCAGTGCGGCCTCCCCTACATCGGTGAAGCCCGATGCAGATTGGGGGACCGCTTCGTCGAGCACCTCCACTCCATCCGCCACAACAGACAGGATCTCCCGGTTGCCACCCACTTCAACTCTGCTTCACATTCCCTCCTCTACTGCCATGATGAGGCCAAACTCAGGTTGGAGGAGCAACACCTCTGGGTAGTCTCCATCCCCTTGGTATGAACATGGGATTCTCCAACTTCCGGTAATTCCCTCCCTCTCCCTTCCCCCATCCCACTTTCACTCTGCCTCCTCTTCTAGCTGCCTATCACCTCTCTCATGATTCTGCCTTCTTCTACTACCCATAGTGCTTTCCCCTTAAATTCCTTCACCTCTCCTGCCTATCCCTCCCTGCTTCCCCTCCCCCACCCCTTGATCTTTCCTCTTACTGGTTTTTCAACTGGCACCTTCTCCCCACCTTCTTTAGTCCTGACAAAGGGGCTCGGCCTGAAACGTTGACTGCTCCTTTCCATGGATGCTGCCCGACCTGCTGAGTTCTTCCAACTTGTTTGTACAAAGGAATTTAAAGTTGCTGATCCTCTCCACCTCTGATCCTCAGATGAGGACAGGCTTAAGGACCCCTGGATTCCTCTTACTGAAGTCAATAACCAGTTCCTTGGTCTTGCTGACATCGAGTAAGAGGTTGTTGTTATGGCACCAGTCAGCTAGATTTTCAGTCTCCCTTCTACATGCTGATTCATCACCACCTGATCCCAGTCAACTATTGTCAGGTTCTCTTTCGCTGTCTTGAAATCAGACTTTCTCCTAATTTATGATCTCAGTCTGAGGACAATTCCTGTCCCTTTTCAAGTGTATCTTGAAACTTGCAGAATTGTTGTCACTGTTTCCAAAGAGTTCCCCAACTGGCACTTCTGCACCTGCCCAATTTCCTTTCCAGAGATGAGGTCAACTATAGCCCTTCTCTATATTCTCTTCATACTTTTATACTGAAGTACCTATTTGATTTGAGTGAAAAAAAGTTGATATCTACCCCATGTTATGATCAGCAGGTGAAGAGCCTTTGTAAAATCAGTACAAATGAAATCTGATCATTTGTACTGATTGTACATAAAACATTGCTGAATTCATTACTTACTAAATTTTATATTAAAATTCCCACAATTCTCTTTGTCTTCATTGCATACTGTACAATGCATATTAAAGTTATTAAAGATTAAGCTTCCATAATCTCAGTGATGAGTTTCTCATTTTAATGGACTTTCTGGTGATCTGGAGTGCAAGCAAAGCTTAGTATTCATCTCTACATTGTGCCTTGTTAACTGAAAATTCAAGAGCCTTGTGATTCGTGCACATCCTAGTTTGATTGACCTTCAAAGTATTTGCCAGGCTGTGAAACAGAAAGGCTGCATTGTTAAAGAAAGGATTGAAGGAGCTTTGAGGCATTGAATACACACATACATTGTCCTCATAAATACAAACCATTGTATTGCTGCCAAAGTGCTCCTATGTTTTTTCCTGACTCTGAAGCTGTGGACTTTGACTTTATGGATGTTAGTGTTTTTGTAAATACTACTGTCTAGTAATCTCTGTTCTAGCTGATGGAAAGCATTTGCATCATGCAATTTAAGAACTACAGAAAAAATAAGTATATGGTACTAATTCTTGAAAGTCTTAGTACTTCGCATATGATAACAGACACACCAAGGCCTGATTATGCTTCACAGACAAACTACCTGTTGCTTTTCACAGCTTGTGCCATCTTTGGAAGTGAGGCTCAGTGTTAACTGGACCTAAGGACTTATCTTCTTGCCTAAAATAAGTGGCCTTGAATTTATACACATGGGTTTTCTGCAGTTATTCTAATAGATGAAAAGAGAGCAATTTCAACTTTAAAGCAACACATATTTAAGACCTTCCTTGGAAAATGTGACATTTTGAAGATAGTTTATGTATATATTCCATGACATTCTGAAACAATCATTAACCTTACAGAATATTGAACAATATAACTTGTTCAAGTACTTGTTTAAATGCCTCTTAAATGTTGTTGTTGTATCTGCTTCCAGCAACACTTGTAGCAGCACATTTCAGGCACCTAACTTTCCAGGGAAAAACCTGGTAAATCTTATCTGCACCCCCTCAGGTTTTTCCTGTAGTGTGACAACGAGAAATGCAACAGTACCATGGGAAACCATGTATATCTGTCTGGACATGCCCCTCTGCTGACTGCTCCTGTGGCTCCTCCCACAGACCCCTGGATAAAGGCGATTGTGTCACCTCTCCTCCCACTGTCCAGGGCAGACACCCAGCATGGACGTGGTCCATTTTACCGCTAATAAAAGCCTTTCAGTATTTACTCTACTTCCAGTCTTTTGGAGTTATTGATAGTGCATCAAGTACTCTAGCTATGGTTTAACAAATGATTTGTCTAGTCATTCTATAACCTTCCTTGGTATATATATATATACCAAGGTCTGTTAGTCCACTCAAGTGAATTACCTCACATTTTATGGGATTAAATTGTAAGTGCCATTTTTCTGCTCATTTTACCAACTGATAAATATCGTTGTACAGCTAAAGCCTACCTTCCTCATCATCGGCACCACCACCAACTTTTGTTATTCTTTAATTCAAGTACACTGTTGGTCACAGGCTTCCAGTCACAAAAAGAAGCTTGCACTATTTCTTTCCCTCCTGTCACTCAACCAATTTTGGATCTAATTTGCCAAATAGTCCTGGATTGTATGAACCCATCACCAATGTAGGAACTTGTCAAACCTTTGCTGAGGTCTGTAGCTACTTCACTGAATGTATTCCAGTCCATTCTGGACTGGCCTACTGGCCAGACCCTGATTTACTAGTGAATTGGTTTGACACATTTTAGCAGTGGTCTATACAGGGATAGGCATAACAGATAAGTGATCAGGGTACCCAAGGTGAGGGAGGAAGAGGCAACCTTGTAATCCTCATGAATATTAATGTAAACCAAGTTTAATGTGTTCTCTCTCTAATAGTAAAGTCCACATGTTGATAAAATTTATGTAGGACTGTTCTTTAAATTTGCATAATTGAAGTCCCCAGCAACAATAAAGAAATCATTGAGGTGTGTGGTTTGCAGATGTTATAGAGTTCACTCAGAGCTTCCCCAGCATGAGCACAATGTGGGTAAATATAGCCATAATCACAATGGTAGTCAGCTTCCTTGGTAAGAAGTAAAGCCTGCACTTCACCTTGAAGAACTCTACCAATGATGAACAGTGGGTGCTACTACATCACACATTGCACAACTGATTCACACATCAGTTCTTGTTAGTGTAGAGACACAACCCTCCTCTGAAGGTCTCTAGAGGAGGTCATGACATTTTTATCAGCATGAAATAAGTTCCTCTAGCTGGGTGGCTGTGTTTGGAGTGGTGTCATAGAGCTACTTTTCTGTGAGGATAAGCATGTAGCAGTCCCTCATCCTGCACTGGGTCTGTCACAGACGTAGGTAATCCATTTTTTTCCCCAGGATCAAACACTGGAAAGCAGTATTGATGGGAGCACAAAAATACAACTGCAGATGCTATGAATCAAAGAATACATACACAACGCTGGAAGAACTCAGTAGGTCAGGTAACATCCATGAGAAAAGAATAGCCAACGTTTTGGGCGGAGACCCTTCATCAGGAATGGGGAGTATTGATGGGAGAGCTGGTCTACAGTATTTTGCCTTCAATCTAGCATGGATTCCAGCTTGCTTACAGTGTTTCTGTCTTCTCGCTCATCTCTTGGGCGGCTATAGCAGGAAACTCCATTGTTGAAAGGCTTGGTCCCCACAATAACCTGAGATTATTCAACTCTCCTGCTATCAGACTTGTTAGTGAAATAGACACACAGTTTTTTGTATTGTTAACGTCCAACAGGTTTTTTGATCATAAGAAGGATGTATAAGACAAACAATTGCTGATTTATTAGACCCGGAGAGGCCGTTATGACTGGGAACACTGCCATCTTGGATAGACTGCAGGCTTCAGAAGATGCACAACATCTTCTGTTTGGGCTTGTTGCAATCTTCTGGACACAATATTGAATTCTACAACTTAAGCTAATTTGATTGCTCCTTCTGTGGCAGTCGTCCATCTGTGATATTAGCTCTACTTATTGTTTATTTTCTCTGATATATTTTTCTTTATTTTATTTATACAGAGATACAGCATGAAACAGGCCATTCCAGCCCTTTGAACTGTGCTGCCCACCAAGCCACCAACTCAACCATAGCCTAATCATAGGGCAATTTACAATGACCAATTAACCCACTAACTGGTTTGTCTTTGGACTGTGGGAGAAACTTGGAGGAAACACACACATTCCACAAGAGGGATATACAGACTCCTTACGGAGGATATTGGGATTAAACTCCCGACACCCTGAGCTATAATAGTATCATGCAAACCGCTAGCTATCTGGGAGTGAAGGATGTACCTAGTCTGAGAACTATTTCCTGGAATTGAAACAACAGTGACATCATAAATTATCCTCTTTCAATACTAGAATACACAACCCAAACATGTTACCGTGTAGTATACCTTAATATCTGCCTTTTTTCCACTCCTGAATGTTAAAGGCTTGGAGATCTGAGTCACAGTCAGGTCCCAATTTATTTTTCCTACAGGGGGGAATAATTTGTTTTTAATCACCGTGCAGGAACATCGGACATTGGTGATACTTTGTTCTTGCATATTCATTTCCACTTCAGTCATGGAACCTAATCTAGAGGGGAGTAAATCATGGCCTGATGCCCTTTTACAGTTTTAGCTCATGTAACCAAAGACAGATTTGCATTTTCTTTATTAATGCCTATGAAACATGTAGATTGCTCTGTGCAGAACAGGGTGGTGGTTAAAACTTTGAGTGTTGGGCTGAAAATACACATGTACACCTGCTCCTTAATGTCAGTACAGTATCTAATCAGACAATTATGCGGCAGCAATTCAGTATATGATCACAAGGTGCAGACTAAATATCAGAATGGGAAAGAAATTTACTGTAGGTGAAAGTGGTGCCTTGCCTTTTGTACACTGCAATCATGTTACAAAAGCAACCTGGACTCCAAACTACAAAGTTTTACATTTAAAATTAGTTCTGTAGTTCTTTGATCCTCCATTAATTTCAGTCTAGAGACAGGCATGAAAGTGAGATTATCTGCTTGAAAATGTCACAGTTGTATCAAGATGAGCCCTGAATCTTCAGACTGCTTGATTTCAATGAAAAGAAAATAAGAACTAAGAGTTTTTTGTGGTGCAAATATTGAAGACTTTTATTTACCTCAGTTATTTCAAGATAGCAATCACAAACACAGTGACCCTTCCCACTAAGATTGTGCTTCAAAGCACTGCTATATACAATACAGTGCAGAGCAAGCAGAGTTTTGAATTTTTATTATTGCACAAATATTGGTTGTGATGGTTGTTATCATCATGAAAGGCTAATGCTGCTGCATAGGGCTAGAACAAATTCAGAATGGATTATGAATATGTTCAAGTTTCTGCAAAATTTGTTCTAGTGACGTCTTTGCTGCTGTTGCACTGTTGAAAAACACAAAATGGGGACACAAAATGCTGATAATTTCAACCATGTTCCGGTTCATTGTCACAACATTGTCATTGCTAGAGTTCATAGATTTAAGGTCAGAGAGAGTAAATTTAAAGGAGATTTATGAGGCAAGTTTTTATACACAGTGGAACATATAGCCAGGTGAGATCATGGAAGCAAATACGATAGCAATATTTGAGAGGCATTTGACCAAGTACATGAACAGACAATGGTCGGAGAAATAGACCATGTGCAGGCAGATGGGATCAAGTTTGAACTGGCATCATGGTCAGTTCAGGCATTATAAGCTGAAAGGTCTGTTCTATGTGGTAGTATACATTGCATCTTCCCTATGAAAAATAATCACTAATCCACCAGAATTGTGTGATGTTGACAAATTCCCATAGATAGAATTGTGTGAAGAATAAATCAAAATGGTGCTTATCAGGACTATTTAGATTCTCATCTGTCCTTCACTGTATGTGTAAACCAGTAAGCAAAAAGGTGAGAACAAATCTATTTCATCAGATATAAATATTATTGCTGCAGCCTGATTTCACATTACATAGACAGGTGAATAACGATCCACTGAAAACACAGATGGCTTTTGAAGAAATGCGTACTCTTGTTCCTATGTTTATTATAACTAGAATATCTGCTTAACATGAGCATTGCCTCACTGGAACACAATAATTAAAAAGAAAATCGAAATTCATGAGGACTGCAACCTTCAAAGCAAATGTGCACTATTGCAATCCTTTTCAGCAGGTCTCGGATACTTAAAAAATCATTTGTCATTCATTGTCAGGATTTGCCAATTAAATGCCTCACAAAGCTTCAAGTCTCCAAATAGTCTACATACTCCAATTAACTATACCAGCAAAAAGCTTTTTTGACATTGAATTTTAATAACTACAGCTGAAATGTCTTTCAATCTGATTTACGTCTTTTGTTCTACTACTAATACGCATGAAACAGCGCACCCTAATGCCTTCTCCATCATTTTGGGAGATCATAACCAGCCAATCTGAAAAAAATTATTGAGCAACTACCATCAACAGATGGTACCTGCAATACCAGAGGAAAGAACACACTGGACCATTGCTACACCACCATCAAGAACGCCCTCACTCCGGGAAGTCTGATCACCTGGCTGTACTTCTACTCATTGAGTTAAAACTGAATGGTTTAAACTGAACATAGGTTTAAACTGAAGACTACAGTACCAGTAGTGAGGACCAAGAAGGTATGGACAAGGAAAACACAGGAGTGCCCACAGGACTGCTTTGAACTGGGGGACTGGACTGTATCCAGGGATTCATCTTCAAACTTGGATAAGTATGCTGTAGTTGTTACCGACTTCATTAAAACCTGTGTGGATGAGTGTGTGCCTACAAAGACTTACTGTACATTCCCAAACCAAAAGCCATGGATGAACCAGGGGGTACATTGTATGCTGAAGGCTGGATCTGTGGCATTCAAGTCTGGCAACCCAGGCTTGTACCAGAAAATCAGGTATGATTTGTGGAGGTCTATTTCAAGGGCGAAGAGACAGTTTGGAATGAGGTTGGAGGTGATATCGGATAACAGCGAACTCTGGTGGGGTCTGCAAGACATTACTTTCTACAAAGGGAAATCCAATAGCATGAATGGCAGCGATGCCTCACTACCAGATGAACTCAACGCCTTCTATGCCCACTTTGAAAGGGAGAACACAGCTACAGCTGTGAAGATCCTTGCTGCACCTGATGACCCTGTGATCTCCATCTCAGAGGCTGATGTTAGGCTGTCTTTAAAGAGAGTGAACCCTCACAAGGTGGATGGTCCCGCTGGAGTACCTGGTAAGGCTCTGAAAACTGGTGCCAACTAACTGGCGGGAGTATTCAAAGACATTTTCAACCTCTCACTGCTACAGACAGAAGTTCTCACTTGCTATCACCCGGTAGCACTCACATCGACAATGATGAAATACTTTCAGAGGTTGGTCATGACTAGACCGAGCTCTTGCCTCAGCAAGGACCTGGACCTACTGCAATTTGCCCATCGCCACAATAGGTCAATGGTAGATGCAATCTCAATGGCTCTACACACAGCTTTAGACTGACCACCTGGACAACACAAACACCTATGTCAAGATGCTGTTCATCGACTATAGCTCAGCATTTAATATCATCATTCCCACAATCCTGATTGAGAAGTTGCAGAACCTGGGCCTCTGTACCTCCCTCTGTAATTGGGTCCTCAACTTCCTAACCGGAAGACCACAGTCTGTGTGGATTGGTGATCCTCCTTGCTGACGATCAACATTGGTGCATCTCAGGGGTGTGTGCTTAGCCCGCTGCTCTACTCTCTATATGCACATGACTGTATGGCTAGACATAGCTCAAATACCATCTATAAATTTTCTGACAATACAACCATTGTTGATAGAATCTTAGGTGTGATGAGAGGGTGTACAGGAGTGAGATATGCCAACTAGTGAAGTGGTGCCACAGCAACAACCTGGCACTCAACGTCAGTAAGATGAAAGAGCTGATTGTGGACTTCAGGGAGGGTAAGACGAAGGAACACATACCAATCCTCATAGAAGGATCAGAAGTAGAGCAGTTTCAAGTTCCTGGGTGTTAAGATCTCTGAGGATCTAACCTGGTCCCACTATATCGATAGTTATAAAGAAGGCAAGACGGTGGCTATACTTCATTAGGAGTTTGAAGTTATTTGGCACGTCAACAAATACATTAAAAAATATCTATAGTTGTACCCTGGGGGCGGGTGGGAGGACTACTGCACAGGACTGAAAGAAGCTGCAGAGGGTTGTAAATCCAGTCAGCTCCATCTTGGGCACTAGCCTACAAAGTACCCAGGACATCTTTAGGGAGTGCTGACTCAGAAAGGCAGCGTCCATTATTAAGGACCCAGCACCCTTTTCTCACTGTTACCATCAGGTAGGAGGTACAGAAGCCTGAAGGCACACACTCAGTATTTCAGGAACAGCTTCTTCCCTTCCGCCATCTGATTCCTAAATGGACATTGAATCCTTGGACGCTACCTCATTTTTTTAATATACAGTATTTCTGTTTTTTTGCATGTTTTTTATCTATTCAATTTATGTATACTATATTTTTACTTGTATTTGTTTTCTCTGCTAGATTATGTATTGTATTGAACTGCTGCTGCTAAGTTAACAAATTTCACATGCTGGTGATAATTTCTTCCCCATTCTGATATCTGGTCTGAAGAGCAAATGAATCTCTTGACCATGTCTAGATACTTTTCTGCATTGAGTTGCAGCCACTTGATTGGCTGATTCGATAGTTATGTTAACAAACAGGTCTACAGATGTACCTAATAAAGAGGCCACTGAGTATAGATCAGGATATACATATCAGTTACAGATACAAGCAGAAAATGGCAGATTAATTTTAATCCAGACAGAAGTGAGCTATTGCAATTTGGGAGTTCAAATATACCTTTGTCGGAGCTATGATGGTGGCCGACAGTGACCCCTTCGAGCTCATCTGCGGAAGCTGCTCTATTTCTACCTTTAATGTCTCACTTTTTCCTTTTCAAGATGGATGGTGTTCCATCAAAGACCCTGACCTAGCGCTACACTCAAACTTTTTTGGTTCTTTGCAGTGATGGGATCCAGTCCTGGGGCTCACCGTCCTGCCATTGTTTGATATCACAAGGATGCAGCCTAGAAGACAAATGAGCCTTCAGGGTTCCAAGGCTTTGCGGCTCGAGGAAGAGCCGATTCCATGCTGGTGCCACTGACCGAAGTGTCGCAGGAGAAAATAGAACATTGGGAACAGAGGTTCAACTGTCGGGGGCTCTGTGCTTGGCGAATCACACACTCTCTGTCTTTCTCTCATTAGTGGGGGAGAGTTTGTTGCTAACTCTCAAGTCAAAGAATTTGGGAAAAAAGTGACGCGGCAGACTTTTACAGTGTAATCAGCAAAATGTTTGCCTTTCTTGTCCTCCCCTCTCATTGTGAAAGGGTGACACATGTCTGTCTGCCTGTCTATTAGGGGGAGAGAGAGAGCCTGTAGTACATCACGTTGTCAGGTGAATGATTAGGTTTCGTTGTGCTGCAGATCGTTGTTTCTTGGGGGTTTTGCTATTGTTTGGTGGATGAAGGGCATTGATGCATTTTTTTGCTTAAGTAAGTAGTGGAGGGTCATTGCTTTGCAGCTGCTTGTACATGGGGGGGGAGTAGGGGTGGCTTCGGGATTCTAACGTTTTCACTGTTATTCTTTGGGACACTTCTGTTTCTGTGGATGTCTGCGAAGAACAAGAATTCTTGATTGCAGGACCCATATCAGCACTGATGGACACAGGAAGTCCAAGTCCAAAGCTCCCTGAAAGTGGTAACACAAGTGAACAGAGTGATAAAGAAGAGGTATGCAATACATCATCACTTGGGGCATTGAGTATGACAGTCAGAAATTCATGTTGCAGTCATACAAAACTTTGGTTAGGCTGCATTTGCAGTACTGCAAATTCCGGTCACCTCATTATCAGAAGGACATGAAGACATTGGATAGGGTGTAGAAGAGGTTTACCAGGTTGCTACCTGGAGTAGAGAATATGAGCTATAAGCAAAGGTTGGAAAAACTGAAATTGCTTTCTGGGGAGCATCAAAGACTGGGGTGATACATGATAGAACTTTATAAAAGTATGAAAGCCATAGTTAAGTTAGACAATCATAATATATTTTCCCCAGAGTAGAAATGTTGTTTTAGGTTAAGAGGGTGAAAGTTTAAAGGAGAAGTGTGGGAGCAAGCCCTTTTTTAATATAGTGAATGATAGGTACTGCCAGAGATGGTGGTAGTGAAGTATATAATGATAGTGCATTTAAGAGGCTTTTAATAAGGCACACAACCATACAGGGAATGAGGGATATATAACTTAAGACATAAGAGCAAAATTAGGCCATTCATCTGCTCGAGTCCACTCTTCATTTCATCATGCATGATTTATTACTCCTCTTAATCCCATTCTCCTGCCTTCTTCCCATAACCTTTGAAGTCCCGATTAAACAGAAACAGAATCAGGTTTAATCTCACAGGCATATGTCATGAAACTTGTTGTTTTGCTGAAGCAGTACATTGCAATGCATAATAATAAAACTGTAAATTGTAATAAATACATATAAAAAGAAAATTAAATTAAATAAGTAGTGCATAAAGGGAGGAAAAGTGCTGAAGTAGTGTTTATGGATTCATTGTCCATTCAGAAATCTGATGGTTGAGGGGAAGAAGCCGCCCTTGTGTGTCTTCAGGCTCCTGTACCTCCTTGAAGGTAGCATTGAGAAGAGGAGAAGTCCTGGGTGATAAGGGTCCTTAATGATGCATACAACCTTTTTGAGGCATTTCCTACTGAAGGTGTCCTGGCTACTGGGACTGCTAGTGCCCATGATGGAGCTGGCAGAGTTTACACATTTCTGCAGCTTTTTCCGATCCTGTGCAGTGGCCCCTCTGTACCAGATGGTGATATAACCAATTACAATGCTCTCTGTGGTACTTCTGTAGAAATTTGCTAGTGTCTTTGCTGACATATCAATTCTCAAATTCCTAAGCTGCTGTCATGCCTTATTTGTAACTGCCACAATATGTTGGGCCCAGGATAGATCCTTAGAGATGTTGACACCCAGGAACTTGAAATTGCTCACCCTTTCTATTGCTGATCCCTCAATAAAGACTGGCGAGTGTTCCCGAACTACCAATACTCTCTTTCATTTTAAGGTGGTCAAGTGTATTGGCTCCTTTGGTTCCGCAGGTGATATGTTGGTGGTGGTTGTTCAGAGACCTCTTCAAGCTGGTCCACTAGATGTTCCAGGTTGGGTGAGCAGGACTGAGTCAGAACCCCTATGTTTGTGCACCATGGCAGGGGATAACCATGTTTCCACGAATCAGTCCCTGATGTCTCTCTGATACAGCAATCTTGCTCTGAGGGCTTCAGTTTTATTTTCCAGACTATATATTCACCAGCAGTATATTTGGGAGCAGAGGCTTAACCCTCTGCAATTCAATTGTATTTGTGATATCCCCACTTCCGCTTCCTAAAAGGGTTACTGCACTTGCAACCCAAGTCTGCCCTCAAATATTGGTTGATTTTGAGCATCAGTAGATTTTTTTAAACATCTTAAAACAATACAGTACTGCTTACTGAAGTACCCATGGCTGTGACTGTGGATCTCAGTCCTAAATGGGAATATTTGATGATTTCCATCAGAGCTGCATACAGTCACCCCTTAATGGTGCCATCTTTTCAAAAACCTATCAACCTTTGCTTTAAATATATTCAATGGCTTGGACTCCATAGCTGTCTCTGGCAATGAATTCCATAGATTCACCATTCTCTGGCTAAAGGAATTCCTCCTCATCTCCGCTCTGAATGGACATCCCTCTTTTCTAATGTTGTGCCCTTTGGTCCTAGACTCACCTAGTATAAGAAAATCCGCTGCACTAATCAAATTTTGCAAACTTCTCTCTCAAAGTAGCCCCAGACTTTCTAACCTGTGCACATAGTCTCGTCCCAGAAGCCATTATTGTAAATCTTTTCTCTATCTTCTCTAATTAAGGAGCCTTTTAAAGGAGATAGAGGCAGTAATGATCCAAATGCTTGGGACTAACGAAAATACAGACTAAGCATTTGGTGTGAACAATGAAATTTTAGAATAAGAGTCCAAAATTGAAGAATTGCAGGTAGTTCCAAGAATTGTGTAGGTGATAGGAAAATGAAACCAGATGGGGAGAACCAGACTTCTGGTAAGATGGTGGCGCGCTCAGACGCAGCAACTTCTAAGGGGCCAACCACAGTTGTTATTGTATTTTTTTAAATATATTTTTATGATCACAAGACCCTATTGGACATCACAAACTTGAAGTACTGTAGTAAAATCTGACGTTCATAGCGAGTTGCTCGTTGGCGGGGAAACTGAAAGAGCTGGTCGGTGCAGATCATGCTGCTGCTTATGTTCAAGAGACGTCGGAGGAGTCAGTGCATAAAGACAGTGTTCAGCCTAACAGGAAGTGATCGTCTCAGTCAATTTTCTTGTGATCACAAGACCCTGTTTGGATATTATTAATGCAGAATGTGCAAATCCAATTTAGTGATTAATTGACAGATGGCAGTGGAGCTGCATGGCCTTGGTCCTAGGGACAACTGGGCCTCAAGCTGTAGTGTCACCTGTTTACAGCCACCCAGAAGAAAAGCATTGGAGTCAGTTCACTCCAAGTATGGCATGGTATCCAAGCTGGAGACAGTACTGCCTCCAGTATTCACTGGCAGAGGACAAGCTGTATTGTGTTTGACTGCAGACTGCTGCAGCATTCTTAGACTCAGGGTCTTGGACTATATATTTTTTCTGTGACTGTATTTTACTGATGTCTTATATGTGTTTGTGGTCTTCTATGTGCTGTATGTGCCTTGTGCTGTGCTTGACTGTTGATACTGTGTTTGCACCTTGGCCCTGGAATAACACCTTTTTTTGGCTGTGTCCATGAGTATTCATGTATGATTGACTAACAATTAAACGTACTTGAACTTGAATCTGGGTGATGGGGGAGGAAGGGGTGGGGTGAAAATCTATAGTAGAGAGAGGGGAACACAGGGAGTTACCTAAAATTGGAAAATTCCAAGAAATGCGTGGATGATAGGCAAATGAAGCCAAGTGGGGAATGTGAATGAAAATGGCGATGGGAGGAAGGGGTGGAAACCCAAAGAAAGAGAAAGGAACACAGGGTTACTTCATGTTGGAAAATTCAATGTTCATTTCATTGGGTTATAGACTATCCTAACAGAATGAGAGATGTTATTCTGGCTTGCATTTGGCCTCACACTGGCCAGATTGGTGAAATCCAATTATTGATAGGTTCCATCTGCCTATTGCCCACACAGTATACCTTCTGATTCTCCTGTCTACTCCCTCCCCTGGTTCCATCTGCCCCTCATCCTCACTTATCACATTCCCTTTATCATTCCACTTATTAGATTCCAGCATCTGTTGTCTCTGACATCTCCATTGTAAGTTAGGAGGCTTCCCAGAGGATTGAAATAGCCAACTCTAAAGGTAATATATGTTTGACTACTGTATTAGCAGTTAAGCTGAGGGCAGCATATATTATGATCAGTGTAATAAAGATAGAAGTAGGCATTCTTGGATGGAGCTGATGTGTAATTGTATGCTCAGCTGTGTGTCAAAAAGGAAGACAATTTTGTGTTCAGTATCAAAAGTTAATGTAACCAATGTAGGAAGACAATTTCAATGAAAAAGTACACTTTAAAGGAGGCAAAGACATGTTGGCTTATGGTAACAAATGTTTGAAGGTAATGGACCCAGACTTCTTCATATTTAATTGATGAATATTTCAGTTTATTCAATTTTGGATGTAAGTTTGATAAATCAGTGGCAATTGAAACTTTTAGAAAGGTAATTTTGAGAAACAGGTCTGTGTTGTCATTGTTCATGTTAAAACCTGATATTATGTCTCCTAAAATACTCAGAAATGAAACCTGATCACAGAGAAAACCCTAACACAAAATCTGCAGATGCTGGAAATTCAAGCAACACACACAAAATGCTGGTGGAACGCAGCAGGCCAGGCAGCATCTATAGGAAAAAGCACAGTCGACGTTTCAGACCGAGACCCTTCATCAGGACTAACTGAAAGAAGAGATAGTAAGCGATTTGAAAGTGAGAGGGGGAGGGGTAGATCCAAAATGATAGGAGAAGACAGGAGGGGGAGGGATGAAGCTAAGAGCTTGTAAGTTGATTGGCAAAAGGGATACAGAGCTGGAGAAGGGAAAGGATCATGGGATGGGAGGCCTAGGGAGAAAGAAAGGGAGAGGGGAGCACCAGAAGGAGATGGAGAGCAAGCAAGGGGTGATTGTGAGAGGGACAGAGAGAGAGAAAAGAAGAAAAAAAAGTGGAAAAATAATTAATCAATCAATCAATCAATCAATCAATCAATCAGGGATTGGGTAAGAAGAGGAGGGGGGCATTAATGGAAGTTAGAGAAATCAATATTCATGCCATCAGGTTATAGACTACCTAGATGGAATATAAGGTGTTGTTCCTTCATCTTGTCAGTAAAGGAGGCCATAGATAGGTCATGGAATTAAAATGTGTGGCCACTGGGAGATCCTGCTTTCTCTGGCGGACAAAGTGTAGGTGTTTCACAAAACGGTCTCCCAGTTCACATCAGGTCTCACTGATATACAGAGGGCCGCACCGGGAGCACTGAACATGGTATACCACACCAGCTGACTCACAGGAAGGACTGTCTGGGGCCCTGAATGGTGGTGAGGGAGGATGTGTAAGGGCAGGTGTAGCACTTGTTCCACTTACAAGGGAGGGAGATCAGTGGGAAGGATGGGGGGGCATGAATGGACAAGGGAGTCGTGTAGGGAGCGATCCCTGTGGAAAGCAGAAAGAGGGGTAGCAACACACACAAAATGTTGGTGGAACACAGCAAGCCAGGTAGCATCTATAGGGAGAAGCACTGTCGACGTTTTGACTAAGACAAAGAAAACCCTATTGTGTTCACCTACATAATAAACAAATTCAGATAAAAGGAACCGTAACAACACATTCCATTTAGATGTTTTATAATTATCATTGCAAAATGGAGATGGCACTTATTTAGGGGGCATCATTATTTTCCAAACCTTTCTTTCCGAAGTCAAAGTCAAGCTAATTGTCATAGTCACAAGAACATGTATGCATAAATGTAATGAAAATACTTGCATGCAGCAGCATTCCAGGCACATAGCATCAGATACATAACATTGGTTCAGGAACCAAATGATTGGAGGAAGCCAAATGATGGGTGTCACGGTACTGTAGCAGTTAGCATGACGCCATTACAGCTCAGAGTGTCAGAGTTTGATGTTCAATCCCAGTGTCTTCTGTAAGAAGTGTACATCTGCCTCATGGAGTGTGTGAGTTTCCTCCAGGTGTTTAGGTTTCCCCCTACAGTCCAAGGTGTAGCACTCCCTTGTCCATTCGTCCCCCCATCCCACCGATCTCCCTCCTGGCACTTATCCTTGTAAGTGGAACAAGTGTTAAACCTGCCCTTACACTTCCTCCCTCACCACCATTCAGGGCTCCAGACAGTCCTTCCAGGTGAGGCAACACTTCACCTGTGAGTCGGCTGGTATGGTATACTGCGTCCTGTGCTCCCGGTGCAGCCTTTTATATATTGGTGAGACCTGACGCAGACTGGGAGACCGTTTCGCTGAACACCTACGCTCTGTTTGCCAGAGAAAGCAGGATCTCCCAGTAGCCACACATTTTAATTCCACGTCCCATTCCCATTCTGATATGTCTATCCATTGGAGGAACAACACCTTATATTCCGTCTAAGTAGCCTCCAACCTGATGGCATGAACATTGACTTCTCTAACTTCCGTTAATGTCCCTCCTCCCCTTCTTACCCCATCCCTGATTTATTTCCCCCCTCCTTTCTTTCTCTCTGCCCATCACTCTTTGCCTGTTCTCCATCTCCCTCTGGTGCTCCTCTCCTCCTTTCTTTCTCCCTAGGCCCCCTGTCCCATGATCCTTTCCCTTCTCCAGCTCTGCATCCCTTTTACCAATCACCTTTCCAGCTCTTAGCTTAACCCACCCGCTCCTGTCTTCTCCTATCATTTTGGATTTCTCCCTCCTACTTTCAAATCTTTTACCATCTTTTCCTTCAGTTAGTCCTGACAAAGGGTCTCGGCCTGAAATGTCAACTGTGCTTCTTCCTATAGATGCTGCCTGGTCTGCTGCGTTCCACCAGCATTTTGTGTGTATTACTTAGATCCACAATGTATTGTTCTAGTAATTTTCTTACCTTATAGGTATCCCAGCCTGTCGAGCAATCCATTACTGGGTTTAAAGTGCAATGAAAGTTTCCTCCAATGATATAAAAGCCTCGTAAAGTGGACAAGGTAGGAAGAAATCTTCAAAAAATTTAGGATTGTCCTCATTTGGGCCATATATACTGACTAGGTTTAATGTGAAAGTGAGGATATTACCTTGGACATTAACATACCTTCTGATTGAGTCTTGGATTGTTTTCATAATTTGAAATGGTATCGTTCTATGAATAAGAATAAGTACACCTCCAGCATAGTTGTTGTATGTTGCATATATTACTTGGCCAGGCCATCTATTCCATACCAGTTTAATATCTGAAACTGTCAGGTGGGTTTCTTGAAGAAAAATTATTTTGGACTTAAGCTGTTTGATCCTATTCATAATCTGTTTCAGTTTGGTTAACTTCTTTAGTCCCCGAACTTTCCAGCTTGTGACTTTTATATTAAAGATATTCTGAGTGGTCGTCTGTTCCATATATAGTACATATAAATTATATCAGGTAAAGGAGTGAAAAATATGACTGCTGTGTTGGCTGATCAATGCATATACTTAGTGCAGATAATGAACTGCCTTCATAGAACGATTGCATTTTCCAAATCTTAACATTGTAACATTCAAGATTATTGTAGATACCTTCAGATTGTTATAATTCCTAACTTTTTGAACCAAGAAATCATTTCATTTTCACTCCTGGCCATTTCTGGCATCTCCAAGCCTGAATGTTTGGAACCGTGGTGAGCAAAACAGTTCTGAATTGTCTCACTGCTTATTTCTCACCAACTAACAGTGACAAAGGCTTCTGCTTTTTGAAGATAAACACACACAGCTGACGCTTTGATCTCTCTAAGCACTGTGTAGTGACTAACTGCCAGACAAGTGCATGTGTCTGATGGTCATTGGAAACCGTTCAGCAATAGTCCAGTCCCAATTAAACACCATAGTGACCAAATAATCTAACAGAATCCTGGTTACTTTCTTGATTCCTGGTTCTTAAGAGTTGTCCCAAGTAAACAGCTGCCTTTGGTCTTGGCCCAAAACATCAACTGTACTTCTTCCTATAGATGCTGCCTGGCCTGCTGCGTTCTTCCAGTATTTTGTGTGTGATGCTGTATAGAATTTTATTTGGATAGCTATCATTTTGGAAGATCTCCCTGTGTAAGATGATTTAAGTTAGTACCCATAGGTAAATGAGTCACTGGTTGTAAATGAACAACCATCATCTTTCCCCAAGAGAGAACACTTTGACTGTCCGGAGAATTCTGTTAATGTAGTATTCAAAGTGCGTGGGGGATTAAGTATCCGCAGATTTTAAGGTTCTAACTTTATTGTATAATGTTCTTTAATAAATCTTGTTAAGTTAATGGAATATTTGTTAAAATAAATGTGATTCTTTATGTTGTTGTTGTCTGAGAAATAGTGCCACTCATCTCCTTGACAACAGAGTGCCTTGTTGCTTTTAAACTCCACTTAGAATGGAAGTTAAAATTGCAAGGCACCAATTAACAGTAAAATGTAAAATATTTTACAAGTAAATAAGAAATCCTTTGAATTCTCGCAGTGGAACTTCATACATTATTAGCCTAGGTCCTGTTATATTTTTTCCAGTGATCCATTAGTTTCTGCAACAATAGTTTTGATGTGGTTACTGTTTAAAATTGGGACAGAGAAGGGACTTTTAAGAAGTTGGGTCAATTTAACTATTAACAAGGATGCAAAGTGAACCGGTTAGGTGGTATAAGATCACACTATTTCTTTCTTTCTAATTTATATTACAATTCAAAGCTATAATTTATCCAGGATTATGTTTCCATCAATTTCTGCCATTCTCTCCCTCATTCAAGATGACATGCATCTTGTGCCAGTCTGAGCAATTCATTTTAATAACAATTTTATTATGAAGCCATCTTCTCATTAGGCAATCCTTTGGAATTGTGCCTGTTCTCATTTTGTGTTTTCCAATGTGACTGACAAAGACATTTGCAGGTCGGGCAGGAGGGTGATATACTTTGTTCCTTGTTGCATTGATGCAGAATTTCTCTATGTTCCCAGTGCATGATGCCTGCCACCCAGTCCATAGGAAAATATCAGATGAACGTTTTCAATCCTATTTGGTATACTAATTTATAACCTCTTTCTAGAAAAGGAAACTAGAAGGCAGTCAGGACTAGTAAACCATATTAATTTTTACCCTAAAATAGCTTAGGGCTACTTTAATTTATCCAGCTTCCAAAGATGGGTCAAAAGATCTAACTAGTTCACAATGTTGACTAATTCTCCATTTTCTTGCATTTCTGTAAAGTTCCTCTCGACATTGTTTCTGAAAACTTGCAAAAATTAGGAGCTCATGTGAACTCATCGTGTGAGAAGTTGAAAGTGTCACCATTCTGTATATCTTTGAATTCCTGAATGATTTCATAAAAAAGATTTTGGAAGGAAAAGGACACATTTTAACCCTGCAAAGCAGTGTGGGTGTCATTCACAGTAATAGAGAAGGACAGCACAGTATCAGGTCCTTCTGTTCATCTAGTCCATGCTGAAACCTTTTAAACTGTCCACTCCCATTGACCTGCACCAGGACCATAGCCCTCCATGCCCCTATCATCCATGTACTTATCCAACTTCCCTTAAACTTTAAAATTGAGCTCACGTGCAATTGGGATGGCAGCTCTTTCCACATGCCCACGATTCTCTGAGTGAAGAAGCTTCCCCTCATTTTCCCCTTAAACTGTTCACATTTGCCCCTTAACCTATGACCTCAGGTTGTAGCCCCCCCCCCCACCCAACCTCAGTGGAAAAATCTCAATTGCATTTACTATATATACTCTCATAATTTTGTATACCTCTATCAAATCTCTCAATCTTCTATGTTCTAAGGAATGGAGTCCTAACCTATTCAATCTTTGATTATAACTCAGATCCTCTGGATCTGGCAACATCTTTGTAAATTTTGTCTACTCTTTCAATCTTACTAACTTCTTTCTTTTAGGTAGTGACCAACATTGCACACAATACTCTAAATTGGGCTTCACCAATGCCTTATACAGCTTCAACGTAGCATTCCATCTCCTGTACTCAGTACATTGATTTATGAAGGTAAATGTGCCAAAAGCTTTCTTTACGACCCTATCTAGATCTGATACCACTTTCAGTGAAGTATGGACCTCTATTCCCAGATCACTTGGTTCTTCTCACTACCCTATCGTTTACTGTGTAAGACCTATCATAGTTGGTATAACTGAAGTGCAGAACTTCGCACATGTCTGCATTAAATTCCATCTGTCACTTTTCAGCCCATTTTTCTAGCTGATACAGATCCCTCTGCAAGCCACGATAGCCTTCCTCACTGTCCACTACATCCCCAATCTTGGTGTCATCTGAAAATTTATCCATAGTCACTATTTCTGAGGACATGTAACCACAAGCAGACTAGTCAGATGATGCTGTTTCTAATTTTAAGTGACATTTCAGTCATATGGCTGACACACATCAGGTTTCACATTTGAATTAGTGTCTGTATTTGGGAATTAGAGGCAAGAGGATAAGAGGTTTGACATAGGAAGGCTGAGGAGCATAAATGGATGATGTTTAGGAATTGGGAGCTGGAGTGGTGGTTCTGATGCAGCCACTGTTAGGAATAATTGCAGCAAGAGTTGGGAGCTGGTGCAGGGCTGTGTAAAAATGTAGGTGGGATAGTGGAGTCATGGAGGTTTTAGCAGGAATATAAGGCCAAATAGTTGTTGCAATCAGCATAAAAGTTCCTGTTGCCTACTGCATAAAGGGTTTGTCCACCAACGACGTAATGAAATTCTCGATAAACAAAGTGGCATCAACAATGCCTTTCCCAGGCAAAGTGAGTACAGTGCATGAAGACATGAAGGAAAGCTGTGAGCTTTTAAGAGTAGTTGTCATACCCCTACGTATGCTGGATTGCATCTAGTGTGTTTCTAGATTTTGATCATTTGTAAGGAGATGAAAGTATTAAATACTTAGCTGTGAATACTTAGTGAAACACTGGTAATCAGCATTTTAGACATCTCACTGTGCTTCATTAGCTCAGTCCATGTCAAAGCTACCCATCACATGACAATAGCTTCCTGTGGTAAATTTACTGCGTACAGTTTCAGGTTCTGGTGATATGTGCCCATCATGACCCAACTGGTACTCCTAAACTTCCCTATACTTGTATACCCTACAGTTCTCAATTTTTTAAGATTATTAGGTAATGTTGTTATTGATTTTCAGGCACTTTTGATTAATAGGCACCAGTTAAATATGGCACTTACCAGCCAGCAGAACTTCTGCTGTAGATGCGTACAGTATGTTGCAGTATAATGCATTGAGAAATGGAACCACGTTCCAATATATCTTTCAGTCTAACTATTTACTGATAAATTTGTGCACCTGTGGTGAACTACATATACCTGTCTGGACACGCCCCCTGCTGACTGCTCCTGTGGCTCCTCCCACAGACCCCTGTATAAAGGCGATCAAGGCCTGATCCCGGCTTCTCAGTCTCCAAGATGTAGTATGGTGGTCACTCACTGCTTGTTCCTTCTTCCAGTCAATAAAAGCCAATATCTTGCCTTTACGTCTCAGAGTGAGTTATTGATGGTGCATCAGCACCATTGTAGCATAGTGATTAGCATGACACTTTTATAGTCAGAGGCATTGGAATTCAGAGTTCAATTTTGGTGCTGTTGTGTTTTGCAACTCCATAAACTAATCAATAGAGAAATACATGAGCCCGGGGCTAAATGTGTCTTTTACATATATCCTGTAAAGAGTTATGTAAACAACAATGAATGCTTAATCAAACAATATATCCACGAAATTACTCAAATATTACTGAAATATTAACTGCACAACCATCCTTCCTACTTAGCTGTAAACTCTAACTCATGCAGAATGCATCTCAACTAAATATGCCACATATTGCTCTCTTATGCATGGATATGTACATATGCATGTATGTATATACTATATATGCACACATACATATGTACAAATCTTATGTACGTGTATACAGCTAGGGTACCTCAGACTTTTTAAACCCGGGACCACACGCTTCGAAGTTGAGTGCAGATGCCACTACAACCAGCTGGCTATAGAGCGTTCTTTAGACTCGGGACAATCCTTTCTGCCAAGCCATTTGTAGTTGGGTGGTACGGTGCAGATATAATCTGTCTTATTCCATTCATTTTCAGGAATGACTGAAACTGTTTCACAATAAACTGTGGTCCGTTGTTACTAAGTGTTTTGACACACCAGTCCTTGAAAAGAAGCTTTTGAACACATCAACAGTGTGCCAGTGGAGGCTATTGGAAACATTTCTGACCCTTTTGTAGCTGCATCCACTACTACCAAGAAATTTGTGCCCATGAATGGTCCGGCAAAATCCACATGAATCCTCTGGCTAGGCAATGCAGGCCATTCCATCGATGGAGAGATGCTGCTCTTGGCATCTTCTGGGCATGAGACATAGGAGTAGTATTAGGCCATTTGGCCTATCGAGTTTGCTCCACCATTTAATCATGGCTGATCCTTCCCTCCTCAGCTTCACTCCCTTGTCTTCTCTCCATAATCTTTGATGCTGTGTCCAATAAACAACCTATCAAGTTCTGCCTTAAATACATCCAATAACCTGGCTTCCATAGCTGCCTGTGGTAATAAATTGCACAAATTCACCATCCTCTGGCTAAAGGAATTTCTCTGCATTTCTGTTTTATGTGGATACCCATTCTGAGGCTATACCCTCTTGTCCTAGGCTCCCCCACCATGGGAAACATCTTTTCCACATCTACCCTGTCTAGGCCTTTCAACGATTGAAAGGTTTCACTGAGATCCCTCCCCGCCCCCCATCCTTCTAAATTCCAGTGAGCACAGACCCAGAGCTATCAAATGTTCCTCATATGATAACCCTTTCATTCCCGGAATCGTCCTTGTGAAATTCCTCTGAAATCTCCCCAATGCCAGCACATCTTTTCTTAGATGAGGAACCCAGAACTGTTCACAATACTCAAGTGCCTTATTAAGCCTCGCTTCACATCCCTGCTCTTGTAACCCAGACCTCTTGAAATTAATACGAACATTGCATTTGCCTTCCTCACCACCAAATCTACCTGCAAGTAGGAGGTACAGAAGCCTGAAGGCACACACTCAGCAATTCAGGAACAGCTTCTTCTCCTCTGCCATCCGATTCCAAAATGGACGTTGAAGCTTTGGACGCTGCCTCATTTTTTTAATATACAGTATTTCTGTTTTTGCACATTCTTTAAAAAATCTATTCAATATACATAATTGATTTACTTGTTTATTTATTATTATGCTTTATTTTTTTTCTCTCTCTCTCTCTCTGCTGGATTATGTATTGCATTGAACTGCTGCTGCTGCTAAGTTAACAAATTTCATGTCCACATGCCAGTAATAATAAACCTGATTCTGATTCTGATTCTAATGCACTGATACTCACTCTGCTGGCTGCAATTTTGTCCTATCATCTGCCTGCCCTTCCTGACAATCTGACTGCACACTATCTTTACTTTTTTACCTCCGTCCTATCCTGACTCCCTTCACTCCAGTTCCCACCCCTCTGCCAAATTAGTTTAAACCTTCCCCAACAGCTCTAACAAACCTGCCCAAAGGAATATTGGTTCCCCTCGGGTTCAGGTATAACCCATCACTTTTGAACAGGTCATACCCTCCCCAGGAGAGATCCCAATCATCCATGAACCTGAAGCCCTGCCCCCTGCACCAGCTTCTCAGCCACGCAAATCATCTGGTTTCTGTCCTCACTGGTGCGTGACACAGGCAGCAATCCAGAAATCACTACCCTGAAGGTCCTGCTTCTCAGCTTTCTATCTAGCTTTTTAAGTTTTTATTTTCAGGACCTCTTTGCTTTTCCTTCCTATGTCATTGGTACCAATATGTACCAAGACATCTGGCTGCTCTCCCTCCCTCTCCAAAATACTGGCCTCCTGAATAGTGAATTGCAAGCCGCCTGTTGATTTTTCTCAGGCCCAGATGACCAGCAAGTAGCTCTTCTAACACTTTAGCCCTCAGCCTGGATGGTACAACAACCCTCAATCCCCATGTAAGGCAACCCCTGTCAAGGACAAGTTCATCCCAATGCTGGTAAAAGTGGGGGAAATTGGATTTTTTTCTGCACATTCCAGCCATTTTGGTGGCCATTAGACGTGTGGCAATGTGGGGTCTTTTCTGGTTTCCTTTTGGATTATCTCTGCTGTAATCAGGAGAATATGTCAAGAAAGGTGTCCTTATTTGTAAATTTTTCAGGTATTTCCTTTTCCAAGGCAATCCATCAAAATTTTTATGATTAGTTGCCCTCTTGAATTTGATCTTGTAAATGTGTTCACCAAGAAAGAAAGCCCTGTTCGTGGTACACCTTTACCTGGATTGAAAATGGATAACAATGGTTGATGGATGATCAGTGATAAGGATAAATTCTTTCCAATGCAAGTACTGTTTGAAAGGTCTTACACTTCAAACACTTAAGTCCTCCTGTCAATCTTCTCATTGGTTATTTTATTTGCTTCAAGATACTGCTCAATTTGTTTAGTATATATTATCTTGCTGTGCAATCAAACACATCTATCTTTCCTATGTAGTCAGCCATTTTTTTCTCTGTTATCATTATCACCTAGTACTCACTGTTTATGAACCTATGAATTTTGTTGATTTTCGACCTTTTTTTTACCTCAACCATCTGTCTCCCTTTGTGAAGACAAAAAATACATTCTGCGCTTTGACAGGTAGATAATAGTCTCCATTTCATTTTAAAGCTTACTCATCACCACTGTTATGTTTTGTAACTTCATAAACCAATTGATAGAAAAACACGGGATCCTTGGAATAAACTTGTCCTCTTTGCTTTACTCTAGTGAGGTGGGCACATATGATGTGGTGGCGTATTGACGTGTGCCATTCATATACTCTTACAATAGCTAATAATGAATTATGTAAACAGCAAAGAATGCTTCATCAAATAATATATTTACAATGTTACTCAAGTATTACAGAAATATATTATTGTGTTGGCGCTTGGCCTAGTGGATAAGCATTGGTCTAGTGATCTGAAGGTCACTGGTTCGAGCCTCAGCTGAGGCATCATGTTGTGTCTTTGAGCAAGGTACTTAACAACACATTGCTCTGTAACGACACTGATGCCAAGCTGCTTGGGTCCTAGTGCCCTTCCCATGGACAACATGGGTGGCGTGCATGGGCAACTGCCGGTCTCCCATACAACCCTGCCCAGGCCTGCGCCCTGGAAACCTTCCAAGGTGCAAATCCATGGTCTCATGAGACTAACGGATGCGTATAAAAAAAACAGAAATATTAAGTACACAACAAGCACTATCTATAAGGAGTTTGAACATGTGGATTTCCTCTAGGTGCTCTAGTTTCCTCCTAGATTCCAAAGGTACCACTTAGTAGGTTAATTGGTAATTATAAATTGTCCTATGATTAGGCTGTAGTTAAATAGTTGGGTTGCTCGGCAGTGCAGTTCGTTGGGACAGAAAGATCTATTTCATGCTGTGTCTCTATCTAACTAACTAAATAAATACATACATAGTTACATAGTGACTGTAACTTACCTGACAGAAGAGCTGCAGCTTAAAACAATTTTAAAATATCCATTTCTGATTTCTTTGAGGACCTTCTGAGATACACTGTCAGCTTTAAACACTCCTGCAATTTGAAGGAAAAATTGAATTTGATGAGACAAATTGTTATTGCTGGAATGTGATGTCCAGAGACAGCTTGACTGCTCATGTCGACAGGAATTCTTTACTGCCAAGCCATGATAAGAGCAAGCCCAACATAATTCGAAGATGCAAAAATTGCAGGAATGGCTGTCTATTAACAAAAACGTTTCGAACTACAGGAAGACATGGTTTAGTCAGTTGGGAAGAAAAGTGGCAAATTGAATTCAGTTTGGAGAAGTGCACTTGAGACGTTCCAAAAAGTGCGTTCAAAGTAAATTTATTATCAAAATATGTATGCTGTATGTTACCGTATGTAGGCTTCCGTTAGTCTTGATAGACCATAGATTTGCACCTTGGAAAGTTTCCAGGGCGCAAGTCTGGGCAATGTTTTTTTTTAATGGAAGACCAGCAGTTGCCCAAGCTGCAAGTCTCCCCTCTCCACGCCACCGATGTTCTCCAAGGGAAGGGCATTAGGTTACCATATACTGCCTTAAGATTCATTTTATTGCAGGCATTTACAATAAAAAGAAATACAATAGAATTTTACAAAGAATGACAACAACGAGCAAAAGACAAACTGCAAATGACAATAATCTAGGAACATGAGTTGTAAAGGGACTCAAAGTCAATCTGTAGTCATAAGAACATAAGAAATAGGAGCAGGAGTAGGCCATCCAGCTCATCGAACTGCCCCACCATTCAATAAGATCATGGCTGATCTGTCAGTAAACTCAGCTCCACCTACCTGCCTTTCCTCCATAACACTTAATTCCCTTACTATGTAAAAACCTATCTAACTGTTTCTTAAACATATTTAGTGAAGAAGCCTCAACTGCTTGCCTGGGCAGAGAATTCCACAGATTCACCACTCTCTGGGATAAGCAGTTTCTCCTCATCTCCATCCTAAATCTTCTGCTCTGAATCTTGAGGCAATGTCCCCTAGCCCTAGTCTCAACCACCAATGGAAACAACTTTCCTACGTCTATCTTATTTATCCCTTTCAAAATGTTGTATGTTTCTATAAGATCCCCTCTCATTCTTCTGAACTTCAGAGAGTATAGTCCCAGGCGACTCAATCTCTCCTCATAGGTTAACTTTTCATCCCTGGAATCAACCTGATGAACCTCCTCTGCACTGTCTCCAAAGCCAGTATATTCTTCCTTAAGTAGAGACCAGAAATGCACACAGTACTCCAAGTGCAGCCTCACCAGTACCCTGTATAGTTACATGAACTCCCTGCTCCTGAATTCAATCCTTCTAGCAATGAAGGCCAATGTTCCATTTGCCTTCTTAATAACCTGTTGTAACTGCAAGCCAACTTTTTGCGATTCATGCACAAGCACTTCCAAGTCCCTCTGCACAACAGCATGCCGAAGTCTTTCACCATTTACACAATAATCTGCTCTTCTATTATTCCTTCCAAAGTGGATGATCTTGTATTTACCAATGTTGTATTCCATCTGTCAGACCTTGGCCCATTCACTTAATCTATCTATATCCCTCTGCAGACTCTCCACATCATCTTTTCCTTGGGGATTATTTAATTGTGTAATTATCCATAATGATGAATGTAAGAGCCACCACATCAGCATTCTAAAACTATATTCGCACATCCACTTGAAACAAAAATTGAATAAATATTGAATAGTTACTCAAGTACACTCATAGTGGATATCTTCCACTAGAACATTATAAATTTGATAAATCAACCATCTATAAATTTGCAGATGTCACAACTATTGTTGGTGGTGGTGGGGAGGTGTACAGTAGTGAGATAGATCAGTTTGAAGAGACTTTGTATATCACCAAAGACACTCACAAATTTCTACATATGTACTGTGCAAAGCATTCTAACTGGTGGCAAAGTCATTTGGTATGGAGGGACTGCTGCACAGGATGAGGTAAAGCTGCAGAAAGTTGTATGTTCTGCCAGCTCCATCAGGGACGATAGCCTCCCCAGCATTCAGGACACCTTCAAAAGACGATGCCTCAGCCAAGACAAGCCCTCTTTTTCATTGCTACCATCGAAGAGGAGGTAAAGTAGCCTGAAGACACATATTGAACACTTTAGGGACAACTTCTTCCCCTCCACCATCAGTTTACTGACTGGACAATGAATCCAGGAACACTACCTCAGTAGTTTTTCCTCTCTTTTTGCACCATTAATTTAATTTTAATTTTATACATATTGTAATTTATAGTTTTTATTATTATGCAGCAATGTACTGCTGCAGCAAAACAACATATTTTATAACTTATGCCAGTGACATTAAACCTGATTCTGATTCTGACTTTACTTGTTTTACTGGTCCATGCATTTCAAAGTTCAAAGTTAGAAGTAAATTTCACCAAATATAACCGTGAGATTCATTTTCTTGTAGCTGTAGCCCCCTGGTAACCCTCAGACTCGCTCAGCTCGCTTCTGTCTAGGGGGAGCAGCCCTCGGTCCTGCCAAACTGGGTAATCAGCTGGTGTGGATGCTGTGTGATGTACCCCACCATGCCAAATAACAGACAGTACATCATATGTTATTAAATGATTACAATTTATAGATCGTACTGGAACTTAATAGAGATAGAATATAAAAGGAGAAAGTAAAAGGCGCCAAACTTATCAAAGTTCAACCTCTTTGTGCACAACCATTGGAGCTCAATTAACGGAGTCTTCTTTCCACTATTCGATCCCCTCTAACCTCCTCGACCCACCACCTGGGACCAACATGGTGGTCGACCGACGCGCCACACGAGTCTGTCCTTGTCTCCTCTCCTCGCCGAAGACCCTGGGCCTCGGACTCCCACTCGGGGTCCATCCGGTTGCCCAGCTTACAGCATCGCGTCCTCTCTCTCTGTCCCTATCGCGCCTTCTCCCCAAAGCCCACGAAAACAATAGCTTACAGACACACAAGAAAGAATAACATCTATCCCAATTGGTTAGCAAATGAATACAATTCTCTCTCTATCAGTAATTATAACCCAAACAAGCTGCAAGAGAGAAGCACTTTCTCAGCAGTCAAAGAAGCCATTTTTTATTTTTAACATAACAAAGAAGCCATTTTATTAGCCTTAGCAGTAACATAAAAGAAGAAACCCCTTACATATGCATACACAGTGAAACCAAGAAACAATAGAATCAACAGAAGGCTGCACCCAGCAGGATGTAAAGGCAAAGTTTGTGTGGATGCGGCAAAAACTTCAGAAGGTAAACTGGAAGGCTCTGCTTGACATTGAGTCAATTGAGGACCAATTAGATCAATTTAAAGAGGTAATATACACAGTGCAGGACACGTTCATACCCTAGGTCAGGAGAAGCAATAAAGCAATAGATCAACTACATGGCTGAATAACGATATACATAAAAATTATTGAAGAAAAATTAACTATATAACAAATACAAAAAAACATTGTTCTGATGTTAACCATAGGGGATATGAAAATTTGAGAGCTGTAGTCAAGATGGAAATTTGGATGACCAAAAAAACAGGTTGAGAACTATATTGCTGATATTGTCAAAATTGACTCTAAGAGAATTTTTCAATACATTAGTAGTAAAAGAAAAATTGAGGGGGAAGTTAAATGTATTAAAAATAATAGTGAGGTGTTAAATTATGAAGAGAAGGATATAGCAGATATGTTTAACTCATATTTTGCTAAAGTATTCACCTGCAAAGATATTAGCAATATGCCAGTAAGTGCAGAGAAAAATAAATTTGTTTTTAGTGACTGGAAGATTACAGAAAGTGATGTCCTGCCTCAGCTGAAAAGGCTGTAAGTTAATAAATCTCCAGGGCCAGACAACATATATCCAAGGGTACTTAAATGTAAATGTTACTCTGTGATGCATATAGATATAACCATATAATAATTACAGCATGGAAACAGGCCATCTTGGCCCTTCTAGTCCCTGCCGACCACTTACTGTCACCTATACACACAAACACACACAAACCCCTAACATGTATTTTTCAAAGGTTATTGACAACTGGTGAAAATCCTAAGGACTGGAAATGGGCTAATGTTGTCTCAGTATATAAGAAGGGTGATTGCACTGTCTCTGGTAGCTGAAGACCAGTAAGCTTAATTTGTATTATAGGGCAGATAATTGAAACAACAATAAAGAATGAGAGGAAATGGCAGCTGATAAGAACAGGCATGTTAGCAGAAATCCAGCATGGGTTCAGAAAGGGGAAATCATGTTTTACTAATATGTTGGAGTTCTATGAAGAGGCAACTAAAATTTATGATAACAATAGAGCAGTTGTTATCATTTACTTATACTTTCAGAAAGCATTTGACAAGGTACCTCATGAGAGGTTAATAATCGAATTACAGGAGGTAAGAATTCAGGGTAAGGTGTGCAGTTTGGTGCAGAATTGGCTCAAAAACAGAAAACAAGTTATGGTGAGAGATCCAATCACAAACAAGAAAAAATCTGCAGATGCAGGAATTTATGGTGTTATTGCTGGATGCTGGAAGTTATGGTAAGAGGATCTTCTTCACACCTAAAATATGTTAAAAGTGGGGCTTTGCAGGGATCAATTTTGGGGCCACTGCAAATAACAAAAAAACTAGTAAGATTGCCAATGACACAAAATTAGTGGGATGGGCTGAAACACTCAGGCAACAGAATCAATACAGTTAGATCAAAACAAAATCCAGATGTGGGTAGGTAAATGGCAGATGAAAATTAATATAAGCAAATGTAAAGCATTCCATATAGGAAGTAGAAATATTAGATATGATTATCAAGCAACACACACAAAATGCTGGTGGAACGCAGCAGGCCAGGCAGCATCTATAGGGAGAAACACTGTTGATGTTTCGGGCCGAGACCCTTCGTCAAATATGAATATACAATGAGGGGTCTGAGTTAAAAATTGCAACGTATGAGAAAGATTTGGGAACCCTGGCAGACTCAGTACTACCAACATCTAGACAATGCATGGAAGCAATTAAGAAGGCTAATACAATGTTGGGCTATATAATGCATTCAGTGGAGTCCAAGTCTAGAGAAGTTCTCCTTAAGCTGCAATTTTGCACTTGTGAGATTACACCTTGAATACTGTGTATGATTTTGGTCTCCATATTTTGTGAGGGATTTGAAAACCCTGGAGAAAGTCCAGAGAAGAGTGATGATACTCATTCCTCGTCTGCAGGGTATGAGCTATGAAGAAAGATTGAAATAATTTAATCTTTTTAGCCTAAATACAGTAAATGTAGAATGAAAGGGGACATGATAGAAGTGTTCAAAATCATTAAGGGTGTAAATAAAGTGGATGCCAGCTGCTACTTCAAAATTAATCCATCAACAAGGACACCAGGCCATAGGTAGAGACTGGTTAAAGGGAGGTTTCAGACTAACATCAGGAAGCATTTCTTTACACAAAGAGTTGTGGACACATGGAACAAACTACCTAGCTGTGTAGTTGAGAGTAGTAGCTTAGAGACTTTCAAATCTAAACTCGCTAGTCATTTCAACACACTATGTGAATAGGAATTTGGCAACCTTTGTTTGGTTGAATGGCCTATTCTTGTCAAAAACTTTCTAATATTTTAATATTGAGAACATGAGATGAAGAGTCCTTGAAAGTGAATTCATAGTTTGTGGGAACAGTTCAGAGACGGGGTGAGTGAAGTTATCTCCACTGGTTCAAGAAACTGATGGCTGAAGGGTAATAATTATTCCTGAACCTGGTGGTGTGTGTCCTGAGGCACCTGTATGTTCTTCCTGATGGCAGCAGCAAGAAGAGAACATGGCCTACATGGTAGGTATCCTTGATGTAGCTTTCCTGCGACAGCACTTCAGGTAGATGCATCAATGGGGGGGGGGGGGAGGGATTTACCCATGATGGACTGGGGTGTATCCACTACTTTTTGTAGGATTTTCCATTCAATGGTGTTGGTGTTAGTTTTAGATGTCATGCCAAATCTTCGCAAACTCCTAAGGAAGTAGAGGCACAATCGTGCTTTCTTCATAATTCAGAATATTAGGGTTCGGAGTGAAGGGAGTATTTTAAAGAGAGGTTAAAGAGAGGCGAGACTGTGCAGGCAAGACTGTGATGTCAGCCAAGAGAGTGCGAAAGGTTTAAAAAGAAGACCGCCATATCCAGCAGGCAGCGGAGTGAGAGGCAGCAGAGTGATAGGGCTTTGGCTCAACGGGCTTAGGCAGTAACGGGACGAGGTGAGGTAGGAAGTATGTGTGGGAGGTCAATTTTCTGTGCTCAGTGTCAGATTTGGTGTGGGGGAGGTCCTGGAGTCTCCCAACTTCCCGGACAGCCATATCTGCACCAGGTGTGTCGAGCTGCAGCTCCTGAGGGATTGAGTTAGGGTGCTGGAGATGCAGCTCGTTGACCTGGAAGGGAAGAAGAGGAAGGCAGTAGTGATTGGGGACTCTATAGTCAGGGGTTCAGACAGGCGATTCTGTGGACACAGGAAAGAAACTCGGATGGTAGTTTGCCTTCCAGGTGCCAGGGTCCGACGTCCAAGATATCCTGCTGTGGGAGGAAGAACAGCCTGAGGTTGTGGCGCATATTGGTACCAATGACATAGGTAGGAAAAGGGAAGAGGTCCTGAAAAAGTACAGGGAGTTAGGAAGGAAGTTGGGAAGCAGGACTGCGAAGGTAGTAATCTCAGGATTTCTACCTGTGCCACGCGACAGTGAGAATAGGAATAGAGTGATGTGGAGGATAAATGCGTGGCTGAGGGATTGGAGCAGGGGGCAGGGATTCAGATTTCTGGATCATTGGGACCTCTTTTGGGGCAGGTGTGACCTGTACAAAAGGGACGGGTTGCACTTGAATCCCAGGGGGACCAATATCCTGGGGGGGAGGTTTGCTAAAGTTTAAGAGTTTAAACGAGAATTATTGAGGGGTGAGAACCAAACTGAAGAGACTAGGAAAGAGGAGGTTAGCTCACAAATAGAGAAAGCTTGTAGACAGTGCGAGAGGGAGGATAGGCAGGTGATAGAGAAGGGACGTGCTCAGACCGAAGCAAGAGGCGGAGAGTGAAGAAGTAAAGGCATCTCAGAGAGAGCCTTTTTTTTAACTGATCAGGGCAGAGAGGCTAGACTGTGCAGGAGCGTGACTTAGCGCGCCAAAGGTTTAAAAAGACCACCATATACAGCAGCCATCATCGGAGTGGACTGAGGCAGAGTGGGACGGCTTTAGCTCAACAGGCTTCAGTGTGAACAGGCAGAGGCGAGGTTTGAACAATGCACGACTGCGCAAGGGAGAATTTAAAAAGCGAGCAGATTAACAGAGCAGGCAAGCAGTAGAGAGAGACAGAGTAGGAAGGCTTTGGCTTGAGAGGCTTCGGCGAGCAGAGGCTGAGGACGAGCTTCACTCCAAGTGAGGTAAGGCCAGGTAAGTTCCTTTAATTAAATTAATTACCTTAGGAGTAGGTAATGGAGGCAGCAGTTACGGCAGCCAAGTGCTCCATTTGCAGTTTGTGGGAAGTCAGTGTGAGCACAATTGTCCCTGATAACTACACCTGTAAAAGTGCATCCAGCTGCAGCTCCTGACAAACCAAGTTAGGGAACTGGAGCTGGAGCTGGATGAACTTCGAATCATTTGGGAGGCAGAAATAGACAGGAGTTTCAGGGAGATAGTCACCCCTCAGAGCCAGGAGGCAGGTAGCTGGGTGACTGTCAGGAGAGGGAAGGGATTAGACAGAATGAGCAGAATACCCCTGTGGCTGTTCCCATCAATAATAAGTATACCGTTTTGGATACTGTTGGTGGGAACAACCTACCAGGGACAATTTGCAGAGGTTGCATCTCTGGCACCGAGACTGGACCCTTAGCTCAGAAGAGAAGGTGGGAAAAGAGGAGAGCAGTAGTGATAGGGGATTCGATAGTTAGGGGGACAGATAGGAGGATCTGTGGAAGAGATTGAGAATCCCGGATGGTCTGTTGCCTCCCTGGTGCCAGGGTCCGCAATATCTCAGATCGAGTTCTCAGTATTCTCAAGTGGGAGGGTAAACAGCCAGATGTGGTGGTCCATGTAGGCACCAATGACGTGGGTAGGAAGAGTGAAGAGGTCCTGAAAAGTGAGTTTAGTGAGTTAGGTGCCAAGTTAAAGGACAGGACTTCCAGGATAGCAATCTCAGGATTGCTACCAGTGCCACGTGCAGGCAGGTCTAGAAATAGTAAGATAGCACAGATCAACACGTGGCTGAAGACATGGTGGAGGAGGGAGGGCTTCAGATTTATAGATAGTTGGGCAGTTTTCCAGGGAAGGTGGGACCTGTTCCGGCAGGACGGTTTACATCTGAACTGGAGGGGGACAAATATTCTTGAAGGTAGGTTTGCTAGAGAGGCTCCAGTGGATTTAAACTAGATATAAGGGGGCAGGAGAACCAGAGTGTAGGAACAGATGTATGGGAGAAGGAAGAAAAAGAAAATAGTAAAGTTGTTTGCACTGTTAGAGATAAACAGAGAATAAGAGGTGGAGAATTTCTTAAATGCATTTATTTTAATGCTAGGAGCATTATAAGAAAGGTGGATGAGCTGAGAGCATAGATTGATACCTGGATGTTGCAGCTATTAGTGAAACATGGTTGCAGGAGGGGTGTGATTGGCAACTAAATACTCCTGGATTTTGTTGCTTCAGGTGTGATAGAATTGGAGGGGCAAGAGGGGGAGGTGTTGCATTGCTTGTCAGAGATAATATTACAGCGGTGCTTTGGCAGGATAGATTAGAGGGCTCATCTAGGGAGACTATTTGGGTGGAATTGAGAAATGAGAAAGGTGTAATAACACTTATAGAGGTGTATACCTCTTAATGGACCACTTAATGGTGAGCAAGAATTGGAGGAACAAATTTGTAAGGAGATAGCAGATATTTGTAGTAAGCACAGGGTTGTGATTGTGGGAGATTTTAATTTTTCCCTAGGGAAATTGTGTTTCATTACAGTCACACCAACCAAGAATAGTGTAGAAATATAGCAATATAAAACCATAAATAATTTAAAAATAATAAGTGAATAGTGCCAAGTGGAAATAAGTCCAGGACCAGCCTTTTGGCTCAGGGTGTCTGACACTCCGAGGGAGGAGTTGTAAAGTTTGATGGCCACAGGTAGGAATGACTTCCTATGACGCTCAGTATTGCATCTCGGTGGAACGAGTGCAGGATAGTTTTTTGCAGTAATACATAGAGGTACCAACTAGAGAAGGGGCAGTGTTGGATCTCCTGTTAGGGAATGAGATAGGTCAGGTGACGGAGGTATGTGTTGGGGAGCACTTTGGGTCCAGTGATCACAATGCCATTAGTTTCAATATAATTATGGAGAAGGATAGGACTGGACCCAGGGTTGAGATTTTTGATTGGAGAAAGGCTAACTTCGAGGAGATGCGAAAGGATTTAAACAGGATTAAAAGGAGTGGATTGGGACAATTTGTTTTATGGGAAGGATGTAATACAGAAATTGCGGTCATTTAAAGGTGAAATTCTGACGGTACAGAATCTTTATGTTCCTGTTAGGTTGAAAGGAAAGGTTAAAAGTTTGAGAGAGCCATGGATTTCAAGGGATATTGGAAACTTGGTTAGGAAAAAGAGAAAAAGAGAGATATCTACAATAACCATGCCACCAGGTTCTTAATGAGTTTGAGTACAGAGAGGAAATTAAGAACCTGGTGGCATGGTGCGAAGACAATAACCTATCCCTCAACGTCAGCAGGATGAAGGAATTGGTTGTTGACTTCAGAAGCAGCAGCAGACCACACGACTCCATCTACATCAGTGGTGTGCAGGTGGAACAGGTCAAAAGCTTTAAGTTCCTCGGGGTGAATATCACAAATGACCTGACTTGGTCTAACCAAGCCGAGTCCACTGCCAAGAAGGCCCACAAGCCCCTTTACTTCTTGAGAAAGCTTAAGAAATTTGGCCTGTCTTCTAAAACCCTCACTAATTTTTATAGTTGCACTGTAGAAAGCTTTCTTCTAGGCTGCATCACAGCCTGTTTTGGAAGTTGCCCTGTCCAAGACCAGAAGAAGCTGCAGAAGATAGTGAACACAGCCCAGCACATCACACAAACCTATCTTCTGTCCTTGGACTTAATTTACACCACACGCTTTCGGAGTAGTGCTGGAAGGATAATCAAGGACATGACCCACCCAGCCAACACACTTTTTGTCCCTCTTCCCTCCAGGAGAAGGTTCAGGAGCTTGAAGACTTGTACGGCCAGATTTGGGAACAGCTTCTTTCCAACTGTGATAAGACTGCTGAACAGATCCTGACCTGGATCTGGGCCGTACCTTCCAAATATCCGGACCTGTCCCTTGGTTTTTTTGCACTACCTTACTTTCCCTTTTCTATTTTCTATTTATAATTTATAGTTTAAATTTTTATTATATTTACTATCGATTTGTACTTCAGGGAGCATGAAGCACAGAATCAAATATCGCTGTGATGATTGTACACTCTAGTATCAATTGTTTGGTGACAATAAAGTATAATAATAATAAATATAGGCAGCATGGAGTAAATGAGGTGCTTGAGGAATATAAAAAATGTAAAAAGAATCTTAAGAAAGAAATTAGAAAAGCTAAAAGAAGATACGTGGTTGCTTTGGCAAGTAAGGTAAAAATAAATCCAAAGGGTTTATACAGTTATATTAATAACAAAAGGATAGTGAGGGATAAAATTAGTCCCTTAGAGAATCAGAGTGGACAGCTATGTGTGGAGCCAAAAGAGATGGGGGAGATTCTGAACAATTTCTTTTCTTCAGTATTCACTAAAGAGAAGGCTATTGAATTGTGTAAGTTAAGGGAAACAAGTAGGGAAGTTACGGGAACTATGATGATTAGAGGAGAAGTACTGGAGCTTTTAAGGAATATAAAAGTGGATAAATCTTTGGGTCCTGACAGGATATTCCCTAGGACCTTGAGGGAATTTAATGTCGAATTAACAGGGGCTCTGACAGAAATATTTCAAATGTCGTTAGAAACGGGGACGGTGCCGGAGGATTGACATATTGTTCATGTTGTTCCATTGTTTAAAAAGGGTTCTGAGAGTAAACCTAGCAATCATAGGATTTGGAACAAGAAGGCAGCGGGAGAGCAGCTAAGGATTTCCAGCAGGAAGACATTTTGAGTTCTTGGGGGAAGAGAGAGGCCAGACTGCGCAGGCGCGTGACATCAGCCAGTTGAGCATGAACGGTTTAAAAAGAAGGCAGCCATATCCAGTGGGCAGCGGAGTGAGCCGGCAGCAGAGTGAAAGTGCTTGGCTGCACGGGCTTCGGCAGTAACGGGATGAGGTGAGGCAGTTGTTGATTGCAAAAGGAGGTAGTATGTGTGTGCGGCCAGTTTTCTGTGGTCAGTGTTAGTTGTGGGAGGTCCTGGAGTCTCCCGGCATCCCGGACGGCTGCATCTGCACCCGGTGCATCGAGATGCAACTCCTAAGGGACCATGTTAGGGAACTGGAGCTGCAGCTCGATGACCTTTGTCTGGTCAGGGAGAGTGAGGAGGTGATAGAGAGGAGTTATAGACAGGTGGTCACTCTGGGGCCATAGAGGACAAGGAAATAGGTCACAATCAGTAGAGGGAAGGGGAAGAGTCAGGTACTAGAGAGTACCCCAATGGCTGTATCCCTTGACAATAAGTACTCCTGTTTGAGTACTGTTGGGGGGGGGGGGCAGCCTACCTGGGGGAAGTGACAGTGGCCGTGCCTCTGGCATAGTGTCTGGCCCTGTAGCTCAGAAGGGTAGGGAAAGGAAGAGGAAGGCAGTAGTGATAGGGGACTCTATTTTCAGGGGTTCAGACAAGCGATTTTGTGGATGCAGGAAAGAAACTCGGATGGTAGTTTGCCTCCCAGGTGCCAGGTTTCTGATCGCATCCAAGATATCCTGCGGTGGGAGGGAGAACAGCCAGAGGTCGTGGTACATATTGGTACCAGTGACATAGGTAGGAAAAGGAAAGAAGTCCTGAAAGAAGACTACAGGGAGTTAGGAAGGAAGTTGAAAAGCAGGACCTCAAAGGTAGTAATCTCGGGATTACTGCCTGTGCCACGTGACAGTGAGAATAGGAATAGAATGAGGTGGAGGATAAATGTGTGGCTGAGGGATTGGAGCAGGGAGCAGGGATTCAGATTTCTGGATCATTGGGACCTCTTTTGGGGCAAGTGTGACCCATACAAAAAGGACGGGTTGCACTTGAATCCCAGGGGGACCAATATCCTGACGGGTAGGTTTGATAGAGCTGTTGGGGAGGGTTTAAACTAGTTTGGCAGGGGGGTGGGAATCAGAATGTGAATGCAGAGATTAAGGTAGAAGGACAAGGGCATGATGCTAAGAGTTCTGAGTTGATGAGGAAGGACAGGGAGGGGACAGAACATAATTATAGCCAGTTAAAGGGGTTGAAATGTGTCTATTTCAATGCTAGGAGTATTAGGAACAAGGAGGATGAACTTAGAGCATGGATTAGTACGTGGAACTACGATGTTGTGGTCGTTACTGAAACTTGGTTGGAGGAAGGGCAGGATTGGATGATGCAGGTCCCGGGGTTCAGGTGTTTTAAAAGGAATAGGATGGGAGGTAGAAAAGGGGGGGAGTGGCATTGCTGGTCAGGGATAGTATCACAGCTATAGAAAGGGAGGATGCAGCAGAGGGAGTGTCCACTGAGTCAGTCTGGGTGGAAGTCAGAAATAGGAGGGAATCAATCACTGTGCTGGGAGTAGTCTATAGGCCCCCAAATAGCCCTGGGGACACCAAGGAGCAGATAAACAGGCAGATTTTAGAATGGTGCAGGAAATACAGGGTGGTAGTTATATGTGATTTTCAACTTCCCTTATATTGACTGGCACCTCCTGAGTGCGAGGGGGCTAGATGAGGCTGAATTTGTCGGGTGTGTTCAAGAAGGATTCCTAACAGTCTGTGACCAGTCGATGAGAGGAGAGGTTATACTGGATCTGGTTCTGGGTAATGAACCTGGTCAGGTGACAGACCTCTTGGTGGAGGAGCATTTTGGTGAAAATGACCACAACTCCCTTAGCTTCAACATAGCTATGGAGAGGGATAAAATCAGACGAAATGGTAAAGTGCTTAACTGGGGAAGGGCTAACTTTGAAGGGATGAGGCAGGAACCAGTGAGAGTAAATTGGAAACAGATGTTCAAAGGGAAAAGCACAGAAGTAATGTGGGAGAAGCTTAGGAACCACTTGAGTTGGGTTCAGGATAGTTTTGTCCCACTGAGGCAAGGAAAAAATGGTAGGAAAAGGGAACCGTGGCAGATGAAACATGTGAGGCGACTCGTAAAGAGGAAAAAGGAAACATATGTTAGATATAAGAAGCAGGAAGTAGGAAGGGCTTATGAGAAATATAGGGTGGCCAGGAAGGAGCTAAAGAAAGGACTTAGGAGAGCTGGAAGGGGGCATAAGAAAGCCTTGGCATGTAGGATTAAAGAGAACCCCAAGGCATTCTATGCATATGTAAAGAATAGGAGGATGACGAGAACGAAGGTGGGACCGCTAAAGGATAAAGAGGGCAATATGTGACTGGAAGCGTAGGAGGTAGGGGAGGTCTTAAATGAATACTTTGCTTCAGTATTCACAAGTGAAAAGGATCTTGATCAGGATGAGGTCGAAGTAGAGTGGGACTGTGTGCTGGACACTGTGGAGATTAAGGAAGAAGTAGTGTTGGATCTTCTTAAAAACAGTAAGATTGATAAATCCCCAGGGCTGGATATGATACACCCCAGGTTGTTGTGGGAATTGAGAGAAGAGATTACAGGAGCATTAGTTATGATCTTCAAATCTTCTTTAGCTGCAGGGGACGTGCTGGAGGACTAGAGAATTGCAAATGTAGTTCCCTTGTTTAAAAAAGGTAATAGGGAGAAACCTGGGAACTATAGACTGGTGAGTCTTACGTCGGTGGTGTGCAAACTACTGGAAAGGATTCTTAAGGATAGGATTTACGAGCATTTGGAGAAGAACAGTCTACTCTTGGATAGTCAACATGGCTTTGTGAAGGGAAGATTGTGCCTCATGAACCTGATTGAGTTTTTTGAAGAGGTAAAAAAAGAAATTGATGAGGGTAGGGCAGTGGATGTGGTCTACATGGACTTTAGCAAAACATTTGATAAGGTCCCTCATGAGAGACTCATCCAGAAAGTCATGAGGCATGGAATAAGTGGAACCTTGGCTGTTTGGATAAAAAATTGGCTTAAAGGAAGAAAGCAGAGAGTAGTTGTGGAAGGAAAGTATTCTGCCTGGTGGTCGATGACTAGTGGAGCGCCGCAGGGATCTGTCCTGGGACCCCTGCTATTTGTGATTTTTATAAATGACCTGGATGTAGAGACAGAAGGATGGGTGAGTAAGTTTGCAGATAACACGAAGATTGGAGGAGTTGTGAATGGAGCTGTAGGTGGTTGAAGGTTACAAGAGGATATAGACAGGCTGCAGAGTTGGGCAGAAAAATGGAAGATGGAGTTCAATCTGGACAAGTGTGAGGTGATGCATTTTGGAAGGACAAACCAGAAGACTGAGTACAGGATTAATGGTCAGTTACTTAAGAGTGTGGATGAACAAAGGGACCTAGGGGTTCAAATTCATACCTCCCTGAAGGTCACTGCTCAGGTTGATAGGATAGTTAAGAAGGCCTATGGGATGCTAGGCTTCATTAACAGGGGGATTGAGTTCAAGAGTAGAGAAGTCATGTTGCAACTCTACAAATCTCTGGTGAGACCTCACTTAGAATATTGTGTTCAGTTCTGGTCACCTCATTATAGGAAGGATGTGGAAGCTATGGAAAGGGTGCAGAGGAGATTTACCAGGATGTTGCCTGGTTTGGAGAACAAGTCATATGAAGCAAGGTTAACAGAGCTGGGACTTTTCTCTTTGGAGCGTAGAAGAATGAGAGGGGGCTTGATAGAGGTCTACAAGATTATGAGAGGCATAGATAGGGTGGATAGTCAGTACCTGTTTCCCAGGGCACTAATAGCAAACTCCAGAGGGCATATATACAAAATTAAGGGAGGGGAGACATCAGGGGTAAGTTTTTTACACAGAGGGTTGTGAGTGCCTGGAATGACTTGCCAGGGATGGTGGTGGAGGCTAAAGCATTAGGGGTATTTAAGAGCCTCTTGGACAGGCACATGGATGAAAGAATGGGGTAATGTGGATTTATATGGGTTGGCAAACATGAAGGGCTGAAGGGTCTGTACTGTGCTGTAGCGTTCTATGGTTCTATGTACGTCTGACTTCAGTGATGGGTAAATTAATAGAAAGTATTCGTAGAGATGGTATGTAAAATTAACTGAATAGACAGTGATTAGGAACAGTCAACATGAATTTGTATGTGGAAGGTCATGTTTGACAAATCTCATTGAATTTTTTGAAGAGATTACTAGGAAAGTTGATGAGGGTAAAGCAGTGGATGTTGTCTATATGACTTCAGTAAGGACTTTGACAAAGATCCACATGGAAGGTTAGTTAGGAAGGTTCAATCGTTAGGTATTAATATTGAAGTAGTAAAATGGATTCAACAGTGGCTGGATGGGAGATGCCAGAGAGAAGTGGTGGATAACTGTCTGTCAGGTTGGAGGCCGGTGACTTGTGGTGTGCCTCAGGGATCTGTACTGGGTACAATGTTGTTTGTCATGTACATTAATGATCTGCAAGATGGGGTGGTAAATTGGATTAGTAAGTATGCAGATACATGGCGTTGTGGATAATGAAGTAGGTTTTCAAAGCTTGCAGAGGGATTTAGGCCAGTTAGAAGAGTGGGCTGAAAGATGGAAGATGGAGTTTAATGCTGATAAATGTGAGGTGCTACATTTTTGTAGGACGAATCAAAATAGGACATACATGGTAAATGGTAGGGCATTGAAGAATGCAGTAGAACAGAGTGATCTAGGAATAATGGTGCATAGTTCCCTGAAGGTGGAATCTCATGTGGATAGGGTGGTGAAGATAACTTTTGGTATGCTGGCCTTTATAAATCAGAGCATTGAGTATAGGAGTTGGGATGTAATGTTAAAATTGTACAAGGCATTGATAAGGCCAAATTTGGAGTATTGTGTACAGTTCTGGTCACTGAATTATAGGAAAGATGTCAACAAAATAGAGAAGAGTACAGAGAAGATTTCCTAGAACGTTACCTGGGTTTCAGCACCTAAATTACAGAGAAAGGTTGAACAAGTTAGATCTTTATTCTTTGGAGCGTAGAAGGTTGAAGGGGGTACTTGATAGAGGTATTTAAAATTATGAGGGGTATAGATAGAGTTGACATGGATAGGCTTTTTCCATTGAGAGTAGGGGAGATTCAAACAAGAGGACATGAGTTGAGAGTTGGGGGCAAAAGTTCAGGGGTAACAAGAGAGGGAACTTATTTACTCAGAGAGTGGTGGCTATGTGGAATGAGCTTCTAGTAGAAGTGTTAGAGGCAGGTTCAATATTATCATTTAAAGTAAAATTAGATAGGTATATGGACAGCAAAGGAATGGAGGGTTATGGGCTGAGTGCAGGTCGGTGAGACTAGGTGAGAGTAAGCGTTCAGCATGGACTAGAAGGGCCAAGATTGCCTGTTTCCGTGCTGTAGTTGGTATATGGTTCTAATGCAAGGAGTGTTGTGAACAAAGCGGATGAGCTTAGAGCGTGGATTAGTACTTGGAAATATGATGTGGTGGCCATTACAGAGACTTGGATGGCTCATGGGCAGGAATGGTTACTTCAAGTGCTGGGTTTTAGATGTTTCAGAAAGGACAGGGAGGGAGGCAAAAGAGGTGGGTGCGCGGCACTGTTTATCTGAGATAGTGTCACGGCTGCAGAAAAGGTGGACATCATGGAGGGGTTGTTTACAGAGTCTCTGTGGGTGGAGGTTAGGAACAGGAAAGGGTCAATAACTTTACTGGGTGTTTTTTATAGGCCGCCCAATACTTACAGGGATATCAAGGAGCAGATAGGGAAACAGATCCTGGAAAGGTGTAATAATAACAGAGTTGTCCCGATGGGAGATATTAATTTCCCAAATATCAATTGGCATCTCCCTAGAGTGAGGGGTTTAGATGGTGTGGAGTTTGTTAGGTGTGTTCAGGAAGGTTTCTTGACACAGTATGTAGATAAGCCTACAAGAGGAGAGGTTGTACTTGCTTTGGTATTAGAAATTAACCTGTCAGGTGTCAGATCTCTCAGTGGGAGAGCATTTTGGAGATAGTGATCATAATTCTATCTCTTTTACAATAGCATTGGAGAGAGATAGGAACAGACAAGTTAGAAAAGTGTTTAATTGGAGTAAGGGGAATTATGAGGCTATCAGGCAAGAAATTGGAAGGCTTAAATTGGAAACAGATGTTCTCAGGGGAAAGTATGGAAGAAATGTGACAAATATTCAGGAGATTAGTTTCAACTTGATCATGGATAAAGCTAGATCTGCTCCTCGGGTTGAGGTTCTAAACTGGAGAAAGGCCAAATTTGAAGAAATGAGAAGGATCTAAAAAGCATAGATTGGGATAGTTTGTTCTCTGGCAAGGATGTGATTGGTAAGTGGGAGGCCTTCAAAGGAGAAATTTTGAGAGTACAGAGTTTGTATGTTCCTGTCAGAATTAAAGGCAACGTGAATACGAATAAGGAACCTTGGTTCTCTAGGGATATCGGAACTCTGATAAAGAAGAAGAAAGAGAAGTATGACATGTAAAGGAAACAGGGAGCAAAAAGGTACTCGAGGAGTATAAAAAGTGCAAACAAATACTTAAGAAAGAAATCAAGCAGGCTAAAAGAAGACATGAGGTAGCTTTGGCAGTCAAGGTGAAGGATAATCCAAAGAGCTTCTACAGGTATATTAGGAACAAAAGGATAGTAAGGGATAAAATTGGTCCTCTTGAAGATTAGAGTGGTCGGCTATGTATGGAACCAAAAGAAATGGGGAAGATCTTAAATGGGCTTTTTGCATCTGTATTTACTAAGGAAACTGGCATGGAGTCAATGGAAATGAGGCAAACAGGTAGTGAGGTCATAGAGCCTATACAGATTGAAGAGGAGGAGGTGCTTGCTATCTTGAGGCAAATCAGAATAGATAAAACAGGATATTCCCTCGGACCTTGAAGGAGACTAGTGTTGAAATTGCAGAGGCCCTGGCAAATATATTTAAAAAGGTGAGGTGCCAGATGATTGGAGGATAGCTCATGTTGTTCCATTGTTTAAAAAAGGCTCTAAAAGTAATCCGGGAAATTATAGGCCGGTAAGTTTGATGTCATTAGTAGGTAAATTATTGGAAGGAGTACTGAGAGATAGGATCTACAAGTATTTAGATAGACAGGGACTTATTAGGGACAGTCAACACGGCTTTGTGCGTGGTAGGTCATGTTTAACAAATCTATTAGGATTTTTCGAGAAGGTTACCAGGAAAATGGATGAAGGGAAGACAGTGGATGTTGTCTACATGGTCTTCAATAAGGCCTTTGACAAGGTCCCACATGGGACGTTAGTTAGGAAGATTCAGTCGCTAGGTATACATGGTGAGGTAGTAAATTGGATTAGACATTGGCTCAATGGGAGAAGTCAGAGAGTGGTAGTGGAGGATTGCTTCTCTGAGTGGAGGCCTGTGACTAGTGGTGTGCCATAGGGATCAATGCTGGGTCCATTGTTATTTGCCATCTATATCAATGATCTGGATGATAATGTATAAATTGGATTAGCAAATTTGCTGATGATACAAAGATTGGAGGTGTAGTGGACAGTGAGGAAGGTTTTCAAAACTTGCAGAGGGATCTGGACTGGCCGGAAAAATGGGCTGAAAATGGCAGATGGAGTTTAATACAGATAAGTGTGAGGTATTACACTTTGGAAGAAAAAACCAAGTTAGAACATACAAGGTAAATGGTAGGGCACTGAGGAGTGCAGTAGAACAGTGGGATCTGGGAATACAGATACAAAATTCCCTAAAAGTGGTGTCACAGGTAGATAGGGTAGTACAGAGAGCTTTTGGTACATTGGCCTTTATAAATCAAAGTATTGAGTATAAGAGTTGGAATGTTATGGTGAGGATGTATAAGGCATTGGTGAGGCCGAATTTGGAGTATTGTGTGCAGTTTTGGTCACCGAATTACAGGAAGGATGTTAATAAGGTTGAAAGAGAAGGTTTACAAGGATGTTGCTGGGACTTGTGAAACTGTGTTGCAGAGAAAAGTTGAATAGGTTAGGACTTTATTCCCTGGAGCATAGAAGAATGATGGGGAATTTGATAGAGGTATATAAAATTATGATGGGTATAGACAGAGTGAATGCAAGCAGGCTTTTTCCACTGAGGCTAGGGGAGAAAAAACCCAGAGGACATGGGTTAAGGGTGAAGGGGGAAAAATTTAAAGAGAACATTGGGGGGGGGGCTTCTTCACACAGAGAGTGGTGGGAGTGTGGAATGAGCTGCCAGATGAACATAGGACATAGAATAGTACAGCACAATAAAGGCCCTTCGGCCCACAATGTTGTGCTGACCCTCAAACCCTGCCTCCCATATAACCCCCCAACCTTAAATTCTTTCATGTACCTGTCCAGTAGTCTCTTAAACTTCACTAGTGTATCTGCCTCCACCACTAACTCAGGCAGTGCATTCCACACACCAACCACTCTCTGAGTGAAAAACCTTCCTCTAATATCCCCCTTGAACTTCCCTCCCCTTACCATGATGCGGCAAATACGGGCTCACTTTTAACATTTATGAAAAACTTGGGCGGGTACATGGATGAGAGATGTATGGAGGGATATGGCCCAGGTGCAGGTCAGTGGGACTAGGCAGAAAAATGGTTCGGCACAGCCAAGAAGGGCCAAAAGGCCTGTTTCAGTGCTGTAATGTTCTATGGTTCTATGGGATATTTGTGTGGAGTTATGTATAGGTGCGTTCCAATGAGACCGGATTTATGAACATTTGGAGAGGTATAATATGATTAGGAATAGTAAGCATGGCTTTGTCAAGGGCAGGTCGTGCCTTATGAGCCTGAGTGAATTTTTTGAGGATGTGACTAAACACATTGATGAAGGAAGAGCAGTAGATGTAGCGTAGATGTAGCAAGGCATTTGATAAGGTACCCCATTGCAAAGCATACTGACAAAGTAAGGAGGCAAGGGATCCAAGGGGACATTGCATTGCAAGGGGAAATGGCTTGCCACAGAAGGCAGTGGTTATAGACAGGTCATATTCTGCATGGAGGTCAATCCCCAGTGGAGTGCATCTGTTCTGGGACCCTTACTCTTTGTGATTTTTATAAATGACCTGGATGAGGATGGGTTAGTAAGTTTACTGATAACACAAAGGTTGAAAGTATTGTGGGTAGTGTGGAGGGCTGTCAGATGTTACAGTGGGACATTGATAGGATGCAAAACTGGGCTGAGAAGTGGCAGATGGAGTTCAACCCAGATCAGTGTGAAATGGTTCATTTTAGTAGGTCAAATATGATGGCAGAACATAGTATTAATAGTAGGACTCTTGGCAGTGTGGAGGTTCAGAGGGATTTTGGGGTCCAAGTCCACAGGACACTCAAAGCTGCGCAGGTTGACTCTGTGGCTAAGGAGATGTGTGGTGTATTGACCTTCAAACGTGAAATTGGACTTATGAGCCGAGAGGTAATGTTGAAGCTATGTATGACCCTGGTCAGACCCCACTGGGCGTACTGTGCTCAGTTCTGGTCGCATCACACAGGAAGGGTGTAGAAACCATAGAAAGGGTGCAAAGGAGATTTACAAAGATTTTGCCTGGATTGGGGAGCATACCTTATGAGAATAGGTTGAGTGAACTCAGCTTTTTCTCCTTGGAGTGAAGGAGGATGAGAGGTGACCTGATAGAGGTGTACAAGATGATGAGAGGCATTGATCATGTGGATAGTCAGAGGCTTTTTCCCAGTTGCTGAAATGGTTGCCACAAGAGGACACAGGTTTCAGGTGCTGGGGAGTAGGTACAGAGTAGGCATCAGAGGTAAGTTTTTACACAGAGAATGGTGAGTGTGTGGAATAGGCTGCCAGCAACCGTTGTGGCGGTGGATACGATGGGGTCTTTTAAGATACTTTTGGATAGGTACATGGAGCTTAGAAAAATAGAGGGCTATGGGTAAGCCTAGTAATTTCTAAGGTAGGGACATGTTCAGCACAACAACTTTGTGGGCCAAACGGCCTGTATTGTGCTGTAGGTTTTCTATGTTTCTATAATTTCAGGGCTCATGTCAGGTCCTTTGAAATGATAACACCAAGGACTTTAAAGGTCCTGACGCCCTCCACCTCTGATCCTCTGATGACTGGCTCATGGACCTACTTAAGTCAATAATCAGCTCCTCGGTCTTGATGACATTGAGTAAGAGGTTGTTGATATGGCACCTCTCAGCCAGATATGCTGATTTGTCATCACCTTTGATTCAGCCAAAGACAGTGGTGTTATTAGCTACATGACATTAGAGCTATGCTTAGCTTCACAGTCTTAGTTTCAAGTGAATTGAGCAGGGGCTAAGCACTCAGCCTTGTGATGCACCTGTGCTGATGGAGATTGTGGAGGAGATGCTGTTGTCAACCTGTACTGACTGGAGTCTGTAAGTGAGGAAGGTGATGATCCAATTGCACAAGGAGATGTTGAGGCCAAAATCTTGGAACTTTTTGGGGGGATGATGGTACCGAATGCTGAGTAGTATTCAATAAAGAGCATCCTGATATATGTGTCTTCAAAAGTCCGAATATGTCTGGTGAAATTTGCAGAATTATAGAGGAAAAGAATGCATGTAGATGCTCTTACAGGATGACCTGAAGTTCAGTGACAGTGAGATGACACAGTTAAGGAACTATTCATAGCGATAGCATCATTGATGTTTCCATTTTGAAAGATGACAGTCTTTTCAGATTCCACACTGATGCACCATCAATAACTCTCGGAGATGGGAGGTGAACGATAGGCTTTCATTAGCAGCAAAAGAGACCACAACATCTTGGAGACTGAGGAAGGAGCAGTGCCTCCAATCGCCTTTATACAGGGGTCTGTGGGAGGAGCCACAGGAGCAGTCAGCAGAGGAGCGTGTCTAGACAGGTATTCACATAGTTTACCACATTCACCCCCCCCCCTTTGTTTAAAAAGAGAGTCCCCACAGGGCGAAGTTTCTTACAAGTATATTTACAGGTTAAGTCTATCAGGTGGTCGAGTCTGTCGCTGCGTTCTACGTAGCACCGGTGGTGATCGCACCGGTGATGGTGGTTGTGCTGGCTCCGGCCTGACTTGAGGTGTCAGCCCATTAGGCGTCAGTAATCCCTCATGCGTGTGCATGGCACCCGGTATGGGAGTGTTGTGAGTAGTCTGTGTAGGGCTTGGTGTGCGCGGTGTCTCATGGGTATATACATCGGTGGGTACAGGGTTCATACTCACCGTGGAGTGTTCGGGGTAGGGGTCTGGTGCTTCTGCAGGCGCCAGGTCGCAGACAGAGACCGTGTCCTCCTGTCCATCAGGTAAGACCATGTAGGCAAACTGGGGGTTCTCATGAAGTAGGTGAACCCTCTCGACCATCGGGGAGTATTTATTGCTCCACGCATGTTTCCGGAGCAGCACCGGCCCTGGGGATGTCAGCCAAGCCGGCAGGGTGGTCCCAGTGGCAGACTTCCTGGGAAAAGAAAAGAGTCGCTCATGAGGGGTGACATTGGTGGACGTGCATAACAGGGAGCAGATGGAGTGGAGTGCCTCGGGGAGGACCTCCTGCCAGCCAGAGACCAGCAATCCCTTTGACCTAAGGGGCCTTCCACACGGTGGCATTCTCCCTCTCCACCTGTCCATTTCCCTGGGGATTATAGCTCGTGGTCCTACTAGTAGCAATATTGGCGCAGCTCGTCACTCATAAACGAGGACCCTCTGTCACTGTGGATAGGGCAGGGATATCTGAACAGAGTGAAGAGCTGGCGCAGGGCTTTTATGATGGACGTGGCAGTGGTATCGGGGCAGGGGGTGCCAAAGAAGAACCGCGAGTACTCGTCGATTATATTGAGAAAGTAGACATTGGGGTCAGTGGAGGGAAGGGGGCCCTTAAAGTTCACACTCAGTCGCTCAAAGGGGCGGGTGGCCTTGATAAGTTGTGCCTTTTCAGGACGGTAGAAGTGCGGTTTGCACTCAGCACAGACTTGACAGTCCCTGGTCATCATCCTGATCTCCTCAAGGGAGTACTGCAGGTTCCGGGCTTTCATGAAATGGTAAAATCGGGTGACCCCCGGATGGCAAAGATGTGCATGGAGAGCGTATAGCTGGTCGAGCTGCACGCTGGCACATGCTCCCCGTGATAGGGCATCAGGGGGCTAATTGAGCCTTCCAGGCCGGTACAGGATGTCATAGTTGTAGGTGGAGAGTTCTATACTCATCCTCAAAATTTTATCATTTTTGATTTTGCCCCGCTGTTGGTTGCTGAACATGAATGCAACTGAGCGCTGGTTGGTCAGCAAGGTGAACCTTTTGCTGGTGAGATAGTGCCTCCAGTGCCTAATAGCTTCCACTATGGCCTGGGCTTCTTTCTCCATTGAGGAGTGCCGAATTTCAGGGCCCTGAAGGGTACGAGAGAAGAATGCTACTGGCCTTCCTGCCTGATTGAGGGTAGCAGCCAGCACAAAGTCGGAGGCGTCACTCTCTACTTGGAAGGGAATGGTCTCGTCCACCGCATGCATCGTTGCTTTGGCAATGTCCCCTTTAATGCGGCTGAAGGCTGTGCGGGCCTCGGCTGAGAGGGGAAATGTGGTGGACTTGACCAGGGTGTGGGCCTCGTCTGAGTAGTGAGGGACCCATTGGGCGTAATAGGAAAAGAAGCCCAGGCACCATTTGAGGGCTCTGAGGGTGGTGGGAAGAGGGAGTTCCAACAGGGGGCGCATACGGTCGGGGTCAGAGCCAATGACCCCGCTCTCCACGACATACCCAAGGATAGCAAGTCGGGTGGTTCCGAACACACACTTGTCCCTGTTATAGGTGAGGTTAAGAGCTTTGGCCGCTTGGAAAAATCCTCGGAGGTTGGTGTTGTGATCCTGCCAGTCATGACTGCAGATGGTGATGTTATCCAGATATGGGAACGTGGCCTTCAGTTGGCACTGGTCCACTATCTGGTCCATTTCCTTCTGGAAGACAGAGACACCATTCGTGACACCAAAGGGGACGCGCAGGAAGTGATAGAGCCTGCTGCCTGTCTCGAAGGCGGTGTAGGGGTGGACCTCCGGGCGGATGGGGAGCTGATGGTAAGTGAATTTCAGGTCTACGGTTGAGTACACCTTGTACTGAGCTATCTGATTGACTGTATCTGTAATGCGGGGTAGAGGGTATGCGTCAAGCTGCGTGAACCTATTGATGGTCTGGCTATAGTCCACGACCATCCTATTTTTCTACTGGTCTGAACAACGACCACCTGGGCCCTCCAAGGACTTGTGCTTTGCTCAATGATCCCCTCCCTGAGCAGCCACTGCACCTCCGACTTAATGAAGGCCCTGTCCCCTGCGCTGTACCTGTAAACGTGTTGCCACAGGTTTACAGTCGGGGGTCAGGTTGGCGAACAGCGGTGGGGGAGGGATCTTGAGAGTGGAGAGGCTGCAAGTGGTGTCAGTAGCGTGGCCATTGGCATGGTGTTGGGTGGGATGCGCGGGTCGATGTCTGTGTGTGTGGTCAGTAGCGGGGTATATGACGAAGTCCCACAAAACTGAGGATTTCTGACAGTGATTGGTGGGAGGGGCGCGTCATACTCCATTGTCACACTTTTCAGGTGGCTCTGGAAGTCGAGCCCCAATAGCACAGGGGCACACAGTCGAGGCATGACCAGTAACGCAAAGTTCCAATATTCTGTGCCCTGTACCACCAATGTCGCTACACAACCTCCCGGATGTCTGTGCAATGCGATCCAGAAGCCATGGTGACCTTCTGGCTTACCGGCTGTGTCATGAGCCCACAGCGTTGCACTGTGTCTGGGTGAATAAAACTCTCAGTGCTGCCCATGTCAAACAGGCAGCTAGTCCTGTGCCCCTCCACCAGGATGTCCATCATTGACCTTGCGAGCTGGTGTGGAGCGCTTTGGTCGAGGGTCACGGAGGCCAGAGTTGCCCGGTAAGCACCCGTGGGTTGGGGGCGGGGTGAGGTGGTGCCGACCAAGATGGCCGCCCCCATGCCTCACACGCGGAGCTGCTCGACCCCGCTCGTGTTTTGGACTTACAGGCCTTGGCGAAGTGGCCCTTTTTTTCCGCAGCTGGAGCAGGTAGCTTCTTGGGCTGGGCAGCATTTTCAGGGGTGCTTTTCGAGTCCGCAGAAGTAACACTGCGCAGACTTGTGACTGGCAGCAGCCGTGGTCGATTCGCCGGCAGGTTGCGGGGTCTGCAGCGTCCATGGGGCCTGTGGGAGATCGCGCGCCTGGAGAGCGTCAGCGTTGTGCAGAGCGGCCTCCAGCGTGTTGGCCAGCTCGATCGCTGAATGTAAGGTAAGATCAGCGTGTTCCAGCAGCTGGTGGCGCACGTACACTGACTTGATCCCCATAACGAAAGCATCTCTTACTAGCAGCTCCGTATGCTGCTCTGCCGTCAGTCCCCTGCAGTCGCAGGCCCACACGAGTGTCTGTAGGGCCCAGACAAACTCAGCGCTCAACTCTCCGGCACGCTGCCGCCGTGTCGCTAAGCGTAGACGGTGTTCACCAGCCGCAGGTATTGTCTTTTGAGGGCGTCCAGTGCCCCTTGGTAGGTCAGCAGGTCCCTAATCAGGGAGTAGACCCGCGGACTGATGCTGGAGAGGAGAATTTTGTGCATCGTTGCAGGCTCGGTCACACGAATCTCTTCCAGGTACGATTGGAAGCATGCAAGCCAGAGTTCAAAAGCGATGCTAGCTTCCGGAGATTGAGGGTCAATATCCAATCTTTCGGATCATAAAATGCTCTCCATGTTTTAAAATGCTGCTAATAAAATTGATGCACCATCAATAACTCTCGGAGATGGGAAGTGAATGATAGGCTTTTATTAGCAGCAAAAGTGACCACAACATCCTAGAGACTGAGGGGGAGCAGTGCCTCCAATCGCCTTTATACCGGGGTCTGTGGGAGGAGCCACAGGAGGGGCATGTCCAGACAGGTATACACATAGTTTACCACACACGCAGTGACTGGAAACACCATAATCAGGAGCAAAAGTCAAATTGCTGGAGGAATTTAGCAGACTGAGCAGTATCTGTGGAAGTGGGGAAAGTATCCTTGTTCAATCTCTTGGCCTGAAGTGTTAATTGTCTCATTCTTTACTTTCCTCACCCCCCCCCCCACCTCCCGCAGATACCCTGCTCAACACATCAACCCACTGAGATCTGTCATTAGCTTTTTTTTGCCCTGTGGAGCTATTGCTATCCTGATGCATTGGTTGTGGACTACAGGAGGAATGGAGACAGGCTCACCCCTGTTGACATCAATGGATCTGGGGTTTGAGAGGGTAAACAGCTTCAAGTTCCATGGCATCCACATCACTGAGGACCTCACGTGGTCTGTACACACCGGCTATGTGGTGGAAAAAGCACAACAGCACCTCGTTCACCTCAGATGGTTAAAGAGTTTGGTATGGGTCCCCAAATCCCAAGAACTTTCTATAGGAGCACAATTGAGAGCATCCTGACTCAATCGCAGGGTTCTGCAGAGAGTTGTGCGGACAGCCCAGTGTATCTGTAGATGTGAACTTCCCACTATTCAGGACATTTACAAAGACAGGTGTGTAAAAAGGGCCCGAAGGATCATTGGGGACCTGAGTCACCCCAACCACAAACTGTTCCAGCTGCTACCATCCGGGAAATGGTACCACAGCATAAAAGCCAGACCCAACAGGCTCTGGGACAGCTTCTTCCACTTGGCCGTCAGACTGATTAACTCACATTGATCTGAGTGTATTTCTAAGCTTCATTGACTCATCTATTTATAATAAATTATTATAAGTTACTATGACTGCACATTGCACATTCAGATAATGTAAAGAGTTTTACTCCTCGTATATGTGAAGGATATAAATAATAAAGTCTATTCAATTGCCCTAATGCTTTCATAGTAATAAGTAGTAAGTTAACATATTACATGTTTGGTATCCAGAGGCCTACACTAGTTATATATATAATCCAAATTCCCTCATGATGTCTAATGAATTTGCATTGAATAGGCCTAAAGAGAGGTGATAATGAAATCATTGTGTTATTCTGAAAATCCATTTGTCACATTTCATGGAGAAAAAAAATTCTGCTAATGAAGCAAAGATTAATAAATCATGATGTAAGATGCATAGCAATATGGCTGATTTTTGCCTGTGTTTTAAAATGACATGGTGTTCAGTTCAAGAGCAATTAGGAATTAATCAAATGTGCTGGTCTTCACATTTTACTTTAACTTGAATGACTTAATATAATATCTGCTGGTAGCACAATTATAGAATACTGTGCCTTTTCCAGTACCCTAGTCCAGGCAAGACTGTTCTACTGCATCATTGTGATGTGGTCCCAGGCTCTGAGGCAATGCTCCATGGTATCAAGCCCAGTGATATCAGACCCTTTGGTCTTTATCTTCACACTCATTATCACCCACTTTCATATACCCTGTCAGTCTTTCCTCCTACTTCAATTGATTGTGTTCCAGGGAGGGGTACAACAGAAGGTCCTCAGAGATACACCCCAAGAACATAACAGTAAATAGTTAACCTTGTAAACTGTACCCAAAATTCCAGTGGTAATACAGAAGTTAATGAGGATGTCTACTGTAGATCTAAGGGGTGTGAATGTATCTGAAATATTTTTGAAATTGAGATTATAAGATGGCTTGGGTTTCTGGGGCCCTACCCAGCCTGCTAATATTCTGCTCTTGTGAAGGGCCTCCTCCTGTGCAGGTCACCTCCCTCGTAAACTCTGCTGTCTCGGCCTTTTTGTTATCCATATGGAAGGCTGACAGTCAAGGACCTAGTAGGTGGTGGGAAGGTGATTACTGAATCAGCATTACACTGTAATTAGCAGTATGTGTATGTGTTAAATGTTTATCAGTGTACACTAGAGAACACTCAGAGACCATTTACTACTGATCTGAGCTTGATCCTCAGCATACCGTATCTATGACATATCCTGTGGCATGGTGATTACAACCTCCAGTGTAACCTGCCTCTAGCACCCTTTCCATCATGCTGAGTAGAATCTGAGAAAACAATTCTTTCTATTCTTTTGCTTTCTTCTGATTGACAAGCCTCCATGTGTTTCCAGGACCTTGCTTACCCTTTACTGTGCCACGACACCAATTAAGTGGATTGCAGCTGTAAAAGCTTACAATTAGTGGCTCAACATCTGGCTATTTATCCAGAATTTGCTTTAATTAATACCATGATCTTCTTCAGTAGTGGTACTACATTCTGGAGCAGTATCACTCAAACCCACCAGCATAAGGACACATTCAGACTGTTTGATTTAATTTCTCAGGTCTGTAGTCCACCAAGGCAGCTGCAGTGGTATCCATATCCTCTCTTTCAAAGTGACACAGAATTGGAAGCATAGTGAACATCAGGAAGTGTGTGACTGATGGACTGATGAATGAGGCAGATACATAGCAGATTTATTTCAGTGACTCTAGAACCCATTTAAAAAGGACCTTCTCAAATTCAATTCTAGTGGTGACCTGGGACCTGCTCAGAAAGGATCTTTTGGAGTCATAGGAACTGTCGGAATCTTGACACACAAAGGCCATGCTTACTTGTTTGGGATTTACAGAAATGGTGGCAAGATGTGGTGTGCTGTTGGAAATTACTCTGGAGTTCTTACGTTAGATCCATGGAAAATACAGCATGTAAATTATAGTTGTTGTGCTACCAGCACAAAGTTGGTGGTCATACAACGTGGAAACAGGCCGTTCAGCCCATCACAATCAGGCAAAACCTATTAATCCCATTTTCCAGCACTTGGCCAATGGCTTTCTATGTCTTTGTGATTAAAGCATTCATCTAGATACTGTCAGCGACTTTATTTCCATGCTCTCTCTGGCAGTGTATTCCAGCTATTCACCACTCTTTTGAGAGAAAATGGCCCTCTCAGATCCCTTCCAAATTGCTAACTTCTTAATCAAAGTCTTTGTCATTCATTTTTATTTATCACTGATATGGAGAAATATTTCCTGCAGTTTACCCTATCTATACTCCACATAAATTTGAAATAACTAATCAACACACACAAGATGCTAGAGGAACTCAGCAGTCTAGGTAACGGCTATGGAAATGAGTACAGTTGATGTTTTGGGCCCAGACCCTTCATCAAGACTGGAGAAAAAATATGAGAAATCAGAGTGGGTTGGGGGTAGGGGAGGAAGAAATACAAGGTGGTAGGTGATAGGTGAAACAGGAGAGGAGGAGGAATGAAGTAAAGAGCTGGGAAGTTGTTTGGTAAAAGAGATAAAGGACTGGAGAAGGAGAAATTTAATAGGAGCAGCTAGAAGACCATGGAGAATGGGAAGGGGGTGGACCACCAGAGGAGCTGATAGGCAGGTAAGGAAATAAGGTGAGAGATGAAAAGGGAATGGGAATGGTGAAGGAGAAGGAGAGGAAGAGCCGTTACTGGAAGTTCAAGAAATTGATGTTCATGCCATCAGGTTGAAGGCTACCCAGATGGAATAGAAGATGTTGTTTCTCCAACCTGAGTGTGGCCTCGTCGCGGCAGTAGAGGAGGCCATGGACTGACATGTTGGAATGGGAATGGGAAGTAGAACTAAAATGGGTGGCCACTGGGATATCCCATTTTTTTCTGTCAGTAAGTGCTTGACGAAGCAGTCTCCCAATCTACTTGGGGTCTCACCGATATACAGGAAGCCACACTGAGAGCACTGGATACAGTAGATGGCCCCAAAAGACTCACAGGTGAAGTGTTGCCTTACCTGGAAGGACTGTTTGGGGCCCTGAATAGTAGTGAGGGAGGAGGTGTAGGGACAGGTGTAGCAATTGTTCCACTTGCAAGGGTAAGTGCCAGGAGGGAGATAAGTGGAGAAGGCTGAATGGACAAGGGAGAAAGCAGAAAAGGGGGAGGGAAGATGTTCTTGATGGTGAGATCCCATTGGGCCTTCCTGATGGGGTTTGGAGGTGTATTGGGACTGGACATCCATAGTGAAAATAAGATGATTGAGACCAGGGAACTTAAAATTATTGAAAAGATCAGGAACATGTGAAGTGTCATGGATGCAGGTAGGAAGGAACTGAACTAGGAGGGAATAAAACTGAGTCGAGGTATGCAGATAAGTTTGGTGGGGCAGGAACAAGCAGAAACAATGGTTCTACCTGGACTGTCAGATTTGTGGATCTTGGGTAGGAGGTTGATATTTTATATATGTGTCTCAAACATATACCCTCTCAACCTCCTCCTTAGAGGGATATAGATCTAGCTTCTGCAGTCCAGATTGAAAAGTCTCATCCCAAAACAACAACTGTGTATTTCCCTACATAGATGCTGACTGATCTGCTGAGTTTCTCCACTTCCTTTATGTGTTGTTCCAGATTTCCAGTGTCTGTAGTCTCCTGTGCCTCCAGTCCAATGCTTAATTAGTAAATCAGAATTGAATGATGTTGAGCAAAAAAATATAGCACTCAAGTAAATTATGGTTTGTTCATCCAAATTGATAAAACCAGCACGAGTCCCAGTGACTGGGAGAAACAAAGAATTGGCAAAGAATTGGCAAACCAACGTATAGTGAGAGCTGCTATCTGCGGATGATGAATCAAGATGAGATAGTATATTCTAAACATTAGGGCCAGCCTCTTCAGTAATGAGGACAGTAAAAACTTCAGTTCTTGTTAACAAGACATTTACAGTAAACAATAAAAGTAAATGTTTGCAATGGTAGCCACCAACCATTTACTTTCAGTAACATTACCATTGCCAAGTACTCCACAGTCACCATCTTGAGAGTTATCAGTGACTGGAACTTCACCTGTATCAGTCTGCATGAGCACAGTGAATTGCTTCCTGATTGTATTTGTCTTCTTTGTCATCACTATCCTGCACTTCACATAATCCTGGAATTTCTGCAGTTTTGAGAGGTTGCTAAATTATCCTCAGAGATTCTGCTGTACCATCTAGCATCATTCTTGTGACACGGCCTTTTCATGTTATCAGTGGCATCTCAGTGATTGTTTATAATATTCCTGGTTTCAGGTGGAGGCTGAATTTTTATACCAGAATGTATCACAATTAAACATCGAGAGGTCTTTGTCAGTGGGAAAAGTGGCAAGACACTTGAAATATGTTGAGGAAATTCTTATCACTTATAATTTTTTGACTGATGGTTCTGTATCCATGGAAAAGAAATAGCTATCTTACCTCAGTGATGTTCCAGACCACCCACTCAGTCCAGATCAAAATTAATGTGAAAGAAGAATATTGAGAACCAATTTAATTCATGCACTATAACTTGCTGTCAGGGATTAAGTTGCTAGAAAGGGTATTTCATATCTTTGCTAATATGTTGGAAAGACTGGTGCAGCCACAGGACCAACTGGGACCTGCTCAGATTAACAATTCGATAGGTGATTAGGAGATGTGTGAGGAGTATTAGGCAGATATGACTGGAGATGACAGGATAGTGGGAACCAGCTTGGGGCTCAAGAATTGAGGAATCATGATCTTTGGGTAAATGGTAAACCAGTGTTTGGGTTAACTAGAGATATACTTGGGTGAGTTAAGAACAGGGTCTCAGTGCCTGGACTGGAAGCTAATTGGGACCTTCGTTGATGGGGAGGTCATGGATGTAAGCAAAGGAACAGTGAAGCTCCTATTTAGATATTTGTCAGTCTGAGTCTCAAGTTAATGTGGAGGCCACAAGAGACAGTAGATGCTGGAATCTTGTTCAAAAAACAAACTGCTGTAGGAATTCAGCAGGCCAGGTAACACCTACTGGGGGAGATGGACAGATGACATTTGAATCAAGACCTTTCATGCGGATCAGTGGATACTGCCAGATGTGCTGAGTTACTACAGCATTCCGGTTTTTGCTCAAGAGTAAACATGATCTGTGCCAAAACAACGAAATTCACAACTTATATCAGTGACATTAAACCTGATTCTCATTCTGATTCCTATGATTAATCCACTCACAGCAAGTTGTAAATGTGATGAAGATTTAAACTTCTATCACTCTGTGCATTGAACAAAATCCCAGACAGGTAAGATGTGCAAGAGATGGCGAGTAATGGTTCTATAACATTTTCCTCTCCGGCTCTCAGATAGTGTATTCTCAATGAAGGATATCAGCTCAAGTACATCATAGAACTGAAACAGGAATAAAAATCTAAATTTAAACATTTCAAATCTATTCTTCTGTTGTTGTATTGACCTATGCATCACTGCTATAAATTTTATACTGTTTGGTTTCAATCCTTCTATATCAGACCTGAGCTGAGTGATACTCCTCCTGCTCTGGCTTCATTATGAACAACACATGCCCTATATGACTTCATATTGTTAAAAACTGAGCTCCCCAAAGCATTGCATTTTCTGATCCTTTGTCTCACTACTTTTGCTGCAGCAAACCTGCCATATATCTCTCTCCAGGGATAATCTTCTGCATTCCTCTGACTGCTGTATCAGAACAGTCACCAGCACGGTGCATGTTGATACATGTGACTGCACTTATCCTACTTTGCTGGTGATATCTTATTTTGCACATACTAGCAATGTGCTCCATCTGTAGCACAGTCTCCAGCTTGAAAAATTAGCTTAAATAAATCAAAGGTGGGAAATTCCTCCACATTTGCAACCTCAAGTCAGTTATTTGGTTGGATGGAAGCAGACATAGTCTGATCTCTGGAAGCTATGTGTTTATCTTCAAAAGGGCGCCCTCCAACTAGATGGTATGAATATCAATTTCTCCTTCCAGTAACCAAACTCCACCCACCCTCTGCCCCTGCCGCCTTTTACCTCTTCTAATCAGCCTATTATCTCCCCTGGGTCCCCTCCTCCTTACCTTTCTCCTCTGGTCCTCTCTTCTATCCAATATGATTCCTTCTTTTCCAGCTCTTGACTTTTCTCATCCACCTGGCTTCACCTATCACCTTCCAGCTAGTCTCCTTCCCCTCCCCCTCACCTTTTTTTATTCTATCATCTTCCCCTTCCTTCTCAGTCCTGAAGAAAGGTCACGGCCCAAAACATTAACCATCCAATCATTGCCATAGATGCTGTCTGATCTGCTGAGTTCCTCCAGCATTTTGTGTGCGTTGCTTTGGATTTTCTGCCAACTTTCTTGTGTTTAAGGATTATTATGTGTTGCAAAACAACTGGACCCTTCTCAATTGGTGTGACATTTAAACTCTGCTCCAGATGTGGAACTTTACTGGACAATCAATTCTTTCTGTGGACTGTTCCCACAAATGAGACCATAGTCAGTGGCAACAGTTACCCAAAATGACTTCTTACCGATTCTCACTGAACAGTCACTGCAATTACCATTATTAAATGAACCCAGTTTTCACACTTCCCTTTTACCCTGTAACGATCCTCTCTCTTTAGAATCAGTAAAGTGTCTCTTGCTGTTTTGGCAGCGGAAGAAATGTTCATGGAATTATTTCTGGAGTAGTCCAGGCAATTGCATACCCTTACTCTACTGAAGCCAGTTACCTGCTGGAGTACTAGGTCATGAGGACAATACATGGGAAGTTTATTAGGAATGCCAGGTGGTAGTACCAAGTGGCCATCATAGGCAATTAGTGGATAAAGTAGCACACTTCATCAGAATCAGGTTTAATATCACTGGCATATGTAGTGAAATTTGTTAACTTTGTGGCATACTGTATGTACTTTCTGTATGTACAGTGCATACAGAATAACAGATAAAAACAGTGAATTACAGTAACTATATATGTTAAATAGTTAAATTAAATAAGAAGTGAAAAAATAGAAATTAACAAAAGTTGTGAGGTAGTGTTCATGGGTTCAATGTTCATTCAGAAATCAGATGGCAGTGGAGAAGATGTTCCTGAATCACTGAGTGTGTGTCTTCAGACTTCTGTACCTCCTTCCTGATGGTAGCAATAAGAAGAGGGCATATCCTGGGTGATGGGGGTCCTTAATGCTGGACGCCACCTTTCTGAGTCACCGCTCCTTAAAGATGTCCTGGATACGAGGGCAACTAGTTCCCATGATGGAGTTGATTAAGTTTACAACTCTCTGCAGCTTACTTCGATTCTGTGCCACCCCAGCACCCCCCCCCCCATGCCCCCCATTCCACATGGTGATTCAGCTAGTTAGAATGCTGTGTAGAAATTTGCGAGTGTTTTAAGTGGAATACCAAATCTCCTCAAACTCCTAAAGAAATAAAGCCATTGTTGTACCTTCTCTGTAGCTGCATTGACACGAAGGTTTTCAAGTCTTTTAATAATAAATGAACCTATGAACCTTTGATATGTTGGGTCCAGTTTACACCCTCAGAGATATTAACAGCCAGGAACTTAAAATTGCTCACTCTTTTCACCTCTGATCCCTTTATGAGGACTGGTGTGATTTCCCTCGTCTTACTCTTTCTGAAGTCCACGATCAGTTCTTTGGTCTTGCTGATGTTGAGTGCCAGATTGTCGCTGTGATATGCACACGTGTGAATTGTTTGGGCACTTAGATCACAGCTAGAATATTGCATACAGTTCTGGCCACCGTATCACAAGAAGGATGTGCTGGTCATATAAGTCATGCAAATGAGATTTCCCAAACAACTTTGCTATTTTAGGCCAAAGTTTATTTTCTTTGGAAGAGAGAGATTGAATTAAGTTATATGAAGTCAGACAGCATCAGCATGAGATTGGAAGCAATAACCAGGGAAGGAAAGATAATGCAGGAGCAGGCCGTTTGTCCCTTCAAGCCCACTCTCTCATTATGACTAACCTTCCCAATTTCTCTCCATATCTCTTGATCTCCCTACCCCTTAGAAAAAACATTGAACTCCTTAAATAGATTAAATGATTTGGCTTCAATTATTTTCACTGGTAGAGAACACCATGGGTTCATCGCTATCCTAAAGAAGACATACCTCTTCATTTCATTTTTAAATAGCATATCCCTTATTTTTCAGTGAATTGGATCCTAATATAGGTTAATAACTGACCAAGAAGTATCTGTAATGTTTTGTACTGTGATTGCCTGTGATAGTCACTGCATGGGATATTGGACCCAGAAACTTTCCTGTGCTCAGCACTCATGCTGAAGATGTTTAGCAACATTGGTCATGGATGGATGTTGCAATTTTCTCTTCTTCAGCCTTCCTACTGCGAATAGGTATCTGAAACACATTGTTCTGCCAATTCATATTTTTCTATTTAGCATTGCTATTTAAAGACTCACTCATAACTTCTTCAGACATACATCTTGACATCATAACTTTACCTGATCACTTCTTTCACTTAATTATCTGCAAGTACCCACAACATCCAATTATGGGGCTTGGGTGACTCTTTCTCTACTTAGCCATAGCCTTCAAGATGAGCAAGGTGACATTACAAAAAGATGGAAGTGCCCATATTCCAGAGTTTTCAGGAAGTGTAATGTCTATGATATCTCTTGTATTTCTTTCAAAATAATGCATTGGATAACTTTAAAGTTCTATTAATATGACTGAAAATCTACATACATACACTACTCTGTCTGCCAGGAGTTTTCTTCCTCATGATTGTATTAGTAAGATTCTCATGAAGTGTCCTTGCACTTTTCAGACAGGAACATTGAGAGACTGAGAATTTTCCACTTAAGCCAAGTTAGTCATTTACATTTCAGTAAAGTAAAACAGACAGAGACAATAGAAAATGCTTGCTTCAGACTGTTCTACCCTAAATGGGTGCAGCTTGTGCATCCAAAATGTGCAAATCATGCAAGAACATATTGCTCTTTTGTGATAGCTGTCACAATAACTCCTTAACATGATCACTATGGTGGATAAATCCCCAGCAGCCTTGAACCTTGTGGAAAGTTAGGAAAGAATTTTCACAGCCCCTACAGAGATATTTGCTTCATTTTTAGCCACAGGTGAAGTTCTGGAGTGTGCACCATTCATTTGCTTTTATTTTTGTGCTGTTATTTAAGAATGGCAATAAAGACAAACAGGAATCTACAAGTCAGTGAGTTGACATCAGTGGTTAGTAAACTTACTGAAGGGGAATCTGTGATGGACAGGATCCCCAACATATAGACAGACGAGGTCTAACTAGGAATAGTCAATACAGCTTTTGCATATGAAATCAAATCTGATAAATGCCTTAAGAGTTCTTTCAAAAAGGTAATCAAGAGGATGGGTGAGAATTGGACAGTGGACATTGACCTATTCTAGCAAGGCCTTTGACAAGGTCCCATATATTAGGCTAGTAAGGAAGTTAGGTTGCTTGGCACCCAGGGAGAGAAAGCAGATTGGTTTCATAATTGGCTTGATGGTAGGAAGTAGAGTGTTGGTCGCAGGCTGTTTTTCAGACTGGAGCCTGTGTCTAGTGGTGTACCACAGGGGTTGTTATTGAGATATTTGGTGTTCATTGTCTAAATACAGGAAATAATTTGGATGTACAAGGAATGATTAGTAAGTGAAAAATGTTATCAAAATTATAGAGGAATGTTAATCAGCTATCTATGTGTAGCAAATGAAGTATAATTCAGGTGAGTGTTGAAGGCTCCACTTTGGAAATGCCAAATGAGATAGGACTTACAGAGTGAATGGTCAGGTTCTGGGGAGTGTTGTGGGAAGCAAGACCTAGAGTACAAGTACATGCTCACTGAAAGCTCCTTTACAGGTAGATAGTGGTGAAGATGAAAGGCACACTAGCCTTTCAGACAGGGCATTGACTATAAGAGTGTGCCATTATGTTGCAGTTGTTCATCGACGAAATCACATTTGGAGTATTGCGTACAGTTTCGGTTGCTCAGTTATAAGAAAGACATCATTAATTTGGCAAGATACAGAGAAAATTTGCGAGGATGCTAACAGGACTCATGGGTCTGAATTATAGCAAGAAGTTGGCAGGCTAGGACTTTATATTCCTTGGAACATTGAGACTGAGGCTATAAAATCAGAAGAGGTTTCACAGGGTAAATGCACTTAGTCCTTTTCTTAAGGTAGGGGAATTAGAGGCTATAAGTTTAAGGTGAGAGGTGGAAGATTTAAAAGGAACCTAAAGGTCAACTTCTTCATGCAAAGGGTGATGTTATATGAAGAAAGTGATTGCGGCGGGTGCAATAATAATTCAGTTGGATAAGCACATGGATAGGAGGGGCTTAGTGAGATTTGGGTCAAATTTGGACAAGTGGGACCAGCTTGGAGATACCCTCAGCAGCAAAGGCAAGTTGAGCCAAAGAGCAGGTCTCTATGCTGTATTACTCTATGGCTATGACTCTAAAATTTTCACACCCAACTACTTGAGAAGACCTTTGGGGGAAATGGGAGATGTCTTCAGATACTCACCTATACCAAGGAATCTCCCATGCAGCTCACAGGTGACTGGTCTCTGCACCAGTATGATCATGTGCTGCGCCTGCAGAGCAGCAGTTTGCCCACAATTTATTCAGGAGAACTTTAGTAGAGGCCAATTGAACTTCCTGACCTCGATATATATTTGTTGACTAACATTGTGCATTCTTGGAGACTGAAATAAATTCCATGAGGATGTATGGTCAATGGTTGGGCTTTAACTGACCTTGACAATCAATTCATGCTTTCCAAGCTTTGAGTGAGAAGATGTCAGAATGTTGTCATCGAACCATACATGATCTGCATGAGCTGCAACAGACTGTTGCCCATAGGACTGTTGCACGGTCCTGTCCTCTGACCAGACCTCAGAGCACCCTCTCCTTCCATTTTGTCAAACAACACCCAACTAGTTTTAGGTGTCTCACCCATTGAAATGCAGCCCACTACTCTAGATTCTGTAGTGAGATGGTGCTGAGTGGAACCAGGTGCAATGAAGCAGCGTTTGACTCCAGCATCTTTCTCCATGAACTTGGTGGAATTAAGCTTCTGTCATTTTTAAACTCCTTGCTTTAGTGCTTCTGCTTTCTCTGCCTTTGGCATCTGGAGTAGAACTATATTTTTCCAATATTTCCTGTTAAAATAACAGAGGGAAGAAACATCTAGTGTGAGGGTGATGAGGGTAAAGACTGGGAGTAGTGGCTAGCTGAGGCAAGGGTAGGAAGATGAATGAGGTATCACTGATATTGTCTAAAAACAAAATGATTAGGAATGCTCTCAACAATTTCAGACTGCACACATGCTTCTAAGGGAATTAGCCTTTGTATTATGGAAGAAGATCTCCCAGCTTTAAATATCATGTTGTCATGTTTTAAATACAGACACTTCCTGAAACAGCTAATAGCTTTATGAAGCGCCATAACCTGATAATGTGTTGAGCAGTTAAACAGAGTAGGTTATATGAATCCCTGTGAAGCAGCTGCTCTATTGGTACCAAGGAATTGCAGCATGCTGTATTTTCTTATCAGTTACAAAGAAAGCACAGTAGTGTCTCTACTTTCTTAGGAGTTTGCAAAGATTCAGCATGACATCTAAAGCTTTGGCAAACTTCTGTAGATGTGTGGTGGAGATTATATTGCCTGGCTGTATCATAGTGTGGCACGGAAACACCAACACCCTTGAACAGATAATCTTACAAGAAGTAGTAGATTCAGCCCAGTCTATCATGAGTTAAGCCCTCCCCACCACTGAGCACATCTGTACAAAGTGTCTTAGGAAAGCAGCATCCATCATCAGGGATCCCCACCACTCAGGTCGTGCTCTCTTCTCTCTGCTGCTTCAGGAAAAATGGTACAGGAACTTCAGGACTCACATCACCAGTTTCAGGAACAGTAATTACCCCTCAACCATCAGGCTCTTAAACCAAGGGGGATGATTTCACTGAACTTCACTTGTTCCATCATTGAAATGTTTCCACAACCTGCAGAACACACACAGACTGCTGGAGGAACTCAGCATGTCAGGCAAGATGTGCCATAATCAATGTTATTGGACAACTCAAACCCAAATATGAGTAACTTACCAAGTAGTGTTGAGTTTCTTAAGAGTTGTTTTTGTGCTGTACCCATGCAGCCAAATGGAGAGTATTAGAACACACTTGTGATTTATGCACTGTAGATGGTAGATGTTGTGGGGTAGGGGTGGCAGGTCTTGAATCACTCACTCACAACCTACATCCTGTCCTTGAATTCCACAGTATTTATTTGGCTGCTCCAACTGAATCTGGTTAGTGGTGAATCTAGGATGTTGGTGGAGTTGGGAAAGTGTGTGGTGATACGTGATGCCTGTGACCATCAAGGGTAATGATAATGACATTAAAACTTTCCAGACAGACTAAATTCTGTGTCCCTGCTACTTTCACTGCTCAACATAAAAAATATGTAATTAGGAAAAGGTTTTGTTGTCCTTGTAAGTCCACAGTCAATGCTTAGGACTCCCTGGGCTACTTACTTCCTCCTAAGCTGAGATTTCTAGAGGTTCTGTTCTGCCAATGGGACAGAATATGATGGAAGAGCCTGGAAATATTACCATAGAAAGATGTGGCAGAGGAACAGGTAGGAGTGGAGGAGTTGTTGCCTTTTTAATAAGGGATGACATACTAAAAGTGCTCAGAGAGGATATTCTTGAGGGATCATCTAACAAGTTAATTTGGGTAGAACACAGAAATACTAAAGGGATGGTCACCTTGATAGGGTTATGTTATAGAACCCCCCCACCCAATCGTCAGCAAGAAATTGCACTTAGTTATGAGAACTGTGGTGGCTGCCTGACATGTCCAACAGTGACAGGAAACCTGTGTTTTTAAAGTTTTTAAAGAGAAAACACGAGTTTTTAAAGAGAAAACACGAGGAAATCTGCAGATGCTGGAAATTCAAACAACACACACAAAATGCTGGTGGAACACAGCAGGCCAGGCAGCATTTAAAGTGAGATAGCCATTGCACTGGGGCAGTTCTGTTCCCTTGACTTTGGAAGTCCAGGCCCAGTGTTACAAACAAGCATCACAAACTGAGGTCTTCTCTAAGTCCAGTGAATGACCGTGATGTCTTTTGTGCCTTAACAAGCCCTTCACTCTCCATGAAGTTTTGCAGAACCGACTTCCTGGCCATTAGGTCTCACTGTAAATCTTATCCACCCAGTCCACCAGAGCTGACTTCACATGCTAGGACAGGCAGGTTCTTGCCTCACTGAGGTATGAGGCTGTCAGCAACCCTCACCTGGTTTGGCCCACCTGTTGAAGCAGTGTACCAGGCTGTGGCAGCTGTCACATGCAAAGAACTACTTAAAGCCCCAGGTGAGAGTTGAGTGTCTGGTGGGGACCAAAACTGAGTGAGCTACCACAGAATGAGCACAACAAGACCCTTCACCAGAGGTGCTACCCCTCTCCGGACACCCCATACAATGGCAATATTAGGGTGGTTTTAATGGGAGCTGGCAATTTTCCGGGTATTGACTGGGCACGCATAGTACAAAGGCAAACAAGAGAAAATCTGCAGATGCTGAAAATCCAAGCAACACACGTGGAATGCTGGAAGAGCTTTTTTTTTGTAATTTATTTTTTTATTGGTTCATCATCAAACAAACATTTCCATGAGATGTAGTTCAGACATTGTTCATATATATCATATAATCATATATATCACAAATCTCCACAAAGTATTTATCTGAGGTATACACTTTTAGAAAAGAGTGGAAAGAAAAAACAAGCAAAAGGAAAAAACTATGTACAAGTAGGGGGTGATTTTTTTTACAACATATTCATTGATTTGTGAGAATAAAATCAGGCCTAAGAGACATTATGTAGTTAAACTATTTTTCCCAATATGAATCAAATTGTTCCAGCTTATGATTAACAGATGCTGTTACCTTCTCCATTTTGTAAATGTCCATTGTAATTTCCATCCATGTATTTAAAGTTGGGCTCTCCTGTGATAACCATTTCCTAGTAAGAGTCTTTTTACCAGCCACCAACAGTATATTCATTAAATATTTATCTCTTCTCAAAACATATGGTCTTACTCTCTAAGGGTATTTCACATTTAAAGGTGTCTTGTAGGGCATTGTGTATCCCCCTCCAATAGTCTTTGATAACAGGGCAGTCCCAAAAAATATAATAATGATTTGCATTTTGATTTCCACAATTTCTCCAGCAAACAGGGAGATTACTATCATAATGGGATTTCTGAGAGGGTGTAATAAAATATCTTATCAAGTTTTTCCATCCAAACTCCCTCCATTTCTGTGAACTGGTACACTACCATTGGTATCTCCATTTTGTTGTCCATTCTTCCTCAGATATAATTATCCCTCCTTCCTTCTCTCATTTTGTTTTAATGTATGAAGTCAAATGTGTTTTAAGATTTGACAACCCCTTATACACGTTTGAAATTATTCTACTACCATTATCTGAATTATATGCTTTTCTAAATAGCTCTATCAAGCATGTATTTGCCTTGGTTACATTTTTAAGCATCTTATTAACATATTGTTGCATCTGTAAATACTGATAAAAGTCTTGTTTTTCTAATGTGTTTCTGTTTAAGCATTTCAAAACTGAACAGTGCTCCTTCTTTCATTATGTTGCAAAGAACTGTTATTCCTTTAACTGTCCAGTCCTTAAATCTAGCATCCAATTTATTTGGTGTAAAATCCGAGTCATATGCACACCATTGAAGAATTGCAATATCTCAATAAAAGATTATATTCTTTTATAGTAGTTTTCCATATTTTAAGAGTCAATTTTACCCATGGGTTATCAATAGTATTTATATAACTTTGCAGGTTGTTATCAGCCAAAATTGCTTGTATGGGTATGGGAAGTACCCGCTCCTCAATGTTTTTCCATTGAGCATCATATGATGGGTTACACCAACATATCACAGCTCTCAACTGTACTGCAAAATAATAATCTCTAAGAGAAGGTAGGCCTCATCCCTCTTTTTCCTTTGCTAATTGCAAAGTTTTGAGATGAACTCTAGGCCTTTTACCCTGTCAAATATACCTTGATAACATCTTGTTCCATTCATTGAATTGATTTTGATTAATCGCTATTGGTAGGGTCTGAAAGAGATATAACAGTCTGGGCAGTATATTCATTTCAGTAGACTCAATCCTTGAACTGAGACTGAAAAAAGGAATCAGGTTCCATCTTGCCATATCTTCCTTAATTTTTTATATAAAGGCTGATAATTACATTCTGATAATTTTGCCAAATCTTTTGGCATAATAATGCCCAAATATCTGAAAGACTCTGTGTGCCATGCCCAGGGATATCTACTTTCAATTTCTCTTGGTGGGCTATTCTAATATGAAAGTAATTGGGTTTTATCTATGTTGATCTTGTATCCTGATAATTGATCATATTATTCAAAGGATTGCATCAATTTAGGTAAAGAGTATGTTGGTTGCCCTAGATAGATCAAAATGTCATCCGCATAACAAGCCAATTTATGCTCTGTCCCTTTAATAGTAATTCCCCTGATATCTTCATTTTGTCTGATGTATTGAGCTAATGGTTCCAGATATAATACGAAGAGTAGTGGTGACCATGCACAACCCTGTCTCGTGCCCCTTTCTAGGGTAAGACTATTTGATAACTATCCATTGATTTTAATCCTAGCAGTAGGGTTGTCATATAGTGTCTGTATAGTTTTAATAATTGTGTCTTGGAAACCAAATGTATGTAAAACTCTCTAAAGGAAATTCCAATTAACCAAATCAAATGTCTTTTCAGCGTCCATACTTATCACTATTGCTTCAATTTTATTTTTTTGTATATGTTCCATAATATGAAGTGTCCTTCGTATATTGTCTTGTGTTTGGTGTTGTGGTATAAAACCTGTCTAATCATTACGTATCAGTATGGGTAGAAACTCTTCTAATCGTTTGGCCATGATGGAGATAAATACTCTATAATCTACATTAATAACGGATATTGGTCTAAATGACCCGCATTCCATTTTATCCTTGCCTTCTTTTGATATAGCTGAGATTATCGCCTCCTTCCAACTGGGTGGCATTTGTGCCTTTTTTTAGAGCCCAGTTCAGTGTGGGGGGTAAAACAGGAATTAACTCATTTTTGAATTCTTTGTACCACTCTGCCGTATACCCATCTGATCCTGGTGATTTGCCTACTAATTGCAGCTTTTAATTCAACTTTAGTTATGTCAGCAGTCATCCTTCTATTTCGTTCTTCGCTTAAAGTGGGCAACTATAGAGAATTCAAGAAGGTGTCAATTTGGGTTATGCTTCCCCGTGGAACTTTGGAATATAGAGTTTTGTAAAACACTTCAAAAGCTTCTTGAATTTCACTTAGTTTATTTTTTTTTATCATTTTCGTTCTTGGGTCCCTAATTCTATGAATTGTATTTTCTGCTATCTTTTTTTCAGTTTCCACGCCAGTATTTTCATAGATTTTGATCCACTTTCACAATGTCTGTTTCAGAAACATTAGATTTTTCCTGATTTCTTGCGTAGCCAAATTATTAATTTAATTCCTAATTTTTTTTAATTTCCCCTAATGTATCCTGTGCCAAATTCAATTTGTGTTTTTCTCTAGTTCCTTCAGCCTATTTTGTAATTCCTCTAACATTTTATTCCTTATTTTTTTCTTATATGAAAATATCGCTATAATTTTCTCTCTGAAGGCTGTCTTAAAATGGTATCCCATAAAATGGGAGGTGAAACCTCTCCATTACCATACAATTCTAAGTTCAGACCAATTTCTTTTTTAATTTGTTCCTTAAAGTATGGATCATTGAGTAGACTTGAATTTAGTTTCCAAATAGTATTCCTTGGTTGCAGGTCAAAATCAACAGATAAATATATAGGTACACAGTCACTTACATCTATTGTCCCAATTCTATGGAAAAGAGTAAACAGTCAATATTTTGGGCCGAGACCTTTCATCAGTACAAAGGGCCTGGATGGGGTGGAATTAGTGTGTTACATTTAAGACAGTTCCTTCATGCAATATATAGAGAAATAGAATCAGGAAAGAGCAATACTGAACCACCTCTTAGGGTTTGCAGATGGAGGGACAGTGAGATGAGGGATTAAGGAAGGAGGGAAAGTGAGATGAAAGATTGAGTGTGAAGAGGAATGGGGAGATGAGGGATTGAGTGTGGAGAGAGTGGGAGACAAGTGATTGAGGGAACAAGGAAGGCCAAATAACCAAATTGGGAGTACTTTGGCTCTAGTGGCCACAATTCTATCAGTTTTAAAATAACTATGGAGAAACAATTTTATCTGTTAAAGTCTTGAACTGGAGTAGGATCAACTCTGAGGGCATTAGACAGGATCTATAGTCTTGTGCAAAAGTCTTAGGCACAGATGTATAGCTAGGGTGACCAAAACCTTTGCACAGTACTGTAAGGAGTTTGTATGTTCTCCCCATGAATGCATGGGGTTCCACCTGCAGTCCAAAGATGTATCGGTTGGTAGGTTACTGTGTCATTGTAAATTGTCCTGTGATCAGGCTAGGGTTAAACTGGGGGAATGCTGGGCAGTGTGGCTCAAAGGGCTGGGAGGGCCTTTTCCACACTGTATCTCAATGAATAGATAAAGTACTGTATTTCCCAACATGGGGCAACAAGCGAGTTTGTAAATCTGGCAGGAGAAAAAGTTGTTGGGGATGGTGAGGGTGGAGCACTACAGGAGGGGTGTGGGACAGGTGGCGGAGAAGGAGTGCCAGGGGTAGGGGGGCATGTGTGGGTGCAGACACCAGGCAAGGTCATTTGATTACTTATTCTTACGCAATGTCTCTGGTGTTTCCCACTCCCTCCCATCATCCTTCCCCTTTCCCCAACCAAGATTCACCTCTCCCTGCCCCCTTCTCACTCTCAGTCCACAATAGGGACTCACATCAGAATCAGATTTATCATCACTAACATATGTCAGAAAATTTGTTTTTATTTTTGCAGCAGTTAGTATAGTGCATAAAATTAATACAGTACTATGCAAAAGTCTTATATGTCTTATATGTATATATAGAGCTATATATATACCCAAGACTCTTGTTCAGTACTGTAGCAACTCTATTTAAAGGCAAAGGAACAGATGGTAAGTTCAAAGTTCAAAGTAAAATTTATTATCAAAGTATATACATGCCACCACTACAACCCTGAGATTGTTTTTCTGCAGGCATATTTAGAGAATCTATAGAACTGTAAACAGGATCTATAAGCTATAAACAAACTGCAAATGCAGATATAAATAATTGGAAATAAATAATAAAATACAAGAGTTCTTAAATGAGTGTAGCTATCCCCTTTTGTTCAAGAGCCTGATGGCTGAGGGGTGGTAACTGTTCTTGAACCTGGTGTTGAGAGTCCTGATGCTCCTGTACCTTCTACCTGATGGCAGCAGTGAGAAAAGAGCATGGCCTGGGGGTTGAGGGTCTTTGATGACGGGTGCTGCTTTTCTGTGGCAATATTTCACAGAGATGTGCTGAATGGTTGAGAGGGCTTTACCCATGATGTACTGGGCTGAGAGATGACAAGAGATACTGAGGCTCCAGTCCATAAAAAGGAAGCATGCATTGTTTTCAGGCAGCAGGGTACAACCAGTATAAAAAGCTCAAGAACAGGCTTAAAAGGGAAATCAGGAGGTCAAAAAGAGAGTATGTGATGAGTTTTGTAGGCAATGTTAAAGATTTGAGGTTCTTCAGTTATATTAACAGTAACAATAGACAATAGGTGCCGAAGTAGACTATTTGGCACATGTGATATATGAGAGAGCAAAATTCAACTCCTGAAAAGAGGAGCCAGGTGAAAAGTGTAAACACCTTCATCACTGCGTTGTATGCCCTATCAGACAGCTGTGTATATGGCAATCTGAGAGATGAGCTCAATTTATTTTCTTATCCAAGGAACAATAAAGGTGATAAAGTTAATTAGTTTATTGAACATAGTTAATATCAGCTTATTGGGGGGGGGGGAAACAATTTATTGGAGGTGGGTAATCATTCCAGGATAGGTTGAGCCATGGAGAGAGCACTGGATATTCATAAAGAAGGCATGAGAGCAATAATTCAACACCTTAGAAATATTCAATCACTCAGGAAATTTCTGCAGAGGTTGGCATACTGAAACAAATGTCTATTTTTAAATATCAGAGTGTTTAGGAGAGGAAGCATGGATCCAGTTTGTTGTCTAGATCATGATGTGACGTGGTCTCAGTTGAACAGAGAAAGTGTAGGAGCAGTCTTTTCTGATGTAGAGAAAACATGATATGATATCGTATGTTTTCTCTACATCAGAAAAGACTGCTCCTCTTCCTCTCCTAAACACACACTGATATTTTAAAATCCCCATTTGTTTCAATGTAGATGTCAATGTCAATCTCTTATTTAGAGCCCCGTGAAAATCACCCAACTAAACAGCTTTTAGGTCCATGCTGGGAAAAGGAAGGAAAGGAAATGAGAAGTTTTGCACGGACTATGGAAGGAAAAGCAGAAAGGACAGGAATTAGTAATAAGGCAGTGAGCACCATGGTGACTCCATGGCTGAGGTGGATCAATTCCAAGTTTAGTTGTCATTCAACCATACACATGAATACAACCAAACAAAACAATGTTCCTCCAGGGTCAAGGTACAAAACACAGTACCAACAGTCCCACATAACACACAGCATGTTCAGCACCATATAATTACAATAGCAGAATAACATACAGTCACAAAAAATAATATTGTCCAAGTCCCTAATTCAGGGGTGGCCAACCTTTTACATTCCATGTGTCAATTTTTTCACGCATGAGTTCATCAGATGCACTATACCTTAATGAGACTTTTAGCAAATACATTTTGTCTTCTTTTGATTTCTTCATTTTTCTTGATCACATATTCTTTCCGTATCTCAGACCCAAGCACTAACTTCAGTTTTCCTTCTATTTCAGTCTGATGTTGTGTTTTATAGTGTTTATTAAGATCATGTCTTCTATTATGTGAGAAAGTGTTTTCACAAACAATGCACAAAGGTTTTCCTGATGGACCCGCTATAAATAAGAACTAATTTCCCCACTGTTCATTTAATTCACACTTACTATCATTTTCTGCTTTTCTTTTGCTCATTTTCTGTTGCATAGTGATGGGTAACTGAATGTAAAAACAAGGCTTAATTTTCAAAAAACTGCAAATGTTCACAAAGGACGAACAAAGCACAACCCCATAGCGCATGAGTGTCAATTGTAAACTGACTGGCAAAAACCTGCAACGCACCACTGGTGCAGACCCATTTCTAGCTCTAAGCTACTTGAATTCCTGTTATAGAATTTTTTTTCTACAAATCGGTTTTGGTTAATACTTTTTGCATGAGTAGGCTTATTTTTTTTTATTATCACTGGGGTGCAATGTGCCACTTCTAATCATCCAATGCGGCACTTTTGGTGCATGCGCCATAGGTTGGCCATCCCTGCGCTAACTGGTATGACTGTAGAGTGACAACACAATACGTAAGAAGTCCAGCTCCATCGCCTTCCAGCAACTCGCCAGTGGGATAGACCTGCAGAACTTAATGTTCTTAATATCCAGCAGTGTATTGTGATCGTAAAAAAGATGTCAATTACACCTTTGTTTGGACTCAAAGAGGCTGCATAACCATGCGCGCTCCTATCTCGTCAGTAAGAAAGCCCCCTCACCACCCACTCCCCAGGAACAGATATTCAATCTGGCCACAGCTGATATGAAGAAGATTCTAGACAGAGTCAACACACTCAAAGTTGCAGGGCCTGACAACATACCTGGCTGTGTGCTTAAAGACTATGTAGCCCAGCTAGTAGAAATTCTCAATGACACCTTCAACATCTCCCTAGATCAGACCACGGTCCCCATAGGCTTCAAGACCACCTCCATCATCCCAATGCACAAGAGTGGACTGTACCCTGCCAAAATGACTATTGTCCCTTGGTAGTGACTTCAATAATTATGAAGAGCTTCGACTGGCTGGTCATGAACTGCATTAAATCCAGCCTTCCCAATATGTTGGAACCCTACCAGTTTCTATATCACCCATATTGGTCCACGATGATTCCATAGCCTCTGCCCTTTACATAGTCTGTCCTACCTGGACAATAGTGTCTCCTATGTCAGAATGCTCTTCATTGTCTACAATCCTGCTTTCGACACAATCACTACCCAGAAGCTGGTGGAAAAGTTGCCCATCTTGGGTCTCAACGCTTTCCTCTGTATCTGGATCTCGGACTTCCTAACAGAGACCACAGACAGTCCATATTAGCAGGGACATCTCCGGCTCCATCATGCTGAGCACCAGCACCCACCAAGGCTGTGTGCTCAGTCTGCTCTATTCACTTTGCTGATGCACGACTGTACTGCCAAGTCCAATTCTAACCACATCATTAAGTTCACTGACACAACAGTGGTTGGCCTCACCAATAACAATGATGAAACTGCATACAGGGAGGAGGTAGAGCGGCTTGTGGACTGGTGTAAACACAATAACCCGAGTCTCAATGTGGACAAGACTAAAGAGATGATTGTGGACTTCAGGCAAGTGCAGGTTGACTACTCCCTATGGCACATCAACAACTCCTCCAGGGAGAAAGTCAGGAGCACCAAGTTACTTGATGTGCACATTACTGATCTCATCTGGTCCCTCAACTCCGTCTTTTTAGTCAAGAGAGCACAGCAACGCCTCCACTTCCTGAGGAAATTGAGGCAAGCAGCCTCACTAATTTTATTCTAATAGTGCCAGTAACATTATACTGTCTTAAATAAACATTCACCTCGCACTGTATGTCAACCTGTCACTCAGCGTGAATATTATTTTATGATTGATGACTGTGTACTGTGTTTTGCACCTTGACCCCAGAGGAATAACATTTTATTTAGCTGTATGCATGTATATGGTTGAAGACAATAAACTTAAACTAAGGTGAAGAATGTGCCTGTCCAAGGTTTATAGATTGTGATGCTGATGTCCACAGTGGCTCATGGATCCTAGCTTTGAGCTGTCAAATCACTTCCTTATCTCCCACTTTTCTGTTTTCCATGGCCTTTTGTCTATTAGATTCCTCCTTCTCCAGCCCTGTATCTCTTTCACCAATCAACTTCCCAGATCTTTACCCCTTCCTCTCCCGGTTTATCTCTCTCCTCTCCTCCCCTCACCTTTTATCTCTACTCATCGTTTTTCTCCAGTCCTGCTGAAGGGTCTCAGCCTATAACGTCGACTGTACTCTTTTCCATTGATGTGCCTGACCTGTTGAGTTCCTCCAGCATTTTGTTTGTGATGCTTGGATTTCCAGCATCTGCAGATTTTCTCTTGTTTTGTGTATGTTGCTTTGGATTTTAAGTAACTGCAGGATTTCTTGCACTTTGGAAACAGATCATTGTTTCTAAATTGTGACTGTGATCAAAGTCACCAGAGAGACACTGAACCTGGTGATATAGAAGTCTTTATTCATCATCGCATCAGATCAACCTAAAGTAAAACCTCAACTCAATGTTGGTGTTTGTGAATTATGTACATTTCCATCAATTACATTATCCTGCATAGCATCCCCTCCCCCCACACCTCAGAGCTCACGAAAACAACCATTGTGAGCCGGTCTGGAGTTTGGACGAGCCACCTGGCTCAGGTCCTGTGTTCTATGATTGCAGGAAGCTTAGGTGCCTCTGGCTTGTCCAGAGGTGTGTTGACAAGCTCATGGTCATATCATGACCCCAGGGACATGGGAACGGAATCCTCGAAATCTTGGTGGGCCAGTTTAAGGCAAATTACTGAAATACATTCAGGTTTATTCTTCCTATCCATGATAAAAATCTTTTCTCCCTGTTCCAAAACATAAGGGAGCCAAAGGGGATGCTGGTATACATCATGGTGGATGAAAACAAACGAGGTGGAATGTAGGTCAACAGGAACCCAAGAGTGTCATGTTGGAGGTAGGAGTAACTGAAAAGGAATAGATTTTTCTGAGGAGGGTGGAGAGGACAACAAAGGGGTCTTGGTATCAGGGCTGACATCCCCTTGCCTGTATATCAACTTAACCTTGCAGTTGCCAGCTTTTCTGGGTCCAGTCCATGAGCGCAGGCCAAGGATTGGCAGACTACTTGTAGGAATATGGTGCTCAGCCCTATGTTTTGTGACTGTAGTAGAGATTGTGGGTTTGGTGAGGTTTGGGAATTCACCCAGCAGTCAACTAAACTCACATGCAGTGGTGCATGCACTGGACAGAGTCATGGGGAACTTACTGGGGGAGCAGAGTAACGACCCAAAGTCCTTGACATCCACAAGTCGGCAGTTCTTAAGATCAACTAATTGTCCTTGGGCACACAGGAAACCTGCACCGAGCAAAGGTCTAGCTGCTTTAGTCAGGAAAAAGTCTCATGTGTAATGTTGCCCATTGAAGTAGAGCGTCACTTGTTGTGTCCTGTAAGTCTGCATCTTGCTGCCGTTGGTGACCTCCAGCGAGGTTCACTTCTCTTTGCTCTCTCATCCATAGGTGATGCTGACAGCACCCTCTCTTGAGCACCCATGTCACATAGGAAGTGTCATCCTGAAAGAGTGTTCATAATGAACAGTAGACGACCCTAGCAGTTGGAACCCACAGTGTTCACAGACCACTGATGTCGCAATGCACTGGCACTAGAAACATAGAAAAGCTACAGCATAATACAGGCCCTTCAGCCCACAGTGCTGTGCTGAACATGTACTTACTTTAGAAATTACCAAGGGCTACCCATAGCCCTCTATTTTACCTATCCATTTACCTATCCAGGAGTCTCTTAAAAGGCCCTATCATATCCGCCTCCTCCGCCATCGCCGGCAGCCCATTCCACTCACTCACCACTCTCTGTGTAAAAATCTTAACCTTGACTTTTCCTCTATACCTACTTCCAAGCACCTTAAAACTGTGCCCTCTTGTGATAGCCATTTCAGCCTTGGGAAACAGCCTCTGACTATCCAAACGATCAATGCCTCTCATCATCTTAAACACCTCTATCAGGTCACCTCTCATCCTCCGTCGCTCCAAGGGGAAAAGGCCGAGTTCCTACAACCTAATCTCATAAGGCATGTTCCCCAATCCAGGCAACATCTTTGTAAGTCTCCTCTGCACCCTTTCTGTACCTTCCACATCCTTCCTGTAGTGAAGTGACCAGAACTGAACACAGTACTCCCAAGTGGAGTCTGACCAGGGCCCTATATAACTGCAACATTACATCTCAGCTCTTAAAATCAATCCCATGGTTTATGAAGGCTAATGCACTTTACGCCTTCTTAACCACGGAGTCAACCTGCACAGCAGCTTTGAGTGTCCTGTGGACTCACACCCCAAGATCCCTCTGATCCTCCACACTGTCAAGAGTTTTACCATTAATACTATATTCTGCCATCATATTTGACCTACAAAATTGAACCACTTTACACTGTTACGGATTCAGCAACAATAAATATATAAGTGAAAAAACATTTATTAGACACTGAAAAACAAACCCCAAAAGTAAACAAACAACTAACATAACCGGAAGTCAGCTGCTGTACGGCAGCTTAAACAGTTCTTAAAGGGATAAAGCGAAAACAGTTCTTAAAGTGATGTTGCAAAAACAGTTCTTCAAAGTAGTACTGCGAAAGTTCAAAATGCTTACAGTCCATTAAAAGAGAGACTTTTTTAGACAATTTAAATTCTCTTTCTCGTCGTGTTTCTGCGGTTCCCAGTCGAACTATACTTTTCCCCGAGAATTTACGAAGATGAAAATGAAACGGCTTAAAGGCACTGACCTTTCCTTGATGAAACTGTACCCAACTCTTTCTGCTCTTATTGCAGGGGCTAACACAGGCATAGCCAACAAATTCCTTCCGAATGAGGATCAAACAAGGTCGAACCTGTTTCATCCTTGAAATCGACTTTCCTTGACCCTTTAGCTCCAGAACTCCAATCTTCACTCTCCACTGACTTTTAACTGGCAATATTGTAACGAAACTGCCGGCAATGACCTCTTAAACTTTAGGCAGAAAATAAAACTCCACCTTTCAATGAAACTGCATCATAATATTGGACCATGCAGTAGCATGGAGACAAAATGGAAATCCAGCCATGAACTGCCCCTCCTCAGGGAGGGGTCCTCCTTTTATACCCTGTTTAAGAAAAACTGTCACATGACCTCTACTGGCGGGAAAATGACATCATTCCACCATCACAAGACCATTACCTTAGGTCCAGTATAGCTTCAACACTACTGTCACGTGACAAGTACAAGATACCCACGGGTACGTAACAACACTTATCTGGGCTGAACTCCATCTGCCACTTCTCAGCCCAGTTTTTCATCCTAATAATGTCCTGCTGTAACCTCTGACAGCCCTCCACACTATCCACAACACCTCCAACCTTTATGTCATTAGCAAGTTTACTAACCCATCCCTCCATTTCCACATCCAGATTACTTATAACAATCATGAAGAATAGGGGTCCTAAAACAGCTCCCTGAGGCACTCCACTGGTCACTGACCTCCATGCAGAATATAGACAATAGACAATAGGTGCAGAAGTAGACTATTCAGCCCTTCGAACCTGCACCGCCATTCTGAGATCATGGCTGACTATCAATACCCGGTTCCTGCCTTGTCCCCATATCTCTTGATTCCCCTATCCATAAGATACCTATCTAGCTCCTTCTTGAAAGCATCCAGAGAATTGGCCTCTACTGCCTTCCGAGGCAGTGCATTCCAGGCCCCCACAACTCTCTGGGAAAAGAAGTTTTTCCTTCACTCTGTCCTAAATGACCTACCCCTTATTCTCAAACCATGCTGGACTCTCCCAGCATCTGGAACATATTTCCTGCCTCTATCTTGTCCAATCCCTTAATAATCTTATATGTTGCAATCAGATCCCCTCTCAATCTCCTTAATTCCAGCGTGTACAAGCCCAGTCTCTCTAACCTCTCTGCGTAAGACAGTCCGGACATCCCAGGAATTAACCTCGTGAATCTACGCTGCACTTCCTCTACAGCCAGGATGTCCTTCCTTAACCCTGGAGACCAAAACTGTACACAATACTCCAGGTGTGGTCTCACCAGGGCCCTGTACAAATGCAAAAGAATTTCATTGCTCTTGTATTCAATTCCCTTTGTAATTAGTTCCCTTTCCATTAGCCTTCTTCACTGCCTGCTGCACTTGCTCATTCACCTTCAGTGACTGATGAACAAGGACTCCTAGATCTCTTTGTATTTCTCCCTTACCCAACTCTACACCGTTCAGATAATAACCTGCCTTCCTGTTCTTACTCCCAAAGTGGATAACCTCACACTTATTCACATTAAACATCATCTGCCAAGTATCTGCCCACTCACTCAGCCTATCCAAGTCACCCTGAATTCTCCTAACATCCTCATCGCATGTCACACTGCCACCCAGCTTAGTATCATCAGCAAACTTACTGATGTTATTCTCAATGCCTTCATCTAAATTGTTTATGTAAATCGTAAACAGCTGTGGTCCCAATACCGAGCCCTGTGGCACCCCACTAGTCACCACCTGCCATTCCGAGAAACACCCATTCACCGTTACCCTTTGCTTTCTATCTGCCAACCAGTTTTCTATCCATGTCAATAATATCTTCCCCCCAATGCCATGAGCTCTGATTTTACCCACTAATCTCTTATGTGGGACCTTATCAAATGCCTTCTGAAAATCGAGGTACACTACATCCACTGGATCTCCCTTGTCTAACCTCCTGGTTACATCCTCGAAAAACTCCAATAAATTAGTCAAGCATGATTTGCCCTTGGTAAATCCATGCTGTCTCAGCCCAATCCTATCACTGCTATCTAGATATACCACTATTTCATCCTTAATAATGGACTCTAGCATCTTCCCTACTACTGATGTTAGGCTGACAGGATGATAGTTCTCTGTTTTCTCCCTCCCTCCTTTCTTAAAAAGTGGGATAACATTAACCATTCTCCAATCCTCAGGAACTGATCCTGAATCTAAGGAATATTGGAAAATGATTACCAATGCATCCGCAATTTCCAGGGTCACCGCCTTTAGTACCCTAGGATGCAGACCATCTGGACCTGGGGATTTGTCAGCCTTCAGTCCCATCAGTCTACTCATCACCGTTTCCTTCCTAATGTCAATCTGTTTCATTTCCTCTGTTACCCTATTGTCCTTGGCCCATCCATACATCTGGGAGATTGCTTGTGTCTTTCCTAGTGAAGACAGATCTAAAGTACTTATTAAATTCTTCTGCCATTTCTCTGTTTCCCATAACAATTTCACCCAACTCATTCTTCAAGGGCCCAACATTGTTCTTAACTATCTTCTTTCTCTTCACATACCTAAAAAAACTTTTGCTATCCTCCTTTATATTCCTGGCTAGCTTGCGTTCATACCTCATTTTTTCTCCCCGTATTGCCTTTTTAGTTAAGCTCTGTTGTTCCTTAAAAATTTCCCAATCATCCGTCCTCCCACTCACCTTAGCTCTGTCATACTTCCTTTTTTTTAAATGCTATGCAATCTCTGACTTCCTTTGTCAACCACTGTGGCTCCTTTCCCCCCCTTTGAATCCTTCCTTCTCCGGGGGATGAACTGATTTTGCACCTTGTGCATTATTCCCAAGAATACCTGCCATTGCTGTTCCACTGTCTTTTCTGCTAGGATATCTGTCCAGTTAACTTTGGCCAGCACCGCCCTCTTGGCTCCATAGTCTCCCCTGTTCAACTGCAACACTGACACCTCCGATCTGCCCTTATCCTTCACAAATTGCAGATAAAAACTTAACATATTATGGTCACTTCCTCCTAATGGCTCCTTTACTTCAAGATCACTTATCAAATCCTATTCATTACACAACACTAAATCCAGAATAGCCTTGTCCCTGGTCAGCTCTCGTACAAGCTGTTCCAAGAACTCATCCTGTAGGCACTCTACAAACTCCCTATCCTGGGGTCCAGCACCAACCTGATTCTCCCAGTTCACCTGCATGTTGAAATCCCCCATAATTACTGTGACATTACCTTTGCCACATGCCAATGTTAACTCTCTATTCAACTTGTATCATCAACTTGATACTTCAACCCAATATCCATGCTACTGTTTGGGGGCCTGTAGACAACACCCATTAGGATCTTTTTGCCCTTACTGTTCCTCAGTTGTATCCACACAGACTCTACTTCTCCTGATCCTATGTCCCACCTTGCAAAGGACTGAATCTCATTCCTCACCAATAGGGCCACCCCACCCCCTCTGCCCACATCCCTACGATAGCACGTATACCCTTGTACATTCATTTCCCAGGTCTGATCTCCCTGCAGCCATGTCTCTGTTATCTCAACAATATCATAAAGAAAATTTTCACACCTGAGCTTCAAGCTCATCCGCCTTATCTCTGACACTTTGTGCATTCAGATATAGAATTTTTAGCCTATTTCTCCTCTCTCTGTTTGAATTGCCTATTGTGCTTAACCCAGCTCCCCGAACTCCCAACAGGCTATACGCCCCTTGAATTTTGTTGTCCTTCCTAAATTTATTTATTATTTCTGCACATTTAACTCCATGTTCCATCAGACCATCCCTCTGTACATGTGTCCTCCTTATCACTTGTTCCGCCTCACCTTTCTCTACTACACACTTAATATTCCAGAACTGTGTAGTCCCCATCTGTCCTTTATTCTTCATCTCGCTATCCTCTCTCGCATTCTGGGTCCCTGCCCCCTGCAAATTTAGACTCCCCCCCCCCCCCGAGAAGCACTAGCAAACTTTCCTGCAAGAATGTTAGTACCGCTCCAGTTCAGGTGTAAACTGTCCCATTGGAACAGATCCCACCTTCCCTGGAACAAAGCCCAATTATCTACAAACCTGAAGCCCTCCCTCCTGCACCATCCTCTCAGCCACGTATTAATCTGTATAATCCTTTTGTTCCTTGCCTCACTCGCACATGGCACAGGTAGCAATCCTGAGATTGTTACCCTGGAGGTCCTGCCCTTCAGCTTCACACCTAACTCCCTGAACTCATTACGCAGGACCCCCTCACTCATCCTACCCACGTCGTTGGTCCCTACATGGACCACAACATCTGGGTTCTTGCCCTCCCTCTCGATGATAACCTGCACCCAATCTGAGATGTCCTGGACCCCAGCACCAGGGAGGCAACATACCATCCGAGACTCCCGATCTTCCCCACAAAATCTCCTATCCGCCCCCCTGACTATAGAATCCCCTATCACTGCTGTTCTCTTCTCTTCCCTCCTCCCCTTCCTAGTCGAGGGTCCAAGCTCAGTGCCAGAGACAGGACCACTGCAATATGACCCATCTACAACCACCCTTTGCATTCTGTGGGCAAGCCAGTTCTGGATCCCCTTGGAACCCATGCCTCCTTACTTTCCCAATAAGCTTTGCATGGGGCACCTTATCAAGTGCCTTTCTGAAATCCATATACACTACATCTACTGCTCTACCTTCATCAATGTGTTTAGTCACATCCTCAAAAAATTCACTCTGGCTCATAAGGCATGACCTGTCTTTAACAAAGCCATGCTGACTATTCCTAATCATATTATGCCTTCCCTCTGTGGATCTCTTCCATTAACTTACCAACCACTGAAGTAAGACTCACTGGTCTATAATTTCCTGGGCTATCATTACTCCCTTTCTTGAATAAGGGAAGAACATTTGCAACCCTCCAATCCTCTAGAACCTCTCCCATCCCCACTGATGATGCAAAGATCATCGCCAGAGGCTCAGCAATCTCCTCCCTTGCCTCCCATAGTAGCCTGGGTACATCTCATCCAGTCCCAGTGACTTATCCAACTTGATGCTTTCCAAAAGCTCCAGCACATCCTCTTTTTTAATGTCTGCATGCTTGAGCTTTTCAGTCTGCTGTAACTGATCCCTACAATCACCAAGATCCTTTTCCATAGTGAATACTGAAACAGTATCTCCTCCAGTTCCATACACACTTTTCCACTGTCATACTTGATTGGCCCTATTCTCTCACTTCTTCTCCTCTTGATCTTCACATACTTTAGAATGACTTGGGGTTTTCCTTAATCCTGCTCACCAAGGCCTTCTCATGGCCCTTTCTGGTCTCCTAATTTCATTCTTAAGCTGTTTCCTGCTAACCTTAAAATTTTCTAGATCTTTATCATTACCAAGTGTTTTGTATCTTCCTTAAGCTTTTCTTTTCTTTTTGATTTGATTTTCAACAGCCTTTGTACACCACGGTTCCTGTACCCTACCATCCTACCCCTATCTCATTGGAATGTACCTATGCAGAACGCCACGCAAATATCCCCTGAACATTTGCTACATTTCTGCCGTAAATTTCCCTGAGAACATCTGTTCCCAATTATGCTTCCAAGTTCCTGCCTGATACTTCATACTTCCTCTTACTCCAATTAAATGCTTTCTAAACGTGTCTGTTCCTATCCCTCTCCGGTGCTATGGTAAAGGAGATAGAATTGTGATCACTATCTCTAAAAAGCTCTCCCACTGAGAGATCTGACACCTGACCAGGTTCATTTCCCAATACCAGATCAAATACAGCTTCTCCTCTTGTAGGCTTATCTACATATTGTGTCAAGAAACTTTCCTGAACACACTTAACAAACTCCACCCCATCTAAATGCCTTGTTCTAGGGAGATGCCAATCAATATTTGGGAAATTACAATCTCCCACCACAACAACCCTGCTATTATTACACCTTTGCATAATCTGTCTCCTTATCTGCTCCTCGATGTCCCTGTTACTATTGGGTGGTCTATAAAAAACAGCCAAAAGAGTTATTGACCCCTTCCTTTTTCTAACTTCCACCCACATTCACTCAGTAGACAACCCCTCCATGACTTCCTCCTTTTCTGCAGCTGTGATGCTATCTCTGATCAGCAGTGCCACACTCCCACCTCTTTTGCCTCCCCTCCTGTCCTTTCTGAAATGTCTAAAGCCTGGCACTTATGTAACAATTTCTGCCCCTGGGCCATCCAAGTCTCTGAAATGGCCACAAAGTCATAGCTCCAAGTACTGATTCACATTCTAAGCTCATCCACTTTGTTCACGATGCTTCTTGCACTACAATAGACACATCTCAAACCATCAGTCTGAGTGTATCCCTTCTCTATCACCTGCCTGTCCTCCCTCTCCAAGCTTTCACTACATTCTCTATATTTCTTTATATCTCACTGTCAAAGCTGCAAGGCTGCTGGCATTTCTTAGTGTTCAAACCAAAGCGAGCGTGGTAAGCACAGTGGCCCAGCATATTGGCAGTTTGCAGGCTCCTTACTTTGGGGGCTTTGCTGACCGGGATATTGAGGCAGGGAAAGGAGGAGGAATGATTCATCACTGCCTGGCTGAGTGTGGACTATCAGCCATTTTAGCAAGCTCCTAAATTTTGCAATGTTTTAGCAATATGAGGATTGGTTTGTGTTCCCTCATCTTACCTTTCCTGAAGTCCTCGGTCCGTACAGGCCAAGGCCCAACTAGTGGAGTGGTGCCGCAGCAACAACCTGCCACTCAATATCAGTAAGACAAAAGAGCTGATTGTGGACTTCAGGAAGGGTAAGATGAAGGAACACATACCAATCCTCATAGAGGGATCAGAAGTGCAGAGAGTGAGCAGTTTCAAGTCCTTTCTTTTTCAATCTTTTTATTGAATTTTTTGAAAATAGATACATAACAGTCATGATAATACAAAGACATAATAATACAATGATTACATTGTGAACACGAAGAAATCTGCAGATGCTGGAAATCCAAACAACACACTACTACTGTCTTAGAAACTACTGTCAAGATGAATCCACACTCAGGTTGGAGGAACAACACCTTATATACCGGCTGGGTAGCCTCCAACCTGATGGCATGAACATTGACTTCTCTAACTTCCATTAATGCCCCCCTCCCCTTCTTACCCCATCCCTGACATATTTAGTTGTTTGTTTTTTCTCTCTCTCTGCCCATCACCCTGCCTGTTCTCCATCTCCCTCTGGTGCTCCCCTCCTCCCCCTTTCTTTCTCCCAAGGCCTCCCGTCCCATGATCCTTTCCCTTCTCCAGCTCTGTATCACTTTCGCCAATCACTTTCCAGCTCTTGGCTTCATCCCACCCCCTCTGGTCTTCTCCTATCATTTCGCATTTCCCCCTCCCCCCACTGCTTTCAAATCTCTTAGTATCTCTCCATTTAGTTGGTCCTGATGGAAGGTCTCAGCTTGAAACATCAACAGTGCTTCTCCTTATAGATTCTGCCAGGCCTGCTGTGTTCCACTAGCATTTTGTGTGGATTACATTGTTGGCAGTTAACACATGAGTAAAAACTATAGGTAACAGCATATAATAGACCTCCCAAACCCTAAATATAAACAGGATACCAGAAAAAAATAATAAAAAGTTGGAATAAAAACCCCAAATTTAAAAAAAACACGATATACTAAACTAAACGCAACTAAACCTAAACTAGAAAAAGCAAGCTGGGCTGTTCTATTGCATCAAAAAAAATTATTAGTGTCATCAACTCCGCTCCTCTACTCAAATTAATGGATAATATAAAGGAATCAGAAAAGGTCAAATTACATTCTGTGAAAGTATTGAATAAAAGGCCTCCAAATTTAACCAAGGAATCAAAGGTACCACTTCTAATTTTTCTAAATTTAAACAGAATATGGTTTGAGAAAACCATTGAGATGTCGTTGAAGGATTTATCTCTTTCCAATTTAATGAAATAGATCTTCCAGCCATTAAAGTAGCAAATGCAATCATCCACTGAGCTGAAGAGGGCAGATCAATCATTGGTAAGCCAAAAAATTGCAGTTACACGGTGAGGTTGTAAATCAATATTCAAAACTGCAGAGAATGTATCAAAAATATCTTTCCAAAATTTTTCCAAAAGAGGGCAAGACCAAATCATATGAGTCAGAGAGGCTACCTCAGAGTGACATCAATCACAAATCGGAATTATATGTGAGTAAAAACAAGCTGATTTATCTTTAGACACATGGGCCCTATATACCACTTTAAATTGAATCAACATCTGTCTCGCACACATAGAAGAAAAATTAACTAATTGAAAAATTTTTCCCATTTCTCTAAAGGTAAAGAAAGTTGAAGTTCCTTCTCCCATTCATTTTTAATTTTATCAGATATATCTGGCTGTATATTCATGATCAAATCATAAATGATTGCAATTAAACCCTTTTGATAGGGGTTTAAGCCTAAAAATTTTTCCACGATATCAGTTGGATATGAAATCGGAAAAGTAGGTAACACCATATTTAAAAAATCTCTGATCTGTAAGTATCTAAAAAAATGGGATCTGGGCAAATTATATTTATTAGACAATTGTTCAAAAGACATAAAACAATTATCCAAAAATAAATCATGAAAACATATTATACCTTTTGTTTTCCAAATCAGAAAGTCTTGATCCATGAAAGAAGGTTGAAAGAAAAAATTAGATACAATAGGACTTGATAAAATAAATTTATTCAAGCCAAAAAATGTATGAAACTGAAACCATACCCAAAATGTGTATTTAATTATTGGATTAACCATTTGTTTATTCAATTTAGAAAAAAAACCAAGGGAAGCGAAGTCCCTAAAATGGAAGTCAATGAAGATCCTTGTATAGAATTACATTCAAGATGAACCCATTGTGGACTGAATTTACTATCCACATCTTGTGTCCAAAATATTATATATCGAATATTAATTGCCCAATAATAAAATTTTAAATTCGGCAGTGCCAGGCCACCGTTTCTTCTAGATTTCTGTAAGTATTTTTTTACTTAGCCTAGGATTTTTATTTTGCCTAATATATGACAAAATTTTAGAATCAATAGTATCGAAAAAGGAATAAGGAATACAGATTTGTACTGCTTGGAAAAGATATAAAAATTTAGGTAAGATAATCATTTTAGTAGCATTGATTTGACCAATCAATGATATAGACAGTAAGGACCATTGAGTAAGTGAGAGTATAAAGAAAGTATAGTAGAAAAGGATTTTAAAAATTCTGCTGTATAACCATCTGGGCCAGGTGCTTTACCTGAATTTATCGAAGAAATAGCATCTTTTATTTCTTGTTCCATAATAGGAGAATCTAATACTAAATGCTCATTAGGTGATAATTTTGGAACATTCAATTTCCTTAAGAATACATGCATTATAGTAGGGTCATCAGAAGATTATGATTGATATAAGGAGGTATAAAATTCTTGAAATGATTTGGTTATCTCAACATGATCAACCGTCAAAGTTCCATCTTGTTTACAAATTTTAATAATCTGACGTTTAACCAAATTAGTTAAAAGTAAACTATGCTTCATTTGAAATTCAACTTTTTTTATATAAAGCTCCTGACTAGGAGCAATAGAGTATATCTTGTCAATTGCTTTAATCTTATCAACTAACATACAAATCTCATTATTAATTCATTTTTTCAGTCCTGCAGAATATGAGATAATCTGTCCACGGATGTATGCTTTAAAAGTCTCCCATAGTACCCCGCTGGAAATTTTGTCCATTGAGTTTGTTGAAAGGAAAAAATAAATCTGTTCCTTGATGAAATTCACAAAGTCCGAGTCATGTAATAGTACAGAATTAAATCGCCATTGACCAAAACTAGAAGGCATATCCATTAGTTTAATAGAAAGTTTCAGTGGCGCATAGTCAGAAATGACAATGGAATCATAATTACAGTCAGTAACGGAGGGAATTAGATGAGAGTCAATAAAAAGTAGTCAATTCATGAATAACTATGATAAACATGAGAAATGAATGAAAACTCTTTTTCCTTTGGACATAGAAACCTCCAGATTTCTGGAATCCCTAAATCAAGTATAAAGGAATTAATAAAGGTAGCAGATTTATTCGGAAGTGCCTGATTAGTCTTAAATCTATCCATTGAAAGATTTCAACAACAATTAAAATTTCTTCCCATTATCAGCATATAGTCATTTAAATTGGGAAAGGATGTGAATAAGTGTTTAAAAAATTCAGGATAATCAGTATTCAGAGCATAAACATTAACCATAGCCACTTTTTTATTACAGAGATTACCAAAAATCTACCATTCAAATCCGAAATTGTTTTGTAATGAACAAATGAAATAGACGAATCTATAAAGATAGAAACGCCTCTCACTTTAGCCTGGGAATTCGAATGGTATTGTTGATCCTTCCAAAACCTGAGAAAACACTGATTGTCCTCTTTCCTCACATGAGTTTCTTGTACAAATATGATCTGGGCATTCAGTCTTCAGAATACCTTGAAATTTTTTTTTGTTTAATCGGATGATTTAAACCGTTTGTATTCCATGAAACAAAATTAATAATCTTATCCATCATAGTAAGACCAGTAATATGGTACAGAAAGGATTAACCAGAATACAAACTCATGAACTTGGAAGAGGAAAAAAAGTTTAAAGAGGAACCAGAAGTTACGACATAACAGACATTTTAGTAGTTTCAAAATAGCCCAGGTGAAAAAAATCTAATCTAAAAAGAAAGAAACCACCTCTTCCCACTCACAAAGATCTGGAGATAGGCCAGAGATTGGCCAAAAGATAAGCTAAGACTAAGTCCATCCCCGTCTCTCCTGATGGCAGTCCAAAAGATAAACATTCATAAAGAAAAGCTACCCATAATTCAACAAATATATGATGAATATTGTAAAAAAAAAGCAAGAAAACTACCTTTATTTTTTAGAAAAGGTTTAAATCATGGAACAGAGTATGAAGATACTAGTATTTCAGAAAAAAGAGAAAGCAAGCACCAGTTCAGGTTGTTAATTATTATTTTCAAGCATGAACAATTGAAGGTGATGCAGCAGGAAGATAAGGTCTTATGAGAAGAACAAGCAGAACGACATCTTAAAATGTAAAAGAAGAGAAAATGTAACTCCATTCAAGAAAAAAAGAAATTGAACACCAAAACTTCTACTAAATAATTTCAAAAAATAAAAATGCATAATCCCAAAATGTAACAGCAAAGTTAACCTAGAAATACTAAAAATATCTACAGTACAAGCCAAAAAGGAGAACCCACACATAAACAATTAAAAATGTCACAGCAAGAAAATAAAGTCTTATGGGAAGAAGAAAGCAAAACGACAGCTTGAAATGTAAAAATAAAGGGAGCGAATGTATCTCCATCCCAAAAAAAGAAATCAAACACCAAAACATCTACTAAATAGTTTCAAAAAGTAAAAAAAACAGAATCCCAAAAGAGAACAGAAAAGTTGATCTAAAAATAGTAAAAAAAAAGCTACAGTACAAACCAGAAAAGGGAACCCTCACATTCTAACTGACCCAATCAATAAGCTGATAAATAGCTTAGAGATTTAAGTAAAAACCAAAAAAAAAAAAAATTGGAATCTAAGTCAGGTCATATTAGAAGAAGTTTGCTGGTCAAGAAATTTTTGAGCTTCATTTAATGTCTTGAAGAGACAACAGGAATTATCAGAGAGAACGATCCTCAAATGCGCATTGAAAAGTAGAGCTGGTTTGAAACCCATACGAAAATATTCCGATATCAGAGGTTTAAATGCCATTGGTTCCTTCAGAACCTCAGGGCTAAAATCTTCAACAAAGCGAAATTTGAAATCTTTAAATTCAAACATGCCTTTCCACCAAACGAAGTGAATCAGACATTCCTTTGATATGAACATAATGGAAACAAATGATCACTGGCCGTGGATGAGAGGACTTTGGATGTAATGAGTGGTGGACACGGTCGATTAGTGAAGGGTCATCCAGGACTTCTTTGCCAAACACGTCAAATAAAAATTGAGAAAAGAACTTAATAGGATCACCCTCTCAACATCTTCAGGAAGCCCAATTATCCGTAGATTCTGTCTTCGAGATCGATTTTCAAGGTCGGTAACTTTAGATTTATAATGAACCAGTTGTTGAGACATCAAAGCTAAATTTTGTTCCAAAATTGCAATTTTTCGGTCTCTTTGTCGAGCACCCTCGTCAAGTTGTGAAATTATTGCTTGCTGCAGTTCAACTTCACGTTTAAGCGATCTAACATTATCCTGGATCGTCTCTAAAACTCCTTCAAATATGGAAAATTTTTGAGCAAGTTTATCATCTATAAGTTTCCACATCGCTTCAACAGTTAATGGAGCCTGCTTAAATTGTTTAGAATCACCATCTCTTTTTCCATTTGGATCCGAATCTTTCCCGTTTTTTGCTTCTCATGATCTGGTATTCATTTCCAGCAAATTAAAGTCGTCCAAAAGTGTATCTATAACATAAACTTTTTGGTATAGGTATAAAAGAGAGTAAATAAGAGTGGCTACAGATAATAAAAGTAAAGGGACAGAGCAAAGCCAGATTAGACCTCACTCCATGAGAGCCACCAGGACACCTCCACAGTTTCAAATCCAGCAGCAAAATTAAGATGACTGGTATATTTTGGATCTACGAACCTACTGAGTGTTTACACACATCTCGGTACAGCCATCGTTGACAAGGCCAGCATTTAGTATCTATCCCGACATCCAGTGATAGTTCATGCAGTAGTACTGTATTTGCATCTCTCAGTCATAGGGTTGTGGGTTCAGATCCCAGTCAAGAATAGTATTGAAGGAATGCTGCTCAGCTGTCTTTGGGTAAGTTCTGAGACCAAACTTCTCTCTCAATAACAAAATAATACAAAGCAATGTAAAGGTTGCAAAATGTGGGGCAGTAAGTCATGCCCAGTAGGCCAGACTGTGCTAATCAGGGGAGAAATATTACACTATTATCACAAATGGGTGACCAACAGCAGAAACAGCCAGTTCTCATACAAACAGATTGGCTGAAGTTTTAGATTTGATATTGTGTCCAGAAGTTTGAATATGTCTAGGCATCAGGAGAGGTGCTAATCCTGAAATTAATGTTCAAGCTTGTTATAGCAGTTGCAGGGGGCTACAACAGGTCGATGTTAGAGAGGGAGTGGAAATACAGACTGATGTCAGAGGCAGAATGGTGATGGAGAATTAAAGAGGCTGGCAACAGATGTCAGGGAATGTAGGAAAGGGCTTGACCAAAATGTAGAGCTGCAGAGACAATTAGCAGTGAGCAATAACTTTAATAATCAACTGCAAAATAACAAGCCACAAGGGGCCTCAAGACAAGAGAGAACAAATACTTAACACAACAAGGCAACTGCAGGCTAGGAGTAACTTGTTGAAGCTGGCTGGATTGTGGGTGAGAGCTTCATTTAAATAGGCAGCAGGTGATGAATTGGAAATAAGTAGCAGTCGACTCCTGTTAGCTGGGTTCAGAGTAGACAACAGGAAGCTCAAAGTTTCCCCAGTGGACTGAGCAAAGCAATCAAATCTGTGTGTGGTTTCTACAATGTCAGGGAGGCTGCATTGTGAGTCTACAGGATTGGAAAAAGTATGAGTCCATGGGTACTCTACCTGAAAGGACTGTCTAGTCCCTGGGTAGTGGGAAGACAAGAGGTAAAAGGACACATGCAATCAGACAATAAAGAAGTGGTGTGGATGGTGGGGATAGAAAAGTGAATTAAGGAGCTACAAAGGGAGCAGTTCCTTCAGTATGTTGAAAGTTATGGTTATGGTTATAACAATATATATATACATAACAACCATATATGGTTATATGGTTGTTATATGGAAAGTTGGTGGGGGAGGGGGGGAGAAGCTATGACTGTTGGTGGAATCTCATTGAACCAGGCAGAACTTGCAAGTCATGACCCAATGATTGTGAAGGCTGGTGAGGTAGAAGATGAGGATCAGGGGAATTCTATCTTTTTCTCTGTCCAGGAGAAGGGTGGGGAGGGGGGGGGGTGAACATAGTGTAGGGAATAGATGACATGTGATCAAGGACTCTATGGTAGAGAGAAAACTATGGGCATGAAAGAGTATGACACCTCAGAGACATCATGTGGGAAATCTCATCACTGGAGCAAACACAACATGGGCACTGTCTATAATTCTCACTACTTTGATAAAGCATGATCAAAGACTCCACCCAACCCAAACATTCTCTCTTCTCCCCCTCCCATCAGGCAGAAGATATAACAGCACCACCAGTTTCAATGACAGCTTCTACCCTCCAGGTATAGACTACTGAATGGTTTCCAAGTATGATAACATGGACTCCTGACCTCAAAATTTGAATTGCACCGAATTGTTTATCTGTGCTGTACTTTCTTGGAATCAGAATCAGGTTTAATATCATTGGCATACAATATATTGTATATTATTGTTTTGCAACAGCAGTGTATTGCAATACATATTTTTTAAAAAATAGAAATTACAATAGGAAGTATATATAAAAAAGATTGAATTAACTAAGTAGTGCAAAAAGACAGGAGGAAAAATAGTGAGGTAGAATTCACAGTTTTCTTGTCCTTTCAGAAATCCGATTGCAGAGGGAACAAAGCTGTTCCTGAAACATCGAGTGTGTGACTTCAGGGCTGCTTACTGGTAGCAAGGAGAAGAGACCGTGTACTGGGCAATGGGGAGGCTCATGCTCATGATGGAGGTGGCTGAGTTTGCAACTTCTTGAAGCTTTTCCTGATTCTGTCTACACCAGACTGTAGTACAGCCAGTTAGAATGCTCTCCATGGCACATCTATAGAAATGTGCGAGAACCTTCAGTGACATACCAAATATCTTCAAACTCCGAATGAAATATAGCCACTGCTGTGCCTTCTTTGTAATTGTTGGGCCTAGGGTAGATCTTAAGAGATGTTGACACTCAGGAACTTGAAACTGTTCACCATTTCCACTGCTGGTCCCTTGATGAGCACTGGTGTGTATTTTCTCAGCTTTGCCTTCCTGAAGTCCACAATCAATTCCTTGACCTTACTGAAGTTGAGTGCAAGACACCACTCAATCAGCTGACCCATCTCACTTCTGTATGCCTCCTTGTCACCATCTGAAATTCTGTAAACTATAGCTATACCATCAGCAAATTTATAGGCAGCATTTGAATAGTGCCTAGCCACTCAATTGTGAATATAGAGAGTAGAGCAGTATAGCCCATCCTTGAGGTGCCCCAATTTTAATTATCAGCAAGGTGGAGATATTATTTCTGATCCATACAGACTGTGATCTCCCGGTGAAAATGTCAAGGATCCAGTCGCAGAGAGGGGTACAAAGGTTCAGGTTTTGTAACTGTTACACTTTATTCTGCATCATTTTATTGTTCTACCTCGTTCTACCTCAATGGACTATGTAATGAATTTTCCCGTATGGACAGCACACAGGACATGCTTTTCACTGTCCATCGGTACATGTGATGATAATAAACTAAAGTTCCTCCCTTGATGGAGGTGGAGGAATTGAAAGAATGGAATTTAGTTGTTGCTGGAGACTGAGTAAACATGGAATGAATCACTTATCTCAGATTACCCAATCTCTGCACCAACTAGACAACATTTACCCTAAAATAATAGCAATCACAACATTTAGGTATAGAAACAGAAAGTGCTGGAACTATTCAGCAGGATAGGAAACATTTGTAGAGAGAGAGTTAAGGTTTCTGAAAAATATCAGGACATTTAGGTTGCTGGTAAGTTCTGTCTAAATTTATGGCCAACGGTGATCTCCAAGATGTCAATGGTGAAGGATTCAGTGGTAATTATGTGAAAAAGTCAAGGAGAGATGGTTAGTTTTGCTTCTGTTAGAATGGTCATTTATCTAACATGGACAAGTTCACTCAAAATGTACATTCTAGGTCTGAATGTTATCAGCTCTTCCTTATGAGGGAAAGGAAATGCACAGACCAAGGAACATGCCATGACATAACACACAAATTGCTGGAGTAACTCAGCAGATCAGGCAGCAACCACAGGGTGGAATTGAGGGGGGGAAGAAACAGTCAGTAGTTTGGGCTGAGACCTTTCATCAAGGCATTTCAACAGAGTGGGAAATAAATAATAGGACACCATAATTCAGCATATACATGTAAAACCTCTTGTTACCGGGCTTCTCTAGAGATGTGGCTCATTAACCCCTCACTAACAGCCACCGGACTCAGCAGTGTGAAAACCACCTTTTTCATACTCCATACATCTAGGGTAGATATGACCTGGCTCCCATCAAATCTGTGAGTTTGGAGCGTCTCACCCACCCGAACCCTGATTCGTGTGAATACTGTGTAACTTACTGCTCCCATGCAATCGCCTGACAGCAAGACATAACAGACCATACACTGCATACAATTATAAAGAAACTATATTTATGAATGTTAGCTTAACCAAACAGTTATTAAAGAAAATAAAGAAAAAAAAGGAAGATCATAATTAAACAGTTAAGTGTGCACAGGCTGGAGCTCAAATCTTCCAAAAGCTGTTATGTTATGTCCAATATACTCATAGCATCAACTCCTATTCACCGATCTGCAGCAGAATTCCCCCTCTTGGGCTCCATCGAATCATGCATTCCTGCTGGATTCTTATGGCCAGTTTTCTTGAGCTTCTTCCCTCCCCATCCCCTGCCAAAAAAGACCTCGACTCACCTTAGTTTCCATCAGAAAACCTCTTCCTCAGCTTTCTCTGGAACCTTCTCCTGGTTTCACCACCCTGATTGGATGACACAACACTCCTAAGCATCCCTTATCTTTAACAGTAATTCAAACACTACCAGCAGAACACACTGCTTTTACAGAAAGCCATACAACATTAGCAGGAAAATCTTTGTCATGGAGTTACACATCAAAGGAAAAATTAATGAACTTCGAATGTTAGTAGGAAGTGGTTAAACTGCTATCTTGTTAGAAATGGTCAGGCTCTGAACTAATTAAGTGTTGTGAATGTTACATCCCAGCCTGAATCTGAATGTTACCTAGTTCTTGCTGCATATGGAAACCCAGTGCTTCATGCATTTAATTAAATTCAAATACCAAATAACTTTATTAATAATTACAGTGGTCACTATAATGGCAAGCATAAAATGCAAATAGCTTCCCTTTGATAATTGAAATGAACAACAAATATTCCCAGTAGAAGAGCAGATTTAATTGACCATTTGTCTAATTGCTATTCAAATGATCTTGTTTTGTGAACAATGGCTATTTAATTTGTCTACATAATTTCTGATTCTGTTGAAATGTTAATCGTGTTGCTGCCTGACTACTCAGTATTTCCATCATTTATATTTCTACATCAAAGTTTGAAGAAAATGTATTATTAAAGTGAGGTAGTATACAATATGTCAGCATGTATGACTTTGAGACTCATTTTCTTGCAGGCTTTCACAGAAGAACAAAAAAAACAATACGGTCAATGAAAAGCTACACACAAATGACATTGACAACCAATGTATAAAAGAAGACAAGCTGTGGAAATAAAATAATAATAAATCTGTTCAGAGTGATTGAATTTTAATGAGCTGGTTCGGGAGCCTGATGGTTGGACTGATCCTGAACCTGGTGATGTGAGTCTTGAGGCTCCTGTACCTCTTTCCTGGTGGCATCAACAAGAAGAGAGACAAGTCTGGATGATGGGGGTCCTTGATTATGCTATTTTGTGGCGATGCTCCTTGTAAAAGGCACTGGTGTTTCATTTCCAGGCCTTGATGCAACCAGTCAGGATACTGATACAGTGCACTCTCCACATAGGGATTTGTCAAAGTTTTAGACAACATGCTGAATCAGTGCAAACTTTTAGGAAATCAGAGGCACTGTTGCACCTCCTTTGTGATGGCGCTTACCTGCTGGTCCTAGAGTAGATCCTTGGACACAATAACACCTAGGAATTTAAAATTACTGACTCTCTCCATGTCCCATAATGATGACTGATTCATGGACCTCTGATTTCTTCTTCTTGTAGCCAATAATCATCTGTTTGGTTTTACTGACTTTGAGTGAGAGGTTGTGGTGGCATCATTCAATTAGATTTTCAATCTCCTTCCTATATGCTGATTCGTCGCCACCTTAGATCCAGCCAACAAAAGTGGTGACACCCACAAATCTGGCATTGGAGATGTGCTCAGCCACACATTCATAGGCATCAAGCAAGTAGAGGAGGAGTTAAGCTCACAGATCCGTGGTGCACCTGTGCTGATGGTGACTGTGGAGATATTGTTGTTACTCCATACTGACTGGAGTCTGTAATTGAAGGAATCGAGGATCAAGTTACACAGGGACGTATCGGTCTTGGAGCGTCATGATTAGTTTTGAGGGGATGATAGTGGTGTATGCAGAGCTGTAGTTGTTGTAGATCATCCTAATGTATACATCTTCATTGCTGAGATGTTACATCTTTGAGTGAAGAGCCAATGAAAATGTACGTGCTGTTCACCTGCTGTGATGGTAGGTGCGTGCACTGCTGAGGACCTGCGACTCCGCCTTCAGAACAGGTGAGAAGGCAGCTCTAACAGTGAGGGCCAAACTGTCCCGAGCCATCAGAGGGGCAAAGTGTGCACACACCCAGCTAATCCACAGCCACTTCCAGGACAGCAGCAACACACAGCGCATGTGAAGGGCATCCAGGACATCACCAATTACAAGACAACATCACCTGACTGTGCAGGTGATACCTCCCTCCCAAATGCGCTGAATAACTTCTACGCCTGGTTTGAGGTGGAAAATGGCGTGGCGGTGAGCAAGTCCACCCCTCCTACAAATGACCAGGTGCCGTGTCTCACGGTGGCCGATGTGAGAAGAACCCTGTGCAGGGTCAACCCACGGAGGGCTGCTGGACCAGACAACATCCCTGGTAGAGTGCTCAGAGGATGTGCAGACCAGCTAGCAGATGTTCTCACTGACATCTTCAACATCTCCCTGAGCAGCGCCACTGTGCCAATGTGCATCAAGGCCGTCACTATCGTCCCCGTGCCGAAGAAGTCTTCAGTATCCTGCCTAAATGACTACAATGTTGCACTTACATCCATCATCATGAAGTGTTTCGAGAAGCTCGTCATGAAGCATATCAAGACCCTGCTGCTCCCCTCACTGGACCCCCTGCAGTTTGCATACCGTCCCAACCGCTCAACAGATGATGCCATTGCCACCACCCTCCACCTGGCCCTAACCCACCTGGACAAAAAAGACACATACGTTTGGATGCTGTTCATAGACTTCAGTTCAACATTCAACACAATCATCCCTCAGAAACTGATTGGAAAGCTGAGCCTACTGGGCCTGAACACCTCCCTCTGCAACTGGATCCTAGACTTCCTGACTGGGAGACCTCAGTCAGTCTGGATCAGGAGCAGCATCTCCAACACCATCACACTGAGCACGGGGGGCTCCCCAGTGCTGTGTGCTCAATCCACTGCTGTTCACTCTGCTGACCCACGACTGTGCTGCAACACACAGCTCGAACCACATCATCAAGTTCGCCGATGACACGACCATGGTGGGTCTCATTAGCAAGAATGATGGGTCAGCTTACAGAGAGGAGGTGCAGTGGCTAACAGACTGGTGTCTCTGAATGTGAACAAAACAAAAGAGATGGTTGTTGACTTCGGGAGGGCACAGAGCAACCACTCCCTGCTGAACATCGATGGCTCCTCGGTAGAGATCGTAAAGAACACCAAATTTCGGTGTTCACCTGGCAGAGAATCTCACCTGGTCCCTCAACATCAGCTCCATAGCAAAGAAAGCCCAGCAGCGTCTCTACTTTCTGCGAAGGCTGAGGAAAGTCCCTCCCACCCCCCCATCCTCATCACATTCTGCAGGGGTTGTATTGAGAGCACCCTGAGCAGCTGCATCACTGCCTGGTTCGGAAATTGCACCATCTCGGATCGCAAGATCCTGCAGCGGATAGTGAGGTCAGCTGAGAAGATCATCGGGGTCTCTCTTTCCGCCATTACGGACATTTACACTACACGCTGCATCCGCAAAGGAAACAGCATTATGAAGGACCCCATGCACCCCTCATATAAACTCTTCTCCCTCCTGCCGTCTGGGAAAAGGCACCGAAACCAATACCCAGAGCCTGGACTGACACCTTGCCCTATTGTCATGTTTATTATTTATTGTAATGCCTGCACTGTTTTTGTGCACTTTATGCAGTCCTGTATAGGTCTGTAGTCTAGTGTAGCTTTCTCTGTGTTGTTTTTTTTACTTAGTTCAGTCTAATTTTTGTACTGTGTCATGTAACACCATGGTCCTGAAAAACGTCGTCTCATTTTTACTATGTACTGTACCAGTAGTTATGGTCAAAATGACAATAAAAGTGACTTGACTTGAGGTCACAACAGGTCAAGAGCACATGCCATTTGTTGACATGTCACTCCTTGGGCAAGAATTAATATGCTTCATGACCAACCTCTCAAAGCATTTCATCACAGCGCATGTAAGTGTTACAGGACGATATTCATTTCAGAGTAGTTACCCCTAAGACTTTACTGAAAAATATAAGATATTCTTGTATCTCCCTCTCTTTTCTTAGAACCATCCCTTCCTGTACTATAATGCATACACATTTACAGTGAGATACGGCGGACGTGGTAAATGTGATCTGATATGGGGGAGATTCAATATTATTTCCAGTACGCAAGTGTACAGGAGAATGTAATCATTGTTACTGTGGATCCGATCCAGGTTATACAATGCACACTAAGATAAAGAACATAATAGTAAACCGACACACAATAAATATAAATACATAAGATAGCTTATATACATAGATTGATGGTATGTACATAAAGTGATGCTAGGCACAGGAGGGTCTGTACATAAGATGACTCTAAGTGATAATAATAAGGCAGTGGTGGTTAGGGGTGTGGAGGGTTGGTGGAGGTGTTGATTGGCTTTACTGCTTGAGAAAAGTAACTGTTTTTGAGTCTGGTGGTCCTGGCGTGGATGTTACGTTGCCTCCTCTCTGATGGGAGTGAGACAAGCAGTTCATGTGCTGGATGGGTGGGATCCTATATGACACTGCTGGCATTTTTCTGGCACCTTTCTGCATCTATGTCCTTGATAGCGGGCAGGCTGGTGCCATTGATGTGTTGATTAGTTTTGACTAGCCATTGGAAAGCCATCCTGTGATTCAGCATGTTAGGATACTTCCTACTGTACATCTGTAGAAGATTGTGAGGCTCTTTAGCCTTTTCAGAAAATAGAGGTGTAGGTGAGATTTCTTGATTATGTAGGATGTGTTCTGCGACCGTGAGTGATTGTGCAAGATGTGCACTCCCAGGAGTTTGAAACTGCTCACAGTTTCCACAGCTGTGCCATTGGTGTAAGGAGAGGTTTGAATTCCCCATAAGTTAATAATCATCTCCTTTATCTTGTTCACATTAAGTATGAGGCTACTTGCAAGGCCTCAAGATTTTCCACCTCCTCTCTGTAGGCTATCTCTTCAATGTTGGTGATGAGCTCCACCACTGCCGTGTCATCCCAAACCTGACAGTGTTTGGCTGTGCAGGCATGTGGAGCAGAGAATACGGTGGTGGGCAAAGCACACATCCATGTTCAGGATGATGGTGAGAGAAGAGGAGTTGTGCATCCTGGCTATCTGAGGCCTGTTGGTTAGTGCAAAGTTCCAAGTTCAAAGCAAATTTATTATCAGAGTACATATATGTCACCATATACAACCCTGAGAGTCATTTTCTTGTGGGCATACTCAGTAAGTTGAATAGCCATAATAGAAATAATGAAAGACTGCACCAATAGGACAGACAACAAGCACTCAAAAGACAACAAATTTTGCAAAGACAAAAAGTAATAAATAAATAAATAACTAGATAAACAAACAAACAAACAGCAAGAACATGAGATAATGTGTCCTTAAAATTGATTCCTTAGATTGTAGGGCAACTGTAGTTAAGTGAAGTTATCCCCCTCTGGTTCAAAAGCCTGATGGTTGAGGGGTAATAACTGTTCCTGAACCTGGTGGTGTGAGTCCTAAGGCTCTCGTACCTTCTTCCCAATGGCAGCAGTGAAAAGAGAGCATGACGTAGGTGAATTGAATTGACTTTATTTCTTACATCCTTCACATACACGAGGAGTAAAAATCTTTATGTTACATCCCCGTCTAAATGTTCAATGTGCAATCTTAGTAATTTATAAAAATTTATAATAAATAGAACAGTCATCAGTCTGATGGCCTGGTGGAAGAAGCCTGTTGGTCCTGGCTTTTATGCTGCTGTACCGTTTCCTAGATGGTAACAGCTGGAATAGATTGTGATTAAGGTGACTTGGGTCCCCAATGATCCTTCAGGACCTTTTTACACACCTGTCATTATAAATGTCTTGAATCATGGGAAGTTCACAACTACAGATGTGCTGGGCAGTCCGCACCATTCTCTGTAGAGTCTTGTGATTAAGGGAGGTACAGTTCCCATCCCAGGCAGTGATGCAGCCAGTCTGGATGTTCTCAATTGTGCCTCTGTAGAAAGTTCTTAGGACCTGGGGGCCCATACCAAACTTCCTCAACTGTCTGAGATGAAAAGAGGCGATGTTGTGCCTTTTTCACCATCACAGTTGGTGTGTACAAACCACATGAAGCCCTCAGTGGTGTGGATGCTGAGGAACTTAAAGCTGTTTACCCTCTCAACCCCAGATCCATTGATGTCAATAGAGGTTAGCCTGTCTCCATTCCTCCTGTAGTCCACAACCAGCTCCTTTGTTTTTGCGACATTGAGGGAGAGGTTGTTTTCTTAACACCACTGTGTCAGAGAGATGCCTTCTTCCCTGTAGGTTACTGTTATGTTACTTCTGTTTAAACGTACTGGGGTTAACAATGAAGAATCATATTCTGGAAGAATTAGAGAACTTTTATTTACAGTAATAAACAAACATGTCTTAACCCAGCCATGTGCTGGAACATTCTGGCAATCCCATGCATGCTCAGTGCTCTGTCCAATCATGTACTGGCACATCATTGCATGTGATATCACCAGTTTTGAGATCTTGTGTTTCCTTGTTTTTTTTTAATATGTTTTGTCTCGTCTACATCCATTAACTGAATCTCTGAAGTTGGGTCTTTCTTGAGGTCTTTGCGATTTCTTCTTACCACTGCTCCCTCTTCTGTTTGGACCATGTATGATCTGGGTTGTACTTTTTCAAGTACTGTAGCTTCCTGTGTCCATGTGTTCACTTTGTCTTGTATCCTCATTTCATCTCCTTGGTGCAGTTCAGGTAATGGACGAGAATGTCTATCAAAGTATGTTTTCTGCTTTGCTTTGTGTTCATCCTTCCATCTTTTCACTTGTTCACCTTCCTCTGTTCTCAGAAGGCATTGGCAGATTGGATCTCAAACGTCGTCCCTCAAGAGCTGAGCAGGCGAAAATCCACATTCAAGTGAAGTACTTCGGTAGGCTAACAAGGCTTTATAAAAATCACTTACACTATATTTTGCTTTGTGCATCAGTTTCTTGACAATTCCTACACATTTCTCAACTAATCCATTAGACCAGGGGTTCCCAACCTGGGGTGCCCGCACCCCCAGGGGGTGCAAGATGGAATTTCAGGGGATGCAACAAAGAGTGGCATGTGTCCTTGAGCCAGTGTGCCTTGACAAGTGGTAGTAACGTTTGTCCCAAGCACACTCCAGTCTCCCGCTGCCTGAGTCAGCGTTGAGGATTCTCATCAGTGTTACCTGGGAGTGACACCTCAGAGTTGAGGATTCTCATCAGTGTTACCTGGGAGTTACACCTCAGAGTTGAGGATTCTCATCAGTGTTACCTGGGAGTTACACCTCAGAGTTGAGGATTCTCATCAGTGTTACCTGGGAGTTACACCTCAGAGTTGAGGAGTCTCATCAGTGTTACCTGGGAGTTACACCTCAGAGTTGAGGATTCTCATCAGTGTTACCTGGGAGTTACACCTCAGAGTTGAGGAGTCTCATCAGTGTTATCTGGGAGTCACACCTCAGAGTTGAGGAGTCTCATCAGTGTTATCTGGGAGTCACACCTCAGAGTTGAGGATTCTCATCAGTGTTCCCTGGGAGTTACACCTCAGAATTGAGGATTCTCATCAGTGTTACCTGGGAGTTACACCTCAGAGTTGAGGATTCTCATCAGTGTTACCTGGGAGTCACACCTCAGAGATGAGGATTCTCATCAGTGTTACCTGGGAGTTACACCTCAGAGTTGAGGAGTCTCATCAGTGCTACCTGGGAGTTACACCTCAGAGTTGAGGAGTCTCATCAGTGCTACCTGGGAGTTACACCTCAGAGTTGAGGAGTCTCATCAGTGCTACCTGGGAGTTACACCTCAGAGTTGAGGAGTCTCATCAGTGCTACCTGGGAGTTACACCTCAGAGTTGAGGATTCTCATCAGTGTTACCTGGGAGTTACACCTCAGAGTTGAGGAGTCTCATCAGTGTTACCTGGGAGTTACACCTCAGAGTTGAGGATTCTCATCAGTGTTACCTGGGAGTCACACCTCAGAGTTGAGGATTCTCATCAGTGTTACCTGGGAGTTACACCTCAGAGTTGAGGATTCTCATCAGTGTTACCTGGGAGTTACACCTCAGAGTTGAGGAGTCTCATCAGTGTTACCTGGGAGTTACACCTCAGAGTTGAGGATTCTCATCAGTGTTACCTGGGAGTCACACCTCAGAGTTGAGGATTCTCATCAGTGTTACCTGGGAGTTACACCTCAGAGTTGAGGAGTCTCATGGAAATTCAGGGGAATTTCAGGAATTTCAGGGGAATGTTAGCTAGAAGGTTACATCTCAGAGTTAAAAATCATCTCATAATGCCAAATCTTTATACATCCCGAATCAACCATTGAGTAACGACTTCGCCTTAAAACCAAACCCGCAGACAGTAAGTAAATTATTCAATTATAAAATTTTAAAAAGCCGCATTTTGTTAAAAAGCAGCTGAAGTCATTCATTCGTATTTGTCTCAATGTATTAAAGAAGTTTTTGAATTTCAAAGGTTTTTTTTTTCTCTTAAAAGGTTTTTTCTTGAATTGTTGATAATTTTGAATTGTGTTAGTTGAGGAGGTATCATGGTTAGCACTTTGAATCGTGTGATGGGAGTTCATATCTCCGGTAATCGTCAGAACTAGGCATGTAAATTCAGTAGAGATTAGCCTAATAAGTCGCTTCGTGTCCCTGTAGCATTTCCACCTGACGACTTAGCTTGGCGTAACCGCAGATATTGTCGTAATATAGTATTCGTAAGCATATTTCTCACGATACTTTGTTATAGACGTGTCTGATTGCGTAAAGCAGTCATCCCTGACTTAGATAGTTTTCCTCATATTAGCTCATAGTTTTCCCTTTACCCTTAATGCTTCATTAACCCTGCGTCATGTCAAAAAGAAGGAAATGGAATGAAGACTATGTGTACTTTAGTTTCACTTGCACAACAGGAAATGATAGCTTGCAAAAACCCCAGTGCATTCTTTGTAGCATTGTGTTTTCCAACTCAAATCTGAAGCCATCCAAGTTTCAAGAGCACTTCAAGAACAAGCATGGTGGAGCTGATGTTGAAGGACATGATTTTGGGTCATTGAAAATCAAAAGAGCTTGGTTTGAGTCACAAGGAACTCTTCTAAAATTAGGTTTCATTTCTGATAAAAAACCAATACTTCCTGCTTCATACCAACTGGCATAAAAAGTGGCCAAATCCAAGAAGCCCCATACAAATTGTGGAAGATCTTATCAAGCCATGTGCACTGGAAATGGCAACAACTATCCTGGGCAAAGAAGCAAGAAAAAAAATTTGAACAGGTGCCCATATCAAATATTGTCATTCACAACCGAATCAGTGATTTGAGTGAAGATATTTTGGACCAAGTCATCTCAGGTGTCAGAGCTAGTCCTCTTAAAATCTCTATTCAGTTGGATGAGTCAACTGATGTCTCCAGTTGTAGTCAACTCATCACAGTAGTGAGGTATGTCAATGATGGTGCTGTGAAGGAATTTTTCCTGTTTTGTAAAGATCTGAAAACAAACACAACTGCAAAGGATGTGATGCAGCTGGTGAAAGACTTATTTGCCAAACATGATTTAGATATCAAAGTCATTGGTTCTGTGTGCATTGACAGGGCACCTGCAATGCTTGGAAATAAATCTGGATTTTCTACATTGATGAAAAAGGAGATTCCAGACTTGCAAGTTACCCATTGTTTTCTTCATCGGCATGTTTTGACATCAAAAACTTTGACTCAAAATTTGAAGAAAGTCCTTGATACTTGTGTGAAGATCATCAACTGGATCAGAAGGCGTGCTTTGAACCATCGCATCTTCAAATCACTTTGTGAGGATCTGGGAAGTGAGCATTAAGTTTTGCTTTTCCACACAGAAGTCCGTTGGTTGTCTTGAGGACAAGCTTTAACCCGCTTCTTTGAACTGCGGGAAGAAATCAAAGTTTTTCTGGAGGAGCGTGAATGTGATCTGGTTGGGGCAATGGAATCACAGGAATTCGCCCAAGTGCTGGCTTACTTAGCTGACATTTTCACTTGTATGAATGACCTGAGTGTTTCTCTTCAAGGAAAAGGTATAAACATATTGAAGGCTTGTGAAAAGTTGAATGCCTTCAAAGAAAAGTTATGTCTTTGGCAAAGGATGGAAAGAGGCAGTCTCTCAAATTTTCCTTCACTAGAAGAGATGGTTGATGATGCTGGATCCATAACTCCTACTGTGTGTGAAGAAATTGCGGCTCATTTGGAAATGTTGTCAGAATCGTTTGATGGATATTTTGCTGCAGGAGCCCTGAAGATTTCAGAAGAATGGATCATGAATCCATATTCCTACAATTTGGAGAGAATGTCAGATGATAAAGAGCTGAAAGAACATCTTATTGATTTGCAGAAAAATCGAACTCTTGAAATGCAATTTGAAAGCAAGACTTTGGAGGAGTTTTGGTGTGCAGCACTGGATAGATTCCCAAGACTTGGTGGAAAAGCACTCCATGTCCTCACTCCATTTGCAACAACATACTTGTGTGAATCTGGATTCAGTCCTCTTTTGTCAATCAAGACAAAATCTAGGAATCGCCTGAATCCACAGGCAGACCTCCGGATCACAGTCAGCAAGAAAGTTCTCCGTTTTGACAAAATCATGAATGAGAAGCAGGAGCAAAGAAGTCATTGAATTTTATGTTCACAAATGGGATTGATTTTACAATTTTTTCTGAATAAATTAGAACCTAATTGCTCAATTTATATTTGCATTTTATGCACTGAGTTAAAAGCTTATTTTTTTTAAGTTCAATTTGTTCACCCACAGTATTATATGTGGTCCAACTTGTAGTTCAAAAATTAGAAATTAGACTTCATCTTCAAATGTGATATTACTTTTGTAGGTGGTGCAAACATTAATCAAACATTTCCTAGGGGTGTGGGGCATCGAAAAGTTGGGAACCACTGCATTAGACTGAGGGGAAAATGGACTAGATGTTGTATGAACAAAGCCCCATTCACAAGCAAAATATTTCATGCATTCACTACTGAATTGTGGACCATTGTCTGTGAAAACTTCATCAGGTACACCATGTCTTGAAAAAAACTGATTTCATGAATGTAATTACATTTTCTGCAGTCATTTTGCCCAGACAACACACTTCAGGATACAATGAGTAGTAATCTGTTATTAATAGATAGTCTTTGTTGTTAGTTATAAAAAGATCAACGCCTACCTACTAATAAGGTCTATGAGGATTCGGATGTGGGTGCAATGGCTCCTTAGAGCTGCTAGGTTGGTATTTAAGGCATATTTGACAAGAAGACACCAATTCTGCAATCTCTTGATTCATCCTGGGCCAAAACATCACTTCCTGAGCCCTTCTCTTACATTTTTCAATGCCGAGGTGGCCTTCATGAATTTTATCAAGCATTTCTGTATGGAGACTTTTAGGTATAACAATTCTACTACCTTTGTACAATATCACATCCACAACAGACAGTTCTGATCTGTGGTTCCAATAATCTTGTACTTCTGAGGTACAGTCATGCCTATTCTCTGGCCATCCATCCAACACCACTTGTATTACCTGACTGAGAATTTTGTCCTTCTCTATCTCAACACACAGCAGTTCCAACTTTTTGGGAGCAACAGGTACAGTTTTTATGACCATATCAATGAATACCTGAACATCGATAACGTTCCTGTGACTGTCTTTTGTTGTTGGATCCACAGCTCTGGAAAGTGTGTCAGCCATGTACTTGAATTTTCCAGGTGTGTATGACACATTTAATGCATATCTTTGCAATTTGATCATCATTAGTTGAATTCACAAAGGACAGTCGCTTAAAGGTTTGTTAAACAATGCAATCAACAGCTTATGATCGGTTTCAACATCAATAGATTGCCCTGACACAAACTGATGAGATCTCTCACAAGCAAACATAATGCTGAGCAATTCTTTTACAATTTGGGCATACCTTGTTTCTGGATCAGATAATGAAAGAGTTGCATATGCCACTGGTAGCCATTTCTGATTATGCTTTTGGAATAATACTGTCCCTAAACCTGCTTGAGATGCATTACATGAGATTTTGATCGGTCTCTCAACATCATAAAATTTCAACAAAGGCTCTTCTGTGAGTACTTTCTTGAGATTTTGCCATACCTTCTCCTGTTCATGGTTCCAGCTCCATTCATTTCTCTTTTCTGTTGGCTGCCTCAATGGAGCAAGCTGTTCCGAAAGACTGGGTATAAATTTTCCCAAATAGTTCATCATTCCCATAAACCTTTGAACATAACTTTTTACATTGTGTTCTTGGCATGTTCTCAATAGTAGAAACCTTCAATGGATCAGGATGCACACCCTCTTTGCTGATGATCTCATCCACAAATGTAAGTTCAGTCACTCCTAGCTGACATTTTTCTTTATTCAATTTCAGGTTAGCCTTGAGTGTTACCTCAAAGACTTGTCTGAGCCTGGCATCATGCTCTTGTTTAGTCGATCCCCAAATAATATTATCATCCATGGATGTATCCATGCCCTCAGTGTGCTCATATAGCATGTGAATGGGTTTATGGTACGCTTCAGGACCTGATGCAATTCCAAAAGGAAGCCTAATAAAACAGTATCTGGCAAAAGGAGCGTTAAAGGTGCACAATTCTGAACTTGGTTCATCGAATTTGAATCCAGAGGTTGCATCTAATTTACTAAAATACTTTGCATTAGCAAATTGTGGCATAACGATAAAAATCCTAATAATTTTTTTAGTTGCTCTCTGTAGGGTTTCCCAGTCCTCTGTCTTTCCACGAATTTTTGCTTTGTTGTATGCCCTTTCTTTTGTTTCTTCATTAGCTTTGACTTCCCTTGTCAGCCACAGTTATACTATTTTGCCATTTGAAATTCCTTGGTATTATCATATCAGTCCTGGCACCAGTATGCAAGTACCACAACAGTGCCTCTGCTTTCTTACTAGTTGGTGCAGATTTGACATGACAACTAAAAGTTCAACGAACTTCTATGTTCATGTACAGTGGAAAGTATCCTGAGTGGTTGCATCATGGACTGGTATAGAAACACCAAATGCCCAAGCCTAAAAAAAGTGTTGGGCATAATCCAGTCTGTCAAAGGCAGAGACCACGCCACCAATGAGCACAGGTACAAGGAGTGCTGCCTTGAGAGAGCAGCGTGGACCACCTCCACCCCACCCACGCTCCCTTTTCACTGCTACCAGCGTACAAATGCAGGAAAAAGTTAGTGAGCCATTGGCAGTTACCTGGATTTCTGCATTAATTACTCATAAAATGCGGTCTGATATTCATCTAAATCACAATAATAGACAAACATAATCTATCTAAACTCTTAACACACAAACAGTTGCACTTTTCATGTCCTTATTGAACACATTGTTCAATCATTCACAGTCCAGGCTGGAAAAAGTATGTGAACCCTTGTATTTAATAACCTCCTCCAAACATTTCCCGTAGCTTGCACGACAGCGAGGAGGAATTTTAGACCATTCCGCCATAAAAAACAATTTCGTCTTTATTAAAATCCGCCCTTCCACAAAAAGAAAAATAAACAAAAATTTGCAAATCCAAAACTCCCCCAATCCTTCCCTTGCACAGAACCATATCACCCAAACCCCTAGACTGCCAATCTGCAAGAAAAAAGAGTGGGCAAGAACACAGAAAAGCAGGCCAATATGAACCACAGACCAACCCAGAAATCTCAGAATTTCAATAACATCTCTGAGAGCATCGGGACCCAGCAGCCCCTCTGAGGGCATCGGGACCCAGCAGCCTCTCTGAGAGCATCGGGACCCAGCAGCCTCTCCGAGAGCATCGGGACCCAGCAGCCCCTCCGAGGGCATCGGGACCCAGCAGCCCCTCCGAGAGCATTGGGACCCAGCAGCCTCTCCAAGGGCATCGGGACCCAGCAGCCCCTCTGAGGGCATCGGGACCCAGCAGCCTCTCCGAGAGCATCGGGACCCAGCAGCCCCTCTGAGGGCATCGGCACCCAGCAGTCTCTCCGAGAGCATCGGGACCCAGCAGCCCCTCCGAGAGCATCGGGACCCAGCAGTCTCTCCGAGGTCATCGGGACCCAGCAGCCTCTCCGAGAGCATCGGGACCCAGCAGCCCCTCTGAGATCATCGGGACCCAGCAGCCCCTCCGAGAGCATCAGGACCCAGCAGCCTCTCCGAGAGCATCGGGACCCAGCAGCCTCTCCGAAAGCATCGGGAACCAGCAGCCCCTCTGAGGGCATCGGGACCCAGCAGCCCCTCCGAGAGCATCGGGACCCAGCAGCCCCTCTGAGAGCATTGGGAACCAGCAGCCCCTCCGAGAGCATTGGGACCCAGCAGCCCCTCTGAGGGCATCGGGACCCAGCAGCCTCTCCGAGAGCATCAGGACCCAGCAGCCTCTCCGAGAGCATCGGGACCCAGCAGCCCCTCTGAGGGCAGTGACACAAACCAGCAGCCCCTCTGAGATAATCAACACCGACGGCAGCGACTCGGATCAGCAGCATCACTGAGAATCGTTAGCTCTCCTTCACATTTGCCTTGATGTTTCAATCTTTCTCAATGCTTTAATTGATGAGAAATGGTCCCTCATCTTGTCTCTGAGCTTTTCCTGGTGGTAGCTCGTGCTTTGCATTTTTTTTCCAGAAGTTTTCTCAGGGAAGCAGAACACTAGCTCACCCAATCAAACTACAGACTGTAAATCATATGCCCCAATGGTTTCAAAATCAAAATTAAAATAAAAAGAATAATTAGGAGACTTTGAAAAAGTGAAATGATTGACTATCTGGAAGATATTGCCCGAGGAATCGTTATTCACTGGCACCATCTCGACCGAAGGTAAATGTAAATGAGGTCTGTGTCTTCTCTGCTTGTGGTAGCCTTCTTGAACATTTGCCAGTTAGTTATTCAAAGCTGTCCTGAAGTATTGAGGTTGCCTCATTAGGAACTCATTGATGGTCCTCTTGAAGGTTTCTCCATAGTCAGCAGTGGTTGGTATGCTGGGATGAACATTATGGAGATGTGGTCAGAGGGTGTGGGGTGACTTTGGAAGTAGAGATACCATTTATTGATTCTATTTATTGACACAGGACACAAATAGTTTTTGAAATGCTGTCACAAACTGCAGAGATTGGAGACAGTCCTGAAGAAGGGTCTCGGCCCGAAACATCAACAGTTTATTTGTTTCTGTAGGTGCTACTTGAACTGCTGAGTCGCTCGAATATTCTTTATGTGTTGCTTTAGATAGCCAGCATCTGCAAAATTTCTCATATTTAGAGATTGGAGTTGCCACTTTTTAATCATCTCTGTTGGGACACAACTCAGCACATCATAGAAACCAACCTCCACCCATAGATTCTTTCTCCCCTACCCACTCCCTCAGTAAAGCAGCCAGCATAATGAAAGACCCTGAATGTTCTATCTTTATACCCCATCCTACAATCAAGAAGAAGATATGAAAACCTGAAAGCACATATCATCAGGTTCAAGGACAGTTTCTATCCTGCTGTTATGAGACTATTGAATGGTCCCCTAGTAAGATAAGGTGGATTCTATCTTTGTGTTTGGTGAATGTCATCACCACTACGGCCCTGAACATACAGTATGTGAACTAACTGCAGAAAAACTTTGAATATGACTGAGAATACAATACAATGATGATGAGGATACAATACAACTATCAGATAAAAACACAGCGGTGGGACTTGTGAAGTTTGATGACAAGTGACGATTGGTTTGGTGGTTTTAGATGGTGCTAATGTACCTCTCCACTTACTGTAGTATTTCATATCAGTGGAGAGGGTGTAAATGTAGTTTGGTTGGGGGCTTGAGGCCTCGCTGACAGTCTGGCTCGTGAACCTGTTGCGGATCGAGTGGGAAACGTGCTGCAGACAGAGGGGCCCACACTCCTGGATAAGTGTTTTAATGGCTGCTTTTCTGTCCTAATAAACAAAGTTTTACAGTTCTAAGTAGACTCTTGGAGTTTGTGTCTTTCTGCCTTACTGAGCCGACCACAAACCTCCCGGTGCTAGGCAACAACTCTTGACCTTACAGTCTACCTCATTTTGCTTACTGTCTACCTGCACTGGACCTTTTCTGTAACTGTTACAGTTTATCCTGTATTATGAGACTGTTTTCCCTTATGCATTCTCAGAGCACTGTTGTATTGGAATGATCAGCTTGGATGACATACAAAGCAACATTTTTTCATTGTAGCTTGTACATATGATAATATCAAACCAATTTACCATAATTGTTTGCTGATGTAGAGGTGAGAAAGATGAACTCCAAGACGAATGTGGGGACAGGAATGAAACTGAGGCCAGGATAATGTGCAGTAACAGGGGACTGGGGATATATTGGGGTCATTATTCCAATTTAGTACTTTACTGCTGGATTTAGAGCATGTGTTGGTATGAAACAAATTTAAGTGACAATTTCTACAGATCACAAATGTGCAGAGTTATCCAAGGAAGGCATAGGCCCTACAGAACTGAGAAAAGACTTGAGCCCAAAACTTTCATAGAGGTAAAATCTCTCAATTTTACATATCCTTGATAGGCTACTACTCCATCCTTTGTTTTCCAACAGGTTTTCCACAGTCTAATCTCAATTAATGCAGAACAGCGTTCCTAATCACATTATCAGAGCTTGCTTTGTACTCGCAGTTTTCTACAGATGTACAGTGGAGGGCATTCCACTGTCTGGTACGGGGGAAGGTGGCTATGGCACAGGATCAAAGTAAGATCAAAGTAAGCTGCAGAGAGTTTTGGAAACTAAGTCAGCTCCATCATGGGTACTAGCCTCTGTGGTATCCAAGACATCTTCAAGGGTCAGTGCCTCAGAAAGGCGGTGTTCATTATTAAAGTCCCCCATCATCCAGGACATGCCCTCTTCTCACTGTTACTGTCAGGAACCCTAAAGAGACACACTCAGTGACTCAGGAACAGCTTCTTCCTCTCTGCCATCCAATTCCTGAATGGACATTGAACCCATGAACACTACTTCACTACTTCTTATTTTTTTATTTTTTGCACTACTTATTTAAGTTAACTATATAATTATATATATTTTTCTGTAATTCACAGTTTTTTCTATATTATCATAATTTGTACTGTACTGCTGCCACAAAGACAAAATATTTCACAACGTGTGCCAATCTGACTCTGATTTCCAGATGTGCTTTTCTGCCCTGTGTCTTCCCCTCAGAGGGCTCGGGGACTAGTTACCTGCCTACTTTGAAGCAGACTGCGATGATCCAGCTCTCTCACTTCCTTCGATGCAGTGTTAAAATCGAAGTCGCATTACTTCCCTCAGGTGTAATAGGCCTTTTGAATGCCATTATTTTAAATTGCTACCTTACATCATTCAGGCTGCAGACTGCTCTTGAGGAGCTGTCTGCTTCCAACTGATATCTTTAAACATATAATTAAAGTGCCATGGCAACGCTCAGTACTTCTTGTCTGAGATAACAGCATAAAGCTGAGCATCAATAACAGAGAGTGCAGTGTACTCAGAGAAGCTTCACTCTACTCTGCAATAATGAAGTTGTTATTTTTAAATATTCCTTCTGAAGAATTGATAAAGGAATGATTGACGTCAAAGGTTTGTGGTCTGGCTTATTAAAAGCGTACCACTGGGAGGTGTTTAGATTTGTACCATTTCAGGTCACATACACAATGAAATATTTTATGAAGCATTTTTATTCATTCACAAGATGTGAGTGTCACTGAGAAAAGCAGCAACTATCACCATCCCTAATTGGACTGGCCAGGGAGATGTGTTTCTCTACACTGGTTTAGTGAAGGTGAATGAACCACTAAGCAGTTGTAGAGAGCAGTTGAGCATCAAGGTACTGTTTTGGTTTTGGAATCACATACAAGCCAGAACAGTTAAGAATAATGGATTTCCTTCCAATTTGTAAATCAGGGATTTTTAACAGCAATGTGGTATTTTATAATCACAGTTTGTAATTTTAATCAGAATCAGAATCAAGTTTATTATGTCATGAAATTAGTTGTTTCTGGCAGCACACAGTGCAAGACATAAAAATGAGTAAATTACAATAAATAAATAAATAAATAAATAAATAGTGTTGAAGAGGAATAGTGAAGTAGTGTTCTTCAGCTCATGCACCATTCATAAGTCTAATAGCAAAAGAGAAGAAGCTGTTCCTAAAATGTTAAGTGTAGATCTCCAGGCTCCTGTACCTCTTCCCCAATGGTAGGACTGAGAACAGGGCATGTCCCAGATGGTGAGGGTCCTGAATGATGGATGCTGAACTTTTGAAGATTTCCTCCATGTGGGGACAGTAATGGATCTGGCTGAGTCTACCCACCTCCATAGCCTCATTGTACAATCCTGCACATTGAAACCTCCATACCCAACCAATCAGAGTGCTCTCCACTGTATCTCTGTAAAAATTTAATAGTCTTTGTAACATATCAAATCTTTTCAAACTCCTAATAAGTTATAGTTGTTGACATGCATTCTTCATGATCACATCAATCTGTTTGGCCCCAGGATAGTTCCCCTGAGATGTTGACATTTAGAAACTTGGAATTGCTTGCACTTTCTACCACTGTTGGCTATGGAGGAATTAAAATATGGAAGAAAATATCAAACTTGAATGAGTCAAAGAGAGTGGAGGTAGACAAACCAATTGTCTTTGTTTTTGCCATGTACTTGAGGGAATGGAGGCTGCCATTTTGTGGAGCTGCTCAGTAACCTCCATTTTGTGAGCTGTCTTGCAAACTGTTTTTTGCTCAGGAAAAGTTCTATCAAAGGGCTTTAAAGTTGACATAGTGATGCTCCTGATAATCTGCTGAACTAGAGATAATTTCCAAATAAGTATTATTTGTGAGTGTTATTTGGTATGATAGAATATGCAAATTTATGAATAAGGGAGTCTGACCTGATTAACTTGAGTTTAGTAGCTGGCTGATTAAAAACAAAGAGACATTAATTACCGGTTATCACTTGTGGAAGAGGGCAATAAGTTGATCAAATCACAAATAAGAGAAAATCTGCAGATGATGGAAATCCAAGCAACACACACAAAATACGGAAGGAACTCAGCAGGCCAGGCAGCATCTATGGAAAAGAGTACAGTCAATGTTTGCTTGAAGCGTCAATTTTTTCTATAGATGCTGCCTGGCCTGCTGAGTTTCTCCACTATTTTGTATGTGTTGCAATAAGTGGATAAGATCTGCACTAATGGTCTCCCAAAGAGGAAGTCAAGTACTCAGTTGCAGAAGGAAGTACAGAGGCCAGGTGTTGAAGGTTGTTCTTCAGTACTGAAGGGAATGATGGCATTGAACGCTGAGCTGTAATTGATAAATAGCAGCATGACGTTTGTGTTGTTGTCCATGTGGAACAAGCTGAGTGGAGAACAGTGAGATCATGTCCATTGCAGATTGTGTTATAGGTAATTTGCAGCAGATTCAGGTCCTTGCTCAGGCAGGAGTTAATTAAAACTATGACAAAACTCAAAACACTTCATCACACCAGATGTGAGTGCGACTTGATGATTATCACCCTGCTCTTCCTTTTCACCAGTATAATTCATGCCCTTTTAAAGCAGGTAGGAACTGTTGACTGTGGCATTGAAAGGTTGAAGATGTCCTTGAACGGCATATGTCATTATACCACCATGTCATATGTGCAGGCCTCGCTTAAAGTAAAATCAAAACTAAGCCATATTCCTATCTTCGTGTTTCCTTGCAATTAGTTTTATTCTTTGGAGTTATAAAACATAATAACAATGGCCTTCCATATGTTGTCTTCTTGTAGAGCTGTGGATCACCAGTCTTGAATGACATAGATCTAGCCCTCAGCAGACTGCCAATCACCTGGTGCATCTAAAGCTTCTGGTCTGGGTATACTTGGTATGTTCTTGAAGGCACGTACGTCCATCTAGGTCTTGATGAAATTAGCATATTCATTCAGATCTGAAGATAGATCCCTGAATATGGTGCATTCCACCAATTCCAAGCAGTCCAGTAAGTGCTTTTCCACCTTCCTTCATGGTCTTCAGTATCTGCCAAATGCCAAAAGAAGTACAGCCAGGTGATCGGACTTGCCAAAGTGCAGGCAAAGGATGGCACAGTAACATTTCTTGATGGTGGTAAAATAGTGGTCAAGTGTGTTGTCTCCTCTGGTTTCGCAGGTGACATGTTGGTGGTAGTTTGTCAGATTTATAAACTTTTTCCTCTTAGATTTATTAAGTGAATGCAAATTTCCCAGTTTCCATGGTGGGATTTGAATTTGTGTCTTCAGGTCATTATTTCAGGCCTCTGCATTGTCCAGTTACATAACTTCCAACACTACCACAATCAGGAACCATACAGAGTTTTGTCACCTATAAAGTGCTTGAAAAGTTTGGTTCTCTGATTTGGGGTTACTTGAGAAAAGCCATAAGCATCCCTGTTACACTTAAGGGGAAGGGTGTGGGGGGATGGTGTTATAACTGATGACTAAAAAGAACAATTGTGACTGGCTTTCATCTCCTGAGACCAGTGACACTGGGCAACCTTATCCACCCTGCTTCTAGAGCAGCTAACTGTCCCAGAGCACGACTACCTGCTTTATTTTAGACAGTTAGAATGTGTGTCACCCATTCAGTAAGCCATAGGTCAAGTGGAATCCTTCCTCACTACTGTTCCTACTTCAAACACAAACACAGAGAGAGAAGGGTCATACCTGCCGGGAGAAGAAAGTTCAGCACTGATATCACTAAAGCACTTCCCGCAGATACTGGTTAATTCCTGGTTTTGTGCAGTAAAGTCACTCAGAAACAAGACTGTGCAATCTCAGCACCCACTGATAAAAGCAATATTTATATTGTATATAGATTTAGTAAAGCAAAACATCCCAAGGCAACTTTGCAGGACTGTTATCAAACAAAATTTCATACTGTGCTACAATGAGGACTGTGGATAGTGCTTGGGTTTTGGTAAGCTCTACTCATAGTAACAGTTGCAGGATATAGGAGCTTCAAGCAAGATTGTTCATTCCAACTTAACAAATAACTCTCTTCATGTAGTGTTTATGTACACAGACACAAAAGTGTGTGCGCATACATGCCCATGCTCATACACAATGGTGATGTCACTTACATAATTATTTACAAATTAAAATTTACAAATACATATTTTCAAAATCACTTACAAATAGCTTATATCGACAACTCCTTGTCAGTGACAGACCTACCAAAAGTCTAGTCAAAAAGGTAGTTTTAAGGAGTATCAGAAAATTTGGAGAAATTCACGAGAGAATTCTAGTTCTTCAGATCCTTACCACTGAAGATGTAGTTCTGAGGAACAGTCATTAAACACTGGATGTTTTTACAGCATAAAGGCAGTCCATTCACAATAACAGTTGCAGGATACAGGAGCTTCAAGCAAAGTTGTTCATTCTAATTCTTAGGCAATATGCTCTCTTCATACAGTGCTGATATAAAATCACACACACACTCAAAAGTACTGATATCATTTACATAACTAGTTACAAATACACCACAATGACACTCTTCAAAATATCTTCAAAGTAGTTTTCATTGAGGACTTATCACTGACTGACCTTCCTGATGGAAGAAATAATTGTCATACACCAAATGCAATGCAATTCCTTGCTTGCATGAATCTCAGATTTCAGATTCACAGGTCTGATAGTAATGGGGAAGAAACTGTTCTTGAGTCTAGCTATCTGGGCTTTCGACCTACTGTATCTTCTCCTAGAAGGCAGAAGCAAGAAAAGGCCAATCGTTGTTGATGAAGCCGAATGCCTTCCTGATGCAACAAGCGGTGTAGATGGAATGGATGGAAGGAAGTAACCAGCCTGTGATGAACTGGCCATTGTTTACCATGGTCTGCAGGTTCCACACCAGGCTGAGATACACCTGTCAGGATATTTTCTACAGTACATTTGTAGAAGTTCAAGAGAATCCTTATGAAAATGCAGAATCTTCTCAGTTACCTCAGTAAGTACATATGCTGATGTGATCTCTTAATCACTGCATCAGAGTGGAGTGACCAGGTGAGGCTGCTGAAGAAGAAGGAATCCAATAGGAAAGGACGGTGGACCGTGGAAGAAACAGAAGGATGAGGAACCAAAAAGAGGTATCATGTAAGAAACTTGCTTCATCCTCTCTCCCACACCCACCCACCTTCCCTGTTACTGGGTTTCACCTATCACATGTCAGCTAATACTCCTTCCACTTCCAATACCTGCTTCTGACTTCTTCCCTCTTCTTTTCCAGACCTAAGGAAAGATTTTGGCCTGAAATATTGCCTGTTCATTTCCCTCCATAGATGGTGCCTGGCCTACTGAGTTCCTCCAGCAATTTGTGTTTTCCTGCATCTGCAGAATCTCTTGCGTTTCTGTTAGAACTAACCTTGGTTGGTAATAGTCAGCCTTAACTTGTGTTAGCAATCTTGTTTTCAAATCAGATTATACATTTCATACATAGAAACACAGAAAACCTACAGCACAATACAGACCCTTTGGCCCACAATGCTGTCTCAAACATGTACTTACTTTAGAAATTGCCTAGGGTTGCCCATAGCCCTCTATTTTTCTACGATGAGCTCATAATCAAAGTCAATGCTCCAGTACAAACGTTAAAATTGTTGCAATGTTGGAAGGATAATTGTTAACCAAGGAACAAGGCATATAGAAATTGCACAGCATTACGATGCAGACATGGAGAGGTCCTGGTGTCATGCAGTTTTTAGTTATAAACTAACATTACTGCAGAAAGGATTGTTAAAGTGCTGGATATAAAAGTTTACTATAAGCAAATTGGCTGACAAATTTCTTACATACTGAGCAACTTAAAAAGTACTTTATTAGCATAAGAGTAGTTTCAACAATGTGACACTCGGTCAGTATTGTACTGGATTAGAGGCAAGAGTGTTGGTATTAGACCACATATGATCTAAAGAGGCAAAGTTTGACGGGGGTGTGAAATAGTTAAACCTTCGCTATTAAATATTAAATGATTAAAAGAAGATAGCTCCTATGAACGGAGTCAAGGCTCAATTATGGGGACTAAAATCATGTTGGGAATAGGAGAGAATCACTGGTGAAATCTGGGTGTTAATTTTTAACCTTCAGAAAGTTCTTTGGGGAAACATTATGTGCAGATGAGACGCTGAAAAAACAATGCCCACAAAATGCTGGAGGAGCTCAGCAGGCCAGCCAGGCTGCATCCATGGAAAATAGTCAATAGTTGATGTTTTGAGCTGAGACCCTTCACCTAACTAATGAAGGGTCTTGGCCCAAAATGTCAACTGTTTCCTCTTTTCCATAGATGCTGCCTGGCCTGCTGAGTTCCTCCAGCATTTCGTGTGTGTTGCTTGGATTTCCAGCATCTGCAGATTTTCTCTTGCTTGTGAGAGGAACTAGGATTTCAGACAAAGGCCGGGATACTTATATTATATCTGAAGCTAATTCAACAATATTTGTGGCCAAACACTTGCATCAAGATATGAATCAGAATCAGGTTTATTATCACTGCCATATTTCATGAAATCTGTTGTTTTGTGGTAACAGTACAGTGCAAGATATTAAAGTTACTACAAGTTACATACTTAAATAAATAAATTAGTGTGAAAGAGAAATAGGGAGCTAGTGTTCATAAATTTCTTGTTAGTGGGAAATGTTGACAACAATTCTTATCCCAGCAGGACTTCTAAAACTTCATTTAAAAAGCAAGATTTGGCTGGGGAATTGACACAGATGTTTGTTAAGATTGAGGACACAGTTTACATTAATCTTCTTTTCCCAGAGACTGTAATCTGACTGCAAAATTTCAGTTAACTTCTGCAGGTTACTAAATTTCAGTTTATGAAAGCAACTTCTCCAGTTGCGCAAAGCTCAGAGCTCTTGTCCAGTGAAACTTGATCTGAGGATTAACTGGAGTAATAGAATTAAGAGAGGCTTTGAGGAAAGAGAAGCAGAATAAAGGGTAGGAAGGAAGGTAGAAGGGCTAAACTGTGCGTATTTCAATGCAAGAAGCATCAGGAACAAAGGTGATGAACTGAGAGCTTGGATACATACATGGAATTATGATGTAGTGGCCATTACAGAGACTTGGCTGGCACCAGGGCAGGAACGGATTCTCAATATTCCTGGATTTCACTGCTTTAAAGGGATAGAGAGGGGGGAAAAGGGGAGGAGGAGTGGCATTACTGGTCAGGGATACTATTACAGATACAGAAAGGGTGGGTAATGTAGCAGGATCCTCTTTTGAGTCAGTATAGGTGGAAGTTAAGAACAGGAAGGAAGCAGTTACTCTACTGGGGGTAGTCTATAGGCCTACTGGTGACAGCAGAGATACCGAGGAGCAGATTGGGAAGCAGATTTTGGAAAGGTGCAAAAATAACAGAGTTGTTATCATGGGTGACTTTAACTTCCCTAGTATTGATTGGAACCTGATTAATTCCAAGGGTTTAGATGGGGCAGAGTTTGTTAAGTGTGTCCAGGACGGATTCCTGTCACAGTATGTTGACAGGCCGACTAGGGGGAATGCCATACTAGATCTAGTATTAGGTAACGAACCAGTTCAGGCCACAGATCTGTCAGTGGGTGAGCATCTGGGGGACAGTGATCACCGCTCCCCGGCCTTTAGCATTATCATGGAAAAGGATAGAATCAGAGAGGACAGGAAAATTTTTAATTGGGGAAGGGCAAATTTTGAGGCTATAAGGCTAGAACTTGAGGATGTGAATTGGGATGATGTTTTTGCAGGGAAATGTGCTATGGACATGTGGTCGATGTTTAAGGATCTCTTGCAGGATGTTAGGGATAAATTTGACCTGGTGAGGAAGATAAAGGATGGTAGGGTGAAGGAACCATGGGTGACAAGTGAGGTGGAAAATCTAGTGAATTCTAGTGAAGGCAGCATACATGAGGTTTAGGAAGCAAGGATCAGATGGGTCTATTGAGGAATATAGGATAGCAAGAAAGGAGCTTAAGAAGGGGCTGAGAAGAGCAAGAAGGGGGCACGAGAAGCCCTTAGTGAGTAGGGTAAAGGAAAACCCCAAGGCATTCTTCAATTATGTGAAGAGCAAAAGGATGACAGGAGTTAAGGTAGGACCGATTAGAGATAAAGGTGGGAAGGTGTGCCTGGAGGCTGTGGAAGTGAGCAAGGTCCTCAATGAATACTTCTCTTTGGTATTCGCCAATGAAAGGGAACTTGACAACGGTGAGGACAGTATGAGTGAGGTTGATGTTCTGGAGCATGTTGATATTAAGGGAGAGGAGGTGTTGGAGTTGTTAAAATACATTAGGACGTTAAGTCCCCGGGGCCTGATGGAATATTCCCGAGGCTGCTCCATGAGGTGAGGGAAGAGAATGCTGAGCCTCTGGCTAGGATCTTTATGTCCTCGTTGTCCACGGGTATGGTACCAGAGGATTGGAGGGAGGCGAATGTTGTCCCCTTATTCAAAAAAGGTAGTAGGGATAGTCCTGGTAATTATAGACCAGTGAGCCTTACGTCTGTGGTGGGAAAACTGTTGGGAAAGATTCTTAGAGATAGAATCTATGGGCATTTAGAGAATCATGGTCTGATCAGAGACAGTCAGCATGGCTTTATGAAGGGCAGATTGTGTCTAACAAGCCTGATAGAGTTCTTTGAGGAGGTGACCAGGCATATAGATGAGGGTAGTGCAGTGGATGTGATCTACATGGATTTTAGTAAGGCATTTGACTAAGTTCCACATGGTAGGCTTATTCAGAAAGCAAGAAGGCATGGGATCCAGGGATGTTTGACCAAGTGGATTCAGAATTGGCTTGCCTGCAGAAGGCAGAAGGTCGTGGTGGAGGGAGTACATTCAGATTGGAGGGTTGTGACTGGTGGTGTCCCACAAGGATCTGTTCTGGGACCTCTACTTTTCATGATTTTTATTAATGACCTGGATGTGGGGGTAGAAGGGTGGGTTGGCAAGTTTGAAGATGACACAAAGGTTGGTGGTGTTGTAGATAATGTAGAGGATTGTCGAAGATTGCAGAAAGACATTGATAGGATGCAGAATTGGGCTGAGAAGTGGCAGATGGAGTTCAACCCAGAGAAGTGTGAGGTGGTAACTTCGGAAGGACGAACTCCAAGGCAGAGTACAAAGTAAATAGCAGGATACTTGGTAGTGTGGAGGTGCAGAGGGATCTGGGGGTACATGTCCACAGATCCCTGAAAGTTGCCTCACAGGTAGATAGGGTAGTTAAGAAAGCTTATGGGGTGTTAGCTTTCACAAGTTGAGGGATAGAGTTTAAGAGTTGCGATGTAATGTTGCAGATCTATAAAACTCTGGTTAGGTCACACTTGGAGTATTGTGTCCAGTTCCAGTCGCCTCACTATAGGAAGGATGTGGAATCATTGGAAAGGGTACAGAGGAGATTTACCAGGATGCTGCCTGGTTTAGAGAGTATGGATTATGATCAGAGATTAAGGGAGCTAGGGCTTTACTCTTTGGAGAGAAGGAGGATGAGAGGAGACATGATAGAGGTGTACAAGATATTAAGAGGAATAGACAGAGTGGACAGCCAGCACTTCTTCCCCAGGGCACCACTGCTCAGTACAAGAGGACATGGCTTTAAGGTAAGGGGAGGGAAGTTCAAGGGGAATATTAGAGGAAGGATTTTTACTCAGGAGAGTGCCTGAGTCAGTGGTGGAGGCAGATACACGAGTGAAGTTTAAGAGACTACTAGACGGGTATATGGAGGAATTTAAGGTGGGGGGGTTATATGGGAGGCAGGGTTTGAAGGTTGGCACAACATTGTGGGTCAAAGGGCCTGTAACGTGCTGTACTATTCTATTTCTAAATGATGCGTAGACTTATAAGTAAAAAGTGGTCACAGAATTCACCATAACCTCACCTGGGAGTATGACCTGACTTTTTATATTATTGACTCTGTGTTAAGAGGGCATATGGTGCATTGCCCTTCATTAAATGTGGGATTGAGTTTAAGAGATGAGACATAATATTACAGCTATATAGGGCCCTGGTCAGACCCCACTTGGAGTACTGTGCTCAGTTCTGGTCACCTCACTACAGGAAGGATGTGGAAGCTACAGAAAGGGTGCAGAGGACATCTACAAGGATGTTGCCTGGATTGGGGAGATGCCATTATGAAAATACATTGAGTGAACTCAGCCTTTTCCCCTTGGAGCGACGGAGGGTGAGAGGTGACCTGATAGAGGTGTATAAGATGATGAGAATCATTGATCATGTGGATAGTCAGAGGCTTTTTTAAGGACTGAAATGGCTAACACGAGAGGGCACAGTTTTAAGGTGCTTGTAAGTAGGTACAGAGATGTCAGGGTTAAGTTTTTTACACAGAGAGTGGTGAGTATGTGGAATGGTCTGCTGACAATGGCGATGGATGTGGATACGATAGCAGACTCCTGGATAGGTACATGGAGCTTAGAAAAATAGAGGGCTATGGGTAACCCTGGGTAATTTCTAAGGTAAGGACATGTTTGGCAAAGCTTTGTGAGCCGAAGGGCCAGTATTGTGCTGTAGCTTTTCTATGTTTCTGTAATATGAAAAGGGGGTTGAAATAGACTTTAGCAGCTTTGGAATCAGATCTATTGACTTGGGAGTTGAAGTCACAGTTACAGTTAAGCAATAAAAGCCGTGTAAGATCACTGAAGGGTGCAACAGTGCATGGTATGTTGTTGTATTTTTGCAATGATTCATATCATATAAAATCACTTCATAGAATCTTCTATAGTTTCCCTTAATAATGTAAGTATTATTTATAGTGTTGTATTAATTGTAGTACTGTTTAGTTTCAATTAACACTACAATAAAGTGTATTCTGGGTTATGCTGCCTTAAGAGTCTTGGCTTTATTTACCTCACCCAGGCTGGTTCAGACCCAAAAACTGAGAATAGCTATCAGTGTGGGTTATGTACTATTGCACATTTCAGCAGGCTTAGCAAGAGTATTTTGTCAGTCATATTTTGTCAGTACAGGCGGGACAATGTAGATTATGTAACTGTACCTGACAAGGGTATGCCTACTGAAATGATACAGAAATGGCTTTACTCTGCGAAATAGGATCTAGTGCTTTTCCGGCGTATATGACGAATGAACTCTTCTCGGGCTTCTAGCTGGGTCCAGGTATTGATTATAACTGACGTTTTGTTGCCCAACTCAGCCTGACAAAGTTGGTTATAACTGATACCTGTACCTGGCTGGAAGCCCAAGAAGGGAGCTATGCATTTACCCTTCCTCTTTAGCTCACCTGGGAGTACGTAATGGAGTACTTCACTCTGTACTTTATTGCTTTGGTTTTGATGGAAGACATTGTGAATATGATGGACTGAATGGCTTCATTTGGTGCAGTGTTTTTCTATGATAATAAGAGTGCAGCTTCAACTATACCCCAGAAGTTCAACACCAAGTGCTCTTCTTGATTTTTTAAAAAATTATTTATTTATTAAATGTTAGAAATTACAAAGAATAAATGTGATGATAAAATAGTAAGAAAAATAATATTAACCCTCCCTCCTTCCCTTAACCCTCCCCTCCTTAACCCTTATCTAAAGAAAGACAAAAGGAAAGAAGAGAAAGATTGCCTGGATATCGGAGGATCCCCACATGCTCCATGGAGTTCAAAATAATTTTGATATTTATTTTCACTTTCCCCAATTACTTTATAATTTTATCTTCAAAGGACCTATGTATTTAATCCTATCTTTTGTAAGTATGGGAACCAAATTTTCAAAAATATATCATATTCATTTCTTAGATTATACGTAATTTTTTCAAGTGGAATACAACTATGTATTTCATTATTCCAACGATCCATAGTTAAATATAAATCAGATTTCCAAGTAACTGCGATAACTTTTTTGGCTACTGCCAATGCAATTTTTATAAATTTTTTCTGATACTTATTCAATTTAAGTTTTGGTATTGTCCCTTCAATGTCTCCTAATAAAAATAATAGTGGACTATGTGGGAGTTGTACTCCAGTAATTTGTTCCAATAAAAGTCTTAAATTTATCCAAAATGGTTGAATTTTAAAACAAGACCAAGTAGAATGTAAAAAAGTACCAATTTCTTGATTACATCAAGAACATTGGTCAGACATATTTGAATTTAATCTATTTATTTTCTGTGGTGTTATATATAATTGATGTAAAAAATTATATTGTATTAATCTAAGTTGAACATTTATTGTATTTCTCATACTATCAAAACATAATCTTGACCAGTTTTTTCCATCAATTTTAACATTTAAATCAGATTCCCATTTTTGTCTTGATTTATGAATTCCTGATTTAATTGTCTGTTTTTGAATCAAACTGTACATACAAGATGTAAATTTTTTAATTTTTCCTTTCTGAATTAATATTTCTATTTCACTAGGTTTTGGTATCAACATTGTTTGACCCAGCTTTTCTCATAAATAGGCTTTTAATTGAAAATAACAGAAAAGAGTGTTATTTGATATTTTATATTTATTTTTTAATTGATCAAACGACATCAATATACCTCCTTCAAAACAATCACCTATATATTTAATCCCCTTTTGGAACCAATTATGTAAAAGTTTATTATCCATTGTAAAAGGAATAAGCCTATTTCGAATTAAAGTTCTTTTTGCTAATAAAGATTTCTTTATCTCATCATCCATATTTACCTTATTCCATAAATCAATCAAGTGTCTTAATATAGGAGATTCTTTTTTTTCCCATATCCATTTGGATTCCCATTTATATATAAAATCTTCTGGTATGTTTTCTCCTATCTTATCTAATTCTATTCTAATCATTGCCGGTTTTTCTTCATCAAAAAAAGACTCAATAAATCTAAGTTGATTTGCTTTATAATAATTCTTAAAATTTGGAAGTTGTAACCCTCCTAAATCAAATTTACATGTCAATTTTTCCAATGATATTCTTGACATCTTTCCTTTCCAAAGAAATTTCCTTACATATTTATTCAGTTCTTGAAAAAACTTCTGAGGTAATTGTATTGGTAAAGTTTGAAATAAATATTGTAATCTAGGAAATATATTCATTTTTACAGCATTAACTCTACCTATTAATGTTATTGGCAACATCATCCATTTATCAAGATCCTCTTTTTTTTTAATAATGGCAAATAATTTTGTTTATATAAATTTTTTACATCATTATCAACTCTAATACCTAAATATTTTATCCCATTTATTGACCATCGAAATTGAGTTACTAATCGACATTGATTATAATTTCCTTTGGTAAGGGGTAAAATTTCACTTTTATCCCAATTTACTCTATACCCTGATACTTTCCCATATTCTTCCAATCTAAAAGATAATCTTTGCAAAGATTGCAATGGGTTTGTTAAATAAATCAAAACTTCATCAGCAAATAAATTAATCTTATATTCTTCTTGATTAACTCTAAAGCCCCGGATGTCTGATTCTGTTCTAATTAATTCAGCTAATGGTTCTATTGCCAATACAAATAAAGCAGGTAATAATGGGCAGCCTTGTCTAGATGACCTCGTTAAGCAAAATGGTGTTGAAATCTGACCATTTGTAACTACTTTAGCTTGAGGATTAGTATTTAAAGTTTTAATCCATTGTATAAAAGATTTTCCTAACTCATATTTTTCCAATACCTTAAATAAAAAATCCCATTCCAATCTATCAAATGCTTTTTCTGCATCCAAAGCAACTGTCACACTCATTTCCTCTCTTTTTTGTGCCAAATGAATTATACTAAGTAACCGGGTTATATTATCCATTGATTGCCTGTTTTAATAAAACCTGTTTGATCCATATGTATTAATTTTGGTAAATATTTAGATATTCTATTAGATAAAATTTTTGCTAGTATTTTATAATCTGTATTCAACAAAGAAATAGGCCTATATGATGTTGGTTTTAAAGGATCTCTATCTTTTTTTGGCAATACAGTTATGATCGCTGTTAAAAAAGATTGTGGGAGTTTATGCATTCTTTCCACTTGGTATATTAATTCCATAAAAGGAGGAATTAATAAATCTTTAATTTTTTTGTAAAATTCAGGAGGAAAACCATCTTCTCCTGGGGATTTATTACTCTGAAGTGATCCTAAAGCTTCTTCAACCTCTTTTAATGTAAAGGGCATATCTAATCCTTTCTGTTCTTCCAAATTTAATTTTGGAAGGGTTATTTGTGATAAAAATTTATCTATCTCAGCAATCTTATTTTGTGATTCTGATTGATATAGTTCAGTATAAATTTTTTTTAAGTTTCATTAATTTCTAAAGGCTTATAAGTAACCTTATTTACACTTGTTCTAATTACATTTATTGTTTTAGAAGCCTGTTCTGTTTTCAACTGCCAAGCAAGAGTTTTATGTGATCTTTCACCTAATTCGTAATATTTCTGTTTAATTCTCATAATTACTTTTTCTGTATGATATGTCTGGAGTGTATTATATTGTAGTTTTTTATTAACAAGTTGTCTTTGTTTTTCTTCTGTCATATATCTTTGAGATTCTTTTTCTAACTTTATGATATCTTTTTCCAATTGATCTATTTCTGCTGTGTATTCCTTCTTAATTTTAGATGTATAATTTATAATCTGACCCCTTAAATATGTTTTCATCGCTTCCCATAATATAATTTATCCTCAACTGAACGTAGATTTGTATCCAAAAAAAATTTAATTTGTTTTTTCATAAAATCACAAAAATCTTGACATTTTAATAAGATTGAAGTGGTCTTCTTGATTGACACCCATCCATCACTCTGACCATTTATTCTCCATCTTCAGTTACCATAGTTGCAGTGTGCATTCATATAACTTGCAAGTTTCTTCAACTGCATTTCCAAAACTAGAGCAGAGCGAGTCATGGAATTAGAATAAAAACATGCTATTCAGCCAAACATCCACACCAACCATTCAGATGTATTAACCCTATGCCCTCTGTACCAAAGCCGTCTAAGTGTTCATCTTAAACATTCTTATTTATAGCATGTACCTAATCACCCCCAAGAAGATGGTGAAGACCTCTTTCCTTAGACTCTGCTATTCTTTGCTAAAATACTTCCACAGTGCTTCTAGGAAAGGAATTGCAGATTCTCAACCCAGCGATAAATGAAGGACTAGCATACTTTTCTATCATCAAAGAACCCATCATCTGAGCCATGCCATCTTTGACAGCTAGCACTGGGCAGAAGGTACAGAAACCTGAAGTGGCACAACACCAGTTTCAGTTTAGCTACTTCCCTCCACCCATTCAGTCTTGAACAAGCTGACAAAACTCTAATCATTACCTCAGTACAACAACGCTATCATCACTTTGCATTACTTGGACTTTGGTCAGAAGATACCAGAGAAGCATAAGTTATCATAGGTGGACAGGAATGGAGAGCCAAGGTCACAGTCAGATCAGCGGTGATCTAACTAAGTGGTGGAGTGGGCTTCGGGAGATGAGTGGCCATCTCTTACTCCTATTTCATGGAGTTCACAGTATATATTTGCAGAAGTGATTATCTGTTCTCAAAAATCTCCTGAAACTGCCACATTAACACATTTGATTTCACCCCATTGGAGATATTCCCCTTGTTCTACCCATCCCCCTGAACTTCCTCTGCAACTGAAATCTGATTTGTTTTCAATGTTTCCCAGTTCCGATGAAGGATCTTGGATTTGAGACATGAATACTGTTCCTCTTTGTACCAACACTGCCTGATCAACTGAGTGTTTCCAACAACTTCTGTTTAAATTTTCATATTAGTTCTCACTGTATAAGATGAAAACATTTGCCTAAGAACAACAAGTTTTTGTTCTGAAATATATTTATTATGATATATCATAAACAGTTGACACGTTGAAAAGTAGCAAGGTGCAGAGCTGACTGATACAGTTCCTTTATCTCGTGTTTGGGAGCAAAATTGATTCGCATATCGGTTGCCTCAAATACCACATAAAAGCACCACTGAATGCACTTTAACTGATGATACAGAATATCACTAGAAACAGACTAAGTTGTGCACACATGTAGAGCAGCAACACAGAGATAGAGCTAACACCACAGTGAGGTGAAAGAACCTCACTTGGTCCATTCTGAAAATTCTTGACTTGTTATATCACCAACCATCACTCAATGCTTTGAAGCTTCCTGCCTTCTTCCTGTGAAATTATTGATGCAAAAATCTACTCAAAAGCTAGTCTCCTGTGATGTCTCTATAAAAAGGAAAGATCCATTGAAATGAGGACTGAAGGTATTGTATTGTTAACTACAAACTCATCGCTATCCGAGGCCTATTTAATGAAAATATTCTCCTTTAATTCATACTCTTCATTAGGACCCATGCTGTGAGTTTAAAATCATCTCTTTATAACTGCTTTCTGGACTAATAAGTGTTGCACTGTATACCTGAAACACAGTAGCATAAATTCTCACTGATGGTTCAGATGGAGGATTAATGGCACTTAATGGCGACTCCTTTGCTTGCATCTTCAGAAACAGCTCTAATTCCATCTTTAATATTTCTATTTTTCTCTTTCAGGGTTCTTTTGAAGACCCTGACCTGGAGTTACACGCTGAGTTCGATTCCTTGCAGGAATGGGACCCGCTCTCGGGGTTTCATGAATGGCCGTTGTTCAGCACGCCAAGGGCTCGGCCTAAGAGCTTTGCCCGCCTTCAGAGTACTGAGATCTCTGGCCTCTGGAGATAAGCAGATTGAAGGTCTGCGTCATGGCAGGAGATTGGTGTGTTGTCGGGAGAGTCAGATGATCAATGGCTGTATGCCCAGAGACCAAGATCTTTGGGCACAGAACTCAGAAGAAGCAACACAATGGACTTTTAACATTATAAACCAGTGAGTTGTTTATTATGTCTCCCCACTCACTGTGAAATGAAGATGGCCCTTTCTCCCTTATTAGAGAGAGCCTATGGTATGTCAAATACCGGGTGAACAAGTAGTCTTTGTGGTATCTTTACTGTTGCTTTGCTCACGCTTGACCGCTTGGTAGTGGGTGCCGATGCTTCTTTTTTGCTGGTGTGGGGAGGGGGCATCATTGCTGTTTACACGCGGGAGGGAGGGGAGCTGAAGGGGCTGTGGGGTTCTAACATTTAACTGTTATTCATTCTTTGGGGCACTCCTCTGTTTTCATGGATGGTTGCAAGGAAAAAGCATTTCAGGATGTATATTGTATATATTTCTCTGACATTAAATGTATCTTTGAAACCTTTGAGTGACCTTCTCCATACAATCAGATTGGAATAGGAATGTGCAGAGACCATTTGACCTCTCTGCAAGAGGGATGCTGCAGCTCTCTTCTCACCCTTTACCTGTATTTTTTTTCTTTCAGATTTGATCCAACTCTCTTTGAAAGCCACATTTAAATGTACTTTCTTTATCCGGGGGAATCATTCCATATGCCAACCATATGTTGCACAAACAGATTTCCTTTCATGTTGTCAATGATCTAAAAGTAGCTTTTGATCATTCCACCAAAATTTCCCTCCATGCAAATCCCTCAATACTTTGAACACCTCCTGTGCTCTAAAGAGGAGAAGCTCTGCTTCTGTGGCTTTAGATCCCACATACCTGAAACTATTTTCTGCATGAACCAAGTGCAGCCTATTAAGCAGAGACACGGCTTGGATACAAACCTATAGCCGTACCTAACCTCTTCATTTTTGTAGTCCATTTACAAAGTCTGCAATAGCATATATTTTAATGGACTTGGCAATCTTTGCTGCCATCACCAATGACCCATCTTCATGTGCACCTAGGTCTTCTGTTCCTATTCTTTAGAATTGTATTTGATTTATTAAATTGCCTTTCCTCATTCCTTATTACCAAACCATATTCATTCATGGTTTGCAATACTAAATTGTAAAGGCCAGTTCTTGGCCTCGTGAAGTTTATCACTGACCCTCTCTCTGTCCACTATGATTCCAAGTTGAGTTGCATGCAACAAATTTTGAAACTGTTCCCAGTGCAGAAAGATACATCAGTCCAAGCATTAACTCTGCTGATCATCTTCTTCATGGCAATAAAACAATTACACTCCATCACTCCCTTTGTCCCCAGTGGTACGTGCTGATTGCCCCCTATCCATTCCATCACTGATAAGCCTTTAACAGGGCACTAAGAGGACACATTACCAAATGTTTGTTGGAAGCCTGAATGCCTCATATCAAGCACTTTTCCCTCATCAACTGTCCACATTAACTTGAAAAATACTCTGTCAGGTTAGGGAAGCACAAATTTCCATTTACAAATCCATGCCATTCAACCTGTAACTGTTAACTTTGATCTGACAGCTTATTGTTTTGGAAAGTTTTCCCATCACTAATATTAGACAGACAGAACTGCAGTTGCTGTGTTTATCCTTCCTTCCTTTGAACAAGGGTGGAACATTCAGAATAATGCAGCTCATGTACCAATGATGAAACTCATCGACAATATTGTGTTTTGTAGAACTTTGTGCTTTCAAATAAGGACATTGGACTGATCATACCCAGACTGGCCAAATATTAGCCAAGATGTGGGGTTGAGATTGCAAAGGGAGCTGGAAAAGGCATATCATAAGAATAATGTCACAATTGTAATAGGGGACTTCAATATGCAATGGGATTGGGAAAATCAAGTTGGTGTCAAATTGCAAGAAAGCGAGTTTGTTAGGTGTATAAGATGATGAGAGGCATTGATCGTGTGGATAGTCAGAGGCTTTTTTCCCAGGGCTGAAGTGGCTAACATGAGAGGGCACAGTTTGAAGGCGCTTTGGAAGCAGGTATAGAAGAGATGTCAGAGGTAAGTTTTTTTTTATTCGGACTGTGGTGAGTGCATGGAATGGGCTGCCAGCGACGGCGGTGGAGGCGGATACGATAGGGTCTTTTAAGAAACTCCTAGATAGGTACATGGAGTTTAGAAAAAATAGAGGGCTATGGGTAACATGCATTGTGGGCCGAAGGGCCTGTATTGTGCTGTAGGTTTCTTCTATGTTTTTATGAATGTCTACGAGATAGCTTTTTAGAACAGCTTGTGCTTGAGTACCTGCTCAAGGAAAGTCTTTCTTAGATTGGATGTTGTGTAATAATCCAGTCTTATTTGGAGCTTAACATAAAGGAACCTTTAGGAGGCAGTGAACATACTGTAGTTTGAGAGGAAGAAGCATAAGTCACATATATCAGTATCACAATGGAATAAAGGGGATTACAGAGGCTGAGAAAGGATCTTGACCAGGTGGATTGGAGTAGGATACTGGCAGGGATGATGGCAGAGCAGAGATCACTGAAGTTTCTGGGAATAGTTCACAAAATGCAGGATAGATATATCCCACAAAGGAAGAAGTTCTCAAATGGCAGGGTTAGACAACCATGGCTGACAAAGGAAGTTAATGACTGCATAAAAGCCTAGGAAAGGACATATAAGGTAGCAAAAGTGAGTGGGAAGTTAGGCAACTAAGAAACTATAAGAAGAGAAAAGATGAAATAGGAGGGCAAATCGGCCAATAATATAAAGCAGGATAGTCAAAGCTTTTTCAGTTATATAAAGAGTAAAAGGGAGGTGAGAGTTGATACTGAACCACTGGAAATGATGCTGGTGAGATAGTAATAGGGGACAAAGAAATGGCAAATGAACTTAATGAATACTTTACAGCAGTCTTCACTATGGAAGACATTAGCAGTGTGCCTGAGGTCCATGAATGTCAGAGAGCAGGAATGAGTTTCATTGCTATTACAAAGAAACAAGTGCTAGTAAACTGAAAGTTTTTTAGGTGGACAAGTCACCTGGACCAGATAGACTACATCCCAGAATTCTGAGAGAGATTGCTGAAGAGATAATGAATGCATTTGTCATGATCTTTCAAGAATTTCTTGATTCTGGCATGGTCCTGGAGGACTGGAAAATTGCAAATGTCACGCCACTCTTTAAAAAGGGAGGAAGGCGAAAGAAAGGAAATTATAGGCCAGTTAGCCTAACTAACCTCAGTGGTTGGAATCCATTATTAAAGATGAGATTTCGGGGTTCTTGGAGACTAATGATAAAAAAAAGTCAAAGTCAGCATGATTTCTGTAAAGGGAAATCTTGACTGACAAATCTGTTAGAATTCTTTGAGGAAGTAACAAGCAGGATTGATAAGGAAGAGGCAGTGGATTCGTTTACTTGGATTTTCAGAAGGCATTTGATAAGGTGCCACACGTGAGGCTGCTTAACAAGATAAAATCCTATGGTGTTACAGGAAAGATACTGGCATGGATAGAGGAATGGCTGATGGGCAGAAGGCAGTGAGTGGAAATAAAGGGGGACCTTTCTGGTTGGCTGCCAATGACTAGTGGTGTTCATCAGGGGTCAGTATTGAGACTGCTACTTTTCACATTTTTTGTTAATGGTTTAGATAAAGGCATTGATGGCTTTGTGGCAAAGCTTGCAGATGTTACAAAGATAGGTGGAGGGGTAGATTGTGCTGAGGAAGCAATACGGTTGCAGCAGGACAAAAAACAAATTGGAAGAATGAGCAAAAAAATTGGCAGATAGAATACAGGACTCATGAGGAAATCTGCAGACACTAGAAATTCAAGCAACACACACAAAATGCTGGTGGAACACACCAGGCCAGGCAGCATTAATAGGGAGAAGCGCTGTCAACGTTTCGGGCCAAGACCCTTTGTCAGGACTAACTGAAAGGAAAGATAGCAAGAGATTTGAAAGTAGGAGGGGGAAGAGAAAATGCAAACTGATAGGAGAAGACTGGAGGGGTTGGGGTGAAGCTGAGAGCCGGAAAGGTGATTGGCAAAAGGGATACAAAGCTGGAGAAGGGAAAGGATCATGGGACGGGAGGCCTAGGGAGAAAGAAAGGGAGAGGGGAGCACCAGAGGGAAATGGAGAACAGGCAGAGTGATAGGCAGAAAGAGAGAAAAAAAGGGAGGAGGGGGGAAAAACTAAATATATTGGGATGGGAGAAGGAGGGAGGGGCATTAACGGAAGTTAGGGAAGTCAATGTTCATGCCATCAGGTTAGAGGCTACCCAGCCGATATATAAGGTGTTGTTCCTCTAACCTGAGTGTGGCTTCATCTTGACAGTAGAGGAGGCCATGGATAGACATAATCAGAATGGGAATAGGACATGGAATTAAAATGTGTGGCAGTCGACAGTGCTTCTCCCTATAGATGCTGCCTGGCCTGCTGCGTTCTATCAGCATTTTGTGTGTATAGATACAATACAGTGTTGGGAAATGTATGATAATGCATTTTGGTAAAAGGAACAATAGTGTGGACTATTATCTAAATGGAGAGAAAAACATCAGAGGTGCAGATGGACTTAGGAGTCATTGTACAAGTTGAGTCTATGGTAAAGAAGGCAAATGCAATGTTGGCATTTATTTCAAGGGGAATAGAATATAAAAGCAAGGAGATAATGCTGAGGCTTTATAAGACACTAGTCAGGCCACACTTGGAGTATTGTCAATGGTTTTGGGCCCCATGTCTCAGAAAGGATGTGTTGTCATTGGAGAAAGTCCAGAGGAAGTTCAAGAGGATGATTCTGGGAATGAAAGGGTTAACATATGAGGAGTTTTTGGCAGCTTTTGGCCTGTACTCACTGGAATTTAGGAGAATATGAGGATACATTAAAAGCAGAAGTTGATCATTTCCTTATTGGTCAGGGAATCAAAGGATATGGTGAGAAGGTAGGTGTACGGGTTGAGTGGGATCCAGGATCAGCCATGATGAAATGGCAGAGTAGAGTCAATGGGCTGAATGGTTAATTCTGCTCCTATGTCTTATGGTCTTACAGCCAAAAAAGACTTTGTGGTTATAGCCAATCCATAAGGTCAAGATTGTACAACACAGAAACAAAACAGAAATATGTCCAGCTCCATCAGGGTGATCATCCAGAGCTAGTCTCAGTTTCCTGCATTTGTCCACCATCCTTCTAAACCTTTCCTATCCATGCACCTGTCCATAAATACAAGAGATTCTGCAAATGCTGGGAATCTTGAGCAACGTACACAGAAAGCTCTAGGAACTCAGTAAGTGAGGCGCATCTGTGGAGGGGAATAAACAGCCAACATTTCAGACTGAGACCTTTCACCATGATTTGAAAGTAAGAGACAGATACCAGAATAAGAGAAGGTTGGGAGACGGGAAGGTGTACACACTTGACAGGTGATAGATGAGGAATAAAGTGTGTGAGAAGTTGGATTCGTGAAGATAGAGGGATAAGTGGAAGAGATATAGAGCTGAAGAAGAAGGAATCTGATAGAGGAGAACAGTGGATGGTGGAAGAACAGGAAGGAGGAGCAAATGCCAGAGGGAGGTGAGGAAAAGAGCGGGGCTGAGAGGGTAAACTGAGTGGTGAATGGAAAAAGAGAGAAGGACAGAGGGGAAAATAGTAAGGGGTACTTCTTCAGCATCTCTGAATTAAAATCACAGAACTCCCAACAAACAAGTAGTACCTTCACCAAATAGGCACAGAGGAAGATATTTCACCTCCAATTTCTCAAGGAGAATTAAGTATTTGCTTTAAATGATAACTTGTGTCACATCCCACAATCAATGGAGTTGCACTAGTTTGTCTCAGCACCTCAGCCACCGGCTTTCTTGAGACTTAGGTAACGTTTAATGCCATGAAAGTTCCTGGCAGCATTGCTTCATCTGTAGGCCCTGGCTGGCTCCACTCCGGGCTGGTGGCCTGGTTGTTCTGCTCACTCATGTGAGATGCCTCAGTGGTCCCTGCCTCTGTGTGGACCATCTGAACAACATGAACTTTATTGACAACCTTTTTCCTCAGCAAGCAGTTGAAAAGTTTCTTGAAGCCCTTGCGGAAGTGTTTGGAGACCAGGGCGTAGACAATAGGGTTGAGGCAGGAGTTAGCATAGGACATACAGTGTGACAAAAGTCTGAAAACATAGGTGGCTTGGTTAAGTGGGAAGTGGCCAAACCAGAAACATAAAATAACTAAGTAGTGGGGAAGCCAACAAAGGCAGAAGAGAACAGCCACAATGATGATCATCTTGGTGACTTTGCGCTTGGCTTTCTTAGACTCAGACATGTTTTCTATAGGTTCTACAGATGTCCAGAGGTAGCGGATGGTCCTGGTGTATGCTAAGCTCAGGATCAGCACTGGAATGATATATCCACAGAGGAAGGTAGCAATGTCCATAACTTTGCGACTGTAATCGCCCCAGACTGGGAAGCAGAGAGTGAGGTCTCTGTAATGGATGACTTGGTAGTAGCTGAGGTAGGGACCTGCAAAGACAAATGAGATCGCCCAGATGATGCAGATGGTGATTGTGGCATTTCGGGGAGTGCGCAGTTCTCGGGATCTCAGTGGGTATCGAATGGCCAGGTACCTACAAGGCAAGGTAAGGTTGAAAACCATCAGGTTAATCAGTCCACACAGTGCATGCAATAGACCAAGGTGAATGAGGTTTAAATTGGTCTTGGGTAACAGCACAATGCAAGTAACACTAAAGGCAAACCTTTCTCATGGCATTGCCCCAGATGGTCTCAAAGTGGTAATATCTATCAAGCATAGCAGAATGTGTGAAGCACATTATTAATGTGTATGACAATATATGAACAAAAATGACTACAAGCTACCCACTTGAGAGACCTGTATCCCTCCCAAGCTCCTACATACACTTGTCAACCAGTATCTCTTCATTTCAACATCCCTTCCACCAGTTCAACACACTTACTGATATGTGGTATAACTGACTGTTCATTCAGTGCTGGAAACCCACTCCCCACAGTATTTTGCTTTTCTCTACCCCTGGAACCTTCTACCGGCAAGCTGCAGTCAGTAGTGGGGGTGGAGGGGGGTAGCTTTGGCATTATTCTAGTGAAATCCTATTCCGTTCAACTAGATATTCAGAAGAATAACCAATGGATGACCTGCATTTGCCAGTTAATCACCGGTCCCCAAGGTGAAGACTGGTGCCAAATCAAAGCACAAATGTGTAGTGACGACCCTGTGACGAGGCCGATGTTAGGCTGTCTTTAAAGAGACTGAACCCTGGCAAAGCCAAAGGTCCCGATCGAGTACCTGGTAAGGCTCTGCAAACCTGTGCCAACCAACTGCGGGAGTATTCAAGGACATTTTCAACCTCTCACTGCTACGGGCGGAAATTACCACTTGCTTCAAAAAGGCAACAATTATACCAGTGCCTAAGAAGAATAATGTGGGCTGCCTTAATGACTATCGCCTAGTAGCACTCACATCGACAGTGATGAAAGGCTTTGAGAGGTTGGTCATGACTAGACTGAACTCCTGCCTCAGCAAGGACCTGGACCCATTGCAATTTGCCTATCACCACAATATTGTGCTGTAATGTTCTATGGTTCTGTGGTGCGTCTCTGACACAGAGTCTGGCCCTATGACTCAGAAGAGTAGAGAAGGGAAGAGGAAGGCAGTAGTGATTAATTGGAGTAAGGGGAATTATGAGGCAATCAGGCAGGAAATTGGAGGCTTAAACTGGACACAGATGTTAGGAAGAAATGTGGCAAATATTCAGGGGATATTTGTGTGGAGTTCTGTATAGGTATGTTCCAATGAGACAGGAAAGCTATGGTAGGGTACAGGAACCATGGTATACAAAGGCTGTAGTAAATCTAGTCAAGAAAAAAGAAAAGCTTACAAAAGGTTCAGAGAGCTAGGTAATGTTAGAGATCTAGAAAATTGTAAGACTACTAGGAAGGAGCTTAAGAGGGAAATTAGGAGAGCCAGAATGGGCCATGAGAAGGACATGGTGGACAGGATTAAGGAAAACCCCAAGGCATTCTACAAGTATGTGAAGAGCAAGGGGACATGACATGAAAGAATAGGACCTATCAAGTGTGACAGTGGGAAAGTGTGTATGGAACCAGAGGAAATAGCAGAGGTACTTAATGAATACTTTGCTTCAGTTTTCACTATGGAAAATGACCTTGGTGATTGTAGTGATGATTTTCAGCAGACTGAAAAGCTTGAGCATGTAGATATTAATAAAGTGGATGTGCTGGAACTTTTGGAAAGCATCAAGTTGGATAAATCACCAGGACCGGATGAGATTTACCCCAGGCTAATGTGGCAGGCGATTGCTGAGGAATGATTAATGAGGAAGGAGATTGCTGAGGCTCTCGTGATGATCTTTGCATCATCAATGGGGACAGGAGAAGTTCCAAAGGATTGGAGGGTTCCTTTATTCAAGAAAGGGGGTAGAGATAGCCCAGGAAATTATAGACCAGTGAGTCTTACCTCAGTGGTTGGTAAGTTGATGGAGAAGATCCTGAGAGGCGGGATTTATGAACATTTGGAGAGGTATAACATGATTAGTAGTCAACATGGCTTTGTCAAGGGCAGGTCGTGCCTTACAAGCCTGATTGAATTTTTTGAGGATGTGACTAAACACGTTGATGAAGGAGGATCAGTAGATGTGGTGTATATCGATTTCAGCAAGGCATTTGATAAGGTACCCCATGCAAGGCTTATTGATAAAGTAAGGAGGCATGGGATCCAAGGGAACATTGCTTTGTGGATCCAGAACAGGCTTGCCTACAATAGGCAAAGAGTGTTGTAAACGGGTCATATTCTGCATGGATGTCGGTCACCAGTGGGGTGCCTCAGGGATCTGTTCTGGGACCCTTACTCTTCGTGAATTTTATAAATAACCTGGATGAGAAAGTGGAGGGATGGGTTAGTAAGTTTGCTGATGACACAAAGGTTGGAGGTGTTGTGGATAGTGTGGAGGGCTGTCAGAGGTTACAACGGGACATTGATAGGATGCAAAACTGGGATGAGAAGTGGCAGATGGAGTTCAATCCAGATAAGTGTGAAGTGGTTCATTTTGGTAGGTCAAGTATGATGGCAGAATATAGTATTAATGGTAAGACTCTTGGCAGTGTGGAGGATCAGAGGGATCTTGGGGTCTAAGTCCATAGGATGTTCAAAGCAGCTGCGTAGGTTGACTCTGTGGTTAAGAAGGCATATGATGTATTAGCCTTCATCAATCATGGAATCGAATTTAGGAGCTGAGAGGTAATGTTGCAGCTATATAGGACCCTGGTCAGACCCTACTTGGAGTACTGTACTCAGTTCTGGTCGCCTCACTATAGGAAGGCTGTGGAAACCACAGAAAGGATGCAGAGTAGATTTACAAGGATGTTGCCTGGATTGGGGAGCATGCCTTATGAGAATAGTTTGAGTGAACTCGGTCTTTTCTCCTTGGAGCAATGGAGGATGAGAGGTGACCTGATAGAGGTGTATAAGATGATGAGAGGCATTGATCGTGTGGATAGTCAGAGGCTTTTCCCAGGGTTGAAATGGTTGCCACAAGAGGACACAGGTTTAAGGTGCTGGGCAGCAGGTACTGAGGAGATGTCAGGGGTAAGTTTTTTCACTCAGAGAGTGGTGAGTGTGTGGAATGGGTTGCCGGCAACAGTGGTAGAGGCGGATACGATAGGGTCTTTTAAGAGACTTTTAGATAGGTACATGGAGCTTAGAAAAATAGAGGGCTATAGATAAGCCTAGCAATTTCTGAGATAGGACATGTTCGATACAACCTTGTGGGGCGAAGGGCCTGTGTTGTGCTGTAGGTTTTCTATGTTTCTAATTTCTCATTTAAACCAATAATGAGGTGTCAGATTGGACAGTACTAACAGTAAAACTGAGATTGACAACAAATTCAAAATGGGACTTAAGATGGATGTGAGTTTGGAATTGGGCTGTCCTCTGTTTGATATTTTGAGGTATCATAATGATTGGATAATGGATAATGATTGCTCACAAGATCCCAAGGATCAAAGAGGCATAGCTGGAATACTGGTCTGCAGGCAAGGTTGAAACTGTGGAGAGAGAAACAGATGTTGGAGGTCAATTGCTTTTCATCAAAACTTTAGTAAAGGATATTAGTTACAAATAAGAGCAAGCTGTCACCTTTTGATTACCAAAAACAGAGTAAATAAAAATCTCTGTGCCTACTGAGATAGAGGAACAGGAAAATCTGAAAGTACAAAAGCAACCATCGCTAAAAGTTGCACAGAAAATAATTGTACCAACATAATGGTACAAAGCCAGCCTTCCTGCTGGTCCAGATGCATAAGTGGTGAAATTATACTAGTGTGATGTATGAAAGAAGGAATGGAAGATTTGCTGACAATCATATTGAGGAACAGAGGAGGCTCCAGTGCAGTAGGAACAATGATGTGGATATTTCAGTCTGAGTGGCCTCTTTCTACGTAAACCTCACTCAACTCCAGTGAAAGCCAAAGTGCTCAACGAAGATTTGGATAAAATTTGCTTTACCCATTTCTGACATTTTGTTTTGGACTTTTTGTGTGCCATACTTTGCCAGAGCCTTGGCGACCACTTATTTTTTTAAGTGGTTGTCTTAGAGGAAAGATTCTGTGAGTGGTCCCCCACGTCCTTCTCACAGTGCAGAGTTTTTTTTTTAAAGGCCGAGTTATGAGCTGGACACTCAACCCGGCACAGATGAAAAGCGTGTCCGGGAATGGCCCGACTGGATTCAAACTTGGGAACCTTCACTCCGGAGTCTGGTGCTGATGTCACAGCGTCACCACCTGGACATTTCTGATGTGTGCATTGCAATTTATAGAACCATAAAAATGAAGGTGCAGTGTCACAATGAAATGGAAATACTCCAATCACATTTCTCCCTCGTTGCTACTCTGTTCAAATTAGACCCAACTTCAGGACCGCCCAGCCACCAACATCCATTACCTTTGAACAGCATGGCATTTGGCAGCTGATGATGAGTTTAGCTTTATAAACTTGCCCATCACAGAGCAATGAACAAAAATACATTCTCAGAAAACTGCCATGAAGTGATATTGGAAACCAGTCACACCTGGGCTGGATCACTGCCTGGGGAAACAGCCTCACAATGTCAGGATGGAGTAATGTTGGCCTCAGTACACTCACACTTATCCCAGCGTCTCAAAGCGATTCACCCTGGTGAAGCCTGCTGAGATCCTCCAGCATTGTGTGTGTGTGTGTTGTTTGGACATTCCAAATTGTTTCCTAGCTCCTGTGTCTTTGTTGCTGTATGTTGGAGTTATCGAGAATTACACAGCCATATATCACCACCACCGGCCTGCCCAACCACACTAATCCAATTTGTCCACATCAGGATTATATTGGTCATTTAAGTGATAATGCTCCAACCTCTAGGAAAGCACAGGCTGACAAAACTCTGTTAATCGTGGAAAACATTCAGGTTGAGATGCGGATATATGAGTTTACGTGTTAAACTGACATCCGACATCCTGAAATGTTAAATTATCTCATTCAGTCATTTCTTCCTACAGTTTTCTTCGGGTGTTTTGGGAATCCTGATAAAAACCTGTTGTTTGTGGTCATTCCATTGCAGAAACATCCAGCATAAATATCAGGGGTGATTGGTAGGAGGGAAGCGTGGGTCTTTTGGCATTAGGCGTTTATAACTCATGGTCATTGCCAGGAAGGCTGAACGAGGCAACCTGTGTGTCACTAATTCTGCTATCCAGTGCTGGACTGGCAGTGTGAAGTCTTTGCGGATTGGGAGCAGCAAACAAAGTGGACAGATTGGTAAATGTGGTTCGGGGGTAGCAGGGTCACTGAAGAAACCAGACAGAGAGAGAGAGAGAGAGAGACACACACACACACACACACACACACACACACACACACACACCCCGAATGAACCAACCAAAGACTGCCTGACTGCCTGCCCCCAAACACCCCAAACGCCCCTGCAGAAGGGAGCACGCTGTGTTCAGCACTGTCTGGACATCTTCAGGACCAGTAGGGCCGAACAACAAAACTAACACATCACAGGTAACATTATGGACAATATACTCAATCCCTGCCCCTTCCCAGGCATGTGGAAGCTGTCCTCTGTCACCCCGTACACAATACTAACCCATATTGACCCACTACACATTTGAGAGTTATTTGGAGACCCAAGAGATTGCAGGTGCTGGGATCTAGAGCAACAAGCAAACATCTGGAAGAACTCAACGCGTCAGGCAGCATCTGTGGAGGGAGAGGAATGTCGGAACAACGGATCGGGGGTAGATCTACTGAGGCGACACTTCACCTGTGAGTTGGCTGCTGTGGTATACTGTGTCCGGTGCTCCTGGTGTGGCCTTTTATATATTGGTGAGACCCGACGCAGACTGGAAGACCGTTTCGCGGAACACCTACGCTCGGTCCGCCAGAAAAAGCAGGATCTCCCAGTGGCCACACATTTTAATTCCACATCCCATTCCCATTCTGATATGTCTATCCATGGCCTCCTCTATTGTCAAAATTAATCCAAACTCAGGTTGGAGGAACAACACCTTATATACCGGCTGGGTAGCCTCCAACCTGATGGCATGAACATTGACTTCTCTAACTTCCGTTAATGCCCCTCCTCCCCTTCTTACCCCATCCCTGACATATTTAGTTGTTTGCCTGTTCTCCATCTCCCTCTGGTGCTCCCCCCTCCTTTCTTTCTCCTGAGGCCTCCCGTCCCATGATCCTTTCCCTTCTCCAGCTCTGTATCACTTTCGCCAATCAACTTTCCAGCTCTTAGCTTCATCCCACCCCCTCCGGTCTTCTCCTATCATTTCGCATTTCCCCCTCCCCCCCACTACTTTCAAATCTCTTACTATCTTTCCTTTCGGTTAGTCCTGATGAAAGGTCTCAGCCCGAAACGTCAACAGTGCTTCTCCCTATCGATGCTGCCTGGCCTGCTGTGTTCCACCAGCATCTTGTGTGTGGTGTGGGTAGATCTAGTCGTGGTTTCTCTTCAAATAGTGAGACACACTTAAACTCGATACTTTCTTTCCCAGAAGTTGCTGAATGAGAACCTCTGCTGGGTGAGAAGCTGACAGTGATGCAGGTGGATGCTTCCCTGGTGTCATGGGTTATTGATTACCTGACTGGCAGACCACAGTACGTGAGCTTGCAACACTGTGTGTCAGACAGAGTGGTCAGCAGCACTGGGGCTCCACTGGGGACTGTCCTGTCTCCCTTTCTCTTCACCATCTACACCTCGGACTTCAACTACTGCACAGAGTCTTGCCATCTTCAGAAGTTTTCTGATGATTCTGCCATAGTTGGATGCATCAGCAAGGGAGATGAGGCTGAGTACAGGGCTACTTTGTCACATGGTGTGAGCAGAATCATCTGCAGCTTAATGTGAAAAAGACTAAGGAGCTGGTATTGGACCTGAGGAGGGCTAAGGCACCGGTGACCCCTGTTTCCATCCAAGGGGTCAGTGTGGACATGGTGGAGGATTACAAATACCTGGGGATACGAATTGACAATAAACTGAACTGGTCAAAGAACACTGAGGCTGTCTACAAGAAGGGTCAGACCCGTCTCTACTTCCTGAGGAGACTGAGATCCTTTAACATCTGCCGGACAATGCTGAGGATGTTCTACGAGTCTGTAGTGGCCAGTGCTATCATGTTTGCTGTTGTGTGATGGGGCAGCAGGCTGAGGGTAGCAGACACCAACAGAATCAACAAACTCATTCGTAAGGCCAGTCATGTTGTGAGGGTGGAACTGAGCGTCATAGGAAGTCATTTCTACCTGTGGCCATCAAACTTTACAACTCCTCCCTCGGAGTGTCAGACAATAGGCTGGTCCTGGACTTTTTTCCACTTGGTATAATTAACTTATTATTTAATTATTTAGGGTTTTATATTGCTATATTTCTGGACTATTCTTGGTTGGTGCGACTGTAACGAAACCCAGTTTCCCTCGGGATCAATAAAGTATGTCTGTCTGTATACGGGCTGCTGAGAGCGCGGGCTCTCGCTTAAAGTAACGCCTTCGTGGGAAATACGCCGGAAAACTCCCGAAGGACAATGCATTAAAGGACGAATTAGTGGTTTATATTAGAAGGGGGAATAAAAATGTAACGGTTTCAATTGTAATCCGGATGGAGTGACACGCTTTTGAAGAGGCGGTCGATTTTCGGACAGTTGGACAACAGTACCGTGACTGGCCGTGCAGGCGCGCCTCCTTCTACCACATACCTGCCTGTTCCTGAGGAAGACGTGACGGAAGCTATCTTCTATGGAGTTCTTGGGCGGATGATCGACTAACACGGGACCCACAGGCTTTGCTCTGGATGGGACAGTTGCTTGATAGGACGGAAGGGTAAGTAGTTTAGGAGATGGCGCCTTCGGGACCGGAGGATTACAGATGTCCATTGTCAGCTGGAACACCTCCGCTTTAAGCGGCCGTGGGCCAGGGATTTCCACAAATCCCAGGAGCTGTACAAGGGGGCTTGAATCTCCCCATTATCCGCTTGTGGCTTGTCCCCCTGATAATATCTTCTAGTGGTAGAGCGCCTGTTTTGGGAGTCTGCTGCTGGGTCCTGTCCCATGGGGCCCACCCGTTGTCATTGGCTGGGATGTCGGTTACACCTTCCTTGGACGGGTGGGTACACCGTCTCCCCGGAACTGAAGACAGAACAGCGCCATTTAGATACCCATTTTGGATGCTTTCTATTTAATATAAAACACAAAACTGTTGGAACCCCTCGCTGATCAGGCAGCATCTGCGGGAAGAGAAACAGCTAAGGTTGAGATCAAAGGAAAGGAGACAGAGGAACGCGTTAGCGGCAGGGACCGTTGGGTGAGGGAAGTGTCTCAGACAGGGTGACCACGGGTCTGAAGCTGTCAATGAGGTTATCTGTCCACTAGAGAATGGGAGAGGCTTGAGGGAGGTAGATCAGCGAGTTGGAGGAACAGTCACCATTTGAGGTTGGGGATTTCGAAGGCAGAAGCTCAAACATAAATCGTTCACTATTGCTTTCTCCACAGATGCTCGCTGACCTGCTGAAGGGTTTCAAGCGTGTTGTTTTTTTCACTGACATCCAACATCTCTAGTTCTTTCTATATTTTGATTATTGCCATTTGCGCAAAGAGCGCTATATGAGATCATTCTTACCCTCGGTCATTATAATGAGTCAACCTATACCCGGGGAAGCGATGTACCCCACCCCCTCCTGTTAGACTGCTTTTAACCTCGCGTTAAACTGTTTACCACACCCTGTTATGTGGGCACCCTGCGCAATACCACCATCACTTATCTGGACGCGGTGAATGTGCACCCATTGCTGGAGAATATTACGGTAATTCTTGTACTGCCATCTTTTCAATGTGAACTTGTAAATCTTGAAATCTTGATTTGTAATCTTGTATATCTTGTTTTTAAAATAACTTATTTTTTAATATTCTTTCTTACTCTTATTATTTCTTCTCCTCTGATATCTGTATATCAATCCACTTGTAATGTTACCGTGACACTGTAATTTCCTTTGGGACCAATAGAACATCTATCAATCAGTCTGTCTATCCAGCCCCAGCGCTGCTCCTGGTCTGAACACGCTATATAAACTGACCTGTATTACTTGACAACGAATTCCAGATTCGTTGGACTCCCGGTTCATTAAAACAGTTTCCGCTCAGGGGCAAGTACTGGGATAAAGGGCATGGTAGGGTCGTGGGGAGCCAAACCCCGACAAACCCAGTGCAGTCAAACCCTTCCCATCCCGTGCTAAATTCACCACGTGCCTTCGGACTGCCCCCAAAGGAGGCACAAATGCACAAAGCTCTCCAACAAGTTACTGCAGCTGGAGAAGCGAGCAGGAGCCTGATCCGATCGCCAAAGCTGCCCCTCCCGAGTTCGCCACTCCCCCCGCTCCGCCTGCCAGCTCACCTGTCCACGGAGACTGCGGCCAGAGTGAAGCTGCTGGCGTACACAGTCAGGTAGATAAAGAAGTGTACAGCTTTACACATGAAGGAGCCGAAGACCCAGGAGTCCAGCGTGTATATGGTGGCCTGGAAGGGCACGCAGCAGAGGATGAAGCAGAGATCGGCCAGAGCCAGGTTCAGTATAAACAGGTTAGTGCTGTTACAGTTCATGGGGCCGTTCCGAAGCAGGACGGCTAGAACCAGGCTGTTGCCCAGAGTGCCAAGCAGGAAGATCACGCAGAAGACACAGGGGACGATCACACTCTCGGGTCTCAGTTCCCAGCTCTGCGAGGAGTTCCATCTCTGGCTCCCGTTCATCTCCAGCACGACTGCACGCTGTCCTCGGGCCGCTTTAAAGCTCCGAGCCGGCTTTGCCACCCGTTGCCAAGGCGACCTGAACTCGCTTTTCCTCCCTGTCACATTCCGCTGCGGGGAGAGTACGGGATAAAGTTGGGAGACAGACCAGAGAGCACTCCGCTTCGCCGATTAGACCGCCAGAAGAACTGAGACACCGCGGACGTTGTTCCCAGCATGGAGATGGGACGTGGGAGGGGGAGCTGTGAATTTCTAAAAACACATTGTGAACATTCCAAAGGGCTGCTCTCTCTAGTCCCCACTGATTGGGAAGTGTTGAGGAGGGAGGTGACGAGTGTTACTATCGTAGCACTAGAATTATAATTATTCGGTACAGAAAGAACCCTCCAACACAATTCATCCATGTCGCCTAAGCTGTCAAACAGCCAGTCCCGCTTATAATGAACGGATAGCTTTCAATATTGTATGCTCAATGAATAAAGATCTCCTTCTGTAAAACTCTCTTATTTACTAGCCCTCAACCATCAGTCTCTTGGACAAAGGGGGGTAACTACACTCACTTACCCATCCATTGAGAAAGCCAACTGCCTCACTTTAAACACAGAGACAAAGATACATAGAAAACAGGTGCAGGAGTAGGCCATTCAGCCCTTCAAGCCTGCACCGCCATTCAGTATGATCATGGCTGATCGTCCAACTCAGAACCCTGTACCTGCTTTCTCTCCATACCCCGATCCCTTTAGCCACAAGGGCCACATCTAACTTCCTCTTAAATATAGCCAATGAACTGGCCTCAACTGTTTCCTGTGGCAGAGAATTCCACAGATTCACCACTCTCTGTGTGAAGAAGTTTTTCCTCATCTCAGTCCTAAAAGGCTTCCCCTTTATCCTTAAATTGTGACCCCTCGTTCTGGACTTCCCCAACATTGGAAACAATCTTTCTGCATTTAGCCTGTCCAATCCCTTTAGAATTTTATATGTTTCAATAAGATCCCCCCTCAATCTTCTAAATTCCAGTGAGTATAAACCTAGTCGATCCAGTCTTGCTTCATACGAAAGTCCTGCCATCCCAGGAATCAATCTGGTGAACCTTCTCTGTACTCCCTCTATGGCAAGAATGTCTTTCCTCAGATTAGGGGACCAAAACTGCACACAATACTCCAGGTGTGGTCTCACCAAGGCCTTGTACAACTGCAGCAGAACCTCCCTGATCCTGTACTCAAGTCCTTTTGCTACAAATGCCAACATACCATTTGCCTTTTTCACCACCTGCTGTACCTGCATGCCCACTTTCAATGACTGGTGTACAATGACACCCAGGTCTCGTTGCATCTCCCCTTTTCCTGATCGGCCACCGTTCAGATAATAATCTGTTTTCCTGTTCTTGCAACCAAAGTGGATAACCTCACATTTATCCACATTAAATTGCATCTGCCATGAATTTGCCCACTCACCTACCCTATCCAAGTCACCCTGCATCCTCTTAGCATCCTCCTCACAGCTAACACCGCCGTCCAGCTTCATGTCATTCGCAAACTTGGAGATGTTGTGTTTAATTCCCTTGTCTAAATCATTAATATATATTGTAAACAACTGGGGTCCCAGCACTGAACCTTGCGGTACCCCACTAGTCACTGCCTGCCATTCTGAAAAGGTCCCGTTTACTCCCACTCTTTGCTTCCTGTTTGCCAACCAATTCTCTATCCACATCAATACCATACCCCCAATACTGTGTGCCTTAAGTATGCACACTAATCTCCTGTGTGGGACCTTGTCAAAAGTCTTTTGGAAATCTAAATATACCACATCCACTGGCTCTCCCCTATCCACTCTACTAGTTACATCTTCAAAAAATTCTATAAGATTCGTCAGACATGACTTTCCTTTCACAAATCCATGCTGACTTTGTCCGATGATATCATCTCTTTCCAAATGTGCTGTTATCACATCTTTGATAACCAACTCTAGCATTTTCCCCACCACCGATGTCAGGCTAACCGGTCTATAATTCCCCGGTTTCTCTCTCCCTCCTTTTTTAAAAAGTGGGGTTACATTAGCCACCCTCCAATCCTCAGGAACTAATCCCGAATCTAAGGAGTTTTGAAAAATTATCACTAATGCATCCACTATTTCTTGGGCTACTTCCTTAAGCACTCTGGGATGCAGACCATCTGGCCCTGGGGATTTATCTGCCTTTAATCCCTTCAATTTACCTAACACCACTTCCCTACTAACATGTATTTCACTCAGTTCCTCAATCTCACTAGACCCCCGGTCCCCTACTATTTCCGGAAGATTATTTATGTCCTCCTTAGTGAAGACAGAACCAAAGTAGTTATTCGATTAGTCTGCCATGTCTTTGTTCCTTATGATCAATTCACCTGTTTCTGACTGTAAAGAACCTACATTTGTCTTGACCAATCTTTTTCTTTTCACGTATCTATAAAAGCTTTTACAGTCAGTTTTTATGTTCCCTGCCAGCTTTCTTTCATAATGTTTTTTTCCTTTTCCTAATTATGCCCTTTGTCCTCCTCTGCTGGTCTCTGAATTTCTCCCAGTCCTCAGGTGTGCCCCTTTTTTTGCTAATTTATCTGTTTCTTCTTTGGATTTGATACTATTCATTATTTCCCTTGTCAGCCATGGGTGCACTACCTTCCCTGGTTTATTCTTTTGCCAAACTGGGATGAACAATTTTTGTAGTTCATCCATGCGATCTTTAAATGCTTGCCATTGCATATCCACCGTCAACCTTTTAAGTATCATTTGCCAGTCTATCTTAGCTAATTTACGTCTCATACCTTCAAAGTTACCCTTCTTTAAGTTCAGAAACTTTGTTTCTGAATTAACTATGTCACTCTCCATCTTGATGAAGAATTCCACCATATTATGGTCACTCTTACCCAAGGGGCCTTGCATGACATGATTGCTAACTAACCCATCCTCATTGCTCAATACACAATCTAGAATGGCCTGCTTTCTAGTTGGTTCCTCGACATGTTGGTTCAGAAAACCATCCCACATACATTCCAAGAAATCCTCTTCCTCAGCACCCTTACCAATTTGGTTCACCCAATCTATATGTAGATTGAAGTCACCCATTATAACTACTGTTCCTTTATTGCACATATTTCTAATTTCCTGTTTAATGCCATCCCCAACCTCACTACTACTGTTAGGTGGCCTGTACACAACTCCCACCAGCGTTTTCTGCCCCTTTGTGTTATGCAGCTCTACCCATATCGATTCCACATCCTCCAGGCCAATGTCCTTCCTTTCTATTGCGTTAATCTCCTCTCTAAACAGCAATGCTACCCCACCTCCTTTTCTTTCCTGTCTATCGCTCCTGAATATTGAATATCCCTGAATGTTGAGCTCCCATCCTTGGCCACCCTAGACCCATGTCTCTAGTATTAGAGTCTGCATGTTCCTGTCAGGCTTAAAGGCAAAGTGAATAAGAATAAGGAACCTTGGTTCTCTAGAGATATTGGAACTCTGATAAAGAAGAAGAGAGAGATGTATGACATGTAAAGGAAACAGGGAGCAAAAAGGTACTTGAGGAGTATAAAAAATGCAAAAAAAACTTAAGAAAAAAACCAGGAGGGCTAAAAGAAGACATGAGGTAGCTTTGGCAGTCAAGGTGAAGGATAATCCAAAGAGCTTCTACAGGTATATTAAGAACAAAAGGATAGTAAGGGATAAAATTGGTCCTCTTGAAGATCAAAGTGAACATACAAGGTAAATGGTAGGGCTCTGAGGAGTGCAGTAGAACAGAGGGATTTAGGAATACAGATACAAAGTTCCCTAAAAGTGGTGTCACAGGTAGATAGGGTAGTAAAGAGAGCTTTTGGTACATTGGCCTTTATAAATCAAAGTATTGAGTCTAAGAGTTGGAATGTTATGGTGAGGTTGTATAAGCCATTAGTGAGGCCCAATTTGGAGTATTGTATGCAGTTTTGGTCACCAAATTACAGGAAGGATATTAATAAGGTTGAAAGAGTGCAGAGGAAGTTTACAAGGATGTTGCCAGGACTTGAGAAACTGAGTTACAGAGAAAGGTTGAATAGGTTAGGACTTTATTCCCTGGAGCGTAGAAAAATGAGGGGAGACTTGATGGAGGTGTATAAAATTATGATGGGTATAGATAGAGTGAATGCAAGCAGGCTTTTTCCATTGAGGCTAGGGGAGCAAAAACCCAGAGGACATGGGTTAAGGGTGAAGTGGTAAAAGTTTAAAGGGAACATTGGGGGGGCTTCTTCACACAGAGAGTGGTGGGAGTGTGGAATGAGCTGCCAGATGAAGTGGTAAATGCGGGCTCACTTTCAACATTTAACAAAAACTTGGACAGGTAAATGGACGAGAGGTGTACGGAGGGAGGGTCCAGGTACAGGTCAGTGGAACTAGGCAGAAAAATGGTTCGGCACAGCCAAGTAGGGCCAAAAGGCCTGTTTCTGTGCTGTAATGTTCTATGGCTCTATGTTCTCTTTATTTAATGCTATTTATTTTTATTTTTATTTGCAGCTTGTTTTCTTCTACACTCTGATGATCTTTCATTGATCCTGTTTTAGTTACTATTCTATAGTTTTGATGAGTCTGCCCACAGGAAAATATATCTCAGGGTGACATTTCTGGAATCTGATAATAAAATTTACTTTGAGCTTTTTGAACTTCATTTGTACCCGTACCTCAGTTTACAATAAACTCGACTGGAATTGAATCTATCTTGGGACCCAGTTACAATAATTACAGCGACAATCAGCTGGAGATCAGCAGCGTTACATCCTGAGTCGTCTCGCAGATTGTTTGTTGCTCCGTATTCCAGCAGTGTAAGCTCTAAAGTTAATTGCAAACATTTTGTGATGAGAACAATTAATTTACCACAAGGTTTGTAAAGTTCTCCCAAACATGGAAATCGGATCCCTGTCTGCTGGACCATTGCTTTCCGAAACCATCGCTCATCTCCAGTCCGGGATGAGGGGTGCAGGTCCTTGCTCTGTCCGGGACTTTCAGCAGTAAAATTCCTTGTCCGTCAACTGAGCGAGGTATAGATCAGCTCCTCGTAATGTTGAGCCACCCCCCACAATTCCTGGTCCATGGAGAAAACGCTGTGGGCACGGGGCAGGCTCCCGCAGACACCCGCTGCCCCACCTGGGGCAATAGGCTGGAGGTGGTGCCAGGGGACAAGGGGCTGTGGTGGAAAAGATATGGTCGCAGTGACGACAGCCTGGGTACTTGACATGAGAGGAAATGGCTGGTTGCAGAGAACCTTGGCATAGAGAAGATATAAACAGACTACGACTTGTCCTGGCAAATTTGCAGTTCAGATGGTTAACACCGAAATCTCGGAGCAGGCTCCACGAATAAAGAGTCAGCTTACAGAAGAATCCAAATCCGCGCACCATCTAAGGGAACACCCCCCTCGGCTGCCTGGGAATACCCGAGTGCAAACAACTAACAGGCTTCCAAGGAAAAAAAGAGCCGTGCGCAGTGTGAAAAACCAGTCGGGCACAAAGAGTCCTGATCATCGACTGTACTCTTTTCCATAGATGCTGCCGGGCCTGCTGAGCTCCCTCAGCACTTGGTGTGTGTTGAGCAGCGCCTTAATAGGAGATCGGAAGCCTGGGAAGATGCAGTTGACAGGTTTGCTGATGGCAGCCACTCGCGGCAGTTTGGTGCTTTGAGAGCGGACACTCAACGTTCGGGATTGATTGACAAGAACAAATTAAAGTAAGGCAGGGACAAGTGGAGTGTCCATTGTGGGAGTGGTCAGAGTTAGAGTGGGATTTTCAGGCTTCAGTCAGAGAAGGCAAAACAAGCTGTAGTAGAGATTTTTTTCTATCACTCCCCCCAGCCACTTTTTATAGTTTTTCCTTCTTTATATTTGCTCAGTTGAACAGTAGTGATGCCAGGCAGGATAGTGGAATGCTCCTCTCGTGGGATGTGGGAAAGCATGGAGACCACCAGTGACCCTGATGACTACATCTGTGAGAAGTGCATCCAGCTACAGCTTCTAACATTCTGCATTAAGGAGTTGGAGCTGGAAGGGGAAAGGGGAATAGCCAGTGCAGAGTACCACTGTGGTTATGCCCCTCAACAACAAGGGATACTGTTGTTGTTGGCAGTGGGGGGAGTGAACTAGCAGAGGAAAGTAATAGCAGTTAGGTCTCTGTCAGTGAGTCTGGTTCTGTGACTCAGAAAGCAGGGGGAGTGCAGAAGAGGCAAGCTGTGATGATAGAGGATTTGGTATTTAGGGGAACAGAAAAGAGGTTCTGTAGACAAGAACAAGATTCCTGGATGGTATGCTGTGTCCCAGGGGCTAGCGTCCGGGACATCTTGTATTGAGTCCTCACCATTCTTAAGTGGGATGGTAATCAGCTAGAGGTTGTGGTCCATGTAGGTACCAGTGACATAGATATGAAGAGTGATGCCGTTCTTCTAAATTAATTCAGAAAGTTATAGGGCAGGACCTCCAGAGTTGTGATCTCAGCTTGCTACCTGCACCATGTGCTAGTGAGGACAGAAATAGGAATATTATACAGTTTTTAACATGTTACTAAGGAATTGGTGTAGGAGGGAGAGCATATCATTTTGGATCACTGGGCTCTCTTTCAGGGAAGGTGGGACCTGTACAGAAGAGACGGTTTTCACCTGTACTGGGAGGGGACTAATATCCTATTGGGAAGGTTTGCTAGTGATGCATGGGGATGGGGAGGGGGGGACATGTGGGAAGAAAGGTTAAACTAGAGTTACAGGGGGATGTGAACAAGAGTGCCAGAACAGATAGTGGAGAGGTTGTGGAAACAGATATTGCTAAGACTCAGACAAAGTCAAGAATCAAAAGGTTGAGAGGTGGAGCATAGTGTGACTAATGTCCTGAAATGTGAATATTTCAATGTAAAAAGTATTGTAGGAAAGGCAGATGAGATCAGAGCATGGATCAACACCTGGAATTATGATATTGTAGCCATTACTGAGACCGGTTGTAGGAGGAGCAGAGCTGGCAGCTCAGTATTCTGGGGTTCCTATGTTTTAGACGTGACAGAGCAGGACAGATTAAGCAGGAGCAGGAGGGGAAGTGTCAAGGAAATTGTCACAGAAGTACTCAGTCAGGACAAACTGAAGAACTTGTCTAGTGAGGCATTATCGGTAAAACTAAGTAATAGAATGGTGTGACCATGTTAATGAGACCATATTACAGGGCATCCAACAGTTTGAGAGATTCAGAGGAACAAGTTTGTGGAGATTGCAGAATGTTGCAAGAAGTATGAGGCTATAATTGTAGGTGATTTTAACTTTCAACATACTGGCTGAGACTCTCACACTGTAAGAGGATTAGATAGGATAGAGTTTGTCAAATGTGTTCAGGAAACTTGTCTTAACCATTACATAAAAGTCTCAATGAGAGATGTGCTGCTAGGGAATGAGACTGGGCAGGCGACATAAGTTTGTGTAGGGGAACACGTTGCATCCAGTGATCACAATGCTATTACTTTCAAAGTAAACATGGAAAAAGACAGGTCTGATCTGCCGGTTGAGATTCTGAATTGGGGAAATGCCAATTTTGATGGTATCAGAAAGTATATGGAAAGTGTGGATTGGGACACTTTTCTGGCAAAGGTGTACTCGGTAAGTGGGTGGCCTTCAAACCAAAATCTTGAGAGTACAATGCTTTTTGTGTCTGTCAGAATAAAAGGTTAAGTTAACGGGTTTAGGGAACCGTGGCTTTCAAGAGATATTGAAGCTCTGGTTAAGGGGAAAATGGAGGTGTACTGGAGGTATAGGCATATAGGAACGAAAGAGGTGCTTCTCATGGAGTCTAAGAAATGCAAGAAGAAAGAAATCAGGAGGGCTAAAAGAGGGAGAGAGAGAGAGGGAGAAAGGGAGATGAGAGAGAGGCGGGGAGGGGAGAGAGAGAGAGAGATGATTGATTCAATCTGCAAAATGGGCGAGGAACTGGGTAATCCATGATGGTGCATGCTTTCCAGGCCATTTCTGGAGACAGCAAGGCTTGAGGCCATGTGGCCGGTTTGAAACCAACCACATATGAAGAACCATAGTTTAAATTGTAGAGTACTAGCTCTGATAGAACCCCAACCACCGAGAAAAGAAAAGAAAGATGTAAGAGAAGACAAAAGAAAAAGCCACTTCGTGGAAGAACTGTAATAAGTCGTCTGGATCTACAGAAAATACTGATGCCATCTTTCCTAGCTCCTCCCTTATTCACAACACTTTGTGATCGGACATCAGTCACAAGCAGTCTCGGTAAGAAATGACAGAGCAGCTGACACTTATTAGGTCTAACTAAGTAACACACTTGCCTGGATTGGAAGAAGCACCAAACAAGTTATTTTGCTCCAGGAAATGACTATGACTGTTACCAAATTATCTTGACATCCTACTGCCACAGCCACCATTTCTCTTATCTAATTTTTGTTGTCTATGTTCTTATTCTTTAACTGCTCCCATTCAATCATTGATGGGATAAACATATTTACAGCTTATTCCCATGGTTACTGCACTTTGACCTGATGAGAGAAATCCCCCAGTCCCCAGCCTCCCTGCTAGTTACCCTAGTTTGACCCAATGAGAGAAATCCCCCAGTCCCCAGTCTCCCTGCTAGTTACCCCAGTTTGACCTGATGAGAGAAATCCCCCAGTCCCCAGCCTCCCTGCTAGTTACCCTAGTTTGACCCAATGAGAGAAATCCCCCAGTCCCCAGCCTCCCTGCTGGTTACCCCAGTTTGATCCGATGAGAGAAATCCCCCAGTCCCCAGCCTCCCTGCTGGTTACCCCAGTTTGATCCGATGAGAGAAATCCCCCAGTCCTCAGCCTCCCTGCTAGTTACTCCAGTTTGACCTGATGAGAGAAATCCCCCAGTCCCCAGTCTCCCTGCAGGGTACCCCAGTTTGATCCGATGAGAGAAATCCCCCAGTCCCCAGCCTCCCTGCTGGTTACCCCGGTTTGATCCGATGAGAGAAATCCCCCAGTCCCCAGCCTCCCTGCTAGTTACCCCAGTTTGACCAGATGAGAGAAATCCCCCAGTCCCCAGTCTCCCTGCTGGTTACCACAGTTTGATCCGATGAGAGAAATCCCCCAGTCCCCAGTCTCCCTGCAGGTTACCCCAGTTTGACCTGCTGAGAGAAATCCCCCAGTCCCCAGCCTCCCTGCTAGTTACCCCAGTTTGACCTGATGAGAGAAATCCCCCAGTCCCCAGTCTCCCTGCTAGTTACCCCAGTTTGACCTGATGAGAGAAATCCCCCAGTCCCCAGCCTCCCTGCTGGTTACCCCAGTTTGACCTGATGAGAGAAATCCCCCAGTCCCCAGCCTCCCTGCTGGTTACCCCAGTTTCACCTGATGAGAGAAATCCCCCAGTCCCCAGCCTCCCTGCTGGTTACCCCAGTTTGACCTGATGAGAGAAATCCCCAGTCCCCAGTCTCCCTGCTAGTTACCCCAGTTTGACCTGATGAGAGAAATCCCCCAGTCCCCAGTCTCCCTGCTGGTTACCCCAGTTTGACCTGATGAGAGAAATCCCCCAGTCCCCAGTCTTCCTGCTGGTTACCCCAGTTTGACCTGATGAGAGAAATCCCCCAGTCCCCAGTCTCCCTGCTGGTTACCCCAGTTTGACCTGATGAGAGAAATCCCCCAGTCCCCAGTCTCCCTGCTGGTTACCCCAGTTTGACCTGATGAGAGAAATCCCCCAGACCCCAGTCTCCCTGCTGGTTACCCCAGTTTCACCTGATGAGAGAAATCCCCCAGTCCCCAGTCTCCCTGCAGGTTACCCCAGTTTGACCTGCTGAGAGAAATCCCCCAGTCCCCAGTCTCCCTGCTGGTTACCCCAGTTTGACCTGATGAGAGAAATCCCCCAGTCCCCAGTCTTCCTGCTGGTTACCACAGTTTGACCTGATGAGAGTAATCCCCCAGTCCCCAGACTCCCTGCTGGTTACCCCAGTTTGATCCGATGAGAGAAATCCCCCAGTCCCCAGCCTCCCTGCTAGTTACCCCAGTTTGACCTGATGAGAGAAATCCCCCAGTCCCCAGTCTCCCTGCTGGTTACCCCAGTTTGATCCGATGAGAGAAATCCCCCAGTCCCCAGTCTCCCTGCAGGTTACCCCAGTTTGACGTGCTGAGAGAAATCCCCCAGTCCCCAGCCTCCCTGCTGGTTACCCCAGTTTGACCTGATGAGAGAAATCCCCCAGTCCCCAGCCTCCCTGCTGGTTACCCCAGTTTGACCTGATGAGAGAAATCCCCCAGTCCCCAGTCTCCCTGCTAGTTACCCCAGTTTGACCTGATGAGAGAAATCCCCCAGACCCCAGCCTCCCTGCTGGTTACCCCAGTTTGATCCGATGAGAGAGATCCCCCAGTCCCCAGCCTCCCTGCTGGTTACCCCGGTTTGATCCGATGAGAGAAATCCCCCAGTCCCCAGCCTCCCTGCTAGTTATCCCAGTTTGACCTGATGAGAGAAATCCCCCAGTCCCCAGTCTCCCTGCTGGTTACCCCAGTTTGACCTGATGAGAGAAATCCCCCAGTCCCCAGTCTCCCTGCAGGTTACCCCAGTTTGACCTGCTGAGAGAAATCCCCCAGTCCCCAGCCTCCCTGCTGGTTACCCCAGTTTCACCTGATGAGAGAAATTCCCCAGTCCCCAGTCTCCCTGCTAGTTACCCCAGTTTGACCTGATGAGAGAAATCCCCCAGTCCCCAGTCTCCCTGCTGGTTACCCCAGTTTGACCTGATGAGAGAAATCCCCCAGTCCCCAGCCTCCCTGCTGGTTACCACAGTTTGACCTGCTGAGAGAAATCCCCCAGTCCCCAGTCTCCCTGCAGGTTACCCCAGTTTGACCTGATGAGAGAAATCCCCCAGTCCCCAGTCTCCCTGCTGGTTACCCCAGATTGACCTGATGAGAGAAATCCCCCAGACCCCAGTCTCCCTGCTGGTTACCCCAGTTTGACCTGATGAGAGAAATCCCCCAGTCCCCAGTCTTCCTGCTGGTTACCCCAGTTTGACCTGATGAGAGAAATCCCCCAGTCCCCAGTCTCCCTGCTGGTTACCCCAGTTTGACCTGATGAGAGAAATCCCCCAGTCCCCAGTCTCCCTGCTGGTTACCCCAGTTTGACCTGATGAGAGAAATCCCCCAGACCCCAGTCCCCAGTCCCCAGTCTCCCCGCTGGTTACCTCAGTTTGACCTGATGAGAGAAATCCCCCAGTCCCCAGTCTCCCTGCTGGTTACCCCAGTTTGACCTGATGAGAGAAATCCCCCAGTCCCCAGTCTTCCTGCTGGTTACCACAGTTTGACCTGATGAGAGAAATCCCCCAGTCCCCAGTCTCCATGCTGGTTACCCCAGTTTCACCTGATGAGAGAAATCCCCCAGTCCCCAGTCTCCCCACTGGTTACCTCAGTTTGACCTGATGAGAGAAATCCCCCAGTCCCCAGTCTCCCTGCTGGTTACCCCAGTTTCACCTGATGAGAGAAATCCCCCAGTCCCCAATCTCCCTGCAGGTTACCCCAGTTTGACCTGCTGAGAGAAATCCCCCAGTCCCCAGCCTCCCTGCTGGTTACCCCAGTTTCACCTGATGAGAGAAATTCCCCAGTCCCCAGTCTTCCTGCTGGTTACCACAGTTTGACCTGATGAGAGAAATCCCCCAGTCCCCAGCCTCCCTGCTAGTTACCCCAGTTTGACCTGATGAGAGAAATCCCCCAGTCCCCAGTCTCCCTGCTGGTTACCCCAGTTTGACCTGTTGAGAGAAATCCCCCAGTCCCCAGTCTCCCTGCTGGTTACCCCATTTTGACCTGATGAGAGAAATCCCCCAGTCCCCAGACTCCCTGCTGGTTACCCCAGTTTGACCTGATGAGAGAAATCCCCCAGTCCCCAGTCTCCCTGCTGGTTACCCCAGTTTGACCTGATGAGAGAAATCCCCCAGTCCCCAGTCTCCCTGCAGGTTACCCCAGTTTGATCCGATGAGAGAAATCCCCCAGTCCCCAGTCTCCCTGCTGGTTACCCCAGTTTGATCCGATGAGAGAAATCCCCCAGTCCCCAGTCTCCCTGCAGGTTACCCCAGTTTGACCTGCTGAGAGAAATCCCCCAGTCCCCAGCCTCCCTGCTAGTTACCTCAGTTTGACCTGATGAGAGAAATCCCCCAGTCCCCAGTCTCCCTGCTGGTTACCCCAGTTTGACCTGATGAGAGAAATCCCCCAGTCCCCAGTCTCCCTGCTAGTAACCCCAGTTTGACCTGATGAGAGAAATCCCCCAGTCCCCAGCCTCCCTGCTGGTTACCCCAGTTTGACCTGATGAGAGAAATCCCCCAGACCCCAGTCTCCCTGCTGGTTACCCCAGTTTGACCTGATGAGAGAAATCCCCCAGTCCCCAGTCTCCCTGCTGGTTACCCCAGTTTGACCTGATGAGAGAAATCCCCCAGTCCCCAGTCTCCCTGCTGGTTACCCCAGTTTGACCTGATGAGAGAAATCCCCCAGTCCCCAGTCTCCCTGCTGGTTACCCCAGTTTGACCTGATGAGAGAAATCCCCCAGACCCCAGTCCCCAGTCCCCAGTCTCCCCGCTGGTTACCTCAGTTTGACCTGATGAGAGAAATCCCCCAGTCCCCAGTCTCCCTGCTGGTTACCCCAGTTTGACCTGATGAGAGAAATCCCCCAGTCCCCAGTCTCCCTGCTGGTTACCCCAGTTTGACCTGATGAGAGAAATCCCCCAGACCCCAGTCCCCAGTCCCCAGTCTCCCCGCTGGTTACCTCAGTTTGACCTGATGAGAGAAATCCCCCAGTCCCCAGTCTCCCTGCTGATTACCCCAGTTTGACCTGATGAGAGAAATCCCCCAGTCCCCAGTCTCCCTGCTAGTTACCCCAGTTTGACCTGATGAGAGAAATCCCCCAGTCCCCAGTCTCCCTGCTAGTTACCCCAGTTTGACCTGATGAGAGAAATCCCCCAGTCCCCAGTCTCCCTGCTGGTTACCCCAGTTTGACCTGATGAGAGAAATCCCCCAGTCCCCAGCCTCCCTGCTGGTTACCCCAGTTTGACCTGATGAGAGAAATCCCCCAGTCCCCAGTCTCCCTGCTAGTAACCCCAGTTTGACCTGATGAGAGAAATCCCCCAGTCCCCAGCCTCCCTGCTGGTTACCCCAGTTTGACCTGATGAGAGAAATCCCCCAGTCCCCAGTCTCCCTGCTGGTTACCCCAGTTTGACCTGATGAGAGAAATCCCCCAGTCCCCAGCCTCCCTGCTGGTTACCCCAGTTTGACCTGATGAGAGAAATCCCCCAGTCCCCAGTCTCCCTGCTGGTTACCCCAGTTTGACCTGATGAGAGAAATCCCCCAGTCCCCAGCCTTCCTGTAGCCTTACGAGCTTCTCTTTTCTGCTTCCCAGTACTATTACGATTTTGTAATGTACCAGCAGCATGAGATGACAAATTGCATCGGGTTTTAATATTAAAACCACTATATTTATTTACTCAACACACACAAAATGCTGGTGGAACACAGCAGGCCAGGCAACATCTTTTAGGAGAAGCACTGTCGACGTTTCGGGCCGAGACCCTTCGTCAAGACGAAGTGACTGCGTGAAATCCACACACATGGATCATATGAAGGACAGACACGTCTCCAGAATGCACAGTGTGCCGCTGATTAACCAAATCTTTTGGGTTAATGGTTAAGCATTAGATTTTACTCTTCTCAATCGTGAGCTGTTCCCTGACAGCACGAAGTCTGCAGTCTTCACTCTTCTCTCTCTTTCCGTCGACTCTGTCAACTCCTTAACGAACGACTCCTGCAGCAATCTGCGTTTCTCTTTTTATACTGTCGGTATACGTCATCAAGTAACGCTTACAGAAGCAAAACTATGGATTCCCAGCAAAGCAAAACTATGGTCACATGACGCCGACAGGAATCAAAAATACAAACTTCCAGCAAAACGAGACCATAGATACGTCGTATCTATAAGTCATACATCATAGATACGATATTAATAAACGAAAACTAATGTCAGGTGACACCCACAGGATTCGAAACTGTGGTCATGTAATAGTACTGACAAAGGACCTTCAATCTGAAACATTATCTCTGTTTCCCTTCCCACTAATGCTGCCTGACCTGTTGAATAATTCCAGTATTTTATGTTTTTATCCAAAAAGTCCAATAGCTTTGCTACTTAATGTTTGGTCTGCATGTGAAAACAACATGTGACCATCTCATTTTGCTGACTGGCTGCATTACTGCCTCGGATGGGAACACTAATGCCTTTGAGAAGAAAATCCTACAAAAGGTAGTGGATTCGGCCCAGTGATTCACAGGTAAGACCTTCCCAATCATTGAACACGTCTACATGAAACGTTGCCAAAGACAAGCAGCATCTATCATCAAAGATCCTCACCAGTCAGGCCATGCTCTTTTCTCACTGCTGCCATCAGGTAGAAGGCACAAGTGCCTCAGGACTCATACCACCAGGTTCAAGAACAGTTACTACCCCTCAACCATCAGGCTCTTGAACGAAAGGGGATTACTACACCGATTCTATTTCTGGTGTTCCCATAACAGATGGTTTCAGTTTAAGGACTCTTTACCTTGTTATTTCATGCTGTTGTTATTTATTGCTAATTATTTATATTTGTCTTTGAACAGTTTATTGTTCATCAATACTATTTACAATTACTGTCCTATAGTTTGCTAAGTTGGCCCGCAGAAAAAGAATCTCAGGGTTGTATTGTGATGACATATATGTAATCTGATAATAAATTTTACTTTGAACTTTGAGCTTTGAAAGCAATTTTTATGGGCAATAAATAGAGCTTTGTTAGAACTGTCCTACTAAAGACACATAGGATATATCAAAAATACAAATGCCATCCTATATATTACTACTAAAGTGTGATAGTGATCAGGTCTGTTCAGGTTTGCATCCACCTGATTGTGTGTTCATAGCTCCCTGTGTATTATATAATCCATGTAACCAGGGGTGCAAAGATCTGTAGGTGACATAAGGAACACATTGAGGATGGAGTTCAATCTGAAAAGCATGAGGTGATACAGTTTATAAGATTGAACTTGAAGCTGGAGTACAAAGCTAATGGCAGGATTCTTAGCAGTGTGGAGAAACAGGGGTATCTTAGGGTCCATGTCCATACATCCCTCAAAGTTACTGCACAAGTTGGTGGGGTGGTTAGGTAATCGAAGGATTGAGTTCAAGAGCTACATGATTATGTTGCAATTCTTTAAATTTCTGTATTTTGTTCAGTTCCGATCACCTCATTAGAGGAAGGATATGGAAGCATCAGAGATGGTTCACAGATTTACCAGGATGCTGCCTGGATTAGAGAATATGTCTTATGGGGAAAGGTTGATAGAGCTAGGGCTTTTCTCACTAGAGCCAAGGAGGGTGAGAGGTGATTTATTAGAGGTGTATAAGATTATGAGTGGACATCCAGGTTGACAATAGCCAATACCAGAGGACAGTAGTTTAAGGCAAGTGGAGAAAAGTTTAGGGGAGTTGCTTTTTACACCAGAGAGTGATAGGTGCCTGGAATGTACTAGTGGTAGTGGCTGGTGCATTAAAGTGATTGAAAGACTGGCTCATAGATGAATGAAAAATGGAGGGTTATGGGCTGTGTAGAAGGGATGTGTTAGATTGACTAGAGTAAGCTTATATGGCCCAGCACAACACTGGCGGCTGAAGGGCCCATACTGTCTATGATGCTTTTTTGTACATTGTGTCTATAGTCTTGTCATGGAGCCACCGAGATAATGAATGGAAACGCACTGTTCAGTCCAAATAATCCATCCTGAACAAAATGCACATATAAGGTAGACCCATTTACCCACATTCCACCCACATTTCCCATCCATGGACCTGCCCAAATGTCTTTTAACTGTTGTTATTGTACCTGCCTCAGCCACTAGCTGTGGCTGCTTGTTCCACATACACACCGCACTGTGCGTGAAAAAATGCTCCTCAAGTACATTTGAATCTTTCCTGCCTTACCTTAAACCCTAGGTGTGTTTCGCTGAGCAGCCTAGCAGACAAGGGCCAGCTTACAGAACGTGGTGGTGGGTACACCTTCTTCTGGAGCGGTCGTAGCAGCACTGAACGACGAGGGGCTGGCGTTGGATTTGCCATCCGATCCCACCTTGCTAGTAAACTTGCCAAGCTTCCAGAGGGCATCAACGATCGCCTGATGACGCTTCGGCTCCCACTTGGCAATAAGAGGAGTGCAACGCTGATCAGCACATATGCCCCAACAATGACCAACCCAGATGACATCAAAGATAAGTTCTGTGAAGAACTTGATGCCCTCAAAGCAGCAGTCCCACAGTCAGAGAAGCTTATTGAAGGGATTATTGGAAGACATGGTATTGGCAAGTGTAACAGCAATGACCTGCTGCTCCTCAAGACATGAGCTACGCATGACCTTGTCATCATCAACACCGTATTCTGCCTCCCTACCCTTAACAAGACATCTTGGATGCATCCACGCTCTAGGCACTGGCATCTGATTGACTATGTCATCACCAGAAAGAGGGACTGGCAAGACGTGAGAGTGACAAAGGCCATGTATGGTGCTGACTGCTGGACGGATCACCGACTCATAGTCCAAGTTTAAACTTTGCATCCTGCCTGTGAGAAGACCCCAAGGTCAGAAGACTGCAAAAAGACTCAATGTCTCCAAGCTGAAGAGCAGCGTAGTTGCAGAACTTCGTGAAGACCTAGATAGCAGGCTGCTTGACACACCCCAGGATGACCACACCAGCATTGAAGAGCAGTAGACGGCTTTCGGAGATGCAGTCTACTCTACCACTCTCGAACACCTCGGACCAGCAATCCGTAGACATCAAGACTGGTTCGATGAGAATGACGAGGAGATACAGGTACTGTTGTCAGAGAAACACCAACTGTTCAGAGCGCATCAGAATGATCCCACATCACAAGCAAAGATAGATGCCTTCGCCAGTGCAAGACAGAAAGTGCAGAAGAAACTCCGTGAGGTGCAGGATGTCTGGTTCAGCAATAAGGCCGATGAGATCCAGGGCTACGCAGACAGTCACAACACCAAGCGTTTCTACGACGCTCTGAAGGCTATGTATGGACCTCAGTCCTCTGGCTCCTCCCCCCTCCTCAGTGCAGATGGGACTCGGCTGCTGACAGAGAAAAAGCAGATTTTGGAGAGATGGGCTGAACACTTCAACCAGGTCCTCAACCGCACTGCCGAAATGCATGGAGGGTTATGGGCTGAGTGCGGGTAGGTGGGACTAGGTGAGATTAAGAGTTCAGCACGGAATAGGAGGGCCGAGATGGCCTGTTTCCATGCTGTGATTGTTATATGGTTATATGGAAATCAATGATGAGGCAGAGATCAACCTGGACCTTGACAACCTCCCCACAGAAGAAGTAGTCAGAAAAGCCATCAGGCAACTTGTGGCAAAGCACCAGGATCAGATGCAATCCCTGCTGAAGTCTACAAAGCAGGAGGCCCATTCATGATGCAGAAGCTGACTGAGCTCTTCCAGTCTATGTGGACCGAAGGAAAGGTCCCACAGCAGTTGAAAGATGCCAGTATAGTCCACATCTACAAGAGGAAAGGCAACCGCCAGGCATCTCCCTCCTGTCCATAGCTGGGAAGATCTTGGCTCGAGTCCTGCTTAATCGCCTTCTCCAACACCATGAGCAAGGTCTTCTCCCAGAAAGCCAGTGTGGCTTCCGTGCAGAGCGTGGAACTGCCGACATGATAATTGCTGCACGCCAACTCCAGGAAAAATGTCAAGAGCAGCACAGCGATCTCTTTACGACCTTTGTCAATCTGACCAAGGCATTTGATACGGTCAGCAGAGATGGCTTATGGAAGATAATGGAGAAGTTTGGCTGCCTTAGCAGGTTCATCACGATTGTTCAGCAGTTCCACGATGGCATGATGGTGAAAGTTTTGGATGATGGTGACGAGTCAGAAGCCTTCCCAGTGACGAACAGTGTGAAGCAAGGATGCGTTCTCGCCCCTACACTCTTTAGCATGGTCTTCTCTGCTATGCTGACCGATGCCTTCCGCGATTGTCAGGATGGTATACACGTCAGATACAGGACTGGCGGTAGACTATTCAACCTCCAGCATCTACAGACTGTTACAAAAGTAAAGGAGACCGTCGTCAGAGACCTCTTATTCGCTGATGATTGCGCCCTCAATGCCAGCACAGAGCAGAAGATGCAGCGAGAAACCGTCTGCTTCTCACGAGCCTGTGACAACTTTGGACTTACAATCAGCGCCAAAAAGACCGAAGTTATGTACCAGCCCACACCTGAAAAGCCCTGCCAGGAACCACACATCACAGTAAAGGGGCAGAAGTTACTGGCAGTCGACAGCTTTACTTATCTGGGCAGTACTCTTATCACGAGTGGTGAACATAGATTCAGAGATCAGCAACAGAATTAGCAAAGCCAGTGCCGCCTTTGGGAGCGGAGAGGACTCAGCCTTACCACCAAGCTGAAGGTCTACCGAGCAGTGGTTCTCACCACCACCCTCTATGCCAGCGAGACCTGGACTGTCCACAGCAGACACACTAAACAGCAACATGAGTGAATCTGCGGATGCTGGCAATAAATAAAAAACACAAAATGCTGGCAGAATTCAGCAGGCCAGACAGCATTTATGGGAGGAGGTAATAACGACGTTTTGGGCCAAAAGCTCAACCACTTCCATGAGCTGCCTCCGCAGACTTCTCCACGTACGATGGCAGGACAAAGTCCCAGACACAGAGGTTCTGGAGCGGGCTAGCACCCACAGCGTCTATACCCTCCTACAGAAAGCCCAAGCCAGATGGGCTGGCCATGTCGTCAGGATGTCTGACAGTTGTTACGAATGAGGAGCAACTCTGATGGGCAGAAGGGTGCAAAGTCGCCCCCCCCCACCTTTCTGAGAATCGCAAAATCGCTACTATTTCGGGTCTGATACTAAGGAAATGAGAGAGAGACAATGCAGAGATACACAAAAGTGGAATGTCTCCTCCTAACAAAAGTGGAACGGAACCACTGATTACTGCTATTGTCTCTTGGAGAAAGATTGTGTATTGAGTACTGTTCTATTCATTGAAACCCCTCAGGGGGCAACTAGAGTGGTCTGGTTGATGGGTTGCATCATCCCAACCTGATTGACACCTGAGACCCCGTGAGTGGGGATAAAAGTAAGGTCTGGGGAACACCCCTCAGACGCACCAGGAGAGACGCTACGAGACCGGTGGGGGCTTGTGTGTGTGTCCACCCTTGCCTGGGTGACGAGTCCGCCACGGAAGAATGGTCTAGCTAAAGGACGGAGGGGTCATACGTGAATGGCCACAACAACAACACATCGACGGATCAAGATCGTAAAGGAAAGTCAGCAAGTCAATAGCTGTTACTCTCTCTCTCTCTCTCTCTCTCTCCAACAATTGCAACACAGCTACCAACAACTACTGCAGCCTGCATGAACTGAACTGAACTTTATATTTCCATCGGACAATTCATTATCCCTTAGACAACGATAGAGCTTATTTCTTAATGATTATTATTATACCCACACTTTTAGGTTTAGTATTGATGATGTATATTATCTGTATATTTGCATTGATATTATTTTTGTGTATTTTTACTAATAAATACTGTTAAAAATAGTATCACCAGACTCTAAAGGATACTCCTATCTTTGCTGGTAAGACACACAGTTACAGGGTTCGTAACACAGTCGACTACCAAAACAGCTGCTGTATGGAGAGCTGAGCCAGGGCAAGCGCTCAGTTGGAGGGCAGAAGAAAAGTTTCAAAGACTGCCTCAAAGTGTCCCTCAAAGACCTCAACATCAATCCCAGTAGCTGGGAATCGCTGGCTCTGGACCGCCCAACCTGGTGGAGCAGGACCACTAAAGGAGCATATGCAGCAGAAATCAGCCGCACCGCAGAGGATCAGAGGAAACACACCATGCGCAAGGCTCGAGCTACCTCCACTTCCACTGCAGCACCTACCCTCACGTGTCCCACATGTGGGCGAGCTTTCAGGGCCCAGATTGGCCTCACCAGTCACCTCCGAACCCACAGTCACAAACCCTCCACCTGACTGAAGTCGTGGTCGTCTTCGACTCCGAAGGACGAACAACAACAACAACCTTAAACCCACGCCTCCCAGGTTTTGATTTCTCTCCCTGAGAAAGAGAATGTCCATTCTCTTTGTTTATGTTCTTCAAGATTTTATTCCAGTCTGTTTTTATGTGTCTGTATATCTAGTCCAGGTTATATGTGTCTCTGTGTGTTTTTTTTTTGCAGTTCTCACATTCAGCTCAGTACTCTTATCCTTAATTCAAGTAGAAAAGACTGAGTAAGTCTGCACCAGTAAAATAACAAGATTGTAATATTTACATAAAGCATCGTGCTTATTCAGTAAAGTAATAACCCTGCATCTGTGGGAGATAGAAATGTCACTCCATTATTACATTGAATCAAGATTTTTTTTAATGAACACCGAACCAAACTCTCACAATGCAATAATATTAGAATGACTGATGTCGGCTTGTATGAAAAACTGGCTTAAAAGCAAACCACTGAGATTAGTGGCTGATTTAGTTTGGGGAGGGGTGTTGGAAAGATTGTACACAAGGGTATTATGAGTCTAGAATTTAGTGGGAATTCTCTCTTTTGCTCATAACACTGCTTGTGTTTAGGGCAGCAATGAAGTCCTGCATCTCAGGTGGTCAGTTTGGGAACAGTGGACACTTCCACAGACAGAGCAAGTGGGTGTCCACGGCATCCTTCATCGTGCTAGTAGCATCCTCTATCACTACTATCAGTCATGCAAGTCCTGGATGGAGACTCGGGAATACTGTCACAATCAGATGTAGGATTCTTCAATTCTATTTATGTAACAACTTTGTTTACCGGTCAGGGATGTTAGCCCTGAACTGAACCCCTGAACCTGGAGGATTAGTGAAGTGTTTTTTGTCTGACCTCTACACTTTGACCTGTTTGGAATGTGTGCCCCTACCAAGAGACAAAGCATAAATTCCTGACCCCAACAGGCATAGCTCTCCAAGTCATTAAGGCACTTGGTCCTCTTGGAGGCCTGTGGGTGCTGCTGACTACATTTACATGGATGGACTTTGTGTTTGTAAAGTCATGTGCTTTCTAGAAAAAGACAACAAACAACATGAAGCATTTGGAGGTAAATGGAGTTAGGATTTTAATCATCCTTAAATCAATTTGAAACTGCTCCAGTGTTCTAATAGTTCTCTGTCACTTTCAAGATTGCTAAACTAAGATGAGAGCAAAAGGTTGTAGTACCCTCACAGAACATGGCTGAAGCAACCTCTCAAGAGGAGGTGTTTCAGGAGCATGTCCTCAAGAGAAAAGATAGGTAAGCAAATCCAGAGCTCCCTGGATATTATGACATTTATAAAGCAGGAAACATGCATATCAACATGAACAATTGAAATGAGAACCAGACAGAAAAGTGGGGTGAAACAGAAAAAAATAAGGTGTCAACAGAGGGAAGCTGCGCTTAAAAAGGTAGATAGCACAAAAGGGGCATCAATCATCATCTACAAGCATTTAAGTAGCCTTCTTTTAAAGCATTCCCTTGGTATTGGTTTTGTGGTTGAGAAGTTGATGTGGGAAGAACAGAATTTTACATAGGTGTGGAGGTGGTAGCCAGCAGTGAAGACGTATAGCTTGTGTGGTGGTCCGCTGCTTCTGCCAATTATGCTGGGCCTGGCTGTGCTCCCAATGCAGGGTTCTCAAGACCATTCCAAATGTTCAAAAACAACTTGCTTCCACTCCAGTTCTATGTGTTTTCAGGTGGTCATTTTGGCAACAGTGGGCAGAGCAGGTGGCTGCGTAATTTGTATTGAGGTGTGCAACTTCCACTGTTCATGCTGGCCTACTCTGCCCTGAATTGTACAGCCTGCAGAAAGAGGTGGATTAAATTGTAAATTTGTAGCATGAGGAAAATGGAAGAATTATGAGACCTAGAAATTTACCTATGCACTGATACAGAATGCTGGAATACTAAATGATTACTTCATATTCCTCTTTACTAGGGAAGAAAATGGCACTAAAATCTTAATAAAATTAAGTATAGAGATAGTAGATGTGATGAAAATTGATAAGGTGAAGCCCAGCTGTGCTGGACCCCAACTTGTACAAGGAAGTGGGGACAGAAAACTTTAATGCTTACCCTGTCATTATCCCACTCAGTCTTCAGATGGCCAGCTGTACATATCCCAGATCAGTAGTTAGAATAAAAGTAAGTCTCTAGACCCCTCTTGTTCAATAACTGTATACTGCTTCTGGTTTCAAGTTTTCATATCCATTACTTTTTATAAATGTTTCTCTAATACAAATAGAGAATGGTGTAAATAGTCAACAGGATGGGCAGAAACTGTGGACACAGAAACAAAATGGAGATACAAGAGGTTGCAGATGCTGAAATCTGGAGTAGTACACAAAGCAATGGAGGATCTCAGCAGATCAGGTGAATCCATTCCTCCATTGGTGCATCCTGAATTGCTGAGTTCCTCCAGTGCTTTGCGTGTTGCAAAAAAGATCATCAATAGTTTAGATAAAGGGTCTTCCATCTAAGACATGGAACTCTCTCCACAGTTCAGACTTGATGAGTGATTCCAGCAATTTTGGTTTCTATGTGACTTTGACTGGAATGATTGTTGGTGCTAGATGGGGCGTTGTATCTCAGAAAGGCATTTCTCCTGGTATTTTAATGCACAACAGTCTCTAGAATTTACAGAGAATAGTGCAAAAAAACATAAAATATCCAGTGAGCAGAAGTTCTGTGGGTGAAAACACTTTGTTAATGAGAGAGATCAGAGAAGAATGGCCAGGCTGGTTCAAGCTGACAGGAATGAGACAGTAACCCAAATAACCACACATTACAACAGTGATGTGCAGAAGGACATATCTGAACATAGATGTTGAACTTTGAAGTGGATAAACTACAGTACAGCAGAAGACCATGAGCATACACTCAGTGGAATTCAGCTGTGGTATCTGCGGTTGAAATGGATTCTCTGTAGAAAGGAAGCCTTGTCTACGTTAACACGTCACCTGTATCCCCTCCTGATATTGTTCATGGCTGAGACAAAGGGCCTACCCCACACAGAGGCAGGTGGGTCTTATTTCACTCACACTTACCATCTCAACTGCCACTGGTCTGTACAGACCACAGGCTGGATTATGCTGTCAGGAAGAATATAGTGAAATGCTGTTTTCCCCCTCTCCCCAGCCCTTCCTCCTGTTTCCACACAGGTCCTCTTCACTCCCCTCAGTTGAAGCCTTCTCCCCACTCGGTGATCTGATCACACTGGTGAGAGATCAGCCACTTGGCAAGAGAACATGGACAGACTGTTCAAATACACCTTTGTATTAATCCCATTTGCCAGCACTTGGTCCATGATCACCTTAATGCTCTTGTCCCCCCCCCCCCACCCACTTCACTCCCTCTGCCTCCATCTATCATCCACCTTACTCTGTCCCCCAACTCCACTCTTCCCTACCTGGCTCAACTTGCTTGTCATCTTATATCTCTCTTCGGTCCATAAGATCATAAAAAAGGTGCAGAATTAGGCCACTCAGCTCATCGAGTCTGCTCAGCCATTCCATTATGGATAACTCATTATCCCTCTCACCCCATTCTCCTGCCTTCTCCCTGTAACCTTTGAGACCCTAATTAAGAGCCCATCAACTTCTGCCTTAAATATACCCAATGACTTGGCCTGCACAGACAGCTGTGGCAATGTTTCATTACCCTCTGGCTAAAGAAAATTTTTTCCTCAATCTCTGTTCTAAATACATGTCCCTCTATTCTGAGGCTGTGGCCTCTGGTCCTTGACACCCCCACCATAGGAAACATCCTCTCCACATCCATTCTACTGACACCTTTCAATATTCGATGGAGTTATCATTGAAGCCTCTCACTCTTGAACTCCAGCAAGTATCAGCCAAGAGCCAATCAACACTCCCCAAATGTTAACCTTTCATTGCTGGGATAATCCTTGCAAGCCTCCTCTGGACCCTCTCCAATACCAGCATACCTTTTGTTACATAAGAGGCCTAAAATTGCTCACAACACTCCAGATGCATTCTGACCAGTGCCTTATAAAGCCTCAGCATCACATCCTTGCTTTTGAATTCTAGTTCTCCTGAAATGAATGCTAACATTGCATTTTCCTTCCTTACCACTGGCTCAAATTGCAAGTTAACCTTTAGGGAATCCTGCTCAAGGACTCCCAAGTCCTTTTGCACCTCTGAGTTTTGAATCTTTTCCCCATTTAGAAAAGAATCTATGCCTTTATTCCTTCTACCAAGGTGCATAACTACACACTTCTCTATATTATATTCCATATGCCACTTGTTTGTCCATTCTCCTAATCTAAGTCCTTCTGCAGACTTCCTGCTTCCTCAACACTACCTGCTGCTCCATCCATTATTGTATCATTTGCAAACTTGGCCATAAATTCATTCAAATTATTGACATTTAATGTGAAAAGAAGTGGTCCCAACAAAGACCCCTATGGAACACCACTAGACACTGGCAGCCAACCAGAAAAGACCCCCTTTATTCTAACTTTTTGCCTCCTGCCTGTTAGTTAATCTTCTATCCATGCCACTAACATTCCATCAGTCAAGGTCCCATCCCACCACTTCTCTTCTCCTGTTTATACTGGCTATCTCCCCTCTCTGCTTTCAGACCTGATGCAAGCTCTCAACACAAACATTGACAATTCCTTTCTCACCTCTGCTGCTGCTCGACCTTCTGAGCTTCCCCTAGCAGTTTGTTATTGGTGCACAGCCTACTAGCTAACAGGCCAGGAATGGGGGTTCAGAGAAAGGTTTATTGCATTCTCCACAAAATACATCTTAAGAGGAGGCCATTTTGCCCAGTTGGTCCATGCTAGTTCCCAGCAAAGTAATCCAATCAGTCTCATTTCCCTTCTTTTTATGTCCTTGTTCTCCCTCATATGTCAATCAGCTCTTCTTTTGCTACTTATCTACACACTATGGGTTAACTTGAGATGATCAGTGAACCTAGCAGCACATACTTGGGATTTAGGAGCACTCAGGAGAAACTGAGAGAGTCAGGAGAAAGGACAAACTCCATCAAGGTGAAGATTAAACTTGGGTCTTTGAGCTGTGAGACTGCTGCACAAACTCACCGTCCTGTCACAACAGAGTCTAATTAAAATGTGAAGTTAAGTGCTGTAGCAATTATACTGTAGGTGAAAGAAATACAGGGGAATAAATGGAGATTATATAACAGGCAAGTACGCATATGTAGGAGTGTAAAATTATGATTAGAGGAAGGTTGAAGACAATGGGCTTTTATAAATGAATAGTTCTCCAAATATACCAATGATGTATTCACAAAAATTCATTGCTTTACTCCTTCTGTTTTTCTCTCTACTCCTGTTTATCTCAAACAGGGGCAAAGAGTAGCAGATGGAAATCAATGCAAAGAAAGTGCTAACAATCACAGAAACAAAAATCTTGGTGAGAAATGTTAAGATATTTTAAATAGATTCATTGTTGGTAAACACCATGATCTAGAGCCTGTTTCACCATCCTGCCCCAGAGGTTGTTGAAAAGTTGTTGCAGCTACATAGGGGCCTGGTCAGACCCCACTTGGAGTACTGTGCTTAGTTCTGGTCACCTCACTACAGGAAGGACGTGGAAATCATAGGAAGGGTGCAGAGGAGATTTACAAAGATGTTGCCTAGATTCAGGAGCATACCTTATGAGAATAGGTTGAGTGAACTCGGCCTTTTCTCCTTGCAGCGACGGAGGATGAGAGGTGACCTGATAGAGGTGTACAAGATAATGAGAGGCATTGATCGTGTGTGTGGATAGTCAGAGGCTTTTTCCCAGGGCTGAAATGGCTAGCATGAGAGGACATAGTTTTAAGGTGCTTGGAAGCAGGTACAGAGGAGATAGCAGGGATAAGTTTTTTTACGCAGAGAGTGGTGAGTGCGTGGAATGGGCTGCCGGTGACAGTGGTGGAGGTGGAAACGACAGGGTCTTTTAAGAGACTCCTGGATGGATACATTGAGCTTAGAAAAATAGAGGGCTATGGGTAAGCCTAGGTAGTTCTAAGGCAAGGACATGTTCAGCATAGCTTTGTGGGCCAAAAGGCCTGTATTGTGCTGTAGGTTTTCTATATTCTAACTTCGATCTTGGATTTGTGCTGGTTAAATTAATTTCTTTCCTTGGAATCAGTGGTTCCTGAACTTCGCTGGCCACGAAATATTGCTGTTACTTTCATCCTGGTACAGGATTGAATAAATTCAGAAATCCATCACCAACCGTTGCCCACCACAATGCATGTTTTTAGCTACCAAGCAGAGACTATCCTTAGGCTGCTTTGTATGTTCTTTCCTGTATTTATTAAGTCTTGATTTGGAATCATAAACTTTCAACATCTCCTTTCTTCCCACCGAGGCTGCTCAAGCTGTTGAGGTCCTCCAGCAGATTGCTTGCCTGCATTTCACTCTGGAAGAAGTCCTGAATCTGAACTTTGTCAACATCTTCTTGATTTCCTTTAAACCACATTTTAAAAAAAAATCTGAAATTAAACTATATTTTATACAGAAATTATGTCCAAACTGGAAGTATCAAGGCCTTAAGTATTATTTTACAAAGAGAATGTCAAATAATTTAAATCATAAAATTGATGAAATACACACTCTGGAATTGTGGAATATATATATGTAGTATGACATTTATTAACATCTTCAACTTCACAGTTAATATAATTAAGATGGATTATTTTATTGTGGATGTTTTATGACAATAATAGAGTACAATATCAGTGCTATTAATAGATTTAATGGCATAGAAATGTTCAAGAAACAGTTATATGAGACAAGTGGAACAGACAGATGAGAAATATATTCTACAATGTTTTAATAAAATGTTATTACTTAGGCATGTGCCAAACATTAATCATTTATTGGAAATTCTTTCAGAATTGAAAATGATACATGAGTATTGTGTGTATTACATAGGTGAAGAAGCGGTGAAAACTTTGTTCGGCTGTTGAGGCAAGTGTCATGGTGGTATGGCTCAGCAGTAGAAGGTGGTGGGAAGAAAAGCTTCAACATTTTCAGTGAAGAAACTGAATTGATCTTTAGTGACGGTTAGGTCTGCCAGACCGCAAAAAAAAATTGAGTGAGGGTAAGGGAAAATTGCAGGACAGAAGGTATTACTGGAGGAAGAGGAAGTAATCAGTAAGAAATTGTAGGAGTGAATCAGAGATAGAGTGAGAAAACAATCAGGGAGAGATAGAATGAATGTGGATGACGAGAGGTGGGGTGCGTGAGCAATCATGGCCAGATTGAGAGTAGATCAATAAATATAGAAAAGGCAATTAGGGAAAAGAGGGAAATCAATGTAGATCAAGAAAGGGTGAGAGATAGAGAGATCAGCAGAGATAGATTAAGAACAGGTATGGATCAACAGAGACATTGAGAAAGAGTGATTAATTAGAGAAGACAGAGTAATTGTTTACCAGGTTACTCATATGTGGATTGATTGGTTACAGAAAATGTTGGGTGTGATCTCTTAGTCCTGATTTTCAACTTGAATGATATTTGTTTTCACTAAACCCACAGATTACTCTGCCCTTACTGTGGTCAGGTATGACCAAATGTGGTCTTGTACTCATTGTAGCTTTAAAGTTCTGATTCACAGCCTCAGGCATCAGTCTTATCGGTACTTTGCAATATATTAGAAAGGATGCTTGAAAAGCTGGATCCTGCTGCATTATGTTATTGAATTCTGTTTACAGCTTAGTAAGTGGCATAACCTTCCAAGCGCCAGAAGAGTTTCACATGTAACATCTGTGTAAAAAAAATCCTCCTCTGCCTCAGTCTGTTATTTTGCAAGATTTCATTGTTTATCCAAAATATAATTTTAACATCATTAAAAGTCCCTGTCAATTTGAACTAGATTTCGCTTATTGCTTAAATAGCATATTTTAAAAACTGTTCATGTTGGGAAGGTTCCAGTTAAATATTAACTACATGGGTCATGAAGAGAAAGTTATTTAAAAAGGGAAAGATAGATAACTTTCAGCTTTGAGTGTTTTGGTCCGGTCCGGAGCCCACATTCCAGATCTTGTAGCCGTCCCTCCTTTCACCCTTGAGCCCAAGTAGTCACATCTGTGGATCATCGTGGCTTGTTTGGACTCAAGGTGGTGCACCTGATGCCCATCAGCTGGCGGTGTATATAGGCGGCCCTGGGACTGAGTGGAGTTGGGGGGGTTGTTCTTCCTATCCTGTTCCTCTGGTTGCCCTGGCTTGGAGGTCCCCTTGTTAAAGATGAGTTCTTTGAGTAAGTCTGGCAGTCACCCTGGACCTAGTTCCCTTCCTATCCCTTGCCTCTGTTGGGCAAGCCTGGCTGGACTGCTGTTGCCCAGTGGGGGACTCTGCCCCTTTCCATCCCTCACTACTGATGTGTTGTGCCCTGCAACCTACCCAGGTGCCCCATGACCTGCTCAGGCCCCTGTCTTCCTGCTTGGGAGGTCTGGGCCCTGCCTAGGAGTTATGTGGCCTGCCTAGAGGTCTCTGTCCCTACCTATCACTCGCTGCCAATGGGTTGTGCCCTGCAACCTACCCAGGTGCCCCGTGACCTGCTCAGGCCCCTGTGTTCCCGCCTGGGAGGTCTGGGCCCTGCCTAGGAGTTATGCAGCCTGCCCTGAGGTCTCTGCCCCTACCTGTCCCTCACTGCTGATGGATTGTTCCCTGCAACCTACCCAGGTGCCCTGCGACTGCTCAGGCCCCTGTGTTCCTGCCTGGGAGGTCTGGGCCCTGCCTAGGAGTTATGCGGCTTGCCCAGTGAACTCTGGGATCCTGCCTTGCCTGAACTCTAAGACTGTCCTGGAACCCCAGAATCACCTTGAATGTCACATCCCTCACACACACCACAGTCACCACATCTTGTTTATTGTTCCTGTCCTGACCCTAGTACTTCAGTGGCTGCGTCCTACACTTGGGTCCAGCCTCCTGTCCCCTTATGACATTGAAGGCATTTCCCTGAATATCCTTCTCCTCTCTTTCAGGAATAATTTTAAAATGATGATGGACAAAAGACTGTTTGTTTCACCCAAATCTTTTAAAATCAAAATTCATTTGCCTTTCTCACAATTTGAGTGAACCTCAATAAATTCATTTGTCATCTTTGTTACCTAAATTATGTCACGGTGAGCTCTGGCAAAGACTGAACCCTGGTGCAGAGACATGGCAGACTACAATGTAGAGACAGAAACAAGAGATTATACATTGGAACACCAACATCAGTTGCATGAGACATCATTTTCCACACAAGGAATCTACCAACAATGCTAAACAGGAGTTAGTCTTAAATATTCATAAAAAGTGGAAAACTAAGGAAAGGGTGGAGATCGGGGAAGAAAGGGAGGAGAGCAGTTAAGGATGGGGGATAAGGATAGGGAGGTAGGACTACAGTAGGTAAAAGATCCACTGGTAAGGAGGTCAAGGAATGAATAGGGTACAATTAACCTGACAAGATTTAGCAGAAAGCAAAAGGGCTTAACAACTTTAGTTAAGACAACAGTGAGTAAATATAGGTGTTCAAGTAACCTAGAAGCCAATGCTTTATGGCATGCTGTAGAGGCCTATAGGACTCATAACACTTGTAAACTGGATCAGAATCAGGTTTAATATCTTTGCAGCAACAGTACAATGCGATATATGATAAATATATTTTAAAAATTTGAATTACTGTAAATATATGTTAAATATTTAAATTAAGATAAGCAGTGCAAAAGCAATTTTTTTCTAAATATTGAGGTAGTTCAATGTCCATTTAGAAATTGGATGACAAAGGGGAAGAATCTGTTGCTGAATTGTTGAGTGAGTACCTTCAGGCTTCCGTTCTTCCTTCCCAAAGAGTTCTCGTTAGTTCCACAAAAAATGCAAAGTATGTTTTAATTAGACAAGGGCCAAAGGAGTGATAAATATCAATGACAACTACTTTGGTGCCCTGTGTCAAATGAGCACAGCAGGCTGTACTGCCCAGCAACCACACTGAGGTGAAAGTCAATAAAGTCCAAAAGTGATCTTTAAGCCATAGTAAGAAGCAATGCAATTTTTGAAATTCTGCTGCAACAAAAGAATTAATCATTCTGGAACCTAAAGTCCAAAAAAAGTTCCACCCTGTTACCTCACCAGTTCAAGGTCAAGGAAGTCTTATGTTCATTCCATGGAAGGTGCCTGTGTGCGACTTACTTCAACATGAGGCAGCTGTGCACACCAGTTACCATGTGGTCTTCACAAAGCATAGGCTTGGTTCAATAGCAAGGAGGTCTAAGATAATTGACAACACCGCTGCTCAGACTTAAAGAGAATACATCTGTAGACACACACACGGATGTACTTTAGCCACACAAACAGAACACTCATACCCTATTCATTTCTTGACCTCCTTACCATTGGATCCTTTCCCCACTGCAGTCCCACCTCCCCAGCCTTATCCTTCTTCCTTAACTGCTCTCCTCCCTTTCCTTAGCATCTTCCTCCTTTCCTTACCTCTAGACTCACCACTCACCCCTCTGTGCAATCTCATCCCCCTCTTTACTTTCCATCTGCTGATAAGACTGTCCACACTGCCCCTAACTTCAACTGCACCCATCCCCTCCCTCCACCATTGCTTGTCCTCAAAGCCAATTGGGCTACAACAGCATTCCAGTCCCACACCAACTGTGGTGCTTAAATTATACAGTCTTCTAGTTCAATCTCCCCAGAACCGTCCCATTTACACATGGCTGAATTCATCACCCAGCATAAACTATGTGAGTGAATGTTATTGCAAACTAGCTCCCATAGACAGATCAAGATCTCGGTCAATGGCAAGGCGTTCTGTCTCCAATAAACTCTTCAATATGCTTTCAGCAATGGCACTTGGCTAGATAAATCAACATTGTTTTGAAACTGCAAGGCTGCCAGAAGGTCAGATAGAACCCTGACCAATATTTATCCTTCAACTAACCTCATAAAAAAGTTATCTGGCCACCATTATATTTGTCTCACCATTTACCTAGACACCATCATATTAATCTCAACATTGACAAGTAAAACAAGCGGGCAAATATCTGGACAATGGAGTGTAATGTAGGAAAATGTGAAATCATCCATCTTGGCAGGAAAAGTGAACACAAAAGCAGAATGAAATAGTATCACATTTCAAAGCTATGGGATATAGAGGGAGATGAAAGCCTTAATGCATGATTCACAAAAGGCTAGTACTCATATACAATAAGTGACCAGCAAATCTATCAAAACGTGATTGCTAGGGGAAACTGAACACAAAAGTAGGGAGTTCAACATAGAGCACAGAAAGACAAACATCATCCCACCATCATATACCCATTTATGTTAATCCCATTTATGGCACTGTGGAGGCCATACAGACTGTTACAGAAATGCTCGTTCTTTTTTTTGAAGATAGTTCTTTATGACATTAGCCATGTGTTTGAGGTCATTGTCCTGCTGCAGAATGAAATTGGGACCCATCAGACACCTCCCTGATGATTTTGCGTGATGAATGAGAATCTGCTTGTATTGTGGATTCCATTAATTTTGACCAGATCACCAACTCCATTTGCAGAAATGCACTCAAACCTGCAGGGAATCTCCAGTGCTGCACTCATTCATATAGCGTTTTCCAGCTGCCCTGTCTGAGCCAAAAATTTCAAACTTTGACTAGTCAGTCCAGAGCACTGGCTGCCATTGCTCAGCATCCCAGTCCTTGTGTTTTTATACTTAGGTTAAGTCACTTGGCTTTATTTCCACTTTGGAGAAATGGCTTTTTGGCTGCAACTCTTCTATGAAGACCAATTCTGGCAAGACTTCTCTGGACTGTAGAAGGGTGTTGTTGCATTTCAGTGAGTTCAGACCTGATAGCAGTGCTGGACTTTTTCCGATTTAGAACGATGTCTGCTTGATATATCTCTCATCTGCAGCATTCCGTTTCCATGGCCAACCACTGCATTTCTGGTTCTCAACCTTGCCTGTTTCTTTGTGCTTCTTCAGAAGAACTTGGAAAGCATATCTTGAAACTCCTGTCTGCTGCAAAATTTCTGTTTGAGAGAGACCTTGCTGATGCAGGATAACTACCTTGTGGCTTGTTGCTCTGCTCACTCTTGACCTGGTGTAAGAATTGATTACTTGATGGTTAAACTGTCACACCTGCCACAGCCTCAACTTTCAGTTTGGTTGTCCTTCGCCCAGTTTGATCCTTCCACACCCATTTCAGTTTCAGTTAATCAATTAAGTTTATTCAACTCATTATGTCATTCATCTGTTTGTTATATTTGATTAGTCATCTACTGGACTACATACCAAAATCATTAAGTTTTTATTTGAAGAATGGTCTATTACTTAAAATAGAAACATGGAAAACCTACAGCACAATACAGGTCCTTTGGCCCACGATACTGTTCCGAACATGTACTTATTTTAGAAATTACCTAGGGTTACCTATAGCCCTCTATTTTTCTAAGCTCCATGTACCTATCCAGGAGTCTCTTAAAAGGCCCTATTGTATCTGCCTCCTCCACCACCATCACAGGAGCTCATTCCATGCACTCACCACCCTCTGCGTAAAAAACTTACCTCGACATCTCCTCTGTACCTACTTCCAAGCACCTTAAAACTGTGCCCCTTGTGTTACCCATATGTTACTTACCTTAATGAAATACAAAATATTCTCTGTAACATTTAACTTGTAAGAAAATTAATGTTTGGAAATCTAAAATTTGCTCCTTGCTACTGACACATTAATGTAGAAGACATAAAATACCATTTAAAACAAAATTTAGATAAAAATTCCAGGGTGTCTAAGACTTTTGCACAGGAGTTATCCCCCTAAAATATTCATTCAAATTAGCTAGAACCTCCTCTTAATGATGCTACAAAGATTGTCTCTGATTAACCAAGTTAATTTTGCACTCACAATTTCTTTCAGTAAATTCCTTACCACTGACATTAGACTCACAGATCTGTCAGTAAAATTTAGGTGGAGTAGCATGTTCACTCCCCTGACAGTTTTAAGCCTTTCGAATTCTCTTCCTCAAAGGTATTTGATAAAGGAATGAAAGACTACTAAGAGTTGAAGGTTACAGTCATATTTATAGCTTTGTATTTTGTAGTGCCACTTTGTAGCACTCGTCTTCCAGTAATTTGACAGTGTGCTTGGCCGCAGCAGCTTCTATGGTGTTACTGTCTTTTTTGAAGGTATTTTTTCTATGATCACAATCCCACGCCAGACATTAAGAACTTTAAGTACTCCGAATCTATCCCTTCAACAATCTGGTTGTTTGGGGAGAACCTGCAGCTTTTGTAGTGTGCAGTTTAACAGTGAGTGATTGTCTTGGTTGCTTTCCATGTGTTCGCAAGATCCTGTTGGACATTGTTAATGTGGAATGCTGCAAGTCTGATCCATTGATTTGCTGGTGAGCCACAGGGGAGTTGTGTGGCCTCGGTCATGGTGAGGACTAGGCCTCAACCTACATTGTTGCTTGTTTGTAGCCACCCACCCAGAGGGAAGGCAACAGAATTGGTGTGTTCCACCAGAGTGCTGGTAGTGCAATTGAACATGTCTATCTTTCCAATGTAGCCAGCCATTTTTTTTGTATTTATTATTATCATCACCAGGTACTCACTGTTTATAAACTAGTGAATTTCTTTTTTTTTTAACTAGTTCGTCTCTCTCCCCTTCCAAAGAAACACATGCTGCATTTCAACAGTTAGGTAGTCATCTCATGTTCCTTTTAAAACTTATTTGTCACCACTGGTATGTTTTGTAACTCCAGAAACTAGTCAAAACATAAACATAAGAGCCAGCATGCATATGCTAAGTTTTACTTTCCTTTTCTTTAGTGAAGCACACACATAGGACATGGTGGTGTAATGACATATGCCAAAAGTGGACTTGCATTAAACCCATAATGAATTATGTAAGAAAGCTTAATGGAACAACACAATATTACCCGAATATTACTGAAATACATTACAGGAGGTGATGGGCGGCAGAGTTGAAATGCTGAAGAGGAAGGAATCTGATAGGAGAGGACAGTAGAGGAGAATCACCATCATATCCCCAAGTCCTAAATTGCTCATGGCCCATGTAATATTATTGAAGTATCATCACTGTTAGGAAACACATATCTACAAACATGGAACTACAGTCTTTTAGAGTCTATTCCACCATTCAACAATATTATGGCTGATATTCAAGTTCAGATTTAAGTGTCATTCAACCACACATGAATACAGCTAAACAAAACAATGGGGCCAAGGTACAAAACACAGTACAAACAGTCATTCTCAGCATAAGGCACATATAAGACAGCAGTAAAATACTATCACACAAAAAATATATACAGTGCATGAATATATGATCCATGAATGTTACAGCAATCTGCAGTTGAACACAATATACCTTACAATATATATCAATAAACTACTTAATATAACACTGAGGGGCAGTACCGACAATGTACATCCACCTGGATTTACACATCTCTCTCCACTTCCATTTATTCTGGCGTCTTCCCCCTTCCTTTTCAGACTTGAAGAATGATCTCAGCCTGAAACGTCCACTGTTTATTAATTTCCATAGATGCTGCCTGACCTGCTGAGTTCCTCCAGTATTTTGTGTGTGTTGCTTTGGATTTCCAGCATCTGCAGATTTCCTCATGTTTAGAACATATGCAAAGAGTATGTTGGGCAGACAAAAATAAATGGATTGCACAGGGGATAAAAAAAGATAAAAAGTCAAGTTGCTATTTCAAAAAGGTCAGTAATCTGCATGGTGTTAATGAAAAATCTGTTAATGATGAGAGTGACACAGAACTGGGCAGCCTCAAGATTTACAAAGTGAAAACTAACAGGAGACAAGCAATATGGCTTATACCAGAAGTGAGTGGCAAAATAATTAAATTGGAATTTGGTCACTGGCTTGGCTGTTTCACTCATTCCACAAAATGAGTTTGAACGGCATTTTAAAGATAATGAACTGAAGCATACAGATATCCAACTAAGAAGTTATACTGGTGAAATGATAACTCCTGTGGGAATGACATTTGTAATAGTGAAATACAACAACCAACAAGCTTCATTGGGCTTGTATGTGGTAAAACCAGGAGGACCAGCATTGTGGGGTTGTGAGTGGCTGAGACAACTACAACTTGATTGGAGACCCAGCCACCATTTACATGCTACATTCCCTGCAAAAAAAGTCAACTGAAATTGAATTAAGAACAGTACTGGACGATGCCACAGCAGTGTTCAAAGATGGCATTGAAAACTCAAACATATTAAGGATAAAATATTATTAAATTAAAACGTCCCACCCAAGTTTTACAAAGCCCATCCAGTCCCTCATACCACCTGTGACAATGTAGCCAATGAGCTAGATCGCATGGAAGCTGAAGGAATTATTTCCGAGGTTGAGTGGCAATGCCAATAGTCTCATTAGCCAAGAAGAGTGGGTCTACCAGGATCTGTGATGATTTTCAGGTCACTATCAACCCAGTACTGAAAGTAAATCAACACCATAATTCCCTCCAGGCTTGACACGAAAGCTCAGAGACCTTGGCCTTCATCCTTCCTCGTGTTGTTTGTCCTGGACTTCCTGTCAGATCACTGGCAGGTGGTAAGAGTGGGCTCCCTCACCTTTGCCCCATGACCTTCAACACAGGTGCCCCTCAGGGCTTTGTACCAAGCTCCCTCCTTAACTCTCTGTATACCCATGACTGTGTCGCCACCCACAGCTCTAATCTGCTAATTAAATTTGCTGATGACACTACACTGATTGGATTAATCTCAAGTAATAATGCGGCAGCCTAGTCATCACCCTGACACAGCAGCGTCAAGAAAACAATCTCTCCCTCAATGTCACAAAAACAAAGCAGCTGGTTGTGGACTACAGGAGGAATGGAGAGAGGCTAATCCCTATTGACATCAAAGAATCTGGGGTTGAGAGGGTGAACAGCTTCGAGTTCCTTCGTATACACATCACTGAGGACCTCACGTGGTCTGTACACACTAGCTGTGTGGTGAAAGAGGCACAACGGCACCTCTTTCACATCAGACAGTTGGAAAAGCTTGGTATGGGCCCCTAAATCCTAAGAACGTTCTACAGGGGCACAATTGAGAGCATCCTGACTGGCTGCATCACTGCCTGGTATGAGAACTGTACTTCCCTCAATCACAGGGCTCTGCAGAGAGTTGTGCAGACAGCCCAGCGCATCTGTAGATGCGAACTTCCCACTATTCAGGACAGTTACAAAGACAGGTGTGTAAAAAGGGCCTGAAGGATCATTAGGGACCTGAATCACCCCAACCACAAACTGTTCCAGCTGTTACCATCCAGGAAATGGTGCTGCAGCATAAAAGCCAGGACCAACGGGCTCCAGGACAGCTTCTTCCACCAGGCCATTAGACTGATTATTTCATGCTGATACAACTGTATTTCTATGTTATATTGACAGTCCTGTTGTACATCCTATTTATTATAAATTACTATAAATTGCACATTTAGATGGAGACATAACATAGAGATTTTTACTGATGTATATGTAGGACGTAAGTAACAAAGTCAATTCAATACTCTTTGCCCAGGATAGAGGATATCTTTGCAAACCTTTCTGGAGGGAAATACTTCAACAAACTGGACTTAACTGAGGTCTACCTACAGATTGACATGGAAGAAGAGTCCAAAGTGTTTCTCATCATAAACACTCACAATGGGCTTTGTCACTACAATAGGCTTATTTTTGCCAAAAAGCTGAGAACCAGCTGCAGTAAGACTGTCCAGGCACTCAGTGTTACCTGGATGACATAATTGCTAATGTTGAGATTGTCAAGGAACATCTCCAAAAACTCAAGACAGTATCAAAAAGATTTGAAGATTGTGGGCTCAGAGCATGATGGAGCAAGTGTGAATTCTTCAAACCAAGCATCGCGCATTGGGGTCAAACCATTGATACACACGAATTACTCAAGTATGCTGAGAAACTTCAAGAAGAGGCCTATGTATACCCCAAGGCCAAAGAATGTATCACAGTTGTGATCCTTTTTAGGATTTACCAATTACTATAGCAAGTTCTTGCCAACCCTGGCTCCTGCGCTCCACACCTTGAACTCATTATTTCAGATCAGGAAGAAATGGCAATGGACAAAGCAGTGTGAGGTGGCTTTCCAAAAGGCAAAGGAAATGGTGACATCAGTCACTGTACTCACACATTGTGAGCCATGGTCCAGTGATGCTTGCCTGAGATGTCTCACCTTATGGTATAGGTGTCATATCTTTTGAGTGATGCTCCATAGTCTTTGCATCACGTTCCTTTACCACTGCAGATTGACAGAGAGGCCTTGAGTCTGGTTTGGAGTGTAAGATATTTCAATCAGTAAAATAGAGTTTAGCCTCATTACTGATCAACAACAATTAGTATCCATTTTCAATCAACTGAAGGGCATTCCAATGACAGCAGTAACATAAATGCAGAGATGGACTTTGTTTCTTGGTGGACACAATTGCAAGATCAAAATCAAGAGCACAACTAATCATGGAAATGCTGATGGATTGTCATGTGTACCCTTCGAAAAGGAAATGCCTGAAAAATGCAAACCTCTCTAAAGCAAACCTGAAGTCTATTACAGCAGAGGTGATCCAAATGAAAAACAGAAAAAATCCTACACCGTCTCAGGTCTGTATGGTCACCCAAAAAAGCTGGAATGTGCAGTAGAAACTCAAGTTCCCCAAATTTTATCAGTGCTGTAATGAACTTGCCCTTGACAGGGGTTGCCTTATGTGGGGATTGAGAGTGTTGTACCGTGCAGGCTGAAAGCTAAAGTGTTGGAGGAACTATATGCCAGTTATCTGGACATGGACAAAATGAAAGTGTTGGCTCAAAGCTTTGTCTGGTGGCCTGGGATCGAGCTGGGATTGCTGTGCAGTTCTAACTCTCTGCCAAGCAGAGCGATTCACCTTGTCAGAATCAGAATCAAGTTTATTACCACCAGCATATGACATGAAATCTGTTAACTTACCAGCAGCAGTTCAACATAATACATAATCTAGCACAGAAAAAAATAATTTTTTTTTAAAAAACTAAATCAATTACAGCATATGTATATTGAATAGATTTTAAATAACATGCAAAAACAGAAATACTGTATATTTTTTAAAAATTGTGAGGTAGCGTCCAAGGATTCAATGTCCATTTAGGAATCAGATGGCAGAGGGGAAGAAGCTGTTCCTGAATCGCTGAGTGTGTGCCTTCAGGCTTCTGTACCTCCTACCTGATGGTAACAGTGAGAAAAGGGCATGTCCTAGGTGATGGAGCTCCTTAATAATGGATGCTACCTTTCTGAGACACCGTTCCCTGAAAACGTTCTGGGTACTTTGTAGGCTCGTACCCAAGATGGAGCTGACTAGATTTACAACCCTCTGCAGCTTCTTTCGGTCCTGTGCAGTAGCCCCTCCATACCAGACAGTGATGCAGCCTGTCAGAATGCTCTCCACAGTACAACTTTATAAGTTTTTGAGTGTATTTGTTGACATGCCAAATCTCTTCAAACTCCTAATGAAGGAAGTATAGCCGTTGTCTTGCCTTCTTTATGACAACATCAATATGTTGGGACCAGGCTAAATCCTCAGAGGTCTTGACGCCCAGAAATTTGAAACTATTCACTCTGCACTTCCAATCTCTCTGAGAATTGGTATGTGTTCCTTCATCTTACCCTCCCTGAAGTCCACAATCAGCTCTTTTGACTTACTGACATTGAATACTAGGTTGTTGACGCGTGCCAGTTGGCATATCTCACTCCTGTACGTCCTCTCGTCGGCAAAGATGACAGCATAAAAGTAAGAAATCCTCCACAATGATTAAATCTTTAGGCCAGAATGGAACAATTTAAAATTTACTATGCTGTGCATGTCTGTATAGTAAGTATACCTGCAATAGAACTTGTGGTTGCAGGATAGGACAGTATAGTCATCAAAGATCTCACCGTTAAAGGAGTGGGCGTCGTCATCAGATTCCGATGGACAACCGAAGAAGTGTATACAGTTGAGACACACTCTATATTGAAATGGAGTTTACAGCTAAGCAGGGAGCAGTATAGTGTATTTAATATTTCAGTAATAACAACATTTCAGGGATATTTGAGTAATCTTGTGGATAAAGTATCCTTTGTTGGTTACATAATTGATTACAGGTTATATGTAAAAATGACAATAGACCACAGATTTTTGCAGAAGTTTCAGTCATTCCTGAAAATGAATAGACATATTACATCTGTACAGTACCACCCAGCTACGAATAGCTTGGCGGAAAGGTTTGTCCAGAGTCTAAAGAATGCAGAACACACTACACTGACACTAAACCAGGAGCTCACCGATTTCCTCTTTGCATATTGCAGTGCAGCACACTCCACAACCAACAGCTCACTGGCTATGCTGTCCATGCTTGGACTTCCTCAAACCCAATCTCTCAGAGATGTGTTCAAGACAAACACCCGAGACAAATTGAGGGCTCCTCGAAGAAGGATGTTCGATGTTTGACTCTTGTTGAACCTGTCTTGGTGAGGGACTACAGAGGTAATCCCATGTTGGTAGTTGGAAAGTTTAAGGACAGAACTAGACCACTCTCCTACACAGTCTAGATCAGGCATGGGCAAACTACGACCCGCGGGCCATATGCGGCCCGTTAAGCTTTTTAATCTGGCCCGCAGAATTTGATGAAATTATATTAATAAACCTTGTTAACGTTTTTTCCCCGCAATTCTGGCATTTTCCCAATAGATGACACACTCTATATACATTGACCTTTGTTGAGGTGCAGCGTATTACTCCACATTTGCGCTTTACTCTTTGTTCGGCTTGACCTATTTGTGTGAACAGGCGTTCAGCGTCATGAACATCAACAAAGCCAGCCACAGATCCAAGTTAACTGACCAACACCTCAGATCCTTCCTGAGAATCACCACAACAAAACTAAATCCAGACTTTGACGCGCTGGCTAAAAAGGGAGACCAACAACACTGTTCCCACTGAAATTAAAAATAAGTTTCTTCGTTGTGTTATGTAAAAAATGCATTTGAAAATATTTTTTTTCAATAAGCCTTACATGTTACATGTCATTTCTGTTAAGTGATGGACATGAGTAGTGCGCAGGTGCACGTATGTTCTCAAAATAAAAAATGCGCTCCAGATCAAATAACGCGCTCCGCATACTGGCGCGCTGTCATTGTTCTGTCTTTGTGCTGGTCGTTGTTGAGTTTTGGCACAGGGGACAATTGAATAAGAAGGAGCAGGACAAGTAGACCTGCATCTCCTACCGTTTTTGAAATAAAGACAGTCAGGAGGAGAGTGATGATAATATCTTGAAAGATAACAGAATTTTCAGTGCTTTAAAATAACAACTGTTACTATTAAAAAAAAGCTGTATTTTATTCATTTAATTTCAGTGTTTTAAAAGTCATTTCAATAAATAGCTAAATACCATGGGACTTCAAAGACAGATATTTTGTTGTAATGCATTTGTTCATTTTCAATTATTAAAGCACATGTTTTCTACATATCCCATGATATTTTATTTTCTCTTATGAGGTGTATTACTAAAACACTCCGTCCATCTGCTCCTGGTCCGGCCCCCCTGTCGAATTTTAGAACCCTTTGTGGCCCACAAGTCAAAAAGTTTGCCCACCTCTGGTCTAGATTGTGTTTGATATCATCTGGAGATGACACATCGATCAGCTGAGGAGAGCAAGGTCAATGTCGGACCCACTTCCTGCAGTCCCAGAGTCAATTCCTACAACCACCACAAAGGAGACGACACAAACTGAGATTGTTTCACAGGCACAAGTCTCACCAAGCAAGCAGAGTGAATCCCCTTGCCAGGAAAAACGTTATCCCACAAAGCGTAAGAAATCCACCAAGTGATTAAATCTTTAAATCTGAATGCGACAATTTAAAATTCACTATGTTGTAGATGTCTATATAGTAGTTGTATGATGTAGTATACTGTAATAATATACTATACACACTACCCGGAACATTACCTGCATCTTTTCTTCAAATCTCTGAACGGTCCATAAACCATACCTTGTTAGTAAAAACACAAAATGCTGGCAGAACTCAGCAGGCCAGACAGCATCTATGGGAGGAGGTAGTGACGACGTTTCGGGTCGAAACCCTTCATCAGGACTCCTGCCAGCATTTTGTGTTTATTTCTAGCATCTGCAGATTCACTCGTGTGCCCTTGTTGTTAGTCTTTGGCGGTATATATATATTTCTGTTACTTATAGTAACTTTTATGCCTAGCACTGAATTATTGCAGTAAAACAAAAAGAATCACGCCGTTTGTCAATGAGAATAGAACTGATTCCACAGATGCGACCTGACCTACTGATACTTTCAGTAATTTCTGTTTTAACCTTTAAAACATCAGTTTTTAATGGCAGGGGTCCTGCTTGCAGCAGCAATTAATTTTCAACTATCACCTCCCGAAATGGGAATGACCCCCACGGACTCCAGGTCAAGTCTAATGTGCCACATGACCAGCAAGAGCTCTACACCTCCAGTATCCCGGCGTGCCAGGACGCTGCTCTTCCTCCAGTATCCCGGCAAGCCATGCGGCGAGGCCGCTGCTGCTGATCCTCCTGAATCCCAGTGTGCTTTTGCGGCGAGTGGATATGGCGGCTGTCCGGGAGGATGCAGGGGAAGATAAGGAGAACCGGGCGGTGGAGCTGGGCGCCACCCTCAGCCTAGAGAGTATCCTTTGTCCACATTGGAGCGCTAGTCGAATTGGACCGAGTGTTTGGCGGGGCAGTGGAGACGGTGTAATTGACGGACGGGGTCTAACCACAAGGATTACGTGTCAGTAAGGGGCTGAGGGCGCGGGGCCTCTGCTGTGAGAGACGACAGTGAAGTGGGTAGGAGTCGGAGCTGGGTCCCCGGACGGCACAATACAGGCAGCTCGCTTATTTTATGATTTATTGTAGGTTTACTTTACTACCGAGCATTGTGGCTGTTGTGTTTAGTACCCTTTGTTGCAATATTTGTCGTTTTAAGTCAAGTTGCTATATGAAAATTGAAAAGAAAACCAGCTGTGAACCATCTGGTGTTAATTGGACAGTATACTTCAGTTACAGTCTTTAACTTACAGGTGTTATAGAAACAACTGCTAACAGAATAAAGTCGAGGTCTCACCTATAACATTTGATTAAAATGCTGTAACATTTCAAGCAAATATGAATATTGCTCTTTCTAAGTTGATTGAGCCTAGAAATCTGAATTTTGTGTTCAAAATGCATCAATGGTGAATGCATTGGTAATGGGCTTTCAAACGTTTATAGTTGTTGATACAGTCCCAGCAGATTGGAAAGTAGGAAGTATTTCAGAATCAGGTTTATTATCACTGATGTTTGTTGTTTTGCAGCAGCAATACAGTGGAAGACTTAAGTTATATGAATAAGTGTTGTAAAAGGAGTAACAATGTGGACTTCATGGACCAATCAGAAACCTGATGGAGAAGGGGAAGTACAGTACAACACTTCACAGTACAGGTGACACAGGTTCAATTCTCATCGCTGCCTGTGGCAGTGTGGGTTTCCTCCTGGTGCTCTGGTTTCCTCCCACAGTCCAAGGATGTACTGGTTGGTAGATTAATTGGTCACTGTGAATTGTCCCATGGTTACGCTCAGGTTAAATCAAGAGATTACTGGGTGGCTTAGCTAAAAGAGTTGGAGGGGCCTGTTTCATGTCGTATCTCCATAAAGTAAAAATAAAAACATAGTTGCTCTCAAAATGTTGGGTTCTTCAGGCTCCTGTACTTCCTCCCTGATTATAGTAACAAGAAGTGGGTATGCCCCAGATGGTGAGAGTCCTTGGTGATGGATGCCACCTTGAGGCACAGTATTGATGGTAGGGAGGGTTGTGCCCACAATGGAACTGGCTGACTACAATCCTCAGACACCAGTTGGGAGAGTGATGCAACCAGTTAGAATGCTTCAGGTGGTAGAAGCAGTTACAAGAGCAACATTTAAGGCGGGGGTTTCTACTCTGAGCTCCACCGACCCCTTGGTTAGTGCTTTTGGTCCATGACATAAAAAGGTTGGGAATCCTGATTTAAGGGGAATTTAGACAGACATATGAACAGGCAGGGGAATGGAGCATATGGACAGAGACATCCGAAAGAGACGGATAGTTACATGGCATCAAGATCAGTGTAAATGTAGGCCGAAGACTAGAATACTGTTCAATGTGCAACTAAATATTTGATTTTGACGTTGAAATTTGAAAGGCTGATTGCAGCTATTGGAGTTTTGACAAGTAAGGTGAGTTAAACCTGCCTCAGAACAAACCAACACGTACAAACAAGCTGGAGGAATTCAGCAGGTCGGGTAGCATCTGTTGACTGCTCGTTTCAACTGATGCTGCCCGACCTGCTGAGTTCCTCCAGCTTGTTTGTATGTGTTGATTTGACCACAGCATCTGCAGTGTACTTTGTGTTTGGAACAAACCAAACTAGCCTTTCAGGAAAGTATAAGAGGAAATGATATGAACCATCTATATGTTGGTGTTTCACATTGCCTGAGTTTTTTTTACTTGCAACAGTTGCCAAAGGTTCATGGATAGCTGGAGTATTTCAGAACTTCGTAGAGTAGTTATCAAAATGTGACTGGAGCTTGCCAGGTTTTTCTCTTGTAACTTTTTCAAGGCAGTGTTTAGCACTAGATCCAAGCACATTTTTCCAGCTGTAATGAGACCCCTTTGTGCTGCTTCCTCCCTCAGTGTAGCTCCTCTGAACTCTGCATATTGAATTTAAAGCTGAGACTTCTCTGATATGTTTCTTGTCCTGCTTTCCTTAAACTATGAAATCTAGTCTTGCAGATTATCAAGGACTCTCAGCAACAACATGGCTTACGACATGAAGACTATCAGCGATACAGGTCAGTGGAAGTGTTCTGTTGGTTATGGCTAGGGTTTGCGGAGGGATTTTTGGTGCCCACCTGCCTTTGGTGGACTTACACATGTTAGTTCCATTAAGGTGCAGTGGGATGCCATGCAAGTTCATGTAACGTAAAGATGGCACCAGTGAACAGCACAACCAGTGGCAATGCCCTCCAGACAGTTTATGAAACTATTTCATTTACTTTCAAATATAATTCGATTGCGATTGGAACCTGTGATTTAAATTTTGATGGTGCGTTTTTCGGCCAATTTTGTGATCTGGTGCTTTGCTGTCTCCAAGGAAGTTTGGTGATGTTGGGAACAGAGTGTGCAGCCTGAAGGTGGGGCACAATCTTGTGATCGACTCCATTGTTTCTCTTCAGTTGAGCCTTTGAGCAAGGTAGACATCAACAAAGAAGAGAGCAGAGTGCAGTTGGGTGTTCAACGCTTTCTGCCTGTGTTTGACCAGTCCTCCTGTCGCTTTCGCTAGCTGTTGTTTGGGGAAATTGCAGGAGTCTTGGGATCCACGTTGCAAGAATTGATTAATGAGGCTCGTGCCTATGGAATCATTTTGGGGTCTTTGAAGTTCATGTTGTATGTGTTTTTGAATTCTGGTTACTTTTTTTTGCTGTTTTTGAGCAGTTTGTTGGGCGTAATCAGTGAGGAGTGGGGTTCTTTGGCGAAGACTAGCTCTGCGGCCTGCATTCAGCGAGGAGCGTGGTGCTGAACTGAACTAAACTGAATACTCTAGACTCCTGGCTTGATGTTCTGTTTGTTGACTTGCTGCTTGACATTTTTAACAGGTTCAGTGGTGCGTGTGTGTTTTATGGCTGCCTTCCTCGAATGTAGAACAGTACAGGCCCTTTGGCCACAGTGTTATGCCGACCCTTAAACCCTACCTTCCATATATTGCCCCCACCTTAAATTCCTCCATATACCTGTCTAGTAGTCTCTTAAATTTCACTAGTGTATCTGCCTCCACCACTGACTCAGGCAGTGCATTCCACACACCAACCACTCTGAGTAAAAAAACCTTCCTCTAATATCCCCCTTGAACTTCCCACCCCTTACCATAAAGCCATGTTCTCTTGTATTGAGTACTGATGCCCTGAGGAAGAGGAGCTGGCTGTCTACTCTATCTATTCCTCTTAATATCTTATATACCTCCATCATGTCCCATCTCATCCTCCTCCACTCCAAAGAGTAAAGCCCTAGCTCCCTTAATCTCTGATCATAATCCATACTCTGTAAACTAGGCAGCATCCTGGTAAATCTCCTCTGTACCCTTTCCAATGCTTCCACATCCTTCTTATAGTGAGGCGACCAGAACTGGACACAGTACTCCAAGTGTGGCCTAACCAGAGTTTTATAGAGCTGCATCATTACATCGCAACTCTTGATCTCTATCCCTTGACTCATGAAAGCTAACACCCCATAAGCTTTCTTAACTACCCTATCTACCTGTGAGGCAACTTTCAGGGATCTGTGGACATGTACCCCCAGATCCCTCTGCACCTCCATACTGCCAAGTATCCTGCTGTTTACTTTGTACTCTGCCTTGGAATTTGGCCTTCCAAAGTGTACCACCTCACACTTCTGGGTTGAACTCCATATGCTACTTCTCAGCCCGCTCCTGCATCCTATCAATGTCTCTCTCCAATCTTTGACAATCCTCTACACTATCTACAACACCACCAACCGTTGTGTCGTCTGCAAACTTGTCAACCCACCCTTCTACCCCCACATCCAGGTCGTTAATAAAAATTACGAAAAGTAGGGGTCCCAGAACTGATCCTTGTGGGACACCACTAGTCACAACCCTCCAATCTGAATGTTCTCCCTCCACCACGACCCTCTGCTTTCTGCAGGCAAGCCAATTCTGAATCCACCTGGCCAAACTTCCCTGGATCCCATGCCTTCTGACTTCTTGGATAAGCCTACCATGTGGAACCTTATCAAATGCCTTACTAAAATACCTTCAGGAGGTCAAATCTCAGAGTTGCATTCTGTGTATAGACTTTGATAATAAACATACTTTGAATCTTTAGTAAATTTGCTGATAATACAAAGGTTGGAGGTGTTGTGAATAGTATAGAGGGCTGTCAGAGGTTACAGCGGGACATTGATAGGATGCAAAGCTGGGCCGAGAAGTGGCAGATGGAGTTCAACCCAGTTAAGTGTGAGGTGGTTCATTTTGGTAAGTCATATATGATGACAGAATATAGTAAGACTCTCAGAAGTGTGGAGAATCAGAGAGATCTTGGGGTCTGAGTCCATAGGGCACTCAAATTGCTGTGCAGGTTGACTCTGTGGTTGAAAGCATGCAGTGCGTTGGCCTTCATCAATAGTGGGACTGAGTTTAGGAGCCGAGAGGTAATGTTGCAGCTATATAGGACCCTGCTCAGACCCCACTTGGGGTTCTGTGCTCAGTTCTGGTCGCATCACTTCAGGAAGGACGTGGAAACCATAGAAAGGGTGCAGAGGAGTTTTGCAAGGATGTTGCCTGAATTGGGGAGCATGCCCTATGACGATAGGTTGAATGAACTTGGCCTTTTCTCCTTGGAGTGACGGGGGATCTGAGGTGACGTGATAGAGGTGTATAAGATGATGAGAGGCATTGATCGTGTGGATAGTCAGAGGCTTTGTCCCAGGGCTGAAATGGCTAACAGGAGAGGGCACAGTTTTAAGGTGCTTGGAAGTAGGTATAGAGGAGATGTCAGGGGTAAACATGATTTGCTGTTACTAAATCTGTGTTGATTTTATTTAATTAATCCCTGCATTTCAAAATTATTGTTAATCAGGGTAGAAATACCAAACATCAGAGGATGTGCTTTTAACATTAGAGGGAGAAAATTTAAAGACAGTGCTTCTAGGTCACTAACCTTGTTCACATACTTGTGTAAGAAGCCATATTTAGTGTAATTTCAGTTTCATTTTCCATGACGTAATGAAATCCTAATGCTGACCTAATCTAGTGTGAATTGTCTTCTCAATTTATTTTGGTTTTTTTGCCTTTGATTTTATTGTAGCATTTTACTTGCCTTGACTCCCCTATTAGATGGTGAACTCTTGTGCTTGTATACTCTGCTCCTTTCTGGTTATTGTTATCGCTGCTAATGCTTTTCATTATTCTCTTTTCCCTTCAGCTGAACTGAATTTCCCATCTTCTCTAAACATTTCTCTATTTTGGATTGTACCGCAAGGTTTCTGTACTTACTAATGCTTTAGTTAAAAGAAACCTTTCAGATATTAAAGAGAAATTTTCAGGGATTTGCAGGTGTGGTGGTCAGAGAAACAGAGTCATTGGGTTGCACAGGTGCAGTGTGACAAATGATTTCCATGCCATGATGATACTCTTGCCCTTTGTTTTGTTTGTCCTCTAATTCTGTTTGATTGTACCTCTGTGCTTCTGTTAATTGTATTTTGCAGTAAACTAGAATGGACTGCAGAATCACTAATATTTTCTTTGCTTGTTATCAGAGGTTACTGTTCACGCAGACTACGCCGTCTCAGGAAGGCACTTGGCTTTAAAATGGGAAATCGTCACAAGTTCACGGGCAAGAAGATCACAGTTGATATTCTGTCAGATAGCAGGTAAGAAGGAGGCTGGAGACAGATTTAATTTTCATTTTGCAGCCTTGTACACTAAGGAAGCAGGCCCTTTGATGCTAGCTGTTAGTACTACTCTCAATCTCCTCTCATTCCCATTGACTACTCCTAGGTTCTACTACTGATCTGCACACTGAGCCTAATTTACTCTGGGCTAATTTAATATGCACTAATCCATACTTTTAGAATGGCAAAAGAAACTAGCATACCCAGGAGAAACTTGCACAGTCAAAGAATGTACGAACTTCTCAAGCAAGTCCTGAGATCAAGGTGGAACCTGAGTGATTGGGACTTTGAGGCTACAGCTCAATTAGCTGCACCACTGCCACCCATCTCTGTATGAAGCATAAATTTGAAAACTCATGTATTCTTTTGGGGTTTAAATAATCCCACTTGAGAGTCCCCTGTGTCTTCTGAGCACACAGAAGCCTATCATGATAACAGAAGCTATGTACATCCTTGCAACTACCCACCTACCCATCAGACCTCTCAGAACCCACAAAACTGGAATGGGTGCAAATTATCTCCATTTTGGTGGAATTGTCTGTTCATGGTTGTTCTGAGGGAAGGAAAGGAAAATCTCTTGGAGGTCTAGTTCAGGGGTTGGCAACCTTTACCACTGAAAGAGCCATTTGGACCTGTTTCCCACAGAAAAGAAAACACTGAGAGCCACAAAACCCGTTTGACATTTAAAATGAAATAACACTGCATACAACGTTTTTTTTTGCCTTTATGCTATGTATAAACAAACTATAATGTGTTGCATTTATAAAATCGATGAATTCCTGCAGAGAAAACGAAATTACATTTCTGCATGCAACAAAAACATTTTGAACTCCGAAAAAAAGACGTGTTGAAGGTTACTTTTAAGTAAAATACTCAATGTCTATTTGAGTCCTTCTTGTATTTATGAAAAACACCGAACTTAAATTGTCCGCCAGCAGCAAACCAAAAATAACATCCGCCAGCTGTCAACCTGAAAAATAAAGGACTATTTCACTGAACAATGAAAAAATATGAATATACGTAAAATAATAGGCAATTAAAATATTTATCATACTTGGTTAATGGGATTTCTGCTCCTGGACCTCAGCGCACAGCGTCTGCTCATCAGGGCTGTATGACGTCACCTTCATCTTTACACAGGATCACAAGCTGTCATCTGTGAGGCGTGCGCGGTGTTTGTTTTTAATAAAGTTCATGTTGGAGAACACCTGCTCACATACATATGTGGATCCAAAGATCGACAGGACTCCAAGCGTATACTTTTTAATGTTTACATAAATGTCAGGGATAGCATTCCATGTTTTGAACACAAGTTTGTCCAGTTTGGGGAGGTTTTCAATATCACAGTGCTTGCCAGAGATTTACAGAAAGGCACATTGTCTCACTTCCCCAATTTGAGAGAGTTCAGACAAGCTCACGACATGATAAATTCGGAGTATTTACATTCTGCAATCATCGCAATGCAAACATCATTTGGGAAACGCTTCTGTGAGTTCAGAGAGGAAAAAAACACATTATCCTTCCCGGTCACTCCCCTAAGCATCGATCCATCCCTACTGAATACGACTGCATTGGCAGGTGTGAGTCAACCTGATCTTGAGATGGAACTGGCCGACATAGCCAACAAAGACATATGGGTGTCCAAGTTTAGACGCTTGACAGCAGACCTGTCAACTTGCGCTCGAATGCCAAAACATCCTCCAACATGTGCAGGGCTGTGTGTCCTTTCCCGTGAAGAGCTGTGTTCATGTGCGCTGTCATGTCTACCATGAAGTGTAGCTTTTCCAGCCACTCTGGCTGTTCCAGCTCAGGAAAGGTGAGCCCAGGAAAGTTTTCACTTCTTCCAGACTCGCGACAAAGCGTTTCAGCACCTCCCCTCTTGACAGCCACCCGACTTTGTTGTTCAGCAGGAGATCAGAATATGCGCTTTCCAGTTCGTCCAGTAACAAACGGAATTGACAGTGATTTAAACTTTTTGCCATTATTTTATTGACAATCTGAATGACAACATCCATTACTTCTGTGCATTCCGGAGGAAATGTTTGAGCGCACAGTGCCTCTTGGTGCAAGATGCAGTGAAAAGTCAGCAGCTTTCTGTCCAGCGACTTCTGCAGTAAAGCCACAAGTCCCTTGTGCGCTCCTGTCATACTTGGTGCCCCATCAGTAGCTACTGACACCAGGTAGGTGGTCTTTATTCCTTTGGCTCTTAATCAATTCAAGACAGCCTCACAAATGTCCTCCCCCCGTGTTTGGTCTTTTAGAGGTATTCTTCCTGTGGCCCGGCAGCGTTTACATACCGGCAGAACAGCGCTATTTGTTCAATATCACCTTTGTCTTTAGACTCATCACAGGCAATCGAGTAGGTCACAGCCGAATTGATGTCTTTAATTTGCTGTCTTGTGATGTCTTCTGCCATTTTTATGGTTCTGTCTTTGACAGTCTTTGCAGAGAGGGGCATATCCCTGATTTTCTGCACAATTTCACTCTTGTTTTTAAAGTCGGTGAATAGATGTTCTGAAATCTTAATGAAAGATTCTTTTATATATTCACCATCTGTAAACTGCTTCACGTGCCTGACTATTTCCTGAGCGGCTACAAAACTAGCATACGTAGTTGATTTTCCAGACTTCATCCACTTCTTGAAATGATTTTTGCTCAGATCAACCTTCCGCATCAGTTCCGAAATGGCTTTTTTTCTCTCATCTCCATCCGGATATTTTTGAGCAAAGGCTGCGTGTTTATTCTGGAAATGTCTTGCGACTTTTGACTTTTTGTTGTTTGCTAGTTTCTCATTGCATATTAAGCATACCGGTAAACCAGTCTCGTCAGCAGTGAAAGCAAATGAATCTGCCCACGTAGCATTAAACGTTCTGTTTTCTTAAGTCACTTTTCTTTCTTTAGAATTCTCCATAGTTAGCCTACCTTGGATCGAAAAATTAAAGAAATCGCGCACTGGTGGCTGTCAGGCATTGGCAGTGGTGACGTATATTAATAGCGACAAAAAACAAGTTTTATTTAGATTGTACAAGATCACCATAATCTTCAAATTTAGAATTACATTTCAAAAACTAACAATAACATAAAATACATTTTAATTAAATAGTCATCATTTATTTTCCAAAGCCACAGGGAGCCGCAGCACAGAGATGAAAGAGCCGCGGGTTGCCGACCCCTGGTCTAGTTGATAGTTAATGAACATTAGTTAAAATTTAGTCTGGTCATTGGGGCATTGTAGTTACAACCTTGCCTGTATTTCCTGTATTACAACAGATTACCCTTCTGGATTTCTTTCTTGGATGTTAACTGCGTTAAGATGCCTTGATGTCATGAAAACTCCAATCTAATCCAGTTCTTCAAAGCAAAGAATGTATCCACAGAAAAATGTAGATAGCACTAGCTTAAATAGTATTTGTTAGTAATGTTTAGAGAAAGAATTGATGGACTAGTCATAAATTGCTAAGTTAATTTCCAGTGGTGACGTACAAGGAATTTCCATGTGCTAGATGGTTTGAGAATGCCTACTTTAAACTCTTCACCAACCTGAATTTTGGGATGCACTTTGAGTAATGATTAATTATTATTAATGCTAGTGATTTTTAGGCCCAGCATTCTCACTGTTTAGCTAGACAGAGCTTTTCTAATGCTGTTGTCTGTTCGCAGGTATTTGCTGCTGGTTCTAATGGATGCAGAGCGAGCTTGGAGCTATGCCATGCAGCTGAAACAAGAAGCAAATACTGAACCTCGCAAACGGTTCCACTTGTTCTCTAGGCTCAGGAAAGCTGTCAAGCATGCAGAAGAGCTGGAACATTTGTGTGAAAGCAATTGCGTTGATGCAAAAACCAAACTGGAAGCTCAGGTAAGTAGCTGATATACTTTGGGAAGGGTGGAAGTTGTGTGGAGTCCACATGCCCTTACATCTGACTTTTGAACTCTATTTTATGTAACTAATTCTTTTATTAGTTTTTAGTGACTTTACCAATATTTGCTTGAAACTAAATTAACACAGTTTTGAATCTGCAGTAGTGTTTTCACTACTGTTGGCTCGTACTCTAAAGAGCCAGTTGATTAAATGTATTACTTATGCTTTATTATTCATTCTGATAGTCAAAAAATTCCTAATGTGCTTTCCATGATGATTGTTTTACAATTTTTACAGGCATATACTGCTTATCTTAAGGGAATGCTTAATTTCGAGCTGCAAGAGTGGAAGGGTGCTATGGAGGCTTTGCACAAATGCAAGTGAGTGATGTGTGTCCTTACTTGTGTGTGTCTTTGTATTCGCTCTGCCAGTACCTATCTAGTGTACTATGTGTTTTGTTCTCCATCACTTCTGCCAACATTCATGCAGCAGTTCTTTTTAAAAGCTCCCTATTGTCCATAAATATGGTGGTGGAGCTCCCACAAGTGGTTAGGCAGAGATTTACATAATATGTCCCAGCACCTATGGAGTTATGAGCATCAATTTCCAAGTCAATAATTTGGGAGATCTGGTTTCCCACTGCTTTGTGTCCTCTGCTGTACAATTTGCAAAGTAAGGACACACTGCCTTAAAAAAATTTGGTGAGCTTTTGCATTCTGTCCCCTGTCATACTGTAGAAGCACATTCTCAGAGTGATAGAGATCCATTCTCAGGCCTACAATAAAAGTCTAAGCATTATATTGAGCAACACACAATTGATTAATTGATATTAATCTAATCCAACTGGTACAAAACGTAGCACACGTTGATGTGAGTTGGCGCTCCTCATTTTGGATATTTATATGGAAAGGATATGACAGACTAGTTTCTAAATGGTGCAAAGCTTGAAGCAGTGATTATTAGAAGGAGATCACCATAACTTGTGGACAGATGCAGAAAGTTATTGAAAAGACAAATGAAATACAGTAGTGCCTGAGAGTTCTGCTCCAACTGTAACTTGACCTGTAGATCCCGATCTGCACCTTAAAGATATATAGCTGAATTTACCAGAACTGAAGTTAAATTCCTGGAGAGATTGCAGAAACCATGGTTACAGAATTCCTGGAATTTCAAAATTAAGTGGTGATTTTGATTGATCGTTTCAAGATATTTTGGGTGAATTAATTTTTTCTTCATACACAGTTATGGCTGGTTGTGCAGTCTTAAGCTGGAGGGTACACACACACACATACACCCCCCCCCCCAAAAATAGCCATGAATGAAAAACATATTTTACAAAGAATGGAGATGATTGACCATCTTTCTGCTTAACCTATAGAAGTGGGTGGAATTGATTTAATTGATGCAGTCTTGGCCAATGTACTTGAAAGTTTTTGTCAACTGGGAACTTGAAATTCATGCAAAAACAGCAACTGATCAATTGTTGATTTCAAATTGTGATCAATACATTTCTGTTAGGTAAGGTTTATTAAAGGAGTCGGTTAAAGATGAGGTACTTGAATGAAGTCACATTTAGACCATGAGGCATTGGAGCAGAATTAGGTTTTTGGCCCATCTAAGAAGTACCTGAAATGCCGATTGCCAGACACATGCCAACAGCTCCCGGTTGAAGGCACTGTACTTGAGTTCGGGTGGTCATAGGTGCTTGCTGAAGAACGCCAGGGGTTGCCTGCGCCCCTCGATGAGCTGCTCCAACACCCCTCCGACTGCTGTGTCGGATGCGTCCATTGTGAGGGCGGTCAGAACGTCGGTTCTGGGGTGTACCAGCATTGCGGCATCTGGCAAGACTTCCTTGGCTTTAACGAAAGCGGCCGTGGCCTCATCGTCTCAAGTAATGTCTTTGCCTTTACCCGACATCAGGGTGTACAAAGGGCGCGTGATGCGGGCTGCTGAGGGGAGGAAACGATGGTAGAAGTTCACCATACCAACGAACTCCTGCAGGCCTTTGACTGTGTTGGGCTGGGCAAAGTGGCAGATTGTGTCTACCTTGGCGGGCAGAGGTGTTGCCCCATCTTTGGTAATCCTGTGGCCCAGGAAGTCAATGGTGTCGAGACCGAACTGGCATTTGGCCGGGTTGATTGTGAGGCCGAAATCACTCAGGTGGGAGTAGAGCTGGAGGAGGTGGGACAGATGATCCTGACGACCCTGGCGATGAGGATGTCGTGCAAGTAGATGAACGCAAAGTCCAGGTCGCGGCCCACCACATCCATTAGCCGCTGGAATGTCTGTGCGGCATTCTTCAGGCCGAACGGCATTCGGAGGAACTCGAACAGGCCGAACTGGGTGATGAATGCTGTTTTGGAGATGTCTTCAGGGTGTACCGGGATTTGATGGTATCTCCGGACTAGGTCTACTTTAGAAAAGATTCTTGCCCCATGCAGGTTTGCTGCAAAGTCCTGTACGTGTGGCACAGGGTAGCGGTCTGGAGTTGTAGCCTCGTTCAGTCTGTGGTAGTCGCCGCATGGTCTCCAGCCCCCAGCTGCTTTGGGCACCATGTGCAGGGGGAGGGCCCATGGGCTGTCCGTACGATCCCCAATTCCTCCATCCTCTTGAACTCCTCCTTAGCCAGGCGGAGCTTTTCCGGGGGGAGCCTTCATGTGCAGGTGTGGAGGGGTGGTCCCTGGGTCGGAATGTGGTGCTGTACTCCATGTCTGGGCATGGCTGCCATGAACTGCAGTGCCAGAATAGATGGAAAGAGCCAGGATGTGAGCTCGCAAGAAGTCCGCCCCCAGGAGTGGTTGGGCCACCGTGCCCAGTGTGAAGTCCTACGTGAACTGGCTGGAGCCGAACTGCAGCTGCACTGTGCGGGTGCTGTAGGTCCGTATTGTGCTGCCATTTGCGGCCCTCAGGGTGGGTCCTGGCTTCCTGTTGCAAGTGTCGTACCCCGTCAGGGGCAAGACGCTGATTTCCGCTCCGGTGTTGACCAAGAAGTGGCGTCCGGACTGTTTGTCCCAGACGTACAAGAGGCTGTCCTGGTGGCCAGCCGCCATAGCCATTAGCGACAGCCCGACAACGACGGGCTTATGTGCCCTACCGCTGGTGGTAGAAACACCACTGCTCACTGGCCTCCTCACTCCTGCCTCTGTGTTGTGTGCGCCCCCCTGCCGGGCCTGGTCTGGTCTGCTGTTGGGCGCATAGCCTGGTAATCTGATCGACGGGCGCCACACTCTCCCTCTTGGCTTTCCATAGCACATCTGCTCAGGCCGCCACCTTCTGGAGGTCACTGAAATCTGCGTCGGCCAGCAGCAGATGTATGTCCTCGGGCAGTTGCTCCAGGAACGCTTGCTCAAACATGAGGCAGGGCTTGTGTCTGTCAGCCAGGACCAGCATCTCATTCATCAATGCTGACGGCAGCCTGTCTCCCAAACCATCCAGGTGCAGCAGGCGGGCACCCTGCTCATGCTGTGAGAGGCCAAAGGTCCCCATGAGCAGCGCTTTGAACGCTTCATATTTGCCTTCTTCCAGGGGCGACTGTATTAAATCTGCAACCTGGGCGGCTGTCTCCTGGTCGAGGGAGCTCACCGCGTATTAGTAACGTGTGGAATCAGAAGATATCTATCGAATCTGGAACTGGGCTTCTGCTTGGCTAAGCCACACGCGTGGTTGCAGCGTCCAGAAAATCTGCAGTTTTAGCGAAACTGTGTGAACAGATGAAGAGTCAGTCATCTTTGGTCCAAATCCCATTTGGATCGTCGGGGTCACCAATTTAGCGATGTACTATGTACAGAGCTATAAACAATGACACGCAGACTAGTTTATTCAAACTTCGCGGCGCTGGCTTTCAATCCCTAGTTCCCGCCCTCTTGGGACAGAAATGACATCAGAGGTGCATTACCAAAGTCTCTCCCTGCGTGCAGGCTATTTGTGAGCCAGTTCGCCTGCATGGAAAGTGGGTCGTCACAGTAGGTCCAATTTGAAGTCAGAATATAATATATATGGTCAGGCTCATGGCAGTGTGGAGGATCTGAGAGATCTTAGGGTCCATGACGATAGGACACTCACTCAAAGTTGCTGTGCATGTTGACAGTGTTGTTAAGAAGGTGTATGGTGTGTTGGCATCCATCAACCATGGTATTGAGTTCAAGAGCCATGAGATAATGTTACAGCTATATAAGACTTGGTCAGACCCCATTTGGAGTACTGTGTTCAGTTCTGGTCACCTCACGACAGGAAGGATGTGGATACTATAGAGAATGCAGAGGAGATTTACAATGATGATGCCTGAATTGGAGGGTGTACTTTATAAGAATAGGTTGAGTGTACTTGGCCTTTTCTCCTTGGAGTGACGGAGGATGGGAAGTGACCTGATAGAGGTGTATAAGATGATGAGGGGTATTGATTGTGTGGATAGCCAGAGGCTTTTTGCCAGGGCTGAAAAGGCTAAAGCGAAGGGGCATAGTTTTAAGATGCTTGAAATGGTTACCGAGGGGACGCCAGGGGTAAGTTTTTCACACGGAGAGTGGTGGGTGCATGGAATGAACTGCCGGCGGCAGCAGTGGAAATAGATACAATAGGGTCTTTTAAGAGCCTCTTGGGTACATGGAGCTTAGAAAAATAGAGGGCTACATGCTAGGGACTTTCTGTGCAGTCTCTAGACTAGGTTGTGGTCAGCAGAACATTGTGGCCCAAAGGGCCTGTAATGTGTTGTAAATTTCTTATGTTCTTTATCAACTTGTAAAACAACCTTGTGTGGCTACCTTGTCATAGGCCTTTTGAAAACCCAAATATACAACATCCACTGCATCCCCTTTATCTATCCTACTTGTAATCTCAAAGAATTCTAACAGGTTCATCAGGCAAGATTTTCACTCAAGGAAACCATGCTGATTTGTCCTATCTTGTTCTGTGTCATCAAGTACTCCATAACCTCATCTTTAACAATTGAATCCAACATTTTCCCAGCCACTGAAGTCAGGATAACTGGTCTATAATTTCCTTTCTGAAAGAGTGGAATGACATTTGCAATTTTTCAGTCCTCTGGAACCAATAATGATTCTTAAAAGGTCATTACTAGTGTCTCCACAATCTTTACTGCTACCTCTTTTAGAACCCTAGAGTGCAGTTCATCTGGTCCAGGTGAATTATGCACTTTTAGGTCTTTCAGCTTTTTGAGCTGCTTCTCCCTTATAATGGTAACTGCACCCACTTCTCTTCCCTCACACCCTTCAACATCTGGTAAACTGCTAGTGTCTTCCACAGTGAAAACTAATCCAAAATGCTCATTTAGTTCATCTGCCATCTCCTTGTCCCTGTTATTTCTTCAGCCTCATTTTGTAGCGGTCCTATATCCACAGTCGTTTCTCTTTTATTTCTTACATATTTGAAAAACCTTTTCTATCCATTTTGATAATTGTTTGCTAGCTCACTTTCATATTTCACCTTTTCCCTTCTAATGATTATTTTAGTTGCTTTCTGTGGGTTTTTACAAGCTTCTAAATTCTTTCCGCTAATTTTTGCTTTTCTTTTGCTTTTACATTAACTTTGACTTACCTTGTCAGTCACCGTTGTACTATTTTGCCATTTGAGTGTTTCTTTGTTTTTGGAATAAATAGAACTTAGAAATTTACAGCACATTACAGGCCTTTCGGCCCACAATGTTCTGCCGATCATGTAACCTACTCTAGAAACTGCCTAGAATTTCCCTAGCGCATTGCCCTCTATTTTTCTAAACTCCATGTACCTATCTAAGAGGCTAAATACCCTATTGTAGCCACTTCCACCACCGGCAGTGCATTCCATGCACTCACCACTCCCTGTGTGGAAAAACTTAACCGTGACATCCCCTCGGTACTTATTTCCAAGCCCCTTAAAACTATGCTCCTCATGTTAGCTATTTCAGTCCTGGGAAAAAGCCTCTGGCTATCCACATGATCTCATCATCATCTTGTACAATGCCCCTCATCATCTTGTATACCTCTATCAGGTCACATCTCATCCTCTGTCAATCCAAGAAGAAAAGACCAAGTGCACTCAATCTATTCTCATAAGGTACACCCTCCAATCAAAGCAATATCCTTGTAAATCTCCTCTGCATTCTCTCCGTGGTATCCACATCCTTCCTGTAGTGAGGTGACCAGAACTGCAATCTATCCTGCACTTTCCTCACTTTTTCCAGAAACTCAGCCATTGCTGCTCAGTTGTCATCCCTGCCAACATCTCCTTCCAATTTACTTTGGCCAACTTCTCTCTCATACAACTGTAATTTCCTTTACTCCATTGAAATACTGCTGTGTCAGACTTTACTTTCTCCCCATCTAATTTCAAATTGTCAATCATACTGTGATTGCTGTCTCCTAAGGGTTCCTTTACCTTAAGCTCCCTAATTGCTTCCGGTTCATTACATAACACCCAATCCAGCATAGTTAATTCCCTTGTAGGCTCAATGACAAACTGTTCTAAAAAGCCATCTCAGAGGCATTCAAGAAATTTACTTTCTTGAATTTCAGTACGACATTGAAAAATTGAACATGCTCAAAGGGTTAAAAGGCCTGCTAGTTCCTTCTTTCTTTGTCAAGCCCTTTTCTGATTTCCTATCTTGCTGCAGTCCAGAGTATGAGGGAGTTTGGGAATTGTGCTTAAATCCTCGGGTTTCTGCTAGGTATGTGCATGATGTCAAATGCTCATGAACTACATTGGGGGAAGAAGAGTAATCAGTGCCTCAGTGCATATGAATATATTGTCCCAAAGTTATTTCCTGTTGGTGTTGGGGTCTCCACCTTTTTCATGTAGCTATTTGATGTGCCTGAGCTCTGGAATTTCCTTCATAGATCTGTCTGCCTCTCAATTTCTCTTTGAGCCCTGTAACAACCAACCCTGACATTTACTTTAAAGCATGGGCTTGGATTATCCTAAAGTTGTAATTTTTTCTTTGCAGTCATGTATTTGTGCACCTGTGCCAATGTTAATCTAGTTGGTGTTTGTTTGTGTGCTGTGTTCCAATGCATTAAAATTGTTGTACAAGTCCAAGTTATATCTGTATTTCCTCAGCTGCCATTTACAAGGGACAAGCTTAAGTTTATCTGTATTTCTGGTTGTTGGAATGTGCCTATAAGTGAGTAGATTTGGATACTAATTTTCATTTCATTTCAACAGGACAATCTATGAGAAGCTAGCTAGTGCGTTCACAGATGAGCAGGCTGTGCTATACCGTCAACGGGTGGAGGAGATTTCACCTAATATCCGTTACTGTGATTATAATATAGGTAAGATCATATGTGCTTTCAAACGTCTTTCAAAGCCAGCAGCATTTAAGGTGTTCAGCCAGATAATGTTCCTAAAAATCTTTAAATGATTTTGAAGAGGAAACGCTGGCAATGATTGGCACTAGTGCTTAGATGTATATCAGTGGATCTACAGATCTCTTTTACCTCGTCTAAGTGGAAAGTTCAAGGTACATTTGTTGTCAAAGTATGTATACAGTATACAACATTAAGATTCGTTTTCTTGCAGGCAGCCACAAAACAAAGAAACACAACAGAACCTGTTCTAAGAAAAACCCCACACAACAAAACTATCAAAAACCCAATGTGTAAAAAAAAAGACCAAATCATGCAAACAATTAAAAAAGTAAACGAATAACATTAACTGCAGTGTTCCCAAAAGTGAATCCTCAACACTGTGCCGATGGTCACAGGCCATAGGTGCAGAGTCAATCTCAGTGCTGAAAAGCCCCAAGCTGCACAGACAGTTTAAAGGAGTTGACCAAAAGCACACAGAATGTGAACTACAGAGTGCCTGAAGTGAGTCCACAATTATGGAGTGCACCCAGCTCTGAGGTAAGCCCTTCTAAAAGTTTGATGGTTGCAGTCAACATCTGCTTCCGCGCCTGGTGGCATGGTACCCAAAAATCCTGTACCTTCGCCTGCCAGTAGCAATGAGAGAGGCCAATGTAACACAGTCTGAGCATCCACTCATTTTCTTCTCTCTTGCTTGACACTTCAAAAGGCATGGAGCTACGGGCTCATGTGCCGTCATCAGGAATTGATGCAGAATCTCATTCATGCTGGATCCCCCGGAGACCTCAGAATCGCCAGGTAGTTTATTGGCTCAAAAATACACTGTGTAAAGGGAAATCACAGGTTGAAATCGATCGCAGTTCAGATGAAGAAGAGCATCCAGCAGGCTTGTAAGCTGTCTGCAATATTATCTTTGGTCATCGATGCCATCTTAGAAGATCTTCAAAGTTGTCACTGCCAGCTGATGTTCATTGTCATAGAAATTTAAGAATCTTTGGTAACACACCAAAAAAGAGTCAGTACATTCCTGAAGGATAGATGAACTGTGGTAATGACATTGTAAAAATGAGCTTTCGTCAAACATGAATCGGATATTGAAAGTGCACGTGTGTGCATGAATCATTGCTATCTGTTGAGGTGAATACATAACTAGTCTTGCAATTTTACGAATTTGTGTTTGACAGATAATAAATGAGAAAATTAGATGTGACTCAAGCAAAGGTGACAGTAATGTTGGAGAGGGCAGTCAATTGTTTGGGATTGATAAATCAAATCTGCAAAATTAGTTTGGTGGGTGCATTTGAGATGTTTCATTGAGATAAATGTAGGGATTGGATAGGGAAATGAACCTGGGCCGTCAGATCAGCCATAATTTTATTGTATGGTGGAGAAGACTGTAGGGCTCAACCCTATTGTTAATGCTCCTTGAAACTTAACAATACATGGATGAAGCTGCTTGAAGTCTGGGATTGCATTGATAAGTGCCTCCATATTCTTTGAGCTATTTGCTGTACTCAAATTGGTATCTATGTAGAACAGTCAAGATGCTTGTTTAGAAGTAATTATTTGCAAGAGCTTAATTTATTGTCCTTGTAAAGTCTGTATTATTGAAACCCTATTAAACATTCTCTTCTGTTTGTTGTCAGGTGACCAGACAGCAATAAAGGAGTTGATACAAATGCGAATGAAATCAGGGGAGAGTGGAGGGTTGTTAGATGTAAGTAATTGCACTTCAATTTCCTTTGCAATTGAGTAACTGCATCAGATTTAATTGGATGTGGAACTCCAGCTCTCCAGATTGATTGGTTATGTGCTTTCTAATACGTTTTTTGATGTGTTCATTATTTTATATTAAATTTGTATTTTGTCCAATGTTGATCTGGAATGATTTATTGTTTGCTACAAACTTCTAACCCAAGTAAAAATATGTTAAGATGTATTGGTACAATAAAGATACTTCAGTTTGACTGAACTGGAAGTTAACTCTGACTTTTGCAACTTCCAAAGACTTTGCTGACACAGACCAGAGCGAAGCATGCTGCCACTATGAGCGAAGTGGAATGGAGAGGGCGGGTCATCCCCGTGAAAATCGATAAAGTGCGCATCTTTCTCCTTGGGCTAACAGATAATGAAGCTGCAATCGCACAGGTATGACTTTTCAACAGAACATAAAACAGTACAGCATAGGAAGAGAGCCTTTAGTTCATGGCACCTGTGTCAAGCATGATGCCAAATTACAATAATCCCATCTGCATGTACATGATCCATATCCCTCCATTCCCTGCATATTCATGTCTATCTAAAAGCCTGTTTAGTACAATTATCATATCTGCTTCCACTGCTACCCCAGCAGTGCATTCCAGACATTGATTCTTTAATAAATATCTTGCCCCACACTCTCTATTAAACTTTCTCTTCTTACCAATGCCCTCCAGTATTTGACATTGTACCCTGGGTTTTCAGAAGAAAGCTGTAGAAAACTTAATGTCCCCTTGTTCAAGAAGTGAGTTAAGGATAAGCCTGAAAACTACAAACTGGTGAACCTTACATTAATGGTGGGGAAGTTGTTGATTCTGACACACATGATTTGCATTCACTTGGAAAGGCAGAGACTGATTGGGAGAAGTCAGCATGGATTTCTGTCTCAGCTCTTGAGTTTTTTTTTGAAGAGTGATTAAGAGAATTGATAATGGCAGAACTGTAGATGTGGTTTATATGGTCTTCAATAAGGCTTTTGACAAATTCCCACAAGATGGGCAAGAGAGATCTGAGACATTTTGGCAAACTGGATCTAAAATTATTTATTTCACTGTAAGAAGTCTGACAGGTAAGACTTAGCTTTGGGACATTATAGTCATCACAGACATATGTCTAAGGGAGGAACAGGACTACCAGCTAAGTATTTCGGGATACAGGTACATTTGGCAGGGCAGGGGTGAAGGAAAAAGAAGGGGAGTTGATTTTGATTAAAGGGCAGTGTCACAGCAGTAGTCAGATATGAAATTAAAGGATTATCCAGTGAGGCTTTATGAGTGGGGCTGAGAAATAAGAAGGAAATAATCACATTGTTGGGATCCCCAAGTGATTAGCAGGAATTTGAAAAACAAATATGCAGGGGGATTGTGGAGAGTTATAAGAATAATAGGATTCTTATCATTGGGGATTTTAACTTTCCTAATATTGTCCAGGACTGTCATGCTATCAAAGGCTTATATAGAGTGGAATTTAAATGTGTTCAGGAAAGTTTCTTTGTGCATATAGCAGGCTGTATGAAATTAAGGTTTGCCTTCTCCCTTCTCTTGGTATAGGGTGGGACAGGAGACTGGGGGAGCATCAATGAAGAACTAGTCCACGTGTTCAAGTTTTCATATTTTAAATTGCTAAATTTTGACAATACGAGACAGGAGCTGTAGGAATTCAGTAGGCTAGGATACTGCCTGGTCTGCAGAGTTCCTCTAGTATTTTTTCTATTTTACTCTGATTTCCAGCATCTGCAGGTTTTCTCTTACTTGAGACAGGAGCTTGCAAAGTTTGATTGGAGTGAATTATTTACAGGCAGGGACCACTGGCAAGTGGGATGCTTTTAAAGGTGAGATGGTGAGAACTTAAAGTCTTCATGTTCCTGTTAAGGTGAAAGGCTAGGCTGGTAGGAGTTGGGAACTACTAGACAGATATATGGAGGAATTTAAGGTGGAGGGTTATGTGGGAGGCAGGGTTTAAGGGTCGGCACAACATTGTGGGCCGAATGGCCTGTAGTGTGCCGTATTATTCTTTGTTTTCTTTGTTCTTTATTCAGTGTTTTCCTACTTTACATTAACTTCTGTTCATTACATTTGCAAGATCACTTCTCAAAACTATCTTGTGTTCAGAGAGTGTGTATCGCCTGAAAACCTTCCCAGCGCCTTGTGGA